>NC_081828.1:57643933-58268933 GCF_030867095.1 Alligator mississippiensis
GGAGAAGAAAAATGGCTTGGGACCTGTGACTATATTGTATAGGGATCGATACCATAGAGAACAGTCTTGTTTGCTTTTTCCAAGTTGTTTTCTTTGAGCTCCTGCAACCAATTGTCAGTACTTTTTGATCACCTTCAATTAATTTCTTTCTCTCCTGGGTTGAGCGGCCATGTACCAACATGTGGCCATCATCCTCAATATACAGCATGTCCTGAGGCTGAAAATCCCTAAAAAGAAAGACTTTGCTTCTAATCCCAAACTGAAAGGCTAGTAAATTGCAAGGATGGAGGTGAGTGAAAATGAAAAGAATGGCTGTATTGCTCTACAAGGACAGTAGGATTTCTCAGAAGTAGTGAAGTTTGGCTAAGTCCCTGCCAGATCTCAGCCTTCTCTTCATTTATTTGATCACAAATTCAATAACAGATGACAACTAGTTTCAACACTTTAGAAAACATGCTTCTCTGCCGTGACTCCTACACAATTTTTCTGTAAGACTTTGCAGTTACTGTCAAAAAGAAAATAATTCAATAGTCATTATAGTAACAGCTTATTTAAAAGTCACTGGATGTGTCTATACATCCATTTACTGTGCAGTAAATTACTATGCAGTAAGTGGTTTGTAGTCTGGCATCTACATGTACAGCTGTAACGCCTTCAGGTGCAGTAATGCGGTCAGTTCCCTGGACTACCCCAACCCCAGCTCTAACCTCCTTCCCATGCTCCTGCCTCCTGTCCAAGGAAAGTGGGCCAAAGCCCTGTGTGTGGGGTGGCGCACTGTGTCTGGGTGCCACGAGGCATGCTGCTGCAGATGCTTGAACCATGATTCTGGCAGCAGGGAAGCTTTCCCTTGTCCCTGCAACTCCCAGCAGCACATCTGCTTCCAGCTCCAGCGCTGCTTTCCCTGCCCCATGGAGTGAGCTGCTCTGCTCAGCTCAGCCCAGGCAGGCTTGGGGCTATGTCAGCTTCCAGTCCTGGTTTCTCTGAAACACCTACCTCCATCCCAGGCATGTGCTGGGCTTCTCTGCAACCAGGACACTGGGTATGAGAGAAGCTGGGCACAGTACGAGTACGGGCTGAGCTGTGTGGAGCCCCTAGCAATGCAAGCTGCTTCTCTCACAGGCAGAGTCCTGGTAAGAGGGAAGCCCAGCATATGCCTGTGATGGAGGAAGGTGTTTCAGAGAAACTGGTGCTGGAAGCTAGGAGAAGATGCAACCCCAACCCTGCCCATACTAAGCCAAACAGAGCAGCTCACTCCATGGGGCAGTGAAAGCAGCACTGGGTGCTACAGACAGATGACACAGCCCCAGCCCTGCCCACACTGTGCTGCCCCATTCCCCTACAGGGAGTCACGGGGAGGCCTTTCCTTGCTGCTGGAACCACGGCTCCAGCATGTGCAGCAGCATGCCCTGCGACACCCAGTGACAGTGCATTGAGATATCCAATTTACTCCCAGATCAGCATATATCACCACAGTTACTTCACAGTATGGACATGCACCTGTAGATACCACCTTTACTGTGCAGTAATTTTAGGTTACTGTGCAGTAACTGCGCACTTGTAGATGATTCCACAAAAAAGCTGAATATGATTTGATTAATGATGGCAAATCTCAACCAGTTTAGTTATGTTAAACAATCTGAAGTGAAATGCCAGTTTTAAGACTTATTTGGTGTGGGTAACTTCTAGTACAGAGTACCCATTAGGAGGACATCAGATACAGGCATCCATCATGGTAACTGTATCCTATATTCAAGTCAAAGCTTCAGTTCCAGCCTGTGTGGCTCTGAAAAAACTCTTCCATCACAGAGTCTAGCTCACGTGTGCCCTACCTGCAACACATGTGCCACAAGTGGTACAGGGAGCCTCTGTGTGTGGCGCAGAGCAGACTGGGGAGGGGGCAGATAACAAAGCAGCAGATAGGGCAAGAGAATAAGATCAGAGTGGCATTTGGGAAGGGATCTGGGCTAATTTGCGGCATGTCTGTCAAAAAGGTTGGCCCCTACTTGTCTAACCTTATTCCTCACAGTCTAACAAAATGCTTCTATTTTGTCCCAGGCATTAAGAACTGATGCTAAGGTTGGAGAAGTCAATGGAAGAATACATTAACTTTAATGGTCTTTGGATCAGAATTGAAGTGCCTGTAAATGTTCAGCAACATGAAATAATAGGGTAGGTATACATAATGCATAGGGCACTAGGAGAGGCAGAGGAGCAGAGTTATGTTTCTGATTTTTCCATTGACCTGCCATTTAGCTGTATTACTTCTCCTCTAGCTCTGTCCATCTTGCCCCTTTAGACCATAAGCTATTTGAGGGAGGGACCATCTCTTAATGAGTTTTGCCCAGGGCCTACCAGAGTGATCTGAGGCCTGAAACTCTGATCCCCATTAGGGCTGACAGGCAGGCTGGAAGGACCAGAACACTTTCAGTAAATAATGAAGGAGTGAACTCAATGCTGAGTAATGGCTGGTCTGATTCCCTTTTATGTCCCTGGCACGGCTTACCTTTGAAGTAAGAAAAATGATCTATAACAGGGAATTTTCATGAGAGAGTCACTATATATATGTCCAAGGGTGAAAGTATAAGGAACTTACGTTTACAACATTTACAAAATGTTAAGGTGTCAAAAACATGCCAGCAATAAACATATTTGGTTAATGACAATTGTTTTCCTAGGCAGCCAACATAGTTGCTTGTGATTTTTACTGAAGAGTATCCATCAATTAGCACAAATTTGTTTTTTAATTGGCCTGCACTGCACCTGCCACATTCTGACTCTCTGTCCACTCAGGTTAGCAAAAGAGAATGAAGGTAGGTATCTGGGGGGATTTAATCTTAATGCACCACAGGAAGGGCATGCACAGCAACAATTAATGTTTAAAAGACAAGAATAATGTGCAGTGGCATGAAGTGAAGAGGAAAAGGAATGGAACCTGGGGAGTAGCTAATGAACAGGATTAATTAGCCAAAGCAGAAAGATCACCACAGGCCTGCTCCAAAGCCCCTTGAACTCAGTGGAGAGGCTTCTTCCTGCTGACCTAACTGGGCTTTGGATAAAGCCCAAAGTTTTCAAGAAATGGAAAATCCAAGGATGAGAATACTTTTAACAAGGTTTATTTTTAAATTATGTCAAAATGGTTAATGTTGGAGCTAAACTGTAAACAGGTGCATAGGGTGACTGGAGGGCAGCACCAGTCAGCAGGCTGACAAGACAGCAGGACTGCAATTCCAGATAGCCAGCAGGTGTGCAAGGCCACTAGGAATCATGAAGACTTGCTGCAATATTTGACCTTAACTGAACCACTTGCTTTTTTTCCCCCGCTTTTTTCTTTGAGAAAAGAACTCAGCTAAGAAACATATTAAATCTCACTGCTATTTAATTATGAAAAGCTGTTATCATTATTTGCATTACAATAGTGCACATGGGCTCCAGCCAAGATCAGAGCCCCATTGTGATAGGAACTGTGCAAACACATAGCAACAGGGAGTTCTTGTAGTAAAGGAGTTGAATCTGAATAGACTGAACAAAAACTGGAAGGTAAAACAGAAGCCCAGAGAAGCTGTAAAAAAGACAAGGTCATACAGCAGGATTAAGAACAGAAATCATGTCTTAAGGCTCCCAGTGTAGCATCCCAAATAAAACTGCAGAGGCATAACAAGGCAGACAGATGCCTGGGGCAGCTGCAACAAATGGGGATGGAAATGACTTCCAATCATTTGGCTGTGGTGACAGCTGTTTCTTTCTACCTCTCCAACTCAGTGCCTAGGGTGGGCCCCGTTGCCCTGGCCTAGTGATGCCATTGTAAAACTGCCTTTGTGTTTAGCATTATTCTGCATTCTTAATAGTTTCTGAAAATTGCATATAATTCTAGTAGCATATGTCAAAAACACATGACGTAAGCAGAGGGTGTTTCAGGAGACCTAAAAGGCCACAATAATTAAGTTACATTAAGCTAATACTTTCTTCAGGTGGAATTTTAAAATGCTAATAATGAAGTTTCATATCAAGTAATGTCACCCAGTTGATGTAATCCAACACAAATTTTATCTGTCTGTTTTGTAAATGTATAAACTGAGGCATGCAGCATTCTCTGTAGCGGATCAGAGACTGATCCATTTATCATCTGTAGTGGGGTAAAATAAGGACGCATCATTACCCCAACTATGCTCTCCATTTATTTGACAGTTATGTTGGTTCTCATAAAGGAACATGTTCCTTCCAGAATTGACAATGAATACTGAACAGCTGAAGAGCTCTTTAATCTGGGACATTTTTGCTTAAAGACCAAAGTATTCAAAACAACAATGCTTGACCTTCAGTACATTGAAGACAGTGGCATCCTTGTGCACACTGAGGAAAACCTTCAGACTATGCTGAATCTCTTCAGAGAAGCCTACCAAACTTTGGGCCTCTCCCTCAACACCAAGATCCAGGTCTACAATACAGTCATCATCAATCCCCACCTTCCTCTACAGATGTGAAATTTGGGTGAAAAAAGCCTGAAGAGGTATCACCAATGATGCCTCCAGAAAATCCTCTACATCAAATGAGAAAATTGCTGCAAAAACACCAGCATCCTTGCTGAAGCCACTGTTACCAATATTGAGTCAGTGATCCTAGTGCCTTCGTTGGACTGGACATTGTGTACAAATGTCTGGCTCTCAACTCCCAAAATAAGTGATCTACTCCCATCTTAGTGGTGGCCTGAGATCTTGTGTTGGCCAGAGGAAATGCTACAAGGACACATTGAAGTCATACCTCAAGTAAATGGATGCTGACATTAACAGTTTGGAGGAGTTGGCTGCCAACCAACTCCAGTGGTGCTGCAACCTCAACAAAGTGGCATCCTGTTTTGAGGTAAAGTGTCTTGCCCTCAAAGCAAAGAAGAGAGAGTGGAGGAAGAAATAGGAGAGGGATTCCAGCCTGCACCCTACTTTCTCCTACAGAAAGATATGTAGCTTCTATAAACAGATCTGTTGCTCAAGGATTGGACCCTTAAGTTACCTCAAGTCCCATCAATGATCAATGATAGAGATGATCCTCAGGCTGAGGGATTGCTGACAACAATGAATGTATCCCATTTTGGGGCCCACACTTCAAGAAGGATGTGAACAGATTCGAAGGAGTTCAGTGCAGAGTCACAAAAATAAGTAGGGGTCTGGGAAATAAGGCTTATGAGGAAAGTCTGAAAGACTAGGGCTATTTAGTCTGAAAAGGAGAAGGCAAAGGGAGGATTTGATAACAATCTTCAAATGCCCGAAGAGCTATTATAGAGAGGATGGAGATAAGCTTTTATCTGTGGCTGTAGGGGACAGGACTAGGAGCAATGGCTTCAAGCCATAGGAGAGGAAATTTAGATTGGAGATTAGGAAGAACTTTCTGACTATAAGGGTGGTCAAACACTGGTATAGGCTACCTAGAGACATTGTGTAGCCTCCATCCTTGGAAATTTTTAAGACCAGGTTGGATAGACACCTGGTTGGGATGGTTTAGTTAGAAAGGATCCTGCCTTGAGTAGGGGCCTAGACTAAATGACCTCATGAGGTCCCTCCTGTCATGAACTCTGTTATTTTTTGTGCTTCATGGCATGTCATTAATGTTCTGTTGTGGTTTATTGTACTGAAATGGCATGTCTGGTTTCATTCAAAAGTGCATGTTATTCTGTATCTATTGTTATCACTGTATGAATTATGTTATGCAGGCTATGTATAACATTATGGTTTGGGATATGGTTTAGTCAGAGGACTTAGGGAGTGCACAGCTTTGCTAATTATTCCTTCCCACTATGTTTTATGGCCAGGACAATTGCTACTCACAATAGCTGACCGTACAATATTTAGGGCCACTCACCCCTGTGCATTGCCTGCCTATGATGGAGCAATCAACTCTAAAATAGCAAGGCATCTGGGAGTAATGGCCCATCAGGTATCCCAGGCACATCAGAATTTTCCTGAGGATTCTGGTGATTCATGAGAATTAGAATACATCTAATTTGGATCTGGCTTACAGGCTTTCTAGAGTCTAGCTAGACTAGAATATTTATGATTGAATCTTAGTGGTTCACTGGTCTTAGTTACCAGGACTGGTAGAATCAGCAGAAGGGCTGATTTCTAATAACTCTAGCAAGAGCTCTCATAGAAAGCTAACTGTAGCCAGATGAAAAAGTAAGAATCTGTACTTGTTTTACTTTTCTGACTCCAAATTTATGGTCTGTTTTGTGTGCATAACTCTTTCATCCTACGTAATAATTCATTCTTTAGTTTGTCTCTCTATTTATTGCCAGTGGAAAGAGTGATTTTCTGGGCTACCTTCTCCATTGAAAAAGGGAGCTGTAATTTCTTCCATAACACAAAGTGGGGGCCACGGGGCCACTTTGGGCCTGTGAAGATCCTGCACAACAGCTACAGAGTCCCTTGTAAAGGCAGAGAAACTGAGGTGCAGGGATAGGGAGCTATCTCAAGGCAATCTTGGTCTGTTCTCTGAGGTGAATGGCAGTGCAGTCAAAAAAAACTTGAGGATCTGAGGGTCCACCAGGGATGGGTTGCAGACGTACTTTCCCTATGATCATCCCTTGTGTGGTTGTTATGATCTGGTTCCCCAGGAATCACTTCTCAGTAAAATACATATGAAATGTTCCAGGTGAAATTTTCATCTCTTTTGGGCCTGAACCCCATCTGAACCTTTTTCTGGAGTTTCTATGCATAGGCTGGCAGGGCCCAGGCCCAGGCCCAGGTGCCCCTGCTAATCAGGGTCCCCTAGGTGCCTAGGTCCCTGCAGGAAAAAGCAGGTTTCCACTTGCAGGCAGGCAGCAATCAAGCCTGCAAGGGATCCTGCCTGGAGCTGCTAGGCACGAGATGTAGGGGATGCCATGTGCCTGTATGTGGTCATACACATGCACATGTCCTGGAACACAGCTGGGCAGCATGGAAACCAGCTCCCTGGAGGTAATGGTATGGGAGGAAGGTGCATGGGGAGGCAGATTGAGGCCCTCATGGTGATGGAGGGAGTGGGGCAGAGGCTGGGGATGGGAGTGCTACCCAGCCACGGTAATGCATAGGACCTGGGGCTGGGGTGGGGAGCAGGACAGAGCACAGTAAGATACCATAACACAATAATGGTGCATAAAAATCAATTATGAGTTATATCAATTATACAAAGACCCAAGCATGATGCAGGAAATCAGAGCACAACAACTATGGTGGATGCATCATGCTGAAAGAATGGAAGTGATCTCAACACTGAAGAAATTGGTCCTACAGGTCCTGGGGAGGACAGGGATGCCTGGACAACCAAAATAAGAATGGCTAGATGGCAATTTCTGTCAGAACAACAAAAATTAAATGTGGATGACTGGAGGATGAAAGCATACCAAAGTCAGGAATGGATGAAAATAGTGTAGGTAGCCAAGGGCCTCTGGTACTAAATGATGATGGTGATGATGATGATGATGATGATGACAATGTTGATGGTGATCCACTGACAGTTTAAAATCTTACAAATGTATGCTGGTTTAGACAATGTTCCAGTGTTCTGCAGGCAGGGTTTTAATACAAACCTATTTGCTTTCCTACCAGCTTCCCAGGAGCCCAACTTCCAGGAATCATGGGTCTTGGCAACTCTTTTATTTGAACTACCCTAAGGTTAGGGGACACCATTGGTGCAAGAGCCTGGGGATCCAAAGGAGGCTTGCTCTGCAAATTGCCCTTGAGCCAGGAACACAAGGATCTGAGGGTTTGAGGCACCAGAGGGAAGCTGTGGTTTAATCCAAGTGTTTTTTAAGTGGAATATTTCTACTATTTCTATTTTTAATTTCTATTATTTTGAGAGGAGATTTTAAATATTCTGGACTCTCTGTCCCTCAGTGGAACATTTCTTTTAAAACTTTAGAATTTTCTGTAGAAAGAAAATTCCAACTAGCACTATTCCTTAAAAATAATTTCATTTCTGTAGCCTTTCAATACCATCCTCCTCTAAAACTAAACATTTAACTAATTATTTCCTCTTACTTGAAGGCAGCACATTTGAGGTAAAGACATCAGGCTTAGTATAAGTCTTTAACCTATGTGGAAAAGTACCCCTGGGGTGATGGGAGAATGGTAAGTACATACATCTGGATATTTGAAGTTTTATGTTCACAACAATATTTTGTCCTAGAGTGTTTCCAGTATATTGTCATTCATTTCACATTAAAAGACGTAGTCTATTGTACAGCAAAATGTAACAAGGCACGTGCATTAACATTATGGTACTGTTTCCTGACTGCTAGACAGGAGGTATTTTGAACATTAGTTATGTTCAATGTGATAAAATGTAAGTATTAATTGAGAATTCATTAATATCACCTGCTTAATATTCTTCAATTTTCCTGTTAAAGCAGAGTATAAAAGGATCTTTGATTCAAAGTAAGAAATTATGAACTACTTTATATAAATCAAGAGCATCCCAGTTGATGAATTAGTATCTGTGTGAAAAACCAGGCAAGTGTTTATACACATGCTCCAGGAGTGGGATGGGGGATGCTTTAATTAGAGCCACTCTAATTAAAGCACCCAGAGCATCTCGTGTATCCATGTCCCTGTGCTTAAAAATGGCAGTGGGGGCACTTTAACTAAAGCTCACTCAGTGTTAGTGCTAGCTTGAGTTTGGAGCAGTCACACTTCAGGCCAGCAAGGACCTGGAGGACCGAAAGGTAAGAATTCCCCCCCCCCCCCCCATATTCTGGGATTCCCTCTGCCCCTCCCAAGGCTCCCCCAACCCCCAGGGCTCCCTTCTTCCCTGTTGGGTTCTCCCCATGCCCGTTACTTGTAGCTGTTTGGCTGTCTGTCCCAGGGGAGTAGGCAGGGAAGAGTAAATCTGCCAGCCCAGATGCCACTGCTGCTTTTCTTGGGGCTGAAACAGCCCACAGAACAGCACTTGTGGTGAGTGGGCAGGCCCTTTCCTGCCTGCTCCAACAGCACAGGCAGCCAAAAGTAAAGGAGCAGGGGGGGGAGGGAAGTGAGCAGCGAGCTATCATTTAGGAGAGGGTAGGGGGTCAGTGGACCCAACCTGGGGCAGCAGGGGAGGGCGTGCAGGTGGGGTGTTTTACCCTAAGGTGTAGCCTAGCACAGCCACCTGTGAGTGCAACATGAGCTGGGTAGCATGGACCAAAGACAATTCTGCTCCGAAGTAGCATAACTTTGAGCCACATAAGGAGTGCTTAAAACCAGTTTCAGGTGTTAATGTATGGGCAACCTATATGTTAGAAGCTCCAGGAGCTGCCCAAAATTACTGTATAATAAGGTCCATATTCAGGTCTGCATATCAGTTGCACTGTGTGGATTTTTTTTCTCAGAAATTAATTTCAATCATTTGCTTGCTCAATTGTCTTTCTTAGGAAACAATTACAAATTGATGGATATAAAATGTACTTGATTCATCTCAGATACTACACCCTGCCTGTCACATATGTGCTTCTCTGTTCCCTGCATATTTCCATTTTATAAACATTAAACATGTGTTCTTTGAATGAATGAAGATTCAATAAATATTATTTAAAACTGAGAGGCACAGTGGTCTAATAAATAAATTATTCTTATTGTATTTTTATTCATTTGATTATGTATTCTTATTCATATTTTTTATACACAACAAGGCAACTATCAATATATTTTCACTGAAGTCAAAGGCCATGTGTAGACAAAACGAGGGGAGTGTGCACAACACTTTAAAGCAGGCTAAATGCGTTTGCACTGCTTTAATGTTGTCAGTGTTTGCATGCCTTGCTGGCACATTGCGCATTAATTCCAGCCACTGTAGGAAATTCAGTTGCATAATGTGCCTTAAATGACTTGGGGCGCAGCAAACTAAAATTCCTCTGAGGAGTTTTATTTTGCTGCCCCTACACCCGTGAAGCAAAGCACTGTGCTCTGTGCAACTCCGTAGCTCTGCAGGCAGCCTGGCAGCAGCCTGGGAAGACAGGCTGCACCCAAGAAAAGCAGTAAGCCTGATTTTTATTTCCTCCCCGGAGCGTGCCTGCTTGCCTGAACTGCATGGGGGCCCGATGCTGCCTGCCATGGCTGTGGTGTCCCCCAGGACCACCCGAGCTGGGTGCCTGTGAGTGGGTGCCGCCTGGGGGGGGAGGGCACCGTCACTACCACAAAGGGAAGCACCAGCCCCACCCCTGCAGCCGAGGGATCACTCTACCTGCTGGCAACTCACCCTTCCCTCCCCGCCACTGGAGAGGCAGGTAAGAGTGGGGTGTGTGCACGATACAGGGGTTTACTTCACCTTAAATTGAAGCAGTGGGTTTTCAATTTAGGGCCCCCGTTTTGTCTACACATGCCCAAAGGAGCTCTGACACCAGCTGGATATCTGGCTCTTTTCAATATTGAAACAAACTCCTTAGTAGACATCTGTAAGTACAACTGAATATGTACAAAAGTGCAAAACTTGGAGAGTTAAGGGTAAAATTAAGGCAGTGCTCATTGTGTAATTACATGAATGCCTGAGATGTTTAGTCAGACAAGGTTCCTTGGGTGAATCTGATATCTTTTATTAGACCAACCCAAATAGTTGGAAAATAGTTATTAAGCAAGCTTTCGGGTTCAAAAACCCTTTGTCAGGCTAAGGAAGTTTCAGCTGAGATGGTTAGTGGCTTTTGTGGCATTACATTTATGTTCACGGCTGTGTTAAATATGGTCTTCCCAATTTATATTACCTTTTCATATGGGCCTTAAAACTGAACTTTTGAATGAAGTCCTCACATAGGAAACTCCATTGCTATGAAGAATGTATGCACAGCTATTTGCAGATGACAGGCAAATCAGATTTTCAGAAATACTTTAATAACATTCAGCTTGAATGCCCATGGCTCCTCATTCTGTACCAGGCAATAAAACAAAGCTGTAAAGCACTTTTTGTAATCCCTCCCTGAAGACTTCACATGAAATTTGAATGGGCATGTTTTGATTCCACCAAACCATAGGACAGGACTGTTAATTCCTGAGGTGTATGATCACAATAGAAAAGGAAATCTGCCTTGAAAATATGGATTAAAGAAATAGAGAGGATAAAGAAAAAAGAAAGTGGGGGGGATTATATGTTTTTCCTGATAAAGTTATTTTGCTATAATAACCTTGTTATGTGTAATAGTTGAATTTGGAACTCCTTAAATACATTGATAATCTTGCTAATATTTAAAAGCTATGCATTCCCATCTGTAATCAGCAGGGATTGTATTCTCTGTATTTTTAATGCAAGCAACACTGTAAATATGGCACAGATAAATACTGAAAGAGCAGAAGTCAATGAGTGGAGAAATCATTATTGGGAGCATACAATTCTTCCTACCAAAGAAGATGGTAGAATTAAAGAGAGAGAAAGGGAAAAAAACCCCCAAGATCCAGATCCTAACCTAGTGAAGGACAACAGTATTCTACCACCTTTCTGCTGTTGGTCTGGATCCAGAAGTGCAGCACAAAAAGTCTAAAAAACCCTTGATTTTCTCAAGTGGTGTTTATTTAATGAAACCAAAACCAGCACAAATGTGGATGTGAGAGGTAAACTAGGCTTTGTGATTAGTGAAGAGACAGACAGAGCAGTGGAAAAGGAGATGATGAGATACTAGTGTTCAGAAAAGAGTGGAGATAAAGGCTGAGTTAAAGCACTAAGGCTGAGATGAGTGAAGGAAGGAAGTGGCTGAAAGCAGTATAGAAATTGGACATATTTTTCACTAATTCAGCAGTTTTCCTCCGGCTACATCCTTTTTTTTCTGAACTAAGTTTCAAGTCATTTAAGTTCCCCTTACAACAGCAATCTGTAAATGACAAACATTGATCTCAAGCTACTTTTTCACCAAGGAAATGCAGCTGCACTGAACCTCCAAAGGAGCACTATCCATTTCTGTTACAGTCAAAGTGCCATGCGCATTTGGAGAAAAAAAATACCTTTGTTATGTGGTGCAAAGATAGACCAATTCATAGCTAAACAAATCTTTTACAGGGAATAAACCAATAATTTACATCTTAAGACTCACTCTACTGCAACCGTTGAAAAGTCAAGCTATATTTTGTTACCTAGATTAACCTAAAGAATGATATATATATATGTTTCACTATTCACTTTAAATCTTTTGATGCACATAAGTGACAGACCTCTGTGAAATTATTTCCACTCTATATAATGCAGCATTTTGACCATTTTTCTCTAAGCGTGCATGTGCACATTCCAGCAGGCTATAATAGCTCAACTAGCTACAACCCGTAGTATATTCCACTTTCTACTTGTCAGCTTTAGATCTTGAGCAAAGTTTGACATTTTTCCCCCTTTGCGAACTTCTTTAAAAATACCTCCTTTGTTTTACTTCAGCAATTATCCACTCTAAATTCAGTTCACATAACTCTGTAACTGTGAAGCTTGTGGAAATCTTAAGATCTTTTACTTTGTTCATTTCTAGTTTCTGACATAATACTGTACCTCCACAGTGCTTCTGGGACTCCAGATGATAAAGATCAGCTAGGGTCATTACTTCAAATGTTTGCTTTCTTTTTTAGTGCCTTATAATGACAAGCAATTTTAGTGTTGCAACACACATCCAAGTACTTTCTTATAGAACTGACTGTAAATGTCTTCCTATGTTCAAGAATATTTGTACAAACACAATTAAAAACTTGACTAACACTGTGATACTAAAGTGCCATGCCCCCATGATTATATACATACTTACAATTAATTTAAGAGATATCATTAATCTGATGTGACAAAAATGGCATTGTCTCCTTTTTCTCTTATTTGTCTATAAACTGAGAATTTGCTTGATGTAGTAAAAAAGTATGGGCCATGGTTTACAACTGAAAAAAGAACTGTAAACTTCATTAGAGATCTTGAGAAATTCCCATCAGCTTGACATGGGCTTCCTACTTGAGTTCAGTTGCTTCTGGTATTGCAATGTTCGTTACTCTCAGAAAAAAATAAAGGGTCTAGCATTTTCTATGTCCACATTTTTAATTCTTTTCCTTTTCTTGGTAAATAATTATATGAGTCTGACAATATTTTAAATGCAGTTTTCAGATTTTGCATCCACAACAATCCTTTGAGTCTGGAACAGCTCCAAAAAGCAGTATGTCAGCATGTCTTGGATCATCTATATGTTATCTTAATGTATTTAAGTTTTAGTTATATGACTATAAATAAAATGTGATGGTATAATTCAAACACAGTACATTTCTAAAACAGTAATAAAGGGAAATTAGGGATTTTTTAATTAAAGAAAAAACTGTGGATTATTTTTGTTAATCAACATTATGAATAGCTCATTTGTTTACTTAAGTTTATTAGCTTAGAGTAAAATGCCTTTGCAGAAAGGATCACTTTTGGATCCAGAACTGACACTCCTAGTGCTCCCATGAAAGAAACCAACAGAAAGAACAATAGTAATAATGTGTGGCCCATGCTATAAATATTAATAATTCCAAATGTGGACCCACTTAGAAATAAACCAGTAAAAGTTAATATTTCTTCAGTTGTTTTCTCATTTTGTAACTGTGCCTGTGCTCCCTAGAGTGAAAGTACTGGTAAATGGGCACAGCTTAAGAGGACACACTTGCTTTCTTCCCCACCCATGCCTTCCCTACTACTCCTCAGTGGCTGAGCAAGTACCAACCAAATCTAGCCCTACAGCTACATAAGGACACAGGAATCTGCATAATGTCAGATTCTTATCTGCTACACTCTTCTTTGTGTACCTCAATTAATTATAACCAAGGTACTCCAGTTTTAAACCATTGGCATTGTGATTGTAAATCTGGTCAATTTAAACTCTTTGCCATTTTAAGAACATTCAGGTCCCCAGAAGCTACTCTCAACTTGCTGAATCCAAACTTTTGGGAGTGATCCTGATGGTAACTGTGGAATGGGTTCAACACATTTCCAGATGTGGAGCATGGAAGCAGGAGTGTGTGGGCAAGGAATGCTTGGGAGTGGCCCTACTAGAACACACTGTGGATGAGGTCCAGACATACACAGAATGTACTTAAAATGGCAAAGAGTTTAACTCACTTATGATCAGGGATCCGGGTTTTCCATTCCCACAGAAAAACAGAGAAAAACATGGATTTTCCCCCTTTACCCAAGGAAACCATGGATTTTTTTTTCATTTTAATGGAGAAACCCATGGATTTCACACTTTCACAAAGAGCTCTCTGTAGGCTGGCAGAGTTCCAGCCTACAAGGGGCTGGGGAAGAGTTGGAGGAGGGGAGTCAGGCAGGGGATACCATGTGTACTTATGTGAACTGGAAATTTAGGACCTCTTTATATTTTCATGTATTTTGGAACAAGATAGTAATTTATTTTACATGAGCAGCCATATCTTTTGGGGGTAGGAACCAAGCAGCATGAGAAGTTAAGGCAGAGGGGCCCCAGTGTCATGCCAGCCCAAGATGACCCCTCTGTGACCAGAACTTGTTCATTTTCTCTACTTTGTTAAACAAAAAACAAACAAAAAGATTATAGTTGGTAGATTTGTAATATGTTAATATTGAAGAGCTCCAACTAACTCATTTCAATTTTCAGCTGAGGCTGGGCTCATTGGGTCTGTTTTTGAGATGAACATTAAGTTATTTCGCATTTTTTAATAGTTTTTAATTCTCAAACTCTCAGCACAACTGTTGGGTTTGGAAGGCAGTTCTTAGACAGGGCACTGTTTTACTCCATAGTTAAAAACTTTATAAAGCAAGCCATTAAAAACAGATTAATGGATAGTTGAATTCCATCAAAGATAAATTGCAAAACCATGTGGTATATATTGCATGTATTTGTGGATATAATTACATTATAAAAATGATAAAAAATGATGACTAGAGGACTGGTATTTTATAGGAGTAGCATGGGGCTGTCTGCATTGCTGCCATTGTCATTCTTGGGGAGGGCCTCTCCTGACCATATCCAAGCTACTTCACCCTGCACCAGTGAAGCCACTCTAAAGGTGTCCTCCTGGATGCCCCAGAGTTCTGAGTTTAAGTCATACAAGTGGGAGCAGGTGAGCAGGGTACACTAGTGGCTATCCTTCTATAAAAGCCCTGTGGATTTTGTCTGTGTTGAAATGTGCAGTAAAACTGTGGAATGAAGACAAGGGTTTTAGCAATAATTGGATGATTAACATGTCTAACATAATCCAACCCTGTATTTGTCTCAGTACAAAAGGAATAGCATATGGCTATGCTTATTCCGAGAATTTGCAGAAAGGGTTTATATAAAAGTTAAATGAAAAAAATCCAATTTTCTAAAGCATTAGTCCAGCTCAGAGATTAACTAAATTGGTGCCCCAGAAGGCAGAGTGTGCTTTATATAAACTACACCAAGATTATTGGGAATTGGGGGAATGTACAGGAAGGTTACTAGCATAGATAGACTAAAGAGTAAATCCAACCATAATAAAATATCAGCTATAAGAGTCTCTCTGGGGAATATGCATATGCCAGAGATAATGCAAACAACATTTCAGTCAATTCTGTTCTATTTTATGCCAAGAAGCTGAACGTTGCTAGTGAAAAAACTGAAATTTGTTGTGAGGGTATGAAGTTCAGGAACATATCTAAGATGAAGAAGGAAATTTTAGAAGCTCCCTTATCATTAGAAGAAATAAATGTAACCTTTCACAAACATGTTTATCTAGGATTTATCCATATGGAATTCAACTTGAATCCTTCTCATATTGCATTCTTACAATGGGCCTTATTAGTGACACACAGGATTATATTATTACATTGGAAGACTAAGACATCTCCAAAGATCAAAATCTGGTACGATGAGATGGCACAACTAGCATCTATGGAGAGTGTCATGTTGAGCAGAATTAATAGTTTTGAAAAATCTAGTATAATTTGGAAAGAATTTTTAGATTATTTTGATAATTAAAATATTAGTACTTGCACACTTATCTGTTCATCTTCTATTGCTCCCTCTTCCTTTTTCCTTCTTCTCCCCAGAGTCTATAGCTCATATGTAGTTATTATATATCTGTGACATATTTCTGATTTTGATTGCATTTAAACATCCATTAAATTAATTAATTAATTAATAATAGAAATTGGTACTCATCTAGAATGGGTACAATGCTTAAAATAACTGAGAGTTTTGCTATTTGGCTGGCACCTGAGTGGTTAAGAGATTTCAGAGAAATCACAGCTCTTCCTGAAAAATTTACTTCCATGTTCTGTAACATACAGAGTAGGGAGTTATAAATTCTAAAGTTATGCTTTGTTAGACTGACAACCTAATATTAGGCACATGTTTAAATCTCTCTAGGCACTTTATCCAATAGGGATTCTATTATTAGAGGATGGGGTCGGCAACATAGGGCCTAAAGGATGGATTCAGCGTGGAGAGCCATTTGATCAGGCCCATGAACATAGCAGCAGCAGTTGTTTTCCCTGTGCTGCCATAAGAAGCAGTAGTCACAGGAGCTCTCCCTGCAGCCACAGAGAGAAGTGATAATAGTGCTGAGTCCTAGCACCCACCCATCTGCCTGCCTGCCTCTGACCCAAATGCAGGGTCCTTCTGGCCTGCAACATGGAAAGGCTGCTGCCCACTGATTTAGTGCTAATAAAATGGTTTGAATGCTACATTCTATTACAGTAGGTGCCTGTATAAACCTTTCATATTTAGAGAACCAAGCCTAGTTGCTTCTCATTTATGCATGATCTAAGGTTTTGGCTTCTCAGCCATCCCCTGCCTGCCCTCTAACTTTAATACAATAGGGTTTGTTTTTTCCTAATGTCCCAGGAATATCAACAGGTCAGAACAATAGCACTAGAGGACAGTGATGTTTGACATTATCAGCAGGGATCCTGGTTTTCTCTAATTAAAAAAAAAAATCCCCAATTTTTGGTTAAAAAATGAACCCTAAATCCATGTTTCCCCATGGTTTAAATGAAACACCACTAATATATAAATACATCTATATATTAGTGGTGTTTCATTTAAATCACAGAAAAATGTGGATTTTGTATTACTTTTTTGTAAACCAAAAATTGGGAATTTTTAAAAATCAGATAAAACCAGGATCCCTGATTATCAGGGAGCTGTATTTGGATTTACTGATAAAACTCGGGCAAACTCTGCTTCTTTAGGATCTGTATCAGAAATTTAAAGAAGTTTCTAGTTTTACTACTTGTCTTTCTTTGAAGGATCCTAAATTATCATTTCTGTTCATGAATATTAACTTGTTCTGCTTTTAAATTGTGAGAGAAGGATGTTGATCATGCATCCTATTATGATCCCAAGTATTCTATAAAATGCTGCCATTTAGTAGTAGCTTCTCTTATTAGCCTTAATGTTCTTTTAGTGTCACACTGTCCTTAGTGTATAATGACATTTAATACCTGGAATAAAATGTTGATATTAAAAGAAAAATCAGATGTCTAAAATTTCAAACAAACATTTACAAGGAGAATAAGGGAGCAAGGAATTTAAACCAAGATTAGCAAAAGCAAATTATACAGTACTTAAAAAAAAAAAACCTAGCTGAAAACTTCAATGATAGGTAATTATATTTCTAAATGAGGCAATCATTGTTAAACTATGAAGAATATAATTAATTTTATCACATTTTGTAGTGTTGCAGTCAATACAGATAATAGACTTTTTGAGATATTAGCTGTCCAAATACATTCAACTAATTTAAAGCACCTCATTGTGCATTCCTTTAACTGGAGTCAACAGTAATAAAGACTTCCTCCCTGTCATTCCAATAAACTGAGATATTCCAGCAGCTGAGTTTTGCTTAAATGAATTAACACAGTTTGGAGAACCAGTCTAGATGAGCTTCATTGAGAGGCATTCAACCAATTCCTCATTTTCTTTCATGAGGCTCTTGATTCTGTGAACACAGTGCTACACAAGATAATGGGCCAAATTTATGCCTGACATAATTCTACTGAGTGCAGTAGAAATATACCAGACATCCATTTCATTTGATGTATTATGGGGAAAAATATCAAGAAGTGATAAACCACCTCAAACTGGATGGAGAACTAGTATAATATCTTATATATATTGATGACCCATACCACACTGTAGTAAGGAACCTTCCCAGGGCCAGTTTGATGTTTTCCTGGCTACCTGTCTCTAGGTTAACCACTCACCTCTCTCCTGCCATGCCTTGATGATAAATGATTAGGAGTGTTATCCAGGCAGGAGGCTGCCCATTTAAGACCCCAATGACTTGGGGTGATAACCCCAGCTATGAACCTTCCCCTACACTGGGGCCCTTGCCTCTCAGATAGCATTCCAGGCAGCTAAGTTCATCTGTAACCCTTCACCCACTACAGCTGTAGTCCCCTCTCTGGGACCTTTGGCCTCCTTAGGCCCTGGCCCCACCTTTCAGGACAGTTGGAATCCTGAGCCTCTTGCTCTGAGTATCCCTCACTTGTGGGCTGCTGATCCTTTTGACCCCCCCCCCCCTCAGGTCCTGGCCCCAGTATAGGCTAGTTTGGTTGCCTTGAGTCAGTCTTGAGTGGCTTGCCTTCTTTTAACCCTCACAACTCCACTGGATCAAGTGTAGCCTCAGGTCTCTCAAAGATCTCCCAGGTCTGGGCTTTCTACAGCCAAGACTGTGCGGGGGCTGGAGATTATCAGGCAGCCCCTATATGCCTTTCACCAGGGAGGTTCTCAGTCCTGGCATTTCCTGGGGCTGCTGTACCACCAGCAGTCCCACCAGGCCTCCCTACCCTATCAGGGTGCAGTTTTAGGCCATGCCGAGGACCTGGGGCCTCCTCTGTCCCCGTAGCCCCAGCCCATTTACCTCCAAGATGTTGTGAGCCTCAGCTCAGACAGCTGATGTCTCTATCATGGCAGCCAGAAGCAATCTGCTGCTTCACCTGATATATATCCTGGGTCTCAAAATGGCCACTATAATCATGCACCTGGCTGCTGCTTGCTCCAGCCCTTAAGGTGTCAGGCACCAATAGTGCCCTGCCATACACACGCTGCAAAGAAAGTGCAAGTGCAAAGTGCATAATCCTGAAATAAACTGACTGCAGGTGGTATGTCATTGCAGTCTCATTGGTTAGCATTTGTCTTACAATCTCAGAAGGTAATGCACACTCATTTGGATTCTTAAAAATGGCTTAGATACCTAGGGTGTTTTTACATGTGATCCAGGGGTGGGTGGGGAGGGTGCTTTAATTACAGAAGCTGTGAGATACACTTTAATTAAAGTGCCCTGAGCATCCCATGTATCAGCATTCCCCACCTCAAAATGGCAAAATTGAACTAAGGCTTGTTCAACTGATACACAAGATGTGGAGGAGGGCTGAAATGCACCAATTAGCATGATCCACCATACTCAGTTAATTGAGTCTGCTCTGACACATTGTAATTACAACACATTGGAACAGTTTCCTGGCATGTCTATAGGCACCGCTATGTTTCAGCATTCTGGCCCTGAAAAATGCCAAATTTATTTCTAGTAAGGATCTTTACTGTATTATGAAAGGACTTTACAATTCCACTAAAAGTCTTTCTTGGTAAGTCAACTGTCAGTTTAAACTATAGTTTGAGTCTGATGTAAATGGAATAATAGGTAGAAATGCACTTGGAAATAGAGCCAAACATTGGGAATTTCACACATTATCCACTTCCTGCTTCTTCTGGGAGTACGGAAGTCCAAGCTTTGGTTTAATGTTTCTCTGAATGTGAGAGGCATGTGCCTGCCTAACTGAGGGGGCACTAGCTCCTTAATAAAGTTTTGAGCAGCCAGTGCTGCCTACCCAATAAGCACTCACATTGGTGAAGACACCACAGTGGTTGGAGTGAAAGCCCTACCACCTGTAGTAGGTATGTTTGCCATGGGGTGTGGGTCCCCTTTAAGGCCCTGATGCACTGAGGGAAGCCCGAGGCATGGAACCTCACTACCCACTCCAGGGTGTCATGAACCCAGAGCACAGTGTGTCCCAGCATGTTCTGGAGCCTCTTGGCAGCACCTGCTGCAGATATACCAGCCACCTCACTCACCACCCCTTCCACCTCCCTGCATGCTGTGAATGTGAACTCCAGGGGCCAAGGGGAGCTTGGCCAGGCCAAGCAGGGAGAGAGGACAGAAGCAGGTGTGGAGAGGGCCCTCCCCCAGTACAGGGCTTACTAGGTAGGCATGGAAGACATGCCCAGTGGCTCAAGTCTGTTCCTGCTGGTAGTGATGATATGCGGCTTCCAGCGGTGTCCTGAAGTTCAGGGCACAGTGTTAGACTCCGTCTCCATGTGGTGCCCAATGACTAGGGAGACGACGATCCATTTGCCTTTGGATCCCGTTACTTATTAGCCAGAGCAAGCAGGGAGCAAACACCAGCACACATTGCTCACAACAGCTTTGTTCAGAATGGAGACAGCTTCAGACTAGCTCCCAAAAAACAACAAACTGGGGAGCTGCCCCGAACAATAATTTTTTCTATATTTATACACCCTGGTTCATACTCATTAACATTCACTCCACCTCCATCTCTCCTTTTGTTCCATCCATTTCTCCTCCCATTTCAAGCTCTGCCTCTGTTTACTGTTTTCTTCCTTAGCATGGTATTGCTTATGCATTTCATTCATTTACATGCCTCTCTGCTAAGAGTGCATGCGTAAGACTTTGACCTCGGTCTTCTCCCCGTCAATTGTGGTTTCTTGCTGGTTCTTTCTAGTTTCTTGCTGACTTCAGCACCATCTCCAAGGTCTTGCTTCTGCTTTATCTCCTGATGATAGCTGGTGGGCTGCATCTTGTTCTTCTTACACAATGGGCTCTAACACTAAGACTTTGTTTAGAAAACTGCTTGCCTAAGTATTTGCAAGGTTATTTTTAATACATCATTTTGCCATGTGACCAGCAGCCTTCATTCAGCTGCATGCCCAGTATTCCCCAAAATTCATATGTTACCCAAACATACAGCATCTGGCTGGTTGGACAGGGGTCCCCTCTGGGGAGGAGCTGGAGCTCATGAGGGCAAGCAGTGCCATCCCCAGGCTGACCTCCAGGGTAGTTTTGCACACCTGGAGCTGGCAAGACAGGAACTGGCCCAGGTTGCTGGAGCTGCTGGACAATGCCAGGGGTAGGGACAGTGGGAGGATGGGCTCCTAGGGATCATCCCCTACTGATGTCTCATTGCCACTGCCAGGTTACAGCAGAGGCTCTGGCAGGCCACCTGTGCTGGAGAACATGACATAGCTCTGCCCAGGTTCCTATGGTGCAAGAATGTGGTCCAGCTGCCAGATAAATGGCATGGACTTGCAGGAAGTCACTGACTAGTGGTTTTGGTCTTAGGCTTTGGTCAAAGGCCTTGACATTTATGTGGCACTGGCATGCCAGCCAGTCATGCCCAGACTCCCATAAGCAGCCTGCCAAACCCTTGTAGATGTGCACATTGGAGCACACGCTCTGGGCCAACTGGCTCTGGACCTCAGCCTTACCCCACAATGTAACAAGGTCTGTGTTCTCCTTCTGGGACCAGTTCTGGCCCCAGGAGTCAGTGTGTGCCATCAGAGACAATGCTAGCATGGCTCCCTTGGCAGCCCTCAAGGGCTGCAAGCAAGAGTCCTGGCCTAGACAAGTGCCTGCAGTGCACAGCACAGGGCCATGGCATGGGACAGGCAGGCAGGTGGTGATGCTAGGCTAGGAGCCAGTGCCTGGGTCCAAGCAAGCTGCTGAAGCTTGCCTGGGGCCCCTGTAGTGGGACCCAGTGGCCATAGGCAGGTAGCAGATGCACCTTGGGGCATCACAGAGTTTTAAAGACCAGGCTGGAGCAGGCAAAGAGCCACCCCAGTCCCAGTGATAGAGGAGCTCCAATCCCCATGGCCCTGGGGTTAACCCAAGGGTGGCCCCAAGGTGGTGGGGCAGACCAAGAGAAAATTGGTTCTTGGTTTCTGTCTACACGTGTGCTACTGTACAGTTACTATGGTGTGGTTAATTTACTACCTGCATTTACAGGTAGCAAATTAACCTCACAAGACTAATTTACTGTGCATTTAACACCTGGATATGTAGATGATAGCACTTTACCACACAGTCAGTTAGTCAAATGCCCAGTAAAGTATCTTGTCTAGATGTACCCTTTGTGTGTGTCTACAAGAAGTGCTTTACTACATTGTAGGGTAGTTTACTGCAAAGTAAGTGTGCATGTCTACATGTGTGCGTGCTTACTGCACAGTACATGATGCTACTCATGAGTAAATTTGCTACCTGTAAATGCAAGTAGCAAATTTACTCGCAATTAGTTCCTGCACAGTAATGCAAGTATAGACACCAACTGGAGCAAATATGATCCCAGTCAGACCTGCCACTAGGCAGCCAAACATAACATGCTTTTTCAGGTTAGAAAAAGACAACTGTTGCATGTAGGGCGCATCATCTAACAGTACCAAATTATTAATCTGAGCATACATTGTGAACAACAGAAAACAATGGAAGTCAAACTGTAGTAGCACGAGCTTTTTAAAAAACATAGAGCCAATTCTAGGAAGTATACTTATTTTATGCACACATTGTACTAAGTATGTGGGTATAGCACTGATAATATTAACTTCAAACACATGTATGTTTATTGGTTTTTATCTTAAAACATTTTGAAAGCAATCATTTCAGAATATATTAAAATGTTTGATTTCCCAACAAAGTGAGGCTTCATATTTTCCCCTTATATAAATTAAAGATGTTCTTTACATAAATACTGTAATTAATATTTATACATTCACTTGGCAGTGTCAACATTCATTAAATGCAAAGGTGGCTTTTTTCAGTTTCTAAAACATACTGTTCTCTTTTATATGCTGCTAATATGTTTTTTGTTCTCTAGATGTGCTGCTCTTTATTCCTGGGAATTCAGAGCTGTTACACTATGTTGTCATGTTACTTAAGGCTTAATCATTGTAGAGTTAATTGGCTTCCTAAGCTATTATGGGAGCCAATGGGAAACTGTCCATTAATTTGAAAAAAATGCAAGATTAAGCCTATTTCTTTGAAAATGGCAGATATACTGGAATTAAAAGATTTGAATGCCATATTACATAGTGAGAGGCAAGAATTTTGGGGGGCGATATCTTTTACTGGGCCATATTATACAATATAATTCTAAGCAACATTTGTATTGAAAAACCTATAACTAATAGTTATCAACAACTTGCTATCTGATACCAACCCAGCTTGATTGCCCTATCAATAAAAATATCTTACAGGACTGGAGAAGAATATTCAAAGCAATAATCAGCTAAAAAGGGGTATGGGATTTCAGAAGCTAGTATGACATATGTAATGAAATGTTTTGTAACAGTAGGTGGCTTGAAGGCCATTTAGATGCACTAGAGCCGGCTCATACTTGGGAAAGGAGATGACAGTGATAGCCATCTCTGAAGCATATATTGGAATTGGAGTACTTAGTTTCTGTAGGTAAGGAGATAGCCACAGGCTTTTTTAATTTTTTTTTTTTTTGAGGCAGGCTTTTACCCACCAATATAACAAGCTATTCAGAACCACAGCACAAGAACTATATTTTTATTTCAGGTCACTTTTCTTTCATCTATGTTTCCCTCATTTATGAAAATGAGGGAAAAAATATAGACATTACATACAAATAAGAACTAGCAAATTGAACAAACCCAGGTAACTGAAGCCCAGGAAGAAATCTCTATAATCTTCCATAGCCCTGGAGGACTAGTGAAGTATGCAGTGAAAATCATAAGTTTCAATAGAGGCATCTGAATCGGCTGAAGAATAAAGGTTATGGAAGGTTATTCCATTTAAGAGACTATACCAGTATGCTTGTTAACGTCTGGCTTAGACTTTGAGGAACCTGCCAGGTTTCTGATGGGATCAGACAGAATCTTACAGAGCCAGGCACTAGATGTTATATCACTGTAATAGCAACTTGACAGTTTGCTTCATCCAATTAAGTGTTGTTCAGCACTTGTTCAACTTTGTCCGCATTCACAGAGGTTATTTTTTGTTAGCATCCCCTTCTCCTCCACTCAACTTTGTAAATGCATCCTGATTTGAAGAGGTCCATTTTTGAGTTAGATTACCAACCAGTCAAGTGTTTTTTCAATCAACTTGTAGTTCCTTCTTCCAAGAGAATGACATGGGTCTTTTCAGAAGTATCTACCTGGCTAGGTAATTTGTACAATTTCAGTATTGAAATACTGAGGATAATTTGATAAAAAAGGGGATTTTATATTCTACAGCTTTCTCTCCATAATTATAAGAGGAATAATTGGGTGAATTGAATAATTTGAGGGCTTTATACTTCTTCACTACAGAATTTTAAATAAATTAATATGCACATATTTATACATTTCATAGAGAGGTGTGTGTTTAACAACAAAGGTTAAAGGTAATCATTATACTTTCAGTAAACAATATGCTTAAGCTGTGGTGAACTTATGATTCAGTGAGAATGCCTTTCATTTAAAAAACTAAAGTAATGGATGAAACAGTCCTCACTGTTGGACAAGTATTTGGATCTAAAAAAAAATTATAATTATTTTGCTTAAATCTCAGCTATGATTATGAAGTTATGCCTCTACTATTTCTTTATAAAATCCTGTGGAAACTATAAAGGCTAGATTAGCAATGGGTGGGTACTTGATGTCATGTTAAGGGTCAGTGGCATTCAAAATCTGCTTTTTTCTTTCAATTTAGCACTTTTGGAGGGTTAGGTTGGCAGGAAAATGAATATTGCAAGGCCTTATGTTGCATTTCTCCCATTTTCCTGGAAGATTTTAACATTTTCACTGAATTTCTGCAGTTTTGGGAGAAGAGATCAAGATTTGTGAGATTCCTCCCTTTTTAGCACCTGACAGCTGAGGCCTTCCTATATCTACTGCCAGGAACTGATATCACAATTTAAATAAGCCAGAAACACAAATGTTTTCTGGCATTTTTCAGGTTGGAAAGGAACTAAAAAGTTTTGTGGAGAAAAAAAAATTGTTTGGAATGAACTAAATTAAAAATGTTTTGGCTTGTATTGCTGAAATAAAGCCCACTAGACATTATATTCAATCTGAACCAAAACAATGTGTTTTCCCTTTTGTTTTTGTTTTGGCCTGCAATAACCTCAAAGGAAAAAAGTAACAGAATCACAAAACTGCTTTTGATAGTACCTGCCATCAAGACTTCAGAAACATCTTAAACAAACTGTGTTGGGCCTCATCTCCTTCCTTTCAACTCCCAATTTGGTTGGAGTTTACTGGCAAACTTATTTTTCATTTGTCAACCAAAATCTTATTTCAAATGAATTAGTTTATGAGGAATGAGGTACTTATGAGTCAGGCAGAACTTGCTCTGTAGCTTTTTGTAGCTTTTCCCCGAATGTGGAATGTCTATAACAGGGCAAATATTTTTTCAACTAACTCTTTTTATTTTATTTTAGCTATTTCAAAGAGCTCTTGAGTGAAGGTGGGCATAAATGATACAAAGACAATCTGCTTTGATGCATCTTAATACAAACACCACTTTCAGTTGCAAAGAAACCACTCTGCCCCTCCCATTGACTAATTAAGAGTTTGAAATAGAGAGCACACTCTTGCTGTTTGCACAGCACTTAAAGATCTTCATAGAATTAGCACCGCATGCATGCAGCATTTAGAAAAACTGACATATGATCACTCCTTACAAGTACACACATAGGCTGAATATTAGGATGAAAAGCAACACTGGCCCCAAATCAAGTAACTATAAATCAGCTCCAGGATATGTTTAGATAGTAAATTAGAAGAAGGTTTTTAACTATTAAAGGAACAAAGTTTTAGAATGGGCTTCTAGGAAAACTGGAAGGGGGAAGAATTTCCATTTCCTTAAGCTAAAATTGAATAGGTTTCTGGAAGTGCTGGTAAAACAGGGAGTTGTGGCCCACCAGTCAGTGTTTGGTGTCAAGTCACAAATTTCTGGTCCTCATGTTAGGATATCAAAGCAGCTCTTATAGAATGGAAGGTGTCTGGTACTTACGTAGCTCAGGACTTTTGGTGGTCACCAGTGGTGTTTGGAAGAAAGCTACTTGTTTCTATAGTTTTTTTCACCTTCCATTGATTGGGATGTTGGGCACAACTAAGTTTGGTTTGTTTTGCTTTGTTTGTTTTGGTTTTTGATTGAAGTGTGCTTTTGCTTTCCAATACTTAAAAATCGCTAGAGGTTCATGACTTAAGATTTTTTTCTTACACTAAGGGTCATACCAATCACCAAATTTGAAGTACATTTCCTGTGGGTCAAATTAGCATAGGCTATAGGAGGTTTGGGAAGAATCCTTTTCTTAGAATCTTCTGAACATAAAGTTATCAGCTACTTCCCTGTCATGGAAGAGACAAGACAGCAGTGTCCATACCTCTCCTGCTTTAACTATGGCATGTGCACTCTTGGTGTATTGAACCCTTTTTTGTGAGTGTCAAGGCTTAAGTGGTGATTTGGGAGATTCCCTTAGTTATTGTCTGTGAATGCAGGGGACTGAACCTGATAACCCAAGAGGCTCCTTCCAGTTTTGTGTCCCTATGATTTTCAAGAGCTGATTAATGCCCATGCAAAAAGAACCTAAAAAAGTATTTGCACCACAGACACTTGGTGCTTCCTGCCATAACACTAATTAATTTAACATTATTTGCTTGAATGCCAGTTCATTCAATTATATCATTCTGATTTTTTGGTCTTTGGCCAGTATTTTGGCTTGCCAACTCATTCACTTGAATTTTCATGGAAATACACTTGCAAAAGAAAACAGATAGATCTAAAGTAAACTCATTTTTAAAAAACAATATTGCAAGAAATTTTACTTATTTTACTCAAACTCCTTGATACACAAAGAATACAAATTCAAAAAAGGGCAACGTTCAGAATTATACTCAAGTAAGCATCATAGTCACAATATCAAAGACTTACCATAAGGGAGAAACAGCTATTTTTCTGCGCATTGCATTCAATGTCACAAAACCTTTTTGTCTCTGTATTACACTTCCAGATAAATAGATGGTGCATAGGTTAGCTTGAATATAATGATGCATTATTATTTGTTCTTGAAAAATCGAGTAATCATATGCTCTCAACCTTTCTAATCAGATAAGATTGTCTTCACCTTACACTGAGCCATTGATAAGATGAGCAGCTTAAATTTATGCCCTGTTAATACCCTGCAACCTGCAGAGCCCCCAGAAATAAGTGAAAGACGTGGTTAGCAAGCAGAGTATATTTATAACACCATGCATTCTAATGCTAATTCTACATACTGACAAATTCTGTGTATGTGCACGTGCATGCACATATATTCATGCATGCATACCCATAGATAAGGATTGTCAATTCCTTATGAAACAAGTTCCAAAGCATTAGTGACAGTGTGTATTGTTAGAAACTTGATTCATAAATCATTATGATTGAAAGGTGGGAGAATGAAGAGTGCATATGAAGCAAACAGGTCATTTCTTTTTTTCAGTACGGTCTAACGTTCTGGACATCCGCAAAGTTCATGGGAAAAAAATACCTAGTATATCTGCTTTGGGGAACTCAAGAACAATTGTATATTTTCTGTATCAGTTTATATGTATAAAGATCTTTGCTGGACTGAACCTAGAAAATCATTTAGGCCAAGCACAGAAAAACCTACATTCTTTATCATATAGTGCATCTGGTACCAGCGTGCATACAAATAATTGCACTCCTTCAAACATAATACCTTTTTGGAAGCTACACCACTGTTTCCACAAATTGAAGCTATCTACAAACCACACTTCACAATTGCCAAGCAAATTGTAATTTACATGAGGGTAAGACAAATAAAACCTCAAAATCTATAACTTTCCTCTTCATGTCCTCAGGATCAGTATAATGGATGATTGAGCAAAAAAACAGCATATAGGCACAAGTCAGATTTAGATTAGAGAATGGATATGAGTCTACTTCAGGTTTAATTTCAAGGACCCAAAGCTATAATGTTCAAATAATTTTCACCTTATTAAATTGTGGAAAAAAATGCAAGGATTTTTGTTCCTGTAAGATTCCAGATATTCCTAAACTACAATAAAATAGCAGTCCTCTTTGAGAAGACAATGTACATAAGACCTGGTTTCAAACCATATTGAAATGCTTGGGTTCATCAGCAAACACTGCTAATCAAACTGAAAATTGTGAATAATAAAAAAAAAAGACCTAATTCCTATTTTCAGTTGATTAGGCATTTTGGAACCTATATTTCATTGAAGGTTCTTGTGACTTAGGAACCTAATCAATATGTCCACTAAAAAAATGCATGTTTGGTGTAACGTTGGATAGCAATTAGGGACCAAAGTCCATAATTCAGATCCTTGAAACTGCCTGCTGCCTGGAGACTTGCCTAGGTACCTAAGTTTCTATCACATAAATGTCTGATGCTGTATGTGCCCAACACTACTAAAGTCTTGTGAGTGCTGTAAAACTAGGTATTTAGTTTATGGCCAAACCCTCTCATGGCCTTCCCAAACCTGTCATTCCTTCAGGGTCCAAGCTGATAGGCATACTCAGAAAGCCTGGTAGATTGGTCTAAGCACAAAACAAAGGAGGCAGTTGAAGTGGCACACACTACCTCCTACCCAACATGTCAGTAGTTGAAATATTCATCCAGGGTATGGGAGACCTTAGTCCAAGCCCTCTCATGACTAGGAGAATTTTAATTTATTTCTCTCAATTTCCAGGAGACTACCCTAATGACCAAACTGTAAAATATCCTGGACTGGGATGGTCACAGTCTTTTCTGTTGAAGCTATTCTGCTTTTCATGGAATAATTAAGATGTTTCAGCCCTATGTAGGGAAGGGAAGGAATGAGCATGAATATAGACTTGTAGCTACAGTAGCCACTTGTCAAGGGAGAGACTTGAGTTCTAGCTCTTGCTTCAGAAGCATTTAAATATATATATAAAAACAGAAATATTCAGTAGAGCAGCAGCTATTTTCTCCCCACCTAACTTTTTTACAGGTAAGTGCACCAGGTCAGAGCTGCAATGACTCTCTAGCCTAATGAATAGTTAACTAATCTAACCAAAATGGAACCACTTCAAGAGGAGTCAATGAGATATCCTCACCCCAGAACATCAGATATTCAGGTGGGAAGGACATTCCTGTGGGATGTGTGTTCAAATCTCCACAGGAAGACAAGTATCCAGGTCATAGTCATATTGGTCTAGAGGAGAAAGCAATCAAAACTCATGGTACAGGTGATATCTTTTATTAGACCAACAAGATTTTTGCAAAAAACCCAATTCTTTAATTGCAACCTTTCAGACACCAATGCCATTCATCAGACATCAGAGAAAAGATTGTAAAAGTTCTTTCATTTCTACCCAGGAGAACTTTTACAATCTTTTCTCCAATTCCAGATGAAGGGTATTTGTGCCTGACAGCTTGCAATTTTTTTTTTTACTGTAAAAATCTTGTTGGTCTAATAAAAGATATCACCTCTACCATGAGCCCTGATTGCACAGTGTCACAGGGAGGAGCCAGGAGGGGGCACTATAAAACAGAAAAAGGAAATGAACGGAAAACACTTACCTGCAGCGGGATCAGCAGCAGAGCAGGAGCCAGAAGGGAAACCCACACGGCTCGTCAGCCACATCTTTATTAATTTAAGACCGGCTGATGACGTCAGCAACAAACACCGGCTGGCGAAGGTAAAGATGGCAGCCAACAGCAAGGAGGGGAGGAGAGAGACAGAGAGAAGCGTGTGGGAAGTAAATGATCCCACGGAGAAGCCTAGGGAGCACAGGGCTTCAGAGAGGGAGCCAGAAGAGGCTCCTGAAGAGGAGCATGCTGACAACGGGGAAGCACGTGTTGGCAGGGACAGAATAAAATTAGAGCAGCCTCTGGAGATGGCAGAGGCACTACAAACAGGGGAAAGAGAAGCAAGCCCGCAGCGACACACAGGCTACCAGGTGGGAACTGGGGAGGAATGACAGGGAGGAGGAAGAGCCGGCCCTGTGGAGAAGACTTCAAGGAGAACAACAGGGAAAACCTAGGTAGAAGGGAACAGGGACCCTCAAGTTAGAAGAGGAATAGAAACGGGTGGGAAATACCCGAGGCAATCGGCTCAGGACAGCCCAGAGAGAGGAGATGGCGGGGAACAACGGTGGAGCCGTGTTTAAAGGGAGGAGCCTCAAGGGTGGGAGAGTCCCAGAAATATAGATATGGGACTACTAGGGATCCCCAAGTGGGCCTACAAGATAATTATTTTTTTCTTTGTGAGTTTAATTTTGATTTTCCCTGAGCGAAGGGGTGGAGAGTGAGAAAAGAAGTATAAGGAAGGGAGGAGCTTGAGGCCTCAGATTAATAGTGTGGCAGTGGTGGTTTCGTTATTTTTCCCCAAAGGAAGGGGTTGGGGAAGTTAAGGAGAGGGCCTTAATCACTCCAGATATCTGGGCAGTGTAAAAGAATAGATCCTGACTAGGGATTGTACTGGTATCTTCGACAAGACGAAGGAGGAGCAACATGGTCCATACAGCCGGAAAGGAGGAGTAAGGATGGGGTGTAGGGGTGGCAGAGCCCCGTAAGTGACCATCGAGTAGACTGCACCTGACTGAGTGACCCTGAGGAGGCAGCCCCCACTGGGAATATTCAAAGTTGTGGCAGGTAAGATACAGGCGGTCCACTTCGGGAGAGAACAGCTACTCGAGCAGCAACCAGAGCAGGCAAGGAGAACATCACCCACCATACGGGGTAAAGCCACTTGAGACCGGGTGTTCGAGTCTCGACGGTCACGCACAGGAAGACAAGGAATTTGAACATAGCACTTCCATGTCTGGGTGACAATCTAATCAGTGGGGTATTGAATAGAAAGGAGAGAACTGATACTGACAGGGGTGACTGGTGCCTCCTGAGTCTAGGGGGGCACAATTTGTGGGCTGGCCCAGGGGCAGGCCAAAAGCCTTATATCCACTCCACTCCACTTCTGTGCTGTGGCTTAGTGCTCCTCCCCCTCCCCCTCCCCCCACATGCCACCAGCCTGCACAGCAAAAAACCTGCCCCATCCTGAGCAGTGCTGAGTTAGGAGTCAATCTTGGGGAGGGGGGCACATGGCCCCTTCCGCCATCAGTCACTTGTGGATACTGAGAACTGATCACCTTAGTACTGAGCTTTGCAGTGCATGAGTCATTTTCGGCATCTAACCTTAAGTCACTTTTCAAAATAAGAGTTTCCTAAATTCCTAGGTGTTACAATAGTGAGAGGACCTATACTTAAACAATTTTAAAAATCTAAGTCTTTTCTTTGAAAATAGCACTTAAGTAATTCTGAACCATTTAGTTTATATTGCTTCCATCTGATCACAAACATATTTAAAGGAACACAGGGGGGGAACAAACAAACAGAAAAATATTTTCTGTGTTTTTACTAGCATATTTACGACTGAATCAATTATTACACATATCTATGCTTTGCCCATCCTTTATGTTCCCTATACATAAAAAGCAGTGGTATCAATACATTGTAACTATATTTTAGTTATATTTTCTTCTTCTTCTCTCCTTTTCCTAACCTGTTGTGAAATGGTATTGTACACTACTAAACACCACCAGCTGATCACATTTCATTGACAGGTAAATTGAAACTCTTGGCAGTTACTGCTCAATACCAAGTAACGGTTTTATAGTCCAACTACATGCTCTGAAACCCATTGGTACCTTGGTGATCTGCTACATATCCTCTGACTTGTATGGTCTAAAGCAATAAAGGAGGAACATTGCAAGCAAATAAGACTATTTAGAGCATCATGCACTTCCATGCCAATTTTACTTACTGATAGTTTTTTGATGGGTGCACGCCCACATGTATATGCACACAATGTCTTGAATGAGGTAGACCAATATTAAGGGTCTAGTAAAAGCATCCCTTGGCTCTTTAAACAAGCACAGAGGCTTTCTTTTGCATTCATGAACTTGCAGCTAGATAATTGTGCTGCACTCAATCTGTACCTTTCTGAATTACTCAAAGAAGAAAAATAAAATGTTTTTATTTAAAAGCATTTTTGTTATTTCACTCATCCAAATGTGTATGGAGAATTTGATTTTAAAAGCAATTTAATGATAGAGTTCAGGACAGATGTATTTGTGTTTTTTTTATTCTACAGTAAATGTAGATGAATACACCAGACAGATTGGCTTTTGAATGTATTAAATCAAACAACAGACATTTGTACCCATAAAGTTAGCAATATACCCTTGTGCTAATTTACAGTGACCAATAATAACTTTATCTGAGGGGGGGAAACCAAATCTTAATTTTTCCCCCCAAACAAGACATTTTTCTTTCTGTTTTCAATATTGTGTAAATTCATGGAAAAATCCCTGTTCTCTCTATTACCCTTATTTGCAACAATCATTTAGCTCTGCTCAGCAGCTGAGCCATAAATATGAAGTGGCACAAGAAGAGCCAAATACTTACTACTCTATTTACTTTATGGTTAAGGAAAGGCAATGTCAGATCTCAGTTGTGCTCATCTTCTGCTTAGTTTCTCAGTGTATTACAAACAGTTGCATGCTGTGGGCAGACAGTCTCTTTTGTGCGAATTTGATCACATGAAAAAAAAAAAGTAACATGAGGAAGCAATAAGATGGAAATAAATTTAGAGTTCTATGTGAGTGCTGATTTCTCTATACAGGTGTTTGATCATTATAAGAGAAAAAATCCTTGCATTTTAAAATGATCCTTTTATAAGGGGTTACTATATTTCCAATTCCAAAAAAGAGGACACTATCACATGGGGGGAGGGGGTATATGACTGTGGAGGGGGGCCCTGCCCCTGCCCATTCTGTTGCCCCTCACTCTCAAGCCACACCCCCCATCCTTGCTGATGCCCCTTACTCCTGACCCACAGATCACAGCCCTGCCAGTGCCCCTCATTCCCAAAACATAGTACCCTGCCCACCCAGGTTGGTGTCCCTCACTCTCAACCCACAACCCCCTGCTGCTGCCAGTTTCCTGCCATCCTATTGTACAGTCCCCTGCCCCCCCACCCAGTGCCCCTCACTCCTAAGCCACAGACTCCTCAGCCCAGCCAGTGCCCCTTACTCCCAATCCACACTCTCCTGCTCCCCTCCAGCCCAGCCCCTGAGAGTACAGACACCGGCCCCAGTGCTTTCAGGCCAGGCAGACAGCTCCCTGCTGCCCCTGAAGGGGCCTCTACCCCCTTTTCCCACTGGAGCAGCAGGTTCCTTCCCCACCCTGCTGCAGCCCAAGACCTTCCCCGCCATACATATACACACATGCACCGCCCCCCTGCAGCCCCAAAGCCCTGGCCATCCAACTGCAACCCCCCCACAGACTTACCCACATTCAGCTGCTAGGCTGCTCCCACTCCATCTGGCTACATGCCAACCATGTGTGTGCACCCTGTCTCCAATTACCCTGCCCCCCTCCCCAAGCAGCGCCTTGCTAGGGTAAGCCAGGAAGTGCCAGGAAAAACTTTGAAGCTGAGCAGAGCAAAATCCCGGACATTTGATCATATTTTTAAAAACCTCCCAGATGGATATTGGAGGATGTAAAAAGAGGACATGTCTGGGAAAGCCCAGATGCATGGTAATCCTATTTAAAAAAAATAAATTTATTTAAAATATTATGTATGTAATTTTCATGTTATGCATCTGGCTTTTAGGTCAAATAAATATTTTTACTAAAAAAGTCAGAAAAATAAATAAGAAATCTCAATTATGAAATTAGAGAAAAAAACTATCTGAAATTTAATTTCATGTTATTTTAGACATTTGGTAAATTCTATTTATGTTCTCTCCCATCTTTTAAAAAAAACAAAACCACACCCAAACACACATATGGTGTATGCGGGATACCATTCATACTAGCATAGAACAAAAGAAAAAAAATCCTTTTTACCTTTTTTTCTTATCACCCACCAGCTTAAACTGCACTGTACTTTAGTGTCAACCCTTTTAATGGTATTCTTATGTTGGATTATGTGATGAGCTATTGCTAAATGTTCTAGCCATCAAAGGATAAAGAAATCAATTTATAGATGCTAAGCAATGCTTTGTCTGTGACACTGTGTCCTGCAGGGAAGATAGAAATAGAAGTGGAAGCATTTCTCAATGTCATAGTACTTTTAGAGAGTGAAGTTGTTGAGTGTTTAAGCAAAGCTCCAACTCTAATTTGAAGAAGGGTTATACACTTGCAAACCTACTGCACGCCCACACACAGGCATTTACATGTGAAAGCCTTTAGCAATCGTTCAAAGAAGAAAAAAAAAATGTTCAATAAATAAATCTAGAGCTGGTGACTGACACCTGGAATTTAGCACTTAAATGTTTTCAAAGAGAGACCCAGCCCCATTTAACACTGCTAACGCTTACACAAGTCTTTTCTTGCAGGCAAAAAAAAAAGTCTAAGATAAAGCATTTGGGGGGGGGGCAGGGAAAGTACTGTAAGGAACATTTCTGTATTCATGTGACAAATACTGTAATGAATTATTTGATCTTTTGTATCATTAATTATTAATCGTTAATTCCTGTGATCTTCATCATACTGTGACACTAGTGCAAGATATACAAAATGGTGCTTTCCATACAGCCCTATTCATTTTAATTTATTTCATGCATGTCTCAAGCTATGGTTGGTGAATCACAGAATCATAGAAAATTAGGGTTGGAAAGGACCTCAGGTGATCATCTAATCCAAACTCCTACACAAAGCAGGACCATCCCCAACTATATCATCCCAGCCAAGGCTTTGTCTAGCTGGGTTTTAAAAACCTCCAAGGATAGACTTGGATGTTTTGACTTAAACTGTGATCCATATGATAATATTCATAGTAAAAAAACAGCCCATCATCTCAGGTTTGACTTTCCCATGGAATTGTGTCCTTAACTGCATTAGGTTCATATGAAGATTTCAAATATCTTTTTTATGACACAAATAGGTAAACACATGAACACAACAATGAATATGAAATTGAATAGGCTTTAAGATTTGGTTATATTTAACAAAAGAAACCCAGCTGTATTCATCTATGGTATCTTTGAGGGAGTAGGATGCTCTTCATTTGCATTATGAAATATGCAATTGGTAGGCATTTTATAAGCAGTCATATTATCCCACAAATGGGAGTTTTCCATTATAGTCATTCATCTTGGAGTTAAATAGTTCCCGTATCCTCTTCTGGTCACCAGTTACTGACAGTGAGCAGTAATTCTGCTGTGCATACTACACCCAAGAATGGAGTTTAACTCTAAGGCTCAATTAATAGAATAGTTAATCTGGCAAGAAAATGTTGAAGAAATATTTACATTTTCTGATACTCTGATTTTTCAAAGAACTAATTGTGTTTTCATGCCAAAAATAACTGCATAATTAGCCTATCTCTGCCAATTTATTCTACTAAGACAACACAAACCAGGATTAATCCTTGCCAATTGCATAGCTAGATGAGCAATACTTGGATTAACTTTATCAAGATAATAAAGGAATTATTGTAATGTACTTTTTTTTAACTCCGTGGCATGACTAAACTCTGGCTGATATATACGCCAGTCAAAGAAGGTTTCTTTTATCCTTCTGTCAGAACCCAGTAGTTGAGTGCCTGTGTCACAGTGGAAGGTTTCATTGATTTGATGCCTATAATGCAGTAGAATTTCTCGCCACAGTGGAATTTTCCGCTACGGTAGAAAACCCCGGTGCAGTAAAAAGTTCCCACCAACTTTATGCAAATACGCACACCACCATTGGCCGGTTCTAAATTATTCACATTTGGTGACTCGCGATTGGCTTGTTGGTCATATAAAGGTTAAAGCAGTTTCCGCCCAAGTCGGAGAACTCCGCGCACATCTCGGAGTGAACTTGGCGGACTGATCACCCACCACGACTCCCCATCGTCGACCGTCCCGACGTACCCCCATGCCCTGCAGGCCTGATAAGCCGTTCATGTTATTTTGTCTTACTCGGAGAGCTCACGTTTGCAACTGTAACCTAAGTCAGTTCTTCTTCCTGCGCTGTGTACACCGACAGCGTAAGTAAATAATCTCTTTGTTCAACCAATATGCATCAGTGCCTAATTCCGTTCCATCGGTCAAAAGTACCTGCCTGCCGTTTCAGGGCTACTGGCCACAGCCTGGCCTACCACTCAACCGCCACACCTTCAAGTATTAGAAAACAGGTTTCCAGCAAAGCCTTTATTAGCTGTTTCTTAGACATCTGTTTTTGAGAACAAGGCATAGTGCCATGCTTTGGACACTACATATATCTTTCAGGAAGTAAAGCCAAGGAGTTGAAAAGTTACATGGTAACCTCCTCACCTGTACTGTGTGCTCCGGCTGATTTGTGTCACACAAAAGAGTTAAAGCACTAACAGCTTTACAAGGCCCATATACAGGTAGAAAAACATATCCTTGGTGCAGATAACATGAAAATGGCCATAAAGCTGCTTCCTGAGGACCCCTCTTACCTATCCTTAGGATAAGCATGTGCTATAGATGGGACAGGACATGACTAAACTGTGGTGGGAATAGTGGTATCTAGGAAAGTTTGAGGAGGGTTCTGTAACTTTGATGGGAGCTGTAATTTTCTAGACTACACCAGCAACCTCTCCAGCCCACCAAACATCCCAATATTATGAAAGTAGAAAGATGGCATATAGGCCTCTTTAAGTCACTTCCTACTGAATATCCTGTGTCTCAAAGTGTGGTAAAAATCTCATTCACAGAATTTAGAGATTTCATAAAGACAACACTGAACTAGGTTATATCATCACATTGCTCATAGAAAGTAAAATAATTTCATTGAAACCTAATATAACATGCTGAGACTTGAGGATAAAAAATAGAATCATAGAATTAGGGTTGGAAGCGACCCCAGAAGTTCATCTAGTCCAACCCCCAACATGTTATAAATACAAAAAAAAAAAAAAATTTGGCTAACAAAAAAAGTATTAGCTATTGGATGGGTCCACATTCCATTGTTAAAACAATTTTTAATAACACTTATAATTTAGATCATCTGCCACATTACCTGATTCCTTTTCACCAATACACATTTTCCCATTAGAAAAGGATTCCAAGCTGTCATTTTAAGCTGATCAATTCTGTTGAAAGTTTCTCATTAAAAATGCTAGATATGTAGTTTTAATATGCTCTAGAGTTCAACTTTAATCCAAACATGGTAACTGCTTCCAAGATGTTTGTGCAGATCAAGGCAGAAGTGCTTTGAATTTAAGCTTTTCCCTTTTGTACTGCTAACAGGGTTAACATCTGCTTTCCAAGGACAGCTAGTATGGTGCCAGTACAGAAGAACAAAAGACAGATTGAGGTTGGCGGGACATTAAATGGAGTTAAATGCTTTCAGGTTTATAACCATGCCGATAGAAAGTTTTTAAAGTACATTTATATACCTACCCTGCCTTTGAAAATCTACCTCAGATATAAACCTGCTTATTGAATCTTTCTCCTATGTTTCAAATTCCCTGCCCAGTCTTATCAAGATATTGCTTTACTTTAATAGTTATGGAAAAGTTGCACTTGGTTTTTGAGGCATGTAAAAAGTAGGAGTAACAGAATTATGCCTTGACTGTATTAAAGAAAAGCTTTGACAAGATACTCTATAAGCATGTTACCAAGAATTGTTGCCATGGCACGCTGGAGTTCTGTGACATCCTTTTAAGGATGTCACAGAATGACTCACAATATTAAAACTGTTAGTTATGCAAACACTGACATAATTCAAAAGTTAAACCCAGAGATTTCAAATAGAAATCTAATTTGAAAAACGCTCTTACCTCCTGAAGTCTTTCTGAGCTCTTTGCAACAAAACAGGTTTTTTTGTCTGCAGTGAAAAACCACTAAACGCAAAGACACTGCATTTTTCTGAGGTATGCCTTGGAATAGCTAGCAAGGTGTACCTTGAGCCTCAAAAAGTTGAGAACCACTGCTTCTAGGTCAGTAAGAAAGCTAAAGAGTGGAAGAGGACAGTTCTAGGAGACACTTTACCATTCACCTTCACCAACTAGCACATTAAAAATATGACCCATGAGGCGTAAAATATGAATTGCTAATTACCAACAGGCAAAGTCTTCATAAAATTTATTTTAATAAGAAGCTATATGGACTTAATAAAACAACATTGAAAGTGGTTTTAAAGATTAACTTTAGATGGCCACAAAGGTACTTAAAATGGGAGCATTCACACAATAATGGGTGTTAACCTGTGCTAAGTACCCTCTAAATGTATTAAACATGCCACTTCAGGTAAATTTATATTTGATCTGTTTTACCCAGGTTATTCCACAATATTGTTAATCTGAGAAACCAAAGTTCTCTTTTTTTCATTCCTCCACCATTCCCAGCCCTTCCCACTCCTTTGTCCCAGGGGCAAGCTTTCAACCCCCCTGAACTCCACTTCACAGGGGGTGGTGATGGCCTGAAAGCAACAACCCTTAGAGGCTGCAATCCCAGCACACCCTGAGCACTCTGAGTACCCAGGTGTAGCTCAGCAGTTTTCCGCTCGCTCTAGCATCCCCAGGCAAACAGCAATAGCAATCCTACATTCTACTGGTGTGAAGAGAATGGTCTCTGTCCAGTGTGGCATGCATGCAGTGAGCCCACTGGGTCTTGGCTTTGCCAAGCATGGAATGCAGAAAGTTCACTGGTTCTCAGATCTTCCCTGGTATGAGCATCAACCCAACTCCTCACCTCCCCTGCCACACCCAATCTCAATTCAGTGAAAAACAGAAGATTTTGGTCCTTTATTTTTTTATTGTTCTTTTTTAATTCCTTTCTCTTTACTTATTTTTACTGTTTCCCACAGCCCAATCATTTCAAAATTTTTTTCCAGGACTCTTCCCTTCCCACCTGCAGCTCTGAATGGCTCCTGATGGCTGAGTAGTGAGGGAAGCAACAGCCCCCATGCTAGTTTCTCCATTTGAGCTCCATGGCTAGGGACAGAAGTTACACATACACTGGTTTAAATAAGCAGAAACTGGTTTAAATTTGTAACAGAACAGAAGTTCAGTGCACATAAACCAGTTTCAAAATGGCTGAAATTGGTTTAGAATAAGCATGGTTGAATGTAGTACCAGACTTAATTGATATGGGTCAAACCAGTTTATGAACTTTCTGTTCCAGATCCCTTCCTGGTTTAAGTTAAAGCAGAGTCCCCCAGCGTTCCAGCATATTTTCCAGCCCTGGGCTTGGCTGGGCTCTGCTGTCTGCTCCATCAGATGCTGTCTCCTCTAGAAGAGAAGGGTTAGGGAGGAGGGGGTAGGGGTGCAGGGACTGCTCCCCATAGGCTGGGGTCTAGAGCCAGGGATGGAGGTTAACCACCCCCTCCCCTTCCCCCAAGTTCAGAGCTGTCCTGCTTGACTAAACTTACTGAAAATTAATACTGACTGTGACTGGACTACAAATCCCAGAGACACCTGAAAGCAAGAAGAAGTGATGAGCAACCCTGCAGAGTCCTGTGCTGTTATTCTGAACTGCAAATCCCAGAGACCTCGGGGGCAGCAGAAAGAGGAAGTGAATACATAGCTCATGCTGGCTACAAGCCAGAGAGCCATGCTGCAGTGCCCCCTGGCTTCTGGCCTGAGCCACTGCAGGCCAGAGGCTGCATTTCCTGAATTAAAAGTGAATATGTGTCCAATTGTTTCTCAATTTAATTTCTGCAGTTTAGATTAACCTGAAAAGACTGAACTGGTTCAGCCACAGCCTTTCTGACTGCCTGTAATTAGCACACATTATGCCCACCCCCTTTCCTTTTCCACCTCAGAGTTCTGACTCCTGTCTGTCCACACCCTTGCTCTCCAGGCCCCAGACAAGTCACAATTATGCAGGTCTGAGAGGGCATTAAACCTTAACATGTGAGTGGTCTGATACAGTTCTAACTTTATGATACCTTAACATTCCAGAGGTTTAAAAAGTTTTAAAGGCAACCTATGACAGCACCCTATTTTTTGCATTCTCTTTGGAAAAGTCAAGGAATACATGCAGCATATACTTCTATAATTTGGCAGGCTTTCAATGTTGATCACCCTGTCTATACCTTTATGAAGCAAACCAGTTTAACACATCACTATATTTCTCCAGTATATTTATACAAAGAGTTGGGAACATGGACATATTTTATATTAGGGATTGAAGCAAACAGGACTTTATTTCTCCTTGGTGAAACAGGTGATCCAACACCCCTGGAAATCTGAATCAGGCATGAGACATTATTTCCTCCAACTACTATTTCCTCAGAGAAAGGAAATATTAGTAATATTCAGGGATAAGAAAAACAGAGGTAGAGGAAATCCGTGGATTCACTAACAAACTTCCTTATTTAAGAGTTGAAGTTCTTTAGAAAGTAATTTCTAATATTGTATAACATTGGAGGACTTAAGGATAGAAGCACAATTGAGAAAGAGCTTGATGGACTGGAAAGCTGGTCTAGTGCCAACAGCATAATTTCAGTGCCGATAAATGCAAGGTGCTACACTTTGGAAATAATAATAAAAAATATTAGTACAAAATAAATGGCAACTAGCTGGATGGGACTACTACAGAGAAGGATCTGTGAATCTTGGTGACTTACAGTCTAAATATGAGTCTGCACTGTATTGCAGCTGCACAAAATGTGCAAGGCACATAAGGTGATAGTTCTTCTTTAGTTGGCACTGATTAGGCCTCATCTAAAGTACTGTGTAAAGTTTTGGATTCCAAGTTTTAAAAAGGATTTAGAGAACTTAGAAAGTATCCAGAGGAAAGTAACAAAAATGATCAACAGCTTGGAAGGCAATGCAGAGAAGAGCTTGAAAGAAATAGGCATGTTTAGCTTGCAAAAAAGGTGCTTAAGAGGGGGAAAGCATAGTAGCATCAAATAGCTGAAGGGGTTACATGAAGAAGAGGGGAAACATTTTTTCCATGCTGCAGAGAGCAGAATGCATACCAGTGGCTTGAAGTTGTTTAGACTGGATATCAGGAAAGAAACTTCTTCACTGTTGGAACAGAAAGGCAGTGGCATAGGCTGTCTAAGGAAGTTGTGGAATCTTTACCACTGGGAGTGTTCAGGAGGAGGTGGGATAAGCCTTGGTGTGGGGTGATGTAGGGGTAGATATGTCTGGAAAAAAGCCCTGAAGTCTAGAGCAGGTTGATACTGGGGACCATGCTCAGCAACAGGAAAAATATTGAAGCAGAGCTCCACAACAATCTTAGTTATGAAAGAAAATTAAAGCAGCAGGGACAAGTTTATGGAAGAGATACTGAGGAGTTCTGGCTGTTTAATCAGAATGTATGATGTGTGGAGTCATGCTTGCAGCCCCTAGGTTGCAGAACAGAATGGAGGGGAGGGTGTTTCACTTTCCCTTTAACTTCTGGGATTTGATGATTGCCAAAACAGGAGCCAGGAAGGAGATTTCCCTGTCCCTGACCTGTTGCTGCAGGGATTATGTTTGTTTGTTTGCTTTTTTCTACCTGCCTCAGAAGCATTGGGTGTCTGACTGGTGTTGGCTGCAGCCAAGGCTGGAGATTGTGACTGTGATGTGTGTGCCATTGTTTCTGTTGGAAGTAAAACAGAAAGGGCACTTATACATGTGCTGGAGGGCTGCTCTGAGACCTGCTAATTAGCATGCGTCAGAGCAGACTTGATTAATCGAGCACTATTTTTAAGTGCAGGATGCTCAATACGAGGGCTGTGCAAAGCTTCGGTCCCTGATTTGATTTGGCAGAGATTCAGCCTGATTTGGTGGCCGAATCTCTGAAACCGAATATATTCAGAGGACCCTTTAATCTCTCTGAATTGAATCAGAACCCTCCGACTTGATTTGGAAAGATTCAGAAAGATTCAGAGATTCAGACATAGACACAGCTTTAAATGTTTTTTCTACATACCTCTAGGTAGCAGGTGGCTTGTGAATGCTGCGATGCTGAGGCACATGGTGTGTCCCACAGAACTGTGGAGGGCTCCCCCGTGAGCTTGGCAGCAGACCTAGAAGTGGACCAGAAACACTTCCGGTCCACTTCCACGTCCACTGGGGAGTGCACTGGGGGGCTCGGTGACTGGTGCCTCTGGGTCTGGGGGGGCACCTGGGGTCCCCCCATGGCCAATTGCCAAGCCAGGAACGTGCACAGGGAGCCCACTGCACGCTCCGCAGTGGACCAGGAAGCGGACTGGAAGTATTTCCTGTTCACTTCTGGGTTTGCTGCTGAGCACGTGGAGGCCCCCCCCCCCCTCCACTCCTGTTGGATGCTCCATGCGCCCCAGCATCGCAGCATTCACAAGCCACGCTGGTACCTTGATGTATGTAGAAAAAACATTTAAAGCTGTGTCTATGTCCAAATCACTGATTCTCCGAATCAGCATCAAATCTTCAGATTCAGATTCAGCAGAATTGAATCAGGGCCAGTGATCTGAATCAGCAAATTGAATCACTGTCCCTGATTTGGGCCAAATTTGAATCAGATAGGGCCTGCTTCACACACCCCTACTGAATACACATGATGCTGTGAATGCTTTACTTAGAGCAGCTCTGAGAGTCCCCCCTCCACCCCCTGAACATGTGTAAAGATGCCTAAAGGTTCCTTGTTGGAGGGTATTGCCCGCTGCTCAGGATCAGCCTGAATGCCACATTTGGGTTCAAGAAGGAATTTTACCCTTGGTCAGCATATAGGATATTTTTCCTACATGTAGGTGTTCCTCTGTAGCAGGGGCAAATCCCTGTTTCTTGGATCTCTCAAGTGCATTTTAACAGCTTTTGCAGCAGTGGAACACTGACAGTCCTCATCCTCATGCATCACCTGTGTCATTAGGGTGTTTTTAGGCAATGTGCCTTGCAGGTGGGCAGCTGGGTAGACTGTGTAGTTTTAGGAATACGTCAGGCAAGGAGGTTGATTGTTTGGACAGGGATGATCCTGCCTTGAAGATGTGTTAGATTAGATGACTTCTGTAGGTCCCTTCCAGCCCTGCTTTTCTATGTTTCTATGAATCTCTGACTGATTTAATAAAATCTGAAATATATACAATAAATTGGAAAATAGGCTTCTATTTTGCATGGTCATTTTCTGTGCATATAGGCCCCTTGAGGGCAAGTGCATTTTTACAGTTTACAGTCAGACATGCAGAGCTGAGCATCATTACCTGCTTAACTAAGAGAAAAAGGATATTTGTTTTGAAAAATAGCTTTGGATCTACACAGATCTCCGAGATTTTAATTGTATTGTCTTATCTGAAGACAGGCATCTGGCTACAATATGTAGTACTGTGTAGTAGTAGCAGCAACTTAAGTCCCCTGCTTCCCTCCCTCCCCCCCCCCCCCCCCCCCCCCCCCCCGTCAACAAGGAACAAGAAGGATACAAAATGAGAAAATCCATTCACTCTATAACAATATGTTTTAAAGTTTTGAAGTTGATGAACCAGAAGGAAAGGGCAAATTACAATTTGTGTAATAGCATTTTTGTTGTTTCTATTTACATTCAATCAGTCAGGAAATATATGAAGAAATACTTGAATACATATAAGGGAGAAACATATTTACCTACATGTCACAGTTCACACAGTTGTAAATATACTGTATCTGAACACACAGAAATGAAAACCACTAAAACATTTTCTCTGAGCAATTTTCTCCTAAGTACATAATAGAGACTCTGGAGCAACTTAATAGGTTGTTACAAATTAGCACACTGTGTGAGAGAAAGTCTCATGGCTTTCATAACTGAGTGCTCTTTAGCTTTGCTCTACCAGGCCAATCGACTGGAACTTCAAGACAAACTGTATTCCACTCTTCTCAATATGTTTCCATTGCATGTTAAGTATTATCCAAAGCATGATACAAAAGATTTCCATCATGTATCATTGTTTGTGTACTGTGCACAACAAAACTGTTTGAATACATCCACTCTAGGTCTCATTATTTTGTTGTTTTGTCCTGGAAGCAAATCTCATCCTAGGAAATATATACAGTATCTTTGCTTATATGACATGCAGAGGTGTTATGAGCCTTGGGCAAACACTGAGGAAGGGGGAGGGAGTGGGTGTGGAGGGGATGCTGAGTGCCAAGGTGTGGGGGTTCCAAAAAATGGGAAAGCAGGGAAAGCAAAGAGTCTTAACCTATGCTGGAGATTAAAACCAGTCCCCAGCTAGTGTTGCATTTACCACTATAACTGCAAAGACATCTGCCTGCCCCAGTTCTTGCTCCTAAAGCAGCAGCATGATGTCCGTACAGCCAACTGCTGCTGCAAGAGCAGCTCTAGGAGCAACTCTCCTGCCAAGATATGGACTTCATGGAGATGGGGGCATGATTCTGGCACTCCTACTAAATTGGCACCTGTGGCTGGTACCTTGCTCTCCCACCCCAAGTTATGCAACTGAAGACACATATGGAATTACCCTACTCAACTTTATGACAGTGAAGGATCTGATGGAGTATGGCATCTCATTTGAGTACTGCAACTTAAATGAAGACAAATTAGAGAGAGAATCATGAGAAGAGCAACAGAAATGAAAAAAAAAAGTTTTATAAAATATTATCTAAGAGGGAAAGTTCAGAGAATTGTGTTGTGCAAGAAAAGACTAAACAATGGATAATTTTCAAACGAGTAAGAAGCTGCTATAAACTGGAGGGCAATCAGTAGTTATTTGTGCCCACTGCTAATAAAAGAAAAAAAAACATTCAGTTTAATTTGAATCAAAGTTTGAGAATTTCTAAATGGGAAGGTGCTAAAGAATTGGAACTGGCTACTTAGAAGGTTACAGATATCTTTCATCAGAGCTTTTCAAGAAAAAAGTTAGACAAACAGCTGGCACAGCAGGTCTTGATCCTGCCCTACTCAAGGCATGGACTAAATAAGGTCTTAAAGTCCCTTCTAGATTTAAATTCCTATGAGGTTTATATTTATATGTATTGTAATCACTCACCATAGCTTGAAGGCTTCACAACTCAGTGAGGGCAGACTCTTTTTGCCATGCTCCTAGACTAAGAGTGACAGAATAGAGGTTCCAAAAATGTTTTTCCCTCCATCATTTTTTCTTGGATATTTTGGGATTCTCTTCTCTGTATATCTGTGTAGCTTCCTGTAAAGCAATAATGTGAACCAAGAAAAAGATTTAAAATGAAGCAAAAATATTTCAAAACAAAAATGTTTGCTTCTTATCTGTAGAGTTACATCCTCATGAACTAAAACAGATAACACAATTGAGTTACACTGGCAGAGAAAGATGGGGGAGGAAACGTGACTAATCATCTTTCTTGAAAGCATTCTCTTTGACCCTCTGGTCAGACAGCTAGTCTGTCTTGCTGGTGAGATTTTAATTTTTCTTTTGACTAAAACTTTCCCTTAGCTTTAAAAAAAATTCTGAAATTGAAAACTGCTAATAATAGGGATCAGTGAGCAGTTTCATCCTCCACTCCTCGCAAGCTGGCTCTTTGGGCAAAAAACCCAAACCTCAGTAATGCCTACTCTCACTTGCTTGATGACCTATTTCATGTCACAGACCAAGCTCTAGATGTGGTATAGTTCCATTAGACTCGTTATTAACCCCCTCCAAGGCAAGTAGGCTCAAGCACTTGTTATTGATCCAGACTAAAACCTCTCTGAAGTTTAGGAGCATTTTGCATCTTTTTTTTCCCCAAATCAGAGCCATTCCTGATCACTGTAAGAGAACCTATTTCCACATCCAAAAAAAAAAAATGCTTTTTATCAGTTTCTGAGAAAATATAAAGCCAGAGGTATAAGTGAGCATTGCAGATAACAAAGGTAACCAACTCAACCATTAAATAAACTTATACAACCATAGTAATGATATCATCTGTATAGTAGCCATTTTGAGTAATTTAGTTCTGACTACCAACTGGAAAGATTTCCTCTGGATAGAAACATTATTCCTCATTTTCTTCTTCTAAACCATACTTCTGAAATAATAATAGATGCCACATTTGTTCCCATAGATAGCTGCACTGGAGTATACTGCGAAGTGATCTCAACAGACATATAACTGCTAATTCTGCCACTTTGATATTTGCAAAGGGTAATGTAGAAGCCATTAAAATAATACAAAAAACAGTGAGCAAAAGGTTACCATGATAACTGAAGAGAAAAATAAAATAGCTTTGGATATATTTTATTAGTTTTGAGAAGACTTATTATTCTATAAATTCAAGGAAAGGGCTATCTGAAAGGCTATAGAAATGCTATTGTTCTAAGGAACCCTGAGCACTATATACACTCTAGGGAGTTGTGATAGACAGGAAAATAAAACATTTCTATCACCATCATCTGCTCTGATTTCTTTTCTTCTATAGCAGATAAGAATACTTCAGCAAGGAGATATTTTCATTATTCCCCAAATTCACTTTTCACTATGTTTCTATGATGCCAAAACTAGGTTTTTCTCGCTTTCTCCCTCTTTTCATCTCTGTGTGTATATTTGTGATTATGTCTTTGAAAAGAAAGAAACTGGAAAACGAGACGGACAAAAAGACATTTTCTCACTTTCATTTTTTACAGCCCTAGTGTCTAGATGGCTCCATCTGCCTTCCAAAACGTATATGAGATATACGCTGTATTTACTAACACATCATATATATATCTTTTTCCAACAAACTCAGCACTCCAAAATTGGGGTGCATATCTTTGGCAGAGAAGCTGATTTTTCTTCACCAGAATAGAAGCATGAAAGTGTTGTGCACTAATAGTTGACAGAATGGCTCCTGGTTGTCTCTGGCCCAGCAAGAGAAGGGGCAGTGTCTACTGTTATCCTTTTATTAGCCACTAAGGGTGTAGCAAAACCCCCAGTTTTTTTCTTTTTTTTTGGTATTTATTTTAAAATGCATTCCCTCCCCTTCACCAACCATTTCTGACCTTTTCTCTCTCTCTCTGTTCCCTATAGATAAGTGTAAGTGAGCTCAGACTTAGGATAAGCTTTAAACATTTTTATTTTTTTTGGTAGCAAGTTTTTGGTTTTGGATATCCACTGTTTTATATTGTATTATTATTAGGTTTGTATTGATTCTTACTGTTGTATATTGTATTATTATCATTTTCATACTAATTTTTATTGTTTCATATGGATATTGTATGGTTTAGACCTGTATTTGTAAGTGAACCAAAGTCATGTCAAGTTTCCATTTTATATGTCAAGCCTCCATCTTCTGTCCTCTGCCTGGGCATCCCCTGTGTCACAACTGTATGAGTCATGTACCCCTCCCATGTAAATTGGTTCCCGGACGAATGAGAGTGATTGCGAATGATTGAAATACAATGGAAGCAGGCCTCTATTGAATGGCCTGTAATGACTGGGCCATCACCTCGCATTGATTCATCCAGGAAGCACAGACCTCACCCAGGAACAGAGACAAGACCAGCATTTGAAAGACAAAAGACTCTGCAGAACCAGCAACATTCACCATTACAGACACCCGAAACTGCACATCCCTGCATGGAGCACACATGCTCAGTACGCCAGGGGCTGACCCTTGCCTGGGCATGCCTGCTGTCACTAGGGTCACACAAGGTCTGCCCCTATAAAAAGGGGCAGTGAAGACAGACCCAGTGGGACACTCTCTTCATCTGGACCAGCACCATGCCACACCACCTATCCACCCAGAGGCCCTGCCGGCGACCCCCCTCTGGCCAACACCTACTGGACAAGGACCCCTCTCCAGCCTGGATAGGTAGATATTATCTGCACACCTCCTCCTACAATTTCTCTGTCTCTCTGTCTCTCCTCCTGGACTTCAGTGGACTTCAGCCCCTGCACCAAGCCTCTCTAACCCCTGCTGCCAGTGTGGGTGGGTGCAAGAGAACCAATTTGACATTGTGTTACCATCTCCCCTGTTCAATAAAACCACTGTCATTTGCAGCCCTGAGTTGGGTCATGTTTTACTAAATCCTAGTCCCTTCCCTATCTTAAATTCCAGCCTCATTCTCTCTCTTTCTCTCTCTCTCAGCTCCAGTCCCCACCCTCTCTGCTAGTTTCCCGATCTCCTCCAAATTCCATCTCCCCTTTTCTGCCACCTCTCAGCCTCCCCTGCTCCTACTGCCTTTTCCCTGTGACTTTCTGCTGCCTTTCTCTGCTTTCCTGCTGCCCTGCCACCTGCTGCTTTTCCTGTGATTTTCTGCTGTCTGTCTCTCAGTTTTCAGGCTTCCCCCACATCTTCTGTAATCCCCCCCCCCCCCCCGCAGCTTCCCAGCTCCTCTTAGCTGTCCTGCAGTTTTCTCCAGCAGTTGGAGACTTTCTCCAGCTTCCAGCACCTGCTGTCACTCCCTGCAACTTCTCTAGCTGCCCCAGAACCATCCTCTGTCTCTCCATACCCACAGCCCCTCTTTAACACCCACACTTTCTCTTAGTCCCACTTTCCCCCTCAAGCACCTACCTTTTCAGCTCCCCCATAGCTCTGGCTCCAGTCCTGGCATTGCTTCCCTGCTCTGCAGGCTTTGGGCATTGTCTTTTAATCAATTAAGATGAATTAACCTGAAGTTACCCCCAGCCTCAGTTCTTCAGCCCAGGCCCCTGTAGTCTACCGGTTCTAATCCCAGTCCTGGTAACTTTAACTCCCTACACTTCTACTTTCTTACCTTAATCTTTCCCCAGGTATCCCAAGTACACCAAGCACATGCATACATACATACACATCACAACACCCAACTTAGGAACTGACCTGTGTGTATGTGTAGGTGGGTGGTATGTGTGTGAATTAGTTAATACACATATATATACATATATAGATATTATTGTGTGTGTGTGTGGTATATGAATTAGTAATCCATGTATGTGTATTGGATGTGCAGGTGTTCATAACTGGTAACTGATTCTGTCTATATTTGGTGTGTAGCATGTATGGGCTTCAACTGATGATAGGTGTGCATGAACCTAGACTAGTTATTTTGAACGTGTGTGTATCTGAGTTGTAAGTGTGTGTGTGTGTGTGTGTGTGTATGTATATGTATATGTGTACATATATGTGGCATTGTGTGCATGATATATGAATTAGTGATCTGTGCTTAAACTTTGGGGTGTATGTGCTTGAACTAGTGATAAGTATGCATGTGCCTAGGCTGGTTTGGATGTGTGTGTGCCTAAGCTGGTAGTGGGTGTGTGTATGCACCTAATTGATTTGAGTATGTTTTGTAGATGTGCAATTGTACACCACATCCTCCTGCAATATTGAGATCCTAAGCATTGGCCTGACCCCTCAGGACAACAAGGGCACGTCTTGAAGAGTGCATATTTGCCTCTTGCCACGCCTCGAATTCACCATCCAGCGCAGGGTGCCAAGGGCCTGCAGCAAGGCAGTAGCCCTTGACTTTAAGAGGGCCAACTTCATTGAGTTGAGGAAATTAGTGGGAGAGGCACTGGGGTCCTTGAGAGTAGGGGAACTCAGTGCCCAAGATGAGTGGTAGTTCCTTAAGGAAATGATATTCGGAGCCCAAGGGGTGACAATCCCAACAAGAAGCAAGAGGGGCAAGAGTGCCCAAAAGCCTTCCTGGCTCACCAAGGGCATTTGTGAATGCCTGATTGCCAAAAAGTAAGTGTACACCCAGTGGAAGGGAGGGGCTATCACCAAAGAGGAGTATACCTCTACCTCTCGGGACTGTAGGGGGGCTATTAGAAAAGTTAAGGCAGATACGGAGCTAGGACTAGCATCAAGGATCAAAGATAATAAAAGTCATTTTTTAAATATATAGGGAGAATGAAGAAGGTACTGGGTAATGTGGGGCCCCTGCAGGATATGCTTGGCAATCTGGTGGTTGCACCAGAGGAGAAAGCAGACCTCTTTAACAAATTTTTCACCTCCATTTTCTTGTGCAGGGACTGGGACTCCCTGATCAAGATTCCAGATGGACTCGGGAGAAATGCCGCCAGGCCCAAGGTTGTGGAGGACCAGGTTAGAGAACTTCTGGAGGGGCTAGACATGTTCAAATCAGCAGGTCCAGATGCTCTCCACCCCAGGGTGTTGAGGGAATTGGCTGGGGTTATGGCAGGGCCCCTGGCACGGCTTTACGAGCACTTGTGGTGCTCTGGCCAGGTGCCAGATGACTGGAAGAAAGCCAACATGTTCCCCATCTTCAAAAAGGGGAGGAGGGAAGACTCAGACAACTATAAACCCATTAGTCTTACTTCAATCCTGAGGAAACTCTTTGAGAAGGTCATTAAGGAGCACATCTGTGATGGGCCAGCAGCAAAGATGATGCTCAAGGGCAACCAGCATGGTTTCACTAGGGGCAGGTCATGCCAGAACAACCTGATTGCCTTCTACAATCAGGTCACAAAAGTATTGGATGCAGGTGTTGCGGTTTATGTAGTCTTTCTGGAGTTCATCAAGGCACCGTCTCCCACCCCATTTTCATCAAAAAACTAGGTGACTGTGGCATTGATACCTACACAGTCAGATGGATTGCAAATTGGATGAAGGGTTGTACTCAGAGGGTAGTGGTGGATGGGTCTTTTTTGACCCGGAGGGAAGTAGGCAGTGGAGTACCCCAGGGCTTGGTCCTTGGGCCCACACTATTCAATTTCTTTACTAGTGACTTGGACGAAAGGGTGAAAAGCAGCTTGTTTAAATTTGCTGATGATACCAAGATTTGGGATGAGGTGGGCACACTAGTAGGAAAGGACAGATTACAGCAGGACCTGGACAGGTTACAGGGGTGGGCTAGTGAAAATAGGATGGGTATCAATACTGACAAGTGCAGGGTGCTGCACTTGGGCAGTGGGAACCAGCAGTACGCTTATAAGCTGGGAAACTCCCTTCTCAAGAGCACGGTGGCAGAAAGAGATCTTTGAGTCATTACTGACTCCAAGATGAACATGAGCCAACAATGTGAGGTCACAGTCAAGAGGATAACCATACCTTGTCGTGCATCCACAGATGCATCTCAAGCAGGGCCAAGGAAGTGATCCTCCCCTTCTATGTGACACTGGTCAAGCCACAGCTGGAGTACTGTGTTCGGTTCTGGGCGCCACACTTCAGGAGGGATGTGGACAGCATTGAGAGGGTCTAGAGGAGGGTCACCCACATGATCCGGGGACAACAGGGCAGGCCCTACGAGGAGAGGCTACAGGACCTGAACCTGTTCAGCCTTCACAAGAGAAGGCTGAGGGGGGACCTGGTGGCCATCTATAAACTTACTAGGGGAGGCCAGCAGGGTTTGGGAGAGACCTTGTTTCCCCTAGTGCCCCCCGGGGTAACAAGGAATAATGGCCACAAATTGTTAGAGAGTAGGTTTAGACTAGACATTCAAAGGCACTACTTCACAGTCAGGGAGGCTAGGATCTTGAACCAACTTCCAAGGGAAGCGGTGATGGCTCTCTACCCTGGGGGTCTTTTAGAGGAGGCTTGATGTCTACCTGGATGGGGTCATTTGAGCCCAGTTTTCTCTCCTGCCCAGGACAGGGGATCAGATTTGATGATCTACAAGGTCCCTTCTGACCCTATTTCTATGAATCTATGAATCAAACCCCTTTGAGGCAGGGCAATAGGCACATGCGGGAATGAAAAAAAATGTTCCCCACACTACAAACTTGCAGTGCAGGGAGGAAACTAGATGCCTGGATATCCAGGGGTCTAAAAAAACTGAAGTTTAAAAAAGCAGGGCAGGGCATGGTCCTGGACTGTGCCCTGGGGCAACTGGAGGCTGGGTCCTCCATGGAGATGCTCTGGCTGCCAGAGCATCTCTATAGCTGGCCCTCGCCCTAATGCTGAAACACATGGCTCTGCCCACTCCCCCCACGACTCCTGCCCTGGCTGGCCCCTCCCCCTGCCAGCTCCCCGAAGCCCCTGACTGCTGTTGTGGCTGGCAATGCCCCCCACCAGCCCCCCCAACCCCCAACCCCTGCTGCGGCTGGCCTCTGAGCCCCCCAACCCCTGCCATGGCCGGCCTCTCCCCCCACCACCCCCAACCCCTGCCACGGCTGCCCCTCCCCACGCCAGCCACCCCAAGCCCTCCAACCCCTGCTGCAGCTGGCCCCTCCGAGCCCCTCAACCCCTGCCCTGGCCAGCTCCATCCCCCCAAGCCTGCCCATCCCTGCCCCTCCACCCCATAGTTTAAAGAAACAAACAACCCCCCTGGCACTTACCAACTGCCATCTGCTGACTGGGGCCCCACTCACACAGTGCAGACAAGGCTGACAGCTCCAGCAGCCCCAGCCTGGACTCTCCTGCCCTTCCTTTGTACTGTGCTCCCCGGGGGGGGGGGCGGGGGAGGCTCTGCCAGGAGGCCCTGGAGCCCCATTCCTACCCCTTCTAAGATAAGCAGAGGTTTTTTTTTCTGTTCTTTTTCTGTTTGTTTTTTTTTAACTGATGGTGCCTGGGGGTAGACATGGGGGCCTGGGGGTGCAAGTTGGGAGGTGAGGCTAGGTGGGGCAGCCATTTGGGGGTCTGGGGGAGTGGGAGTGGGGCTGGGTGGGGCAGCCATTGGGGTGCCGCATCAGCTGGTGGGGGATGGGGCCAGGTGGGGCAGCAATCAGGAGGCTGGGGTGGGGCATGTGGGCTTTGCAGGGGGGGGTGGTAGCCCCTGCGGTGGTCATTTAGCCCCCGTTGAGGGACCAAACCCCTTGTGTGGGGGGGCTGAACCCCTTATATATGGGCTGAATCCCCTTTTGGGGGGCTGAAACCCTTGTGTGGGGTCCATTGTCCTGTAGGAGGGCAGCAAAATATTTATTCATGAAACATCTATTTACAGTTCACTTTATTATTATGATAAGAGACTTGTTTTAACACTGTCAGATATATCAATAAAACATTGTCCAACTGATGGCTGTCTCTGTCTCTCTTTCTTTATAGTGATCTTTTGTTTTACTTGTGGAGGAACATGGATCTGGGGGTATTTTAAAGAGTGACTTTGGGATTTTTTTTTTGTCAGGGATTTTTCAATTTCCCAACAGGGAACACCCGAATTCCTGCTAGGCTGGCCAGTGGCAGGACCCTGCCTACTCAGAGCTGACACCTTGAACCCATCTGGCTGTGGCTGACCTCCTGGCCAAATGGGGCCAGGAGGACATGCTTTGACAGTTCAAAGCAGGCCACCACACCTGGAACATCTTCCGGGTGATAGCTGCCCAGATGGCTGGGCAGGGGGCACACGTGACAATAGTGCCACACAGAAGCTGTGGAGGAAGAGGTCTGTTTTCTCCCCACCCCCAGCAGCTGCTGACAGTTGCCAGCTGTTGAGCAGGGCCAGAGTGGCCACTCCACTCCAGCAGTCTCCTGGGAAACATGAAAGAACAATCCAAGCAGCCAGTGTGGGCACATTCTGACCCCCTCCCCCCCCCCCAAACAATAAACATCTGTTCAGTTCACTTGCACTCTAACTTATAGTATTTTAAGTAAACCATGATAGTCAGAGCAGGAGCTTTTTGAATGTTTCTATTTAGCCTAAGTCTCCATAAGGACTCACTGTAAGCCACACAGTCAACCATGACTTTAAAACAATTTTTTTTTCCTACATTCTGCCTTTCAAAAACAAAATTTGCATCTTACTTGGGTGTGCGGTATGCAAGAAAATTATTTTTAATAATGTTCATTAACAAAGATGATATTTGGCAACAGGTTATAGAAGATTTTTTTTTTTTGAGGAATCTATTTCATGAACTGATTACATGTTGTTTTCCTGTTTTTGCTGGTTAGGGGCTGGAAAGGTCATCAGAGTTGGATGTTGGGAAAGTAAAACAGGGGAAGAAACCACGAGAGGTGAGAATAATATTGCTTCATACATTTTAGATTCAACACTAATGGAATTTCTTCAAATACACAAGCATGGACAGGACAGAAAAAAAAATGAGTTAATGCACCAAGGAACTAATTCTGTAAGTGCATACTTAACCTAAATCTTAATGGGATGACTATCATGCTTCAGGGGACCAAAACCCCCAAAATGAAAAGAGACCATGTATGAAGGATCAAAACCAGCTTGTAAGATTTGTGACCAAGGCAGCTGTTTTGATTTGCAAAGTTTCATATAAACTATGAGTGTATGACTTGGCAACATAAGTAAGTCTGGAGGCAGGAATGAGGGTGGGAGAAGAGTGGGGCAGGAGGCCCAGGGACCACAATTTGAAGGATGGAGATGCAAAAATAACTCCCACTGCAGCTGGCAGATGGCTGTGTCACTGCTGCCAGCAGCCCAGCAGCCAGTGCTACCTTGTGCACTGCTACTGTCCAGGACACACAGCTGCCCTGTTTCATCTGCAGTGTGAATAGCGGAAAACATTTTCAATCAGCAGTCTTAACACACTATAAAAGAAAATTCCATTCAACTGTATTTTCAACCATTTATAAGGCCTGAGAAGGAATCATTCTAAGTTATATGGTTTTCTGTAAGCAGCATAGTTTAGACAGGTAGTGAACAGAGCACACCTTTGCTTTGGGGGTGGGGAGGAGGGCAAAACTTAGACCGGGTTCCACCATTTTTAAACATATCTGTATGCACCAAACTTCTGTTATGGATATAGACCAGTTTCTGATCACTTACACCAGTAAAAGTGTAATTCTGTTCCTGGCCTTAGTGTCTGGTGAAAATATATGGGAAACTGAATTTTAAGTGCACATGTTATTCACTGAACCTGCATTTTGAATTGTATATTTGAGTATATTTTTTCCAACTTGCATTATTCTTTTCATTCATACAAAGAAGCATACAGTAATACCTCAGTTAATGAAGAAGACAACCTACACCCCTGTTAACAAAGAAGACGCATTCCATGATGTCACTTTTATCAGAAACTTTGTTACCAGAGGTAGAAATAACAGAGAAGGCATAGGGATTCATTCCTGGACTTCAGAGAAGGTGGGATACAGTAGAAAAATATCATTAAACACTCACATAAATAAGTTCAAATGTGCCTGAAAACATGAACTATGCATTTTAAACACACACACACACACTAGCCAATTGCTCATCAGTAATGACGAGGGGGGTGGGCAGGGATGGAGCACCAGTGCCACTGCCACCTCCCAGGAACAGGAGAGGGAAGCTTGCCCTCCTCTCCCCTCTTTTGCTCTCGGCCATGTGCTAACAGGGAGCAGGGCCGGGAGGGTGGGGAGCAAAGCCAGCAGCACTGCCCTTGCCTCCCCACTCTGTCCCTGCCATCATGGTGGCACAGACAGACAGACTAAGCCCTTTTTTATATTAGAATTAAAAAATCATTAAATAAGATAATAAAGCAATAACATAACACTCATCAATGACTTGTCTGAGATCTAGCTAGCGCTGTTACCACCACTGCCTTAGTCCTACTGCAGTTCTGCTCTGAATTGGCAGTGGTGGGAGTCGATGTGGCAGGAGCTACGCAGGGGGAAGCCAGGATCTCTGCTGATAGATGGACCTGGCTGTTAGGCCTGTGTGAAACAGCAAGTATTTGATTTCAATTTGGATTTGACCAATTCGGAGGGACAGTGATTTAATTTGATTATTTGAGTCACTGTCTCAATTCAATTTGTCCGATTCAGATTCGGAGATTCAGCAACGATTCAAAGATTTGCCCATAGATTATAATGGGGAATCACTAAAATACCTATAACTTTGTCATTTTTTTTGCATATATGGATGAATACAGTAGGGATGATAGCCCCTTCTCAGGGCATAAAGCCTGCCAAGTTTCAAGGAGATAGGTGCAGGGGTTTCTGTGAAACTGCCCCTCAAACTGTTGAAAGCAAAACTCGTATCACTTATATGTGTTAAGGTGTGTAAGTTGTCACCGTGTTAGTCTAAGGACATAAGCAGACTAGGTTCTTTGGGTCAATCTGATATCTTTTATTAGACCAACTGACTAGTTGGACAAATATATCTTAGCAAGCGTTTGGGTTTAAAAACTTTTGCCAAGCTGAGGAAGCATCTACAGTTGTGTGCTCTTTCTGGATGGAATGAATACTAAAGCTAGAGGCTGGTATGCATGTAAGAAAGCCAGTCAGTAAAAATGTAAATTAAGGTGTCAGGAGGTGAGAGAGAGGCTGGGGAGGAGGTAAGGATGTAGCAGGTAAAAGTGGAGAGGTACCTGGGGAATCAGATGTCTGGCAGGTTATAGTGTGTCATAAATCCAATGTTTACATTGAGTCCATGAGTTTTTTGTATCTAGGAGGTTGATGAAGTGTTACCAAGCCAGAACCTTTCAGATGCTGCTGCAAGACAGACACAGCTCACAAAAGGCACAGAAACAGATCACTTCACACACAACCTTATATGATGTTTCTATGTCCCTCTCCCAGATCACTGAGATTGGAAGGGAACTCAGTGAAAGATCACAGTCACTGGCCCACTACAGATGTCAATATCAAAGCAGTCTTCCCCCACCTCTTCTCCCTCCCTCTTTTCAGTTTCTGTGTCCTGCAAACCTGCCTTTTGAATCTCCAAATCTTTCTCAATCTTTTCAAAATCAATTTGGATGCTTCTGATTTGATTTGGAACTTTTAATAAGGGCTGTGTGAGTCAGCAGTGATCTGATCTGGCTTCAGATCTGGCTGCTTCAGATGGCCGCAATCTGATCCGGAGCTTTGGACCAGGTTTCCGCCATAAGGTTCGGCCATAGGGTATAATGGGGAATCAATGGAAGATCCATAACTTTGTTGTTTTTTGTATGATTTGGATGAATCTTGTAGAGGTAGTAGCCTCTGTGAAGAGCATGAAGCCTGCTAAGTTTCAAGAAGATCGGTGCAGGAGTTGGGGGGGAACTGCACCCCAAATTCTTGAAAGCAAAGTTCCTGTCACATCTACATGTTACGACACAGGGGGGCTGAAAACTGCAGGGCTGGTGGATCTTACCAAGGCCACAAGGTCTGCCAGATTTCAAGAAGATCAGTGCAGGGGTTGGGGGGGAACTACACCCCAAGCTGCTGAGAGACAACACTCGTGACACAACTGACCTTGTGTGTGTTAAGGCGCAGAAGGCTGAAAACTGCAGGGCTTGTGGCTCTTACTGAGGCCACAACACCTGCCAGCTGTGTGTGTCCTAGAGCAGGCCTGAGTGAGTGCTGGGTCCTGCCAGGCCGTGAAGCTTGCCTGCCATCTGTGTGTGTCTCACTGGGGGAGTCCGTCATTTGGGGCCCTGCACCCCAAGCTACTGACAGGCAAAACTTGTGATGTGGGTGGGTAACACTGTGTGTGTGTTAAGGTGAACTCTTCCTGGTGCTGGGGCCTCTGCACAATATGGCAGTGTGCCCCACTGAGGCCTCCTCCTCCCCTACAGCCTCATGCCTGGTCCTCCGCTTTACGTGACAACAGGGAAAATAACTTAGCTGGCTCAACACCAGTAGCATCAGCAGCAGCATCAAAGATACCCACATGGAACTGTCACAGAGCCTGTCATTTTATAAAAGAATTGACAGTAAGAAGTAAAGATGTTGTGTTGTGTTGGACATATGATGTTATTCATGGTGTGTGATGGCTTATCTTGTGTTTTTATGTCTATATGTGTATTATGAAAAAAAAGGAGCACTTAAAAAAATACATTTTTGGAAGCTTTAGGGTTGAAAAACACTTTGTCAGGCTGAAGAAGTACAAGCAGCTGGTCCTGGATGGAAGGAAGAGTAAATAAGCCAGAGGCTGGCCTGATAAGCAGCACAGGAAAGAAAGCCAGTCAGTGAAAATGGAAATGGAGGCATCAGGGGGTGAGAGACAGGCTGGGGTGGTGGGGTAGGGGGGAAAGGGAGATGTAGCAGCACAGGTAAAAGTGTAAAGGTGCCTGGGGTGTCAGACGTCTGGCCAGTCGCAGTGTGCCAGAACTCCACTGTGTATATTGAGTCCATGAGTTACTGTACCTACTACCTAGGAGGCTGATGAAGTGCAGTTCATAGGCCCAGCTCTGAAAAGTGGTTTGTACATTCAAACAAGCACCTAACCTCATCACCAGAACTGAAGCCAACTTCCTACAGCTCAAAACACAAAACCTGCCAACTATCTCCAGTACCCCCACTGTGACTGAGTGTCCATCCAGGGTACCCGTTTCTCTGATAGCTCCCCCAATTCCCTCCTGCCACAACTTGATCTAAATATAATTTGGGGGGGGGGGAGGGGAGGAACAGTTGTTAGATACCGGTACCCTGGTAATGAACACGCGGGTCAGGTCTTAATTATAAGTGCTTTATTAATGTTAGTCTGGCTCTCTCTCTCTTTAAACGTGAATCCCCTGGGGTCGCCACGGGGTTCTCACTGTCTGCTGTCTGGGAGTAACGCAGGGCTACTGGTTGGCTTGTTACTCAATAATCAGCCACTAACAAGGCAATTAGCGGCTGGTTAACGCCGATATCGGGATTCCCCGGCTGTGGCTTGTGCCGGCTTGTGAAGCGTGGCTTCGTCAATTTCCTTTCCTTTCACTTTCTGGCGTCTCGGCTTCCCCTTCACCCTCCGGAGCGAGATCAAGGTTACAGGGGCTACCAGTAATGTCGGGGCTTCTTCGCCCTTTTCCCTCTCTGCCTCTTCCTTCCTCTTCTCCCCCCTTGTTCGGGGAATCCCCACACTGAGCTCTCAGAGCTGCAGGGAGCTTTCATGCTGCTGCTCTGTTTATAACTCACCACCGAGGCTGTCTTCTCCAGGTAGGACACGATCCAGGGAAGGACGTCTCACTTCCCCTCAAAACTCGCACCTTTGTCTAGGAGTGTTGTCCCTTCTGGTTCCTCTTTGCTAGTGCGTGCCTGAAGGCAACCTTGGGAAGTTTCCTCCCCCCTTTATTTCACTTTCCTGGCCCTGTATTGGCTGCCCTGGGGTTATTCGTCGATTTCCCGGATGTCTTCATCTCTGGCAGCTGCTCCCTCATTTTAGTAACCATGTCGCGGCTGCGGCGCTGTTACACCCACAAACTGCACACCAGAATCTATCAAAGACAACAAAACCCAACTACCTGTGGGGGCACCTTCCTCACCAAAAAAACATTCTGCCTCCAGTCTCTCAGGCCTGATCCTGAGAGGGAACAAATTACACTGCAAACCACTTTTCAGAGCTAGGCCTAAGAACTGCACTTCATCAGCCTCCTAGGTAGTAGGTACAGTAACTCATGGACTCAATATACACAGTGGAGTTCTGGCACACTGCGACTGGCCAGACATCTGACACCCCAGGCACCTCTGCACTTTTACCTGTGCTGCTACATCCCCCTTTCCCCAACCCCAGCCTCAACATGATGCCACACTACACTACTCCCCTGCTTCTGGGTTGAGGGCGAGGATCATGACTTTTCTCCCTTCTCAGCAGGCTGAGGCTGAACAGCAGGAGGAGCTGCCTCAGCTGAGCCTCTTGCCTCCACAACCTCAGCCTCCTCTGAGGTGCTGCTTTCTGGAGGAGACCTGGGTCTAGGGGAAACATGAGGGGTGTGGAGCACTAACTGAGTCCCCCTCAGTCCCCAGAATTGCTTGAGCCAGCATGCTCAGCATCCCTGGTTCCAGCTCCAGCTCCTCCTCTGGCAGTGGGAGGCTCATGCCGAGAGCTGAAATTGGGGTGGAAGAGGTAGTGATTCCACTGCTGGTGCCCACTTCTGGACTGAGTGGAGGTGGTGCAGGTGCAGGGATGTCAGGTGCAGACACTGCTCCCACCGCCTTGCTTCCACTGGCAGCACTGATGTCATGGCTGCTCAGAAATAGAATGCCCCTGTGTTTGGGATGGGGGGGCCTTGCAGTTCTAGCTCTCTCCTTACCCCCTCTCCCTCCCCTGCCAGAAGGCCTGGCACCTGCCTTTCCAGCATGCTTCATATTGTTCTTTCCTGTACTATCTGGTGTTGTGCTGTGAATGAAATTATTTGCACATCTATTCCTGTATCTTCTTTCTGGCTCTCACAATATTGTGTATCTGGTGTTGTGCTGTGAATGAAATTATTTGCATGTGTTCCTGTGTCTCAATATATTATCTGTGTCTTGCTCTTCTGTAAATATCTGTCTGTCTTTTTCCGCTGTGATTTTTTTCTATGTTCTGGGTCTCTGTGTATGTGCATGTGTGTGTGCATGCATGTGTGCAAGCAAGCAATCTGTGCCTCCCTGCACAGTGATAGATAATACTAGCTGGGAAAACACAACTGTCTTTTTGCAAAGTTTCCAAAACAAGTTCCCCAAAAAATAATTCAAAGAAATAAATTGAATTGTAATACTACTAATAATTGATGTGAATAGCAAAGCTAAGTTAAGCTAAATCCAAACCATTCTTTTATAACATGAAAAACCAGCAGGCAGGTCTCAGTCACAGCGTTCCTCTCTCACACAGCTGCTGATGGAATGAGCTGCAAAAGGCACAGAAGGTCTGGAAACAGGGGCTTTTATACTTTTTTTAGTCCCACCCCACAGACGCTGCCATTAGAAAGGTAGCCAGGGAGAAATCCTTCTCACTGGCTACCTACAGACATCAGTCTTCCCCCCCCGCCCCCACCCCCACTCCCTCTCCCTCCCCCGCTCCCACTCTCCGTCTCTCCCCCCACTCCCCCTCCCTTTTCTAATTCCTTCAAAATGACTGAAGTGGCTCTGAAGCATCTGAAGTGGGTCCGAAGTGCTTTGGATGCCCCCAACCCACTCTGGACACCATTGCTTGTATCTTGCTTCGACCCAGAATTGCCATTTGGGATGCCGGATCATATGAAGCGGGTATGGATCTGAAGCAGGATCCAAAGCCTCACACACCCCTACTTTTAATGGGTCTCCCAATTCAATTTGGATTTGGAGATTCAACCACCAAATCAGGCCGTATCTCCTCTGAATTGAATTGGCTACTGAAACTTAACACAGAGCTACTGGCTCTGGCTCTTGTGGCTGTAGGTTGGAAGCCTTCTTGAAAAAAGCATCAAGAGTGGACTGCCTTGTCTTCTTTCTGTCACAAAGCATCTCAGAGTAGCAATTCATAGCTTGTAACACAGTCCTCTTTACTGCACAGCTTCTTTCAAAGTTAAGATCATTCTCTGACAGACCCTCTATTGCATGAGAGACCTCACTCAGGCAGTCAGACAATACTTTTGTCTTCAAGAATCTCTCAGGGGGAGCCACTACACTGTCATCTGCATTGTCCATCTTCTCCTGTCCAACCTGCTGCTCAGTCAACTCTTGCAGCTCGTTGTTGGTTAGCGTCTCCATCAGGCGATATATCCAGCAGCTCCTGCACATCATCAACATTGACTTCCTTGAAGCCCACTGCCTGTGCCATTTGTGCAATGTCAGTGTTAATGGCCAGAATCTTGGACTCTAAGACAACAGTCATTCACTACACCAGAACGTAACTTCTGCCAAACACCATTAAGACAGTGATCAGTCACTTCTGCACAGACCTCTCTGATATTGTTAATTGCCTTCATGATGTTGTAAACGTGACTTCCAAAAGTCCTTGATCAACTGTTGCAAAGTTGTTTTTGATGGAAGAAACACAACTTTCACAGGAATGCATGTCTGAAGTGAGCTGAGGTTTGAAAGGTGACGTGGGGTATTATCTAGCAGCAACATTGCTTTGGAGGCAAAATCATTTTCTATGCAATAGTGCTGTACAACAGGACAAAAATAACTAGTGAACCAGTTAGTAAACATGTCCATCATCACCCAGGCCTTTGTGTTTGATTTCCAGATAACATGCAGATTAGGTTTGGAAAAAGCCATCATGGGCGGAGGCACCTTTGAATAGTAGACGATCAGGGATTCAGCTTAATGTCTTCCAATGCATTGCTGCAGTCATTGCAGCAGTAGGCTTAAATGGTCTTTGGTAGCCTTAAATCCAGAAGCTCACTTCTCTTCTTAGGGGATAAAAGTTCTGGATGGCAAACAATTCTAGAATTGCCCTGTCTCTTCCACATTAAACAGTAAATTGGGGAGGTGGGGGGTAGACCCCTGCCTTGACCATGGCTTTCACCACTGCAGGAAATTCTGCTGTTGCCTTGATGCTGGCACTGGCAGCTTCACCCATGATGTGAATGCTGTGAATTTTGATTCAGCTCTAACAAATGAGTCACTGCACTTTTCATCTCTTCTGCCTCTACCCTCCTTATGATCTACATTTTCTTTTCCAAAGAAATGGATTTATGCTACACTTTTTGCCCAGTAAAGCCACTAGCATTAGATGAGCATTTGGATGACATAATGGGGGTAATAAAATGACTTTATCCCTTCCGAAAACATGATAAAATAAATTTTCCTTTATGAGGAGCTTGAGCAATGAGAAAGGGAGAGGGAAAAGTGGTGAAGCACACCACTGATTGAGCCAGGTGAGGGAGACTTATGAATCTCTTCACTGATTGACTTCTGACAATGTAAACAAACCCCACTCAGTTGCATTTACAGGGTAAGTGCATCATTCAAAATTTTACTGTTTTGAATCACTTCTCATGATTTCTGAAGATTTTGTTTTTCATTTAAAATATGTTTTTTGTGCAAAAAAAAAAAAAAAGCCTACTTTGTTATAAAGCAGCTTCATTCCCAGAGGATTCATTAATTGAGGTATTACTGTATTTCTTTTCTTTTTTTTTTTTTTATCAGGGATTTTGCAGTTTCCCAATAGGGAATCATGGAACAAATCTGTTATAGCTATTCAGTCCCATGTAAATAGGGTTACACAGGTGAAAATGAAAACAGAATTTGACTTCCTAATTTGTACTACTCTGTTGGTAAATTAGGTATTAGTGATTTGTATATTCCTCTATATGGCTAAATACAGACAATCAAAAAGCCCAAGGCTGAATTGATTCAATTGTTGCATGTTAGTCTAAGCAGTGCAAACTGAACCGATAAGCACATGAACAGACATTCACTTTTGATTCCAAAAATGCAGCCATGTGTCTTCAGTGGCTTAGGCCAGAATCCAGGAGATGCAAGAGCATGCCTCCCTGCTCAGCTGAAGCAAACAGTTTGGGTCAAAGCTAACCGACCCACTCTGTGAGGGGGCTTTGTGGGGGAGGTGCAAAGCATCCTGGAATGCTGGGGGGACTGTGAATTAACTTCAATCTGCAGGGGATCTGGGACAGAAATTCAATAAACTGATTTAACCTAAATCAGTTAAGTCTGATACTACATCTATCCAGGTTTATCTTAAATTGGTTTTGGCCATTTTGAAAGCACTTTATATGCACTGAACTTCTATTGCATTACAGATTTGAACTGGTTTCTGATCACTTTTACCTGTTTATGTGCAAGTTCTTTCCCTAGATGATAAGTATATGTGCACTGTGAAGAGGAGAGAAAACTAGCCATTACTACACATACACACACACACACTTCAATCTTTTCAGTAATTATTGATATTTTTAACAGATTTTGACATTTGTATTTTTAACATTTACCAGCTGAGTGCTATTTTTTTTCCCAAGGCACAGAATAGAGGTATTAGTTTGAATGCAATAGACATTTCATGTATACTATTTCTCACCTGTAAAGCAACATTTTCACAAAACTGTTTAGCATCATGTGTAACTTGTTCATGGATGGCTGTTCCAAATTTTCCTGATAAATTATCCTTTGCCTTTTCAGATCTATGTGGCATCCTTATTTGACAAGCTTGAAGTCTTATTAACATTTACATCATGGAGTATCACATCATGAAACGATAACAGTTATTGGGATAAATTAATGTAAGATTTCAGTTAAAAGAATTGTTGAGGTTTCCATGGAAAAGCCTTTTTCCTTCTCTCCCTGCCCAAAATAAAGCTCAGCACAGGATTCTTGATACAACTGGGATGACCTTTTGGATTTCCAATAACCTCTTAAATTCCATTTTATTGCCACTGTTGGAATTTCCATAATGTTTAAAATATTGTCAAACATAATTTCTTCCTTACTACTAAGGGTTGAATTGAAAAAGAAAAAAATGGAGTGGGTAGAAGCCATGTTTTTTGTACAATAATTTAATGGTAACCTGTTCTGAATTAGAAGCAAATGGTAAATATACTGCCTGAAATGCATTCCTTACCTGACTTACTTGAGTATTAGAAACAGTGAGTAAATAATAAGTATTAATATTTAATAAAAAGCATTCCAGAACTCATATTATGACAAAGTCAAATGGAATTTAAACTTGGGGAAAAGCAAATGCTTCTATAAGACACCCATAAAGATTTTTAAGTTTGTCAAAACAAGCTCTTTTATTTCTAGTTTTCACTTTGCCATAATTCAGTTACTGGACACTTAAATATTTTGATCAGACATTCATGTTCTGTTTCTCATTTTTTTTAAAAAATATTAAGATTTTATGAATTGAAGTGTCGTTTGGTATAGCTAGGCTCTATATAACATTTCAAACAATGTCCACTTACCAGCAAGGATAGCCATAGGCAGAAGGACTTTTACTATGGTATATTAATACACAGTGAGAAATGTTTCTATCTTGTCAAGTTTGAGAATGCTGCCTGGCTACATCACTCCACCTTCAAACAATTTCTTTAACTCTCTGTTCTTTTCAGTATTCATTTCAAAAGACTTTACTCATCTTTAAATCCTTGGGTTCCTCCCCCCCTCCCCCCAGATTTATTTCCAAGGGGTCTGTCTCCCTACAGCTATTCACACACTATGGTCTCATTTTTTATTATCACTTAACATATTTTCACTACTGATGTCACAAGTTTTTCCATAGCTTTTAGTATCTGGAGCAGTCTTCCTTAAACTTACTCCATCAATAAATCTCCATTTTCTTGCAAATAAATCATTGAATTCTGATACACAGAACAACTGCTGTCACTTTTTTATCTATTTCAGTCTATCATACAATGGGAGACATGGAACATTCAAGGAACAGAGCTTACCTCCCTGTAACTTTAAATTCTACAATAAGGCATTAAAGGATAAAGTTCCCAAAAGTCTTTTTACTGGACCTCCTGTCAGCACCTAGACTCCTGGTGGTCCCAGGCAAACTTTTAGTATTGGGCCTCCCTTGCCTGAGATAATGATAATAATAATTTTTAAAATACCATGTTTGGGCCCCCTTTCTGTCCGGGGCCACAGCAGCTGCATGGTTCACCCTGCCTCCTGTGAAGCATGCACAAACTACTGTATGTGTCCATTCACGTGTTCTCAAGTGGACACTAGTGAGTGTGAGCACTTTCCCATTTACTTTTGACCTATAGTGCTAGATTCAGGTGATTTTTCAAGTGAAAGTTTTCTCTCAAAGATTACATTTAATATAACAGTGTATCCAAATATGTGTGGGTATACATGGTGTTTGCAAGTATCTAGTGAAAGTGAACATATACAATTGGTGCCAAAAACAAATAGGGAAGGACTGGCCTTTGAAGATGTCCACTAAAATGTGCAGAATACATCTAGAAAACTCCCGATATATCAAGGATTCATTTAAAGCATTTATTTTTCTCCTTACATGGGAAGCCTTAATAGTCTTGAAATCCTACAGAATTGGACAGAGTTTTTATAATACACCCAAGAAAATATGATTCCTGCGGGAGTCAGAAGAAAATGGTGAATGATGGAATGAAGAGTAATAAAGAGAGTTTGTCAGCCTATAGTAATTCTTCTATCCCTTGCTTCCACTAAAGTGCCCTTTTTGGGCAGTCTGTCTCTATTCCAGGTGTGACATAACATACCTGACACCCCTTTCAGTAAATTATGTCAGATGCCAAATGGCCATATGGTTAAGTTATTCACTGCAGGTCCTTGCTCTTTAAATTCTCTCTTCTCTCTCTCTCTTTCTCTCTCTCTGCTGCATTCCCCAGCCAATCCTGCTGCATTAAGAATGTGTCTAATAGATTAGCATATTTTATAATTGAGCTGAGGAATGACATATTTATTAATTTATTTGTTAAATATTAACTTGCTTTTAAAGAAACTGTAATGAATAAATGTCAGTAATATTTATGGCAAACATGCTGGAACTTTTTGATATGTCCTTGAATTTGAATAACATGCAAATCACACCTAGGTTAAGAGTTGTACTGAAATTCTTCATTCCCCCACTGTCTATGCCTTTGTCTATGAACCAAATGAATTTACAAAGGAAACAATAATTTTAAATACAGAAGTTATAATTATGAATGAGGTACACTTTTTTATATTTATGTGCCCCCTCCCCCACAAAAGGAAACAAGTAGAACTAATTTCTCAGATATAATGCTAACTATATGAAAGCATGCAATTTTTTTTTCTTTAAAGGCGGAACAAACAGTTAAATAATTAATCACATTAAAAAAAAAAACAAAAAACCTTCAAGTTTAATATTAAGTCTGGGTTGCAAATGAGCTATCTTACTACTACAACACAAGAACAAAAACAACTGTGTATTATAACTATTTTACATCAAGGTTCAGAAAGTCTGAGAGTATCTGAACAAGCTAGACAAATGATGATACACCATTGGTATGATATTTTCAAGGGATGGTCACTATCATGGACGGTGGTCCTAAATATCATGTTACATTCTATTATCATCTTTTCTATACTAACTGGAATAATGCTCATTGTAATGTGTTGTATGTGTTGTTGGATGAAACAAATGTATATTAAATTGAAATCACATGCCTTAATTGCTTTACAATACATACCTTTGCAAAAATAATAGAGTGATCCATTGAAGAAATAATGTTTTGAAGAATCAAGGAAGGGAATGTTATACAAATAGACTTTTTGTTTATCGCTTTTAATCTTATGTATTTTCTTGCGTTTTGCATTGCCTTAAGAAACTGCATTTTGTATTGCTCCGTAGCTTGAAATAAGTGCTCGATCTTTGTATGCTGTACATGTGAGAGAATGAGTGAAAGTGTGTCTGTGGAAAAGGAAAACATCAGCTGGTGAATGGCTAAAGAATGCAGACAGATAAAAGACCAAAACAAGAAGAATCCACCCCAGAACAGCAAGGGAACAATGGCAATTGACCTTCAAGGAAGAACACAGTGATAACACAGCAAAAGCCCAGAGGACTGGGTGAATTGACAAGGCTGTAAAAGATGGGGCAAGACATGTTGATTTTAGGCTTTGTTCTGTATGTCATCCTGGAGCATTGGTTCATCTGACGAGATGGACTAGCAGGAGCATGGCTCCTACTCATGATCAACTTGGCTGGCCACTAGGTTGATCCGAGCGTCGATAAGACCGGTAACATATACCAGCACAGAACAGAAATTGGGGTATGAATGTATGTGTGTGTGTGTGTGTGTGTGTGTGTGTGTGTGTGTGTGTGTGTGTGTGTGAAGCACTTAATCAATAAATGCAGCATCCTGCCTTATCCTCCCTCATAAGGTCTCTCTCATGATTTGAGCAATTGGCAATTTATGTAGCACTTTCTCTCTGCAGCATCCCCAACCCCACAGTACACTGCTGCCTAGTTTGGAGGGCAGGGGGCTGAAGGGAAAGAAGTCTGGGCTCTTGTTCCCTGCAGCAGCTCTAACTCGTAAACACTGATGCCTGCCTTGGGGGCTGCAGGAGAAGAGGTCTGGGGTCTCTCCCCACTAGCTGACAGTCTCCAGCTGGCCAGTGGGTGGGGGGGGGGGCAATGCTGGAGAGAGGGGACACTTCAGCAGCCTCCTGGGAAGCATGTGGGAGATCCCCCAGTGGACAGTGTGGACAGATTCTGACCCCCCACCCCCCAAACAGTGAACATGTGTTTGGGTCACTCATGCTCTAACTTTTAGCACTTTAAGTAAAGCAGGATAGAATGCAACCAACAGGGGCTTTTTGAACGTCTGTACTTACTTTTGTATTTTTCTAGTTTGCCTGCACACTTATTGCTGTTCACTGTGTATCTATCACTGATTTTTCATTGCTGAGTGTCTTGGGAAATGCTTGAAGGTCAGATACAATCAATCTACATTGAAAAATAGCTAGTGCCCTTATAAGGAGGACATGGCTATGTTTGAATGCCTAATAACTCTTGATATAAAGTATTGCATTTTGAAGCACAGTGGGATTGTGAATATAATTGATACTTTTTGGTTAATTCCTGGAGTGAACAGGATTGAGAAAAAAATACCTGACTGATATCAAAGTTGTACTTGATAAACTTAGGCCATTAAGTAATTGAGTAATAGAAACTAAATATAAACAAAGATAAAAACTCCCTCAGAAATAAAACAGAGAACTATTTAAAAAGTATGTACATATAACTCGTATTGCATTCTATTTTGGAGGAGGTCTTCACATGCAGCTTTGCTATATTTGTGTATATTTCATTTTTATTTTATTCCTATTTATAATGAGAGGACACAAGACATAATCCTCACTATTTGGGCTATATTTTCAGATTCTGCTGAGGACCTGTCTGCTTTATCTAGTTCCATACCATAACAGTTATCAGAACTGTAGCTAGTTATTTCTGTGCTCTGGACACAGCGACAAGGGTGGGGTGGGAGATGGGCAGAATCCTGCCTGCCACAGCACAGGCTCACCCAGGAGAACAGGAGGCAAGTCCTCTCATCAGCATCACTTCCTCTCTCCCAGGGGAAATGCTGATGCTCCAACTGCTGCAAGGTTAACCTCTCATAACCCCTCACAGCTGCTGCCAATTTGTAAGTAGAACTACATTGCTAAAGCTTTAATTCTCCACTGGCTGCGAGAGGTTATCACACTAGCTGTTGGTCACACAGCAAAAAGGAAGGAAATGAGGTTGACAAGGAAACTACTGTCTCTGGTCTGTGCAGCTGGAGCAAACAAACAAGCACAGCCCTTAGCCAGCACATCAGTGCCCAACTACCTCCATTCTGGAGCCCCCTCCTCCTTCACAACAGTTATGCTAAGTACACACAGTCAAAAGACTGAGCTTGAATCAATTCATTCTTAGCAGGTTAATCTAAGTTGCTTAAATTGAACCAATAAGCAAGTGAACAGACATTCACTTTTGATTCTGGAATTGCAACCACATTACTGAAGTGGCTTAGGCCAGAAGCTGGGGGTGCTATAGCAGACCGCTTGTGCCATGGCTAACCTACTCACTCTGTGAGTGGACTTGCAGGGGAGGCGCAAAGCATCCTGGGATGCTGGGGGACTGTGAGTGAATTTGAATTTGGAGGGGATTTGGGACCAAATTTCAATAAACTGATTTATCCTAAATCAGTTAAATCCATCCAGGTTTATCTTAAACTGGTTTTGGCCATTTTGAAAGCAGTTTATGGGCACTGAACTTCTGTCATATTACAGATTTGAACCAATTTCTGATCACTGATACTAGTTTCTGTGCAATTTATGTCTCTAGCTTTAGTGCTCAGAGCTTGTGTCCCACTCACTCACACCTTCTTACTCTACTGGCCATAATCACTTTACAGTTAATGACAAAGTAAGAGGAGGGCATACAGCAAAGATGATAGATGGAAAACATAAAGGGTAACACTCTAGTAGAAAATAGAAACTCATGTGGTGGTGGAATATTGCAGTAACTGTTACCACACTTCTCTGTTGATAGATGAAGTCACAGGGTGCCTATACACGAGCAGTGAGGCTGCTCCAACATACTGCAATTACAGCACATTGGAGCAGACTTGATTAATTGCATCTGCTGGAGCATGCTAATTACTGTACTCCAGCAGACTGCAGTGTCTCATGTCTCAGTGTCCCATTGCTTAAAAATGGCAACAGGGATGCTTTAACTAAAGCTCATCATACAAGCTTTAGTTAAAGCACCCCTACCACCATTTTTAAGTGTGGGGATGCTGATACACAAGACACTTTGAGCCCTTTAATTAGAGTGGGTCTCAGAACTGATCTAATGAAAGCCCCCCCCCCCACACACACACTCTTAGAGCATGTATATAAACACCCACAGTTGCCAAAGCCTGTCATATTCAAATAGCTAATGAGCAGGGTGTAATAGGAAGGAAGGTTGAGCCACCACTGAATGTTGCACTGCATGCTGTTCTTAATAGGTCCATCTGATGTCCTGCTAGGATCATTAGAACTCAGTCAATGGAATAGTTAAAATCCTGAATGGCCTTACCATAATCTCATGTCAAGTTAGGCCTAGGAACTGTTCCTCTACCCTCATGATAGTTGCATTGTAGGGAACTATATTACCACATACAAGGATAACTGATTTTCTATCCCACTAAAAAGAGCAAGAGTCAGCAGGTTTTGTGCTTGGATTATTCTTTAGTGACTTATTGCCCATGAAACTTATAACTAAACAAATAACTTAGAGTAAGCTATTCCAGCCATCTCTGACAGCTACTCATAATTTATCAAAACATATGCTACAGCTTCTGTTCTGCGTTTTCTCTAACTGAGCCATCATTAGAGATATAATGCAAAATAATGCAGCAAGATGGAACAAACTATTCATGGCAACAATGAAGAATAGAAAAGTATATATAAATATACTGAAAACATAGGGTGCCTATAAATGTGCAGAGAGGCTGCTCCAATGCATTATAATTACAGTGCATCAAAGCAGACTTGATTAATCGAGCCTGCTGTAGCGTGGTAATTACTGAGCTCCAGCAGACTCCAGTGTCACGTGTATCAGTGTCTCTGTCCTGAAAAATGGTGATGGGGCTGCTTTAACTAAAGCTGTTCTGTAAGCTTTAGTTAAAGTGCTCCAGCCACCATTTTTCAGCTTGGGGAAGCAGATGTGTGTGACACTCCAGATGCCTTAATTAGAGCAGCTCCTGGTGCTGCGTTAATTAAAGCACCCCCTCAAGAATGTCTATAAATTCCCCGAAAGTCTAGAAAAAAACACTTAATTGGGTATTAAGACATACCCAATGCTGGCATTTGAAGCACAATTACATTTTCATATGTTTCTGTTTTTGGTACATGCATGCTGCACAGTTAATATTAGTTTTATTATCTAAGACTCCTGCTCATGTAACTGATCCTATGGCCTATCAAAGCAGCTAGTATTCACTTTGGATTCGAATTCATATGACCTGGGGGACAGTGAATCGATTTGGTGATTTGAATCACTGTCCCGAATCAGTTCAGCTGAATCTGATTCAGAGATTTGGCTGCCACCAAATCAGCTGACTCTCCAAACCAAACAAGCCCCACCCCCCACCCACTCTCTCAGCTCCATCATTGGCTGCCCCACCCAGCACCAGTATCCCAGTTCTCTTAAAAAAAAAAAAAAAAAGCCCCGCACTCACTCACTCACTGGATCCTGCCAGGGGGAGGGGTGATCCCTGCTGCCCCCAACTGCCCTGCACTGCATGGGGGGCTCTGCCACAAGCCCCAAGAAGCCTTGACATCCACTGCAGCAGCTGGTGAGTGCAGGGCTTTATATATATATATATATATATATATTTATTTATTTATTTATTTATTTATTTTTAAGTGCCGGAATGTGGGCCTGGGCGGGACAGCCATTGATGGGGCTGGGAGAGTGGGCGGGGATCAGAGGGTGCTTAGGGGGCTGGGAGAGCAGGCATGGAATGGGTCCTGGTGGGATTCCCTCCATGGCCCCCTTTCCTCCTCCTCCACCCCTCCCCCCACTCCATACTTACCAGCATGGAGTCTGGGTCCAGCTCCCTGTGGCAGCGAGTAGGGACTGCCTGAATCTCTCCAAAGCTCCCCAAATCTTTTCTGAATCAATTCTAAGAGCTTCAAATCGATTCACACCCTTGTATTGGTCTCTTGATTCAGTTTGGATTTGGAGATTCAGCTGCTGAATCAAGCCAAATCTTCTCTGAATTGAATCAGCACCCGAAGCTTTGCACAGCCCTACTGACCCCCATTGTGTGAGGCACTATATAGTTCATTTGAGAACTGTTCAGATTTAAATCCAGCTTTAAGACATGAAAGTCAGTTTCTGTGATGAAATGTGGGCCAGATTCAGACTGTGTCTTACAAAAGTGCAGAGCAAAAATATTGCCTGGGCCCAAATCCACTTGTTAATTCAATTACTAAATTACCGTTATAAGATCATTATCATATTAAAATAAAAAGAAAGGGTGAGCCCATTGGATTTAAGATCCTCCTCTTATCCTTGATTAGGGAAGGTATTTTGTTACCAAGACTTCATGTACTATTTATCACCCATGGCACAAATAATTGAGCTTAGGGCCTATTTAACACTTGGGCATATTACCTGAAATAGGATGGAATAATGAAACTATTATGAAAATATTACCCTTTTGATAAAAAGAAAAAGGTGAAATGAAGAAATTTTGACCCCTTAGATAGCATGTTGAGATGTATATTGTTCCTTTGTTGTATTTAGTTAAGCTCATCCAAAATCAGCAAGTTTTTCAAACTTGAATAACAAAGAAAATGAATTTATAAGCTCCTGCAGCTTATCTTGGCACCATAATCAGCTTTTTATGTTTCATACCCACATGTTATCTGTCCAAAAGCCATGTAAACACTTACATGAGAAAGCCAAAAGGTAATAAAAACTAATAGACTGTGCTCATTTCTTGACTTGAGTTGCAATTTGTTTATATACATTTCATTTATGCTCTTAGGCTTCCTGGTTCATATAAGCAAATCAAGAGCTGTAAATGTTACTATACAATGCAAAATATATAAGTATGTGAATGAATTTATACATGAGAACATTAACAGCAAATTATTTTTGCTACATCATTATTTCTTTTAAAAGACATTTAGGACTTCCAGCTCTGAACTGTCATAAGCAGACTAGTCAAAATTTTGTACATAGACATATCCAGCAGTGTTGGCTTGCTCACTAGCATATGGTAAGAGACACTTTTAAAAGAAGTGGAAAAGGGATGTGGATAACCTGGAGAGGGTCCAGAGAAGGGCCACTCATATGGTTAAGGGCTTGCAGGCCAAGCCCTATGATGAGAGACTGGGGCACCTGGACCTCTTCAGCCTCCGCAAGACAAGGTTGAGAGGCGACCTTGTGGCTGCCTATAAGTTCATCACGGGGGCACAGAAGGGAATTGGTGAGGTTTTATTTACCAAGGCACCCCCGCGGGTTACAAGAAATAATGGCCACAAGCTAGCAGAGAGCAGATTTAGATTGGACATTAGGAAGAACTTCTTCACAGTTAGAGTGGCCGAGGTGTGGAATGGTCTCCCAAGGGAGGTGGTGCTCTCCCCTACCCTGGGGGTCTTCAAGAGGAGGTTAGAAGAGCATCTAGCTGGGGTCATCTAGACCCAGCACTCTTTCCTGCCTATGCAGGGGGTTGGACTCAATGAGCTATTGAGGTCCCTTCCGACCCTAGTGTCTATGAATCTATGAATCTATGAAGTATTGCAACTCTGCTGCCAGGTGTTAAAGACAATTCAAGGGGTAGGTTCAATATGAAGACTATGGCTTCTCCTAGTGTTTCTTCTCAAAATAAAGCTATGGCAGGCCCTTTCACACACTGAATTTAGGATGGAATAATCAAGTGCATAAATACAAACTGGGGAAAGAATGGCTAGGCTGTTGTACTGCAGAAAAAGACATATGGGCTAGAATGGACCACAAGCTGAATGAGTCAGCAATGTGCTATTATTTAATAACAGTTTTAAAACACCTGAAGGATGGTTCAAATTGGTATAATAATCATGATAGACTATTTTTATAGCCATAGAGGACAAGACAAGGAAACAATGATTTTAAATGACAACAAAGTGGGGACATCTACATGTTCAATTAATGTGGAGCGATAAATTCTAGCACAGTTCATACGGGAGTTAACATCTTCCAGGCACAATGTCTACACATGAGCCTGGGACCACAGCAGTTTGAACTAGAGTGGAGGAGCCCTGGGCTGGCAGCAGGCTCAAGAGGTCAGCCCCAAGCTCTGGGTTGCAGCATTGGGCAATGAAGGAGCTGGTTGGGGCACAAGAGTGCCCAAAGAGTGGAGCTATATGGCTAGGCAACTGGCAGGGATCTGTCCCCCTGCTGCCTGGCAGGGGATGACCTTGACTTGATGACCTTGTGAGGTTCCTTCCAGCCTGATTTTGCTAAGATTATGATGGCATGCATTCCTTTATGAATAACAACCACAACATACAAACATCACATTTATTATAATACACTCCACAGGAATTACTGGTCCTAGTGACTGCAGTACCAAAACTCGTATTGATTTTATTCAGGCAAAAATCCATTTTCTAGTAGTATTATCTATTTATTCCAGGGAATGGAAGGGTTTTCTTTAAAACACTTTCTTTATTCTTTCCATCCTACCATATATTTTTGATTAGCTACCAACTTCTATAGGGATTTTTTGGAAAAAATAAAAATTATTATTTTATTGCAAGACCTCTGCAGGTCATTAATGTTAATATTTTACTGTAAAAGAATATCATTTAAGGCATGAAGTGGCAGTAATGGTAATGAGAAACTAAGAACACATATCTGAGGCCTAAATTTAAGAGTGTGATGGAAAATTTCACTAGCATGAAGTACCTACCAGCAGAAACTAGAGCAATTTTTTTTTAGGCCAGTTAGTCCTTATCAACAACAGTGTAAGAATATTTGCATGAATTATATTTTATATGTCTAGAAGAAAGCAAGAAAGTGTTCTCTTTCAAATAAGCAGTAAAATGCTAATGTTTCATTCCTATGACAAAGGTTCCAATGAGAACAGAAGATGGCAATGGTTTTAATTAGAATAATAAATGGTGATATAATATTTCCTATTCAGGCTTTCATTTATGACTCTCCTTTATTTTTGTTGTAAGTTGTTCCCAATACATTTAATTTCCACATTGAGTTTCTATCTTCTTTGCTAGATTTAGAAGATACTTTCACTAAATATAACACTATAGTTGGTGCAGAAACACTTAAGGATCTTTAATCTTTCCTTTGAAAATCATTTAAACTATTTTTAAAATGAGATTTTAGTACCAGTTAAAAGGTACTTATTGTTTCTTTCTTTTTCCTCACTTGAATACTGATACTAGAGGTACAGTTCTGGAGTTTATTGTTCCTGTGTGCCACATCTGAATGTGCACCTGGGACCGCAGCACATTGACCTGGAGCAGGGCAGCTCTAGCTGGCAGGGGGCCCCAGAGGTCCAACCTGGCTCAACATGCTGCAGAGGGGCTGGCTGGGACACAAGGGTGGTTCATTCTGGGACCAGCCAGCAGGCAAGCATCCTAGGCAAGCACCCTACTGCTCCATCCTGTTCTGTCAGAATCTACACATGCATTGCAGCTGTAGGTGGAGGTCATCAGTCCAGGGTGGAGCACTGGCCTTCAAAAAGTGGTGCATGGCAGACAGCGAGGAAGCGCATGACCAGGAAAATGAAGACCTCCTGTGGCCAGTCCTCATTGCTTTCCTGCCCCTGCTGATTGTTCAGGGAAAAGACTGGACTTACAAGTCACCTGTGTACCCATGTGACCTAGCCTCCACCTCCCTCCTCTCTCTTTCCTCTGTTCTTTCTCCTTTTTCCTCTCTTTCTCTTTTCTCCCTCCCTTTTTCTTTCCTGCTTCCTTTCTCTTTTCTCCCCCCCAACCCCACTGGATGTGGTCATCTTCACTTGCAAAGGATGAACAACATCTTACACTGGGGTGAATTAGTTTAATCTGTCCTAGTAGCACCGCACACACTGACAGTGATGTTTTACTGTGGAGCTAAGTAGTCAACTCCACAGTAAACATCTCTTGTAGATGCACCCAGTAAGAATTAACCAGGATTTCATTAGGTTCTTCTAAGAAAACAACACTGTTCTTAATCTTATGCTTAATATCTTAGCTACCTTAGTAGCATATACTTCTGAAACTTTTTTTGTATGCAAGGCAGCAGGTTTTTTTTAAGTTTGTACTAACCAAGTTTCTGTTCCAAACAAGGTTGGTAGTAACTTCTTATTTCACCTGTCTCCAAATAAACTTCTCTTTCAAGTATCTTTGACTTACTGTCCACTTATTTGGCATAACTGTAAAACAAAAAAGTTCCACTGGGAAGGGTACTTGCAGGCATGATTTACGAATGTATTGGCACAGTGTGACAAATAATATGTAACTGACTAACTTGGTTTTATTTCCTTAGTGATCATTCTGATGTCAAATGCAGATCTGTCTCCTAGTACCATGGGCATACAGTAGCTCTTTTATCTCATGGTTCCATTTTCCATTCTCTTTTGTCACGCTGTCATACACTGTTCAAAGATTGTACCATTCAGACTAAAGTGACAAAGCAGTGACATAGCAATACCAATAAATGAAAAGAGAGATGCCTAGAAACAACTAGAAGGCTAGGAGAATTTGAATTTCAATGAAAGTTTCTTTTTTTTTTTTTTTAAAGGAACCATTATACTTTTCACATTTTGATATACTGTGATCCATCCAAAGTTCTTTACAAAACTAATAAATTAAGCCTTATACCACTCCATTTAGGAATATAGGAATTCCTAAATGGAGTGGTATAAGGCTTAATTCCTAAATTACTGATTTACTAATGATGGATGATTTGACATATTTCACTTATTTTTGCAAGGTCAGAATTGCTCATAAATGGATTACTAGATTCTAGGGTGTATCAGTTATTTAAAAGCTGTAGGTAATAAAATTACTAATTCCTGGCCTCCCATTCCCAACATTTCTCAGCGTTGTCTGGCAATGTAGTTTACATAGTCTTATTGTTAAACTACCTACCATGTTGCACCTGATTTTCTAGGTATTTGCAATTCATCTGCTTCTTCTATGTCACATTAGCTTTCACTGAAAATACAGTGAAGTCAATGGGTTTTGGATTAAGCTGATTGTGTTTGTTCTCTTTCTAGACAATTTGAAGGTTTATACCATATATGTCTGTACCAATCACTTATTGCACAAAGACCATACTTTAAACAGTCTTAGTGTCACATTTATTCTCTTAGGCCCAGGTCCACAATGGTATTTGGGTGCTTAAGTCTATTTTAAAGGAAAGAGAATTAGTTACCAAATAGAAGCAAGACCCCTTAATAAATAGCTTTTAGGATCTGGCCCTTAAACTTCCTTTTTGTTACTAAATACCAATTGTACATTGACTTTATGTTAATACTTCTTAGTAGTAGTTGTGTAATATTTGATAATCTCTTTTTCATTTTGTCCAGAATTCACAAACAATTCATGGCTCCCTCAAAGACATACAATTACCATATTTGCTTTATGATAGACATGAGGCTTCCCTCCCACCCCATTTAATATAGGGGGAAAAGCCCCTCAACTTAGAAACATACATGGATGTTGGGTGGGATAGGCATCTGCTATGCCTCAGGCTCCAGCCCCTACCCAAGATTGGAGCTGTTACCACAGCTGCTGCCTTCCCCCTTCCCTCACTTCCCAACAACCTTTACAACCCCCCATCTCCCTCCTATAGCCTCTGCCCTACCCTGTACCCCCCAAACATTGTATCTGTTCCACAGCCTGCCTCTCTCCCTCCCCACCATATATTTGCTCAGTACCAGCAGGCTCCATCCACGGTGCAACCTGGAACACTGGGCACAGCTCCAACCCAGCCCTATTGCAGCAGCATGCATCCTGCATGGCTATTACAGGGGCCAGGCTTGGGCCATGCTCCATGCCTCAGGCTAGAATGGAGATGGAGTCTGCTGGCATGGAGCAAGGGTAAGTAGGGGGACTGAGAAGCAGAGGCTAAGGAGGAGGGGCAGGAGGGGCCTGAAACTGTGGAGGGTAGGGGGCAGGCAGGGGGCAGAGGTGGCAGGAGGGCAGGCACAAGCAGGGGGCAAGCCGCTTGACTTCTCTACACCACCTGCCACCCCCCTGCCTACCCCTACAGCAGCGGGGGGAGGGGGATTTAAGACAAACACCCAATAATTAGATTTTATGCATAGGAAATAACAACTTTATACATGTTCCATGTATAGAATCTAATTTTGGGGGTAGTCTTAAATTCAAGTAAATGAAGTGAAGTGTTTGCATTTTATAGTGTGATTCCACAGGCAGGGATGAATAGAATCCAAGCTGTCATTATGTATATTTTTCTTTTCCATTGCTGTCCAAATGCTGTTAGACCCCAAAATTGGTGGTTCAGAAAGGTTCCTACTGCCCATTTGTTCACACTTAAAAAGCATAGCTTTGGTTGCCACATTTTAGCCCTCTGTATTGATGGTTTCAGCAGAGAAGAGAAACGGAGTAAAAAGAAAACTTTCTTTTCATTTACATAAATGGTCATAAATAGGTAAAAATTGATCTTTATTGTGAGGCAACATGGGGGATATTTTACTGCCACTCTACATGCTTAACTAGTTCTGTAAACTTCAGATGACTTCATTTTCTACAGCTCTCATGTTAGAACTACTCATGCATAAAACATTCACAAAGACAACAAAAGGAGAAAAATAATTAATACATTTTAGCATTTGAAAAGAAAACCTTGGTGCAAGGAAAAATGATGTTAACTTTCTTTTTATGGTGTACAACATGTTGTCTCCTGCTAGTATAAAATCCTCACATTGAATCAATGTAGATTGGTAGTTAAAGGAGAATTCAGAAATCCTCTTTGTGAAGTGTGTACTTTATGGAAGCTGTTGTTAGAAGAAAAAAGAAAGTTTGTGCATATGAATCCCTTGGTACCACCTCCACAATAATTGCTTTTTGAGTGTATTGGATACAAATTTGCACAACTCAGAAACACATTCTGTTTTGCAACAAGTAAAACTGAAATACAAGTAACTTCTGGAATAATACCTAAAGCAACAGATACCATGCATTGAAAGCCATGTCATAGGTTCTCTTTTCAACTAACCAAAAACATACACTTGATATGCAAGTATTATAACACGAAGATATGTTGAAAGACTAGGATAATACAGAGTGAAGAGAAGATTTATCTATAAGCCATCCATGAACTGTGTCACTGAAAAGTTAACAAGAATTAGGAACAGACAGTCAGTGCAATTTTTAAGTATCATTTTTATATTATTAACTTAAAGCTAAGAACTTTAGAAACTGAAGACCTTGTTTAAAAGTTACAAGATTTGTACCTACTGACCCTAAGATAAAGAACATAGTTTGCTACTTAGGTAACAAAAAATCTATAGACAGAAGTAAATGGCATGCTTTTATTACACTGGAATATGTTGTCCAGGCTTCTACATGTAAGAAAAGGTTATGTTCACACAAGCAATATGATAGTATAGCAAATCAGTGACTAAGTGGATCAAGGATGAAGAAAGGAACCAGTAGGGAGTTATAGTATTTGCACAAAATAGCTTATTTTTGTCTATTCCTTCAGCTAATTACATTTTCAATGCCCTCCCCATTTTTTAAACCACATCACTGGCAGCATATGGAAACTCTACAATATCATATGGGGCTCTTAGGTTTGACTTCTGATCTTTTTTTAGGGGCTAAAAAAACCCAAAAACCCTTTACCCCTCAGTGGTTAACGAACAACATGTCTGTGGGATGACTCAGCAGTAGATAAACCTGAGAACATGGAATGAATCGGGTTAAAGCAGCCCCTGAGAGGTTTGTTGCTTGCTTGCTTGTTTATTTATTTAAACATACAAACATTTGTCAACATTGTGTATTCCCCTTGGTTTTATATTTCTTTTACTCATTCCAAGCCATAAATGTGCTATAATTATACAGGAACCAACACCTCAAATGCCTTTTCTAGAATTGCAGCATGTCCTGGTTTCTAGACTTGCATAGTACAGGTATGTGAAAAAAAACCTCATTATGCATAGTGATGTATATTCATGCTTAATGTTGGGTGCATACAAGCATTCAAAAGGTCTGAGACAATTATACTAGGCTTGTTCCCCCAGTTTAAAAACCTCCTGGGAGAGCACTGTACAAATGTTACAGGGGCCAGATAGGCGCTCCACAGACAGCCTGTGCTGCTAATCCAACAAGCCAGGTGACCCTATGCACCCATCGAGCATGCTTTGCAAGTTCCCTTGGCTGCTGGAGAGAGTTGACAGCAGCCAAGGGCACAAGTCAGCACTGACTGGATGGCTGCCCCAAGGGATCATGCTCCCACTGTCCACAACACCCCTTCCTTCCCTCCCTCCCTCCCTCCCTCCAGAGGTTAGACTGTGAGACAGGAGACTCAGACCACATCTGCTGTCTTTTAAAACCTGGCAATTTCCCCTCCAGCAGCACACAGTGGATCCCTATCCATCTGGCAGCAATCAACAGACCCAGTTCCAGGGCAGGGTGGGTGAATCTAATCAGTAGAGATCCTGGTTTTCCCTGATAAAAAAAAATCACAAATTCACTGATAAAACCCACAAAATCTGTGATTAAAATGAAAGCCCCCCCCCAGTCCCCCCAGCCCTGCTGGTGCCTCTTACTCCACCCCCACACAGCCCTCCCTGGCCCTACTCATGCCCCTCACTAACCCCCTCCCCCACAGCCCCCTGGCCCTGGTGGTGCACCTCACCCCCCAACAGCTGCCCCAGCCCTATAGTAGGGCTCAGGCAGGGTAGGACCAGCTCCCCATCGCTGCACGCACTCCTGTGGGACAGGGGGGAACCACAGTCCTCAGATCTGTACACAGAGTGAGTTCCTACTAAGGGCTCAGCTTCCTGTCCTGCTGCCCTCCCCCGGGGCCTTCACAGCCTGGCAGGTATGATTGGGTACTGCAGCATACAGGACAGCCATGCAGGAAAGTTGCTGCCACTGCGATCTCTGTACTTCCCTGGTGATGCATCCCCTGCATGCATGGGAGTAGCAAGGAAAGAAGTGCAGGATTGTGGCCATCACTGCATCCCCATGCATGCACGGAATGTACCACCAGAGCAGCATGAAGCTTGCAAGCAGCTTTCCTGCATGGCCTGCTGTTTCCTGCAGCACTGGGTCACACCTGCTGGGCTGTGGAGACCCTGGGGAAGTGCAGCAGGGTGGGAGCCCAAGCCCACAGCATGTACCCACCCTGCCCACACCCTACACGCACATCTGGGAGGCATGGGTCCCCCCTGCCCTCTGGGAGTGCATGTAATGGCAGGGAGCTGGCCACACCCTACCCCCCAGATGAACTGCCCGCAGCCCCATCCCACTTCCTGCTGGGGCCGTGCATTGCAGCCTTGGGCCCCAAATCCCAGGCATTTACCAGCTGGGCAGCAGCCCCAGCCCTAGCCCCAGCCCCTGTCCTGCTCTGCTGTGCCTAACCCCCTCTCTATGGGGACCTCAAATCTGTCTCCCCCCTTACCTTTGGGATCTACTCCCCAGGCTGCCGGAGTCATGTGCATGTATATGCACATGGCACCTCTTGATTGACCGCTCTCCTCCTGATCTCTCCCAACCCCCTGCAGGATGAAGTTCTGCCAGCCTGCAGAGGGCTCATTGCAAAACTGCAAAATCCATAGGTTTCTCTTCTCAAATGAGAAATCTGAGTTTTACTCAGTTTTTCCAAGTGAAATGGAAAACCCAGCTCCCTGCTGATCAGTTTCAGATATTGCTAAGCTGGGTCCTATCAGGTTAAGTGGTGATGGGTCAGCATGCAGTGCATGAAGGGAGTCAGTTCCACCCACTGGCCCAGCAAGGCAGCATGCAGGGAGCCAGCCTCAGCAGCAGCAACAGCTACTGTTAGGTAAACCCAGGTTGGGGATGAGTGCTGGTGGATTGAATTGGCTCTGGCTGGGTTAAGTTCCTACACTTGTGGAAGGGGACTGGGCTTCCCTGGCCCCAAAGATGACATGGGAGTGGTCTGTAGTGTGCTGAATTGCAGCAGTGCAGCTCAGGGCACAAACTGTCTTCCAGGATTGGAAAGGGGGTGGAAGGCACAGAGCAATGCATGCTAGACTGCTGAAGGATAGTGAAATATTTTTTTTGGTAGAGTAAATGTACCAATTCATTCACCTACTAGAAACATCATGGGCCATTTCTATCCTGTTGGAGCCACCAGGTTTTTGTGCTGGACCCACCATTTTTTACCCTGTAGCTGTTCTCAGGGGTGCATATTTGTACCACTAGGCTAGGGACAGACATTACACATAAACCAATATAAGTGATCAGAAATTGGCTTAAACTTGTAACAGAACAGATGCTCAGTGCACATAAACTGGTTTGAAAATGGCTGAAACCAGTTTGAGATAAACCTGGTTGAATGTAGCATCAGACTTAACTGATTTAGCTCAAACTAGTTTAGGCAATGTCTTTCCCAGGCCCCTTGCTGGTTTAAGATAAACCAGACACCCCCAGCCTCCCAGCATGTCCTCTGGGCTGGGTGGGGCTTTCTGCTTTACAGCAGTGCTGGCACCTCCACTCTGCTCCCTGGCTGGAGCTCCAGGGACTGTAGGCTGTTCCCCCCTCCTCCTCACCACTGCCTGCTAAGCAAGAACTCCCCCCACCCCTTTGTCTTTCTGAGGAGGTGTCTGTGTATTAGCTAGCAGACCACATGCTGACTCAACAGGTAAACTCAACAAGTAGCTGGTAATGTCCCTCTGTTGTTTTCTTAATGGGGTGACAAAAACTGTTATCAATTCCCTACTGGGCTAATCAGAGCTGCTGCTGGAGCCTGGTCACTCCCCTCTTAGCTCCATGCTGTGGAAGGAAGTTCCCTTCTACAGAATGGAGCTAAGCTCTAGCACCCCCAGCTTCTATCCTGAGCCACTGCAGGCATGTGCATGCATTTCTGGGATGTCTGTCTGGTTACAAAACTGATTTAGCCTAGCCAGGTTAGACTAACCTGCAAAGATTGAATCAGTTCAGGCTCAGGTTTTTTTAATGTCTGTCCCTAGCCATAGGGTTTCTACCAGAGAAACTGCAGTTCCACTGGTAAAAACATAACTCTTGTAAGCACCCTTTGAGTGCAAGGAACCCCATTGAAATCATTGTGTTTTATATAAAAGTGTGTGTGCAAATATGTGCAGAATTGAGGACCATAGGATATGCTAGCAACCATCTAAATGTACTGCAGGAGGCATTGGTTATTTGCCAGAATTTTTTAATCTTTATTTCAAAGGATAAACTGAAATTTTATATAAAGAGCTGTAAGTTAGCTAAATGGTAAAACAGATGATATCTTAATTTCATTCCCTTGGAGAATATGAAGGTCAGCAGTTAGCTAAATTATATCTTTTCCATATGCTACACTGTTCATACAGTATGTTAAAACTACAGATAGCTTTTTGCCAAACACTAAAATGTACTAGTTATCACTAGTCTAAAATTGTACTCTCAAAATTGCAAATGATAATTGCCAAAGTTGTGCAAAAATTATTTACCAGTAGGATCAATTATGTTAACAGAAAGTTTAACACAGGGTGCATCAACATGTGAAATTAATGCAATGTAATAAACTTCAGAGTAGTTCACACTGGGGTCAACTGCTCCTGGGCACAGCATCTACATGTGCACCTGGGACTGCAGAAATTTGAGCTGGGGTGGAGCAGACCCCCAGCTGGCTGGGCTGACTGGGCACAATTTATGCCCTCAATCAGCATCTAGATATGCATTTCAATACAGTGAAGTCCTCCACCATAGCATAGTATTGTCCTTGACAGTACTATCTTATGGTAGAGTTAGTTTACTGAACCCTAATACTAGCACATGTGTAGACTATGACACTTTACTGATAAGCTAATTAATCTATCCTGCAGTAAAGTGCATTTATAGATACCCATAGGCATGTTCCACATAGGATACAGTACTTTGTGGAAGATTAGCTGTTCTCAAGGTAATTTTCCTTCTTCCACCCCCAAAGTCCTTTGCATTTCAACACAAAAATCCTTTAAACTGTGCTAAAGCTGTGCTTATTTGTTTTTTACTTGAATTCCTAAAATATACCCCCATACTCTTTTTCAAGGCACCTAAAATACAGGGTAAAATTTTACCCTTAAAACGAATCACATTGGTGTTTAAGTCCCATTAACTTAAATGGGACTTAAGTTCCTGGAACACTTCCATGCTCTTGAAAAGTTTACCCAAAGGCCTTGATTATGTGGTAAAGCCACTGCCTAATGCCACCACTGAGAAATCTGGATTGATTTAATGAATGAAATCAGGGCATATAATTCACAAGAGATGAACATACCAAAACATCTATGCTGAAGAAAAGTTATTCATGGATATATAGTTTTTCTCCCAAGTAACTTTTTACAGGATTTAGGCACAAACTTTGTATCCTAACACGTGAAAGAATGTAATGTGGGAAAATGTCAAGAAAAGATATTCTTATGTCTTTTTCAAATGTTTTTGATGAAAAAATTGTTCACAAGATTTTTCTATCATTTATTGTTACCTTTTGTCACGCCACTGATTTACTTCTGATGTGGCACAATGGAGACATCTATTTTAATTTGTACCACCATAAAAAAAATCAGCAGACTGGGCAGCAGACAGCTGTATGGGGCAGTGGTACAGGTGGGATGCAGGGGCTCTGGAGGCAGGACCATATGGGAACAGAGAAGGCCACGAGTAGCCCTTCCCTGAACTGCTCCTGCTGGACCCAATTTGCTCCTAATGGGTGCATGTGTACATGCGCTCTCAAGGAAAGCTTACTGCACAGCATTTTACTATGCAGAAAGTTTTCTGTGCATTAATTACACATGTAGATGTGCCCACTGTTTCCATAGCAGGCATAAAATAAAATTTTTCTCCTTCTAAATCTGACCTTTAAGTTAATTTATTATAATTCATCTGTCCTTACTAGATTAGGAAATGAATGTTTGAGTGTAATTAATGTACTATTTAAATTGATCTAAGAGCTCAGATAGTAAAAAAAAAATTACAATTGATCAGGCAGGGTTCAATCAGGAGTAGAGCCTCACTACACTAGGACTGTGTGACAAAATAAGGGTTTGTTGTAGTATTTCTGATTTAAACATGTTCATATTCTAATGATGTCACATGCCTCATTTTATCTGAGGCAAGAGTTTTTGTGAGTGATATCTTTTATTTGTCTGGCTGCATGGTTGGGGAAAAGTTAGACAAGGTATTGAATGCAAGGCATTCTTCATTAGTTCACCAAGTGAACAATGCCTTGCATTCAATAGCTTGAATAAATTTATTCCAACCATGAAGTTGGTCCTATAAAGTATAATCACCCACAAAAATCCTTACCTGTTACATAATTTTTGGACCATCATGGCTACAACATAAATTGTCCTTAACTTGTGCATGGATGAATGAAGTGGTTAAAAGATACTGAAGCCAGCTGTCTTGCCTACATGAGAAGACACATCTCTGTGAGAGCGCGCCGGCGTTTGCGCAGGCACTCACGCCGGCGGGCGGGCTGGGAGGGCCAGGAGTAAGACTCCTGTAGGGGTAGGGCGTAGACACCACACAGGTCTACAAACAGCAGCTCAGAATGGTATCTACGAGGAGTGCTGCTAGGGCCTCTGCCCAGGGGGACAAGGCTAACCGGGGCTGGTCTGAGGCCTCCACCCAGACTGAGCCCATGGGGGAGCTGCTGTCCCCCTACCTCCTGGCTTGTGGGGGATCCCCAGCACGGCCGGGGGGGCAGAGATTGGGGGCCCCCACACCTGTCCGGCAGGTGCCCATCTTGGGGCTCTGGAGGCGCAGGTGAGGGAGCTCCGGGAGGAGGTTAGCAGGCTGAGGGGGATCAGGGAGGCGGAGGATGAAATTGACAGATATTTCCTTTCCCTGTAGGACCAGGCACCGAAGGAAGAAGCAGCCCAGGGAATGCCTTCCGCAGCAGAGTGGCAGATGGTCACAGCCAGGACCGGAGCAGCTCGCAGAGAATTGGTACCAGCTTCTCCAGTTCGACTGGAGAACAGGTACGAGGCCCTGGTGATCCTGCAGGAGATGGAAGGGGAGGAGGAAACCCTTGGGCAGGAAGAAACACCACATTCTTCACACTCCAAACAGATCAAGAGATTCAAGAGGACCCAGAGGAGGAGGCGACGAGTGCTCGTCATAGGCGACTCCATCCTGAGAGGCATGGAAGGGCCCATCTGCCGCCAGGACCCCTCAGCACAAGAGGTATGCTGCCTCCCTGGAGCAAAGATTCGGGATGTGACGGAGGTAATCCAGGCCAGGATCAAGCCCACCGATTACTAACCCATGGTCCTAGTCCATGTGGGTACTAATGATGCGGCCAGGAGAACCCCCGATCACCTGATGGCGGACTACAGTGCTCTGGGCGGCATGCTGAAGGAGTTCGGTGCACAGGTGGTATTCTCTTCCATCCTACCAGTGAACAGACATGAAAGACGGCATGAGAACTGCATCCGAGAGACCAACTAGCGGCTTCGGCAGTGGTGTCTCGAGGCAGGCTTCGGCTTCCTGGACAACGACCCGCACATCACGACAAGGGACATGCTCAGATGGGATGGGCTTCACCTGTCCCCCAAAGGTAAGCATGTGTTTTCTTCTAGGTTGGCGGATCTCCTCCGGTGGGCTTTAAACTAGGCTCGTCGGGGGGAGGGGAAGATGAGGGCGGGGGAAGCTGTGGACCACCAAACCATGTGGCACCCACAAGGACAGCCCAGCCTGAAGAAAGAGAGCATTGGGAACCTGAAAGCCATGGGGAGGCCAGCGCTACGGCACAGGTAAGAAATGAGAAGGTAAGAATCAAAGGGCCCCTTGGGACTTGGAGCGGGGGGGCAGCAAAGGCACCAGTTGCAGGGCTCAAGTGCCTATACACTAATGCTAGGAGCATGGGAAACAAGCAGGATGAACTAGCACTCCTGCTTGAACTAAACACCTATGACTTAGTGGGGCTAACAGAAACCTGATGGGATTCATCCCATGACTGGGCGGTACATATTGAGGGCTATAGATTGTACAGAAAGGACAGGGTGGGGAAGAAAGGGGGAGGGGTTGCGCTCTATGTCAGTGAGCAATATACATTAACCCTCATCAAGACGGAATCCGAGGATGAGGAAGTAGAAGGATTGTGGGTTAGGCTACATGGGGGGCAAGGAGAAAGGGATTTGGTGGTAGGGGTTTGCTACAGACCCCCACATCAAGGGGAAGAAAGAGATTCAGGACTCCTGAAGCAACTCTCGGAGACCATAAAAGCTAAAGAGGCGGTAGTCATGGGGGACCTAAACTACCCGGACATCTGCTGGGAGTCACAGACAGCAAGGTCCCATCGCTCACGCAGGTTTCTAACCTGTGTACAGGACCTCCACCTGACACAGGAGGTACACGGTCCCACTAGGGGGAATGCCATACTGGATCTGGTATTGGCAACGGGTGATGACATGGTAGCAGACCTCCAGATCGGTAGCCATCTGGGGGACAGTGATCACCTAATAATAGAATACACCATAAGACGTCAAGTGGCTAAGGTAACTAGTAGGGTGAAAGTGCTAGACTTTAGGAAAGCTGATTTCAATGAACTCAGGGGATTAGTCAAGGACGCACTGCAGAGTAGGAGATTTGAAGAAATGGAAGCCCAAGAAGGGTGGCTGTGCCTTAAGGAAACGATCCTTCGGGCACAAAGCAAGACGATCCCCAAGCGAGGCAAAGGAGGGAAAGGGGCCAGGAGGCTTCCCTGGCTGACCAGAGAAATCCAGGGCAGCCTAAGGGCCAAAAGGGGAGCGCATAAAAAGTGGAAACAGGGAGAGATCACCAAAGATGAATATACCTCCTCTGCTCCTGCTTGTAGGGAGGCAGTTAGGCGGGCCAAAGCTACCATGGAGCTGAGGATGGCTTCCCAAGTAAAGGACAACAAGAAATTGTTTTTTAGATATATAGGGAGTAAAAGGAAGGCCCAGGGAGGAATAGGACCCCTGCTAAATGGGCAGAAACAATTGGTGACAGACAGGGGGGACAAGGCTGAACACCTCAACGAGTTCTTTGCCTCAGTGTTCCTAAGCGAGGGGCATGACAAGTCTCTCACTGGGGTTGTAGAGAGGCAGCAGCAAGGCGCTAGACTTCCATGCATAGACCCTGAGATGGTGCAGAGTCACTTGGAAGAACTGGATGCCTTTAAGTCGGCAGGCCTGGATAAGCTCCATCCGAGGGTGCTGAAGGCACTGGCTGACATCATTGCAGAGTCACTGGCGGGAATATTTGAACGCTCGTGGCGCACGGGCCAAATCCCGGAGGACTGGAAAAGGGCCAACGTGGTCCCCATTTTCAAAAAGGGGAGGAAGGGGGACCTGGGCAACTATAGGCCAGTCAGTCTCATCTCCATCCTTGGCAAAGTCTTTGAAAAAATTATCAAGGCTCACATTTGTGAGAGCCTGGCAGGACAAATTATGCTGAGGGGAAATCAGCATGGGTTCGTGGCAGGCAGATCATGCCTGACCAATCTAGTTTCTTTTTATGACCAGGTTACAAAACGCCTGGACACAGGAGGAGGGGTGGATGTCGTATACTTAGACTTCAGGAAGGCCTTCGATACGGTATCCCACCCCATACTGGTGAACAAGTTAAGAGGCTGTGACTTGGATGACTACACAGTCCGGTGGGTGGCGAATTGGCTGGAGGGTCGCACCCAGACAGTCGTGGTGGATGGGTCGTTTTCGACCTGGAAGGGTGTGGGCAGTGGGGTCCCGCAGGGCTCGGTCCTTGGACCGATACTCTTTAATGTCTTCATCAGTGACTTGGACGAGGGAGTGAAATGTACTCTGTCCAAGTTTGCAGATGACACAAAGCTATGGGGAGATGTGGACACACCGGAGGGCAGGGAACAGCTGCAGGCAGACCTGGACAGGTTGGACAAGTGGGCAGAAAACAACAGAATGCAATTCAACAAGGAGAAATGCAAAGTGCTGCACCTAGGGAGGAAGAATGTCCAGCACACCTAGAGCCTAGGGAATGAACTGCTGGGTGGCACGGAAGTGGAAAGGGATCTTGGAGTCCTAGTGGACTCCAAGATGAACATGAGTCAGCAGTGTGACGAAGCCATCAAAAAAGCCAATGGCAGTTTATCGTGCATCAGCAGATGCATGACGAATAGGTCCAAGGAGGTGATACTTCCCCTCTATCGGGTTTTGGTCAGACCGCAGTTGAAGTACTGCGTGCAATTCTGGGTGCCGCAATTCAAGAGGGCTGTGCATAACCTGGAGAGAGTCCAGAGAAGGGCCACTTGTATGGTCAAGGGCCTGCAGACCAAGCCCTACGAGGAGAGACTAGAGAAACTGGATCTTTTCAGCCTCCGCAAGAGAAGGTTGAGAGGCGACCTTGTGGCTGCCTATAAGTTCATCACAGGGACACAGAAGGGTATTGGTGAGTATTTATTCACCAAGGCGCCCCCGGGGGTTACAAGAAATAATGGCCACAAGCTAGCAGAGAGCAGATTTAGATTGGACATTAGGAAGAACTTCTTCACAGTTCGAGTGGCCAGGGTCTGGAACGGGCTCCCAAGGGAGGTGGTGCTCTCCCCTACCCTGGGGGTCTTCAAGAGGAGGTTAGATGAGCATCTAGCTGGGGTCATCTAGACCCAGCACTCTTTCCTGCTTATGCAGGGGGTCGGACTCGATGATCTATTGAGGTCTCTTCCGACCCTAACATCTATGAATCTATGAATCAAACAGAGAAGAACTGAAAAACCTCATTAACACTTAAGGTGGGCTTGGTAAACATCCTCAGGAAGTGGCACCCAGGAGGTATCAAAGGCTCTAGCAGAAGTGATGTTTTATCATGTGATTGGCCCATTGAAGCACTCCACATCTGTGCCTTGACTCAAGTGCATGGCTGCAGAGTGATTTAAACATGCCTGTTCATATGACAATCTGAACCCTCATTATATGAGGGTTCAGATGAAGGTGCTCCAAAGCAGAGTACCTTCATTAACTTCTGTCAGTCCCTCCTGGGAGCAGGGCTGGGCTGATGCAGCCTAGCCCTATCCCCAGTGCTGTCTTTAGAATGGGAGCGGGGGGAAGAAAGGGAAGGAGCTCAGCCTGAGGTTTGCCCAGCCTGTGCTGGAGGGAGGGCCAGTGGATTGGAGCTCCCCCCATCTTAGGGAAGGCTCCAATGCACCAGCCCCACACTCCAGTGCAAGCTGGGCAAACTCCAGCCCAAGCTTCACCTCCTCCCTTCATCCCTCTCCCATCCTGAAGACAGCACAAGAGCTAGGAGGAAGGTGGGAAAGGATAGGGAAAAGAGGCTGCAGACATTCAGCTGCTGCAAACTGGAGCTCAGTCCCCCAGCCTCCCAGACCCAAAAGCCAATGTCCATTAGGTCACGGGGGTCACTGTAAGTCACGGCAATTCCTGTGAAGTGCTGTGAGTTACAGTGGGGAGCTGCACATCTGTCAGCACCCCAGCAGAAGCAGAGATACACATCAAACAAAGAACAGAGAAGTTTAAAAAGCTGTTGGTCCCTGAGGATAGAGACAGAAGTTATCTGACTGCTGATTTTTTAGGGTGGCACAAATTAAAATAGATGTCCCTACTCTTCATTGCACCACATCAGAAGTAAATCAGTGATGAGACAAAAGTTAGTAATAAATTGTGTCATTTTATTAGGGAGGTTGTTTATTAGCTATGTGGCAGAAAAGTTTGGGCAGCCGCAGCTGTCTGAACTGTCCAGGGTCCTGGAGATGGTGCTCTGGGGCTTGAGGGGCCAGATCATGTGCAACCTGAAAACTCCTATGCAGAATCAAACCTCTCACAATTCCAGAAAACCTACCTGGCTTTCTCTGCTTACAGAAATGCATCCCAGGGAATCTTGGGCATTTTTCTATAAACATAGAAAGTTGGGGTTCCTTGGTTATGGAGACTGCCCTAGGATCTGCAGAGACATATCTCTATAAGCAGGGAAAGTCTGTGCAAATCTTGGAATGGAAGGATGAGACCTGGAGAATCCCTAGCATGCCATGACTCCATACTAGGACCTGCTTCCCCAGACCCTACCCCAGGGTCTCTGGGGACCCATTAAGTAAGTGGGGAAAGACAGGGTTTCCCCAATTACCCAGACACTCCAGAGATTACTGGGACCCATCTTGGTAAGTGGTGAAAGTTGGAATTTCTATGTTTTACTGGATGTGTCCTTGGAATCTCCAGGGACCCATCTGAGCAAGCAGGGAAACTTTCTGGAAGGCAAGGCCATCTTCAGTGTGGCCTTTGCCCAATAAATGCCTTTATTGAAGAGAAGCCTGCTTTGCTCCTGAGGTGTATTCCTTTCCCTTTTGAAGTCTCTCTCTCAGGGTAGCCAGGGGGACTCAAGGGTCAAAAGACTGGGCACTCAGAGTCAGATAGAACCAGGGGTCACCCCACATCTGGGATGGCTTCAGTGGTTAGTCAGAGATGCAAGACAAAGCTGGGGGGTCCTGAGCAAGTGCTCCTCTGGGGGAATCTGTGACAGTCCTATATAAATGTATGCAATGCCACAGGGGCAAACAAATCAGAATACGTCTTTAGCCTTCCTAAATACATTGGAGTGCATCACTGCTGTTTTTTGGAAGTCCTCAGGCAGTTTTTTGTCCATGCAATAGGACACAAGATAGTTTGAGCTGTTTTCAGAGCAGATTTCATTCAGCAATATCCCATTTCTTACTAAAACATTCTTATCTACTGCTTTCCCTTAATCTATTACTTTCCTAATTCTATCAAAAGGCAACCAGGCTTACCTAATATAATTTGTTCCTATAAGCCCACACTGCTCACTACACATTGTTCCATTATTTCTCCTTTCATATATACATTTCTCTTACTAGGTTAAAATTTAAATAAGAATTGAATAGCATTCTAAAGGGAAAAATAAATGCTTTCCATGTCTAACTTACAATGGCCCTAACTCACATAGTCTTTTCCACTGATGTCTCAAGTGACACAAGATGTAGTTTTAAGAAGATTACCTATTTAGGCCCTGATATGAAAATAAACTTAAGCACATGAGTAAAGATAAGCATAGACTTGAGTACTTTGCCGGATCCTTAAAGAATTTATCCATGTCTTTTAAAAGGTTTATATTGACAGGGAACCATAGAGAACAATGACTAAGTATTTCTAGTTAAATAATCTTTTATAGTTTTCTAGTTAAATAATCTTTTATAGTTGTGTATGTATGGAGGGGGAATTATTATTGCTGTGCTTCTTTTAACCTTTACATAATTGGCCCACAGCTGTCGAGCTTCATTAGTATCTTAGAAAGATTTAGAACTGAGCTTGAAGAAACAGAACCAGTTCTTTTTTTCAGGCAAAAAAGCATTGTGCTTCTGTCTACAGAAAAATGAAAATACCTTGTTTATTATGTGAAGAATCCCAAGAACCAAATGGTGGTTCTGACTTCAGGTGGAGTCCAATGAGTGCTCTCAATGTGTCTCAGGAGACAAAGCGCTTTGAAATTTTTAACCTTATTTTCTAACACTTTTTCTTCAGTTATTTAAAGCTTATCACCTAACTCACAATCTGCCTATTTTAATAGACTCTGAGGTGCTAAAGAACCTATTTTATTTTGCCTTGAGTTATTTTGAGAAGGTTAATCTTAGAACTATAATAAATTAGAACTACTGGAATGGGTTTTTTCAACCCAGCTTTTTGAGAACTCCTAGGAAAGTTTTAACATTAACTATACTGGGAACAGCTGAGTCAACAGTGAGTGCTTTTAAAAATAATACTTTGGGTTTTCCCTTGTTCCTCATCCAGGAAAACACAAGAATAGTTCTCAGACCATTAGTCAAAAAGATAAATAAGAGGTAAAGAACTCCCATTTACAGACTATCGATGCAGGGCTTCCAGGTTTTTTTAACCTCAGTACAAGAAGGTGATGTGGTCAGCATCATTCTCCAGCAGCTTTTAGCTTCAGGTAGCTCCTGGTACTCATTGGATGGGAGGCTGAGTGGGCCACAGTGGAAGTAGAAAAAGAGTGGAAACGTACCACCCCCACTTATGAACAAACCCACATCTTTCCAGTCTCTAGCTAGCTGCCCTACCAGTTTCACTATGAAGCTCCCCAAGAAGCTATGTAGAAGACTGAAAAATCCAAAACTGCCTCTAAAACAATGCCTGCAATCATTTCTGCATTTGTGTAGTTTCATTCAAGAGAGTAGTCTTATTATTAAAAGTCAGTCAGTCACAATCAGGCCAGCCAGGCTAGCATCTGATGAAGTGAGCTCTTGCTCATGTAAGTTATGCTTCTCTGATGCATTTAGTCTATAAGATGCACCTCTACCCTGCCTTTAGCAAATCACATCAATTATGCTTGTGCATAATGGTTTGCAAGATTAGAGCCTAGAATGGTCAGATAAATCTGACGTTAGGACACTGTTAAATCAAGTCCTGATTTGATTTGTGTGTGCATGAGGACACCTCAGGAAACCTTAACCTTAGAAGTATCAAAAATAGGTGCCAAAAATAAAGGCACAATTCTTAAAATTTAGTATTAGTATTAGGGACATGCAACTAATTTCTCACTGCCAGGATATATAAACAAACAAACAAACAAACAAACACACACACACACACACACACACACACACACACACACACACACACACACTTCTGTTTGCCTGAAAAGAAATCTCTTCAATGTTTTAAACCTCACAGAAACAGAAATATTACATTTAAAAAATTAAATTTCAAATTGAAAATTAAATTTCATTTTCTTCCAATTAGTCTGTCTGCCCTTCCCCCTCCTCCCATTAACCCAATTGATCAAATTTGACACAAATTGTGGATGTTTTTTATGTTACTAAATGTTGGTGGGGTTTTTTGGGTTTTTTGCTTTGTTTTGTTCTGTGTTGGTGAAATAAAGTTTTGTCCACCAAATCTCTTCAGCCCTGACTATGCAGAACAAACTCAAAATGCCAGTACCTGATTGAAGAATGTACTACATATGACTAAGCACATGAACTGGTATACTGCAAGCATGTTTGAAATCAAACAAATGCTTAAGAATATGCCAAAATCAAGACCTGATTGCTTATTGCACTTTTGCAAGAGTGCAGAACTGTAATTTTACATTCAATTAGAAATGCTCCCTATTTTAAGAAGTAATTTTAAGCAATCTACCTAGACATTTATATTCCAGTAGGGGTCTGCAAAGGAGAAAGATGCAACTGCGTGATATAGGGCAATCACAGCATAAGACTGAGGAACACTTTACAGAAACATAAGGCAAAATGAATATATCTCATGAGGAGGTTTGGAACAGAGCCTAGATTCCCCGAAGATAACAATTCTTCATCCTTTATTTAATCTACTTCTAAGAGCCTTCCTTTGGTGGTCAGCAGCAGTCTGGAAGTTGGCATATAGATATATGCACTGTCACCACAACTTATAGCAGCCACAGTTTTTTTTTGTCATCTAGGTGGGGTATGCCCCCATCCTGCACCTTTCTTTGAATCCTTTCTTTGCAAGTGCTCCCTCCTGCTTATTAAGTGGAACTCTGTCCACATCTTATGCCATCTGAACAGGGTAAACAAGGGAAACTCCTTCTTTTTGTGCATCTACATAAAAGTGCCACAGACTGGGTTTGGGAGTATTTGTTTTTTGGTAATATTTTTCATTTAATTATATTTGTGTTATAATATTGTACACCCCAGTTTCCCTGGCAAGCTTGTGCTTAATAGGTTAACTATGCTTGAGGCAGAGCTGTGGGAACCTGTCAGAGTGCTCTATCAATGGGAAATGAGCCAGAAAGGAAATAGCGTGCCTGTGTAGATGCAGCATACACCAAGTAGACTCCAATCTCAGCACCTGATCTTTCTGGTACTGATGGGGGACAAAATAGCAATACAAAGAGATACCTAGAGACAATGGTCAGGGAAAAGCAGAGTGCTAAGGGGCTAGAGGGAGAAGTTTTGGGCTATTTTTTTCCTGACAGACTACTTGGGCTTTGTGGTCCAAGGACTCTGCTTGTGATACTGTTGTTGACCAAAAAAAAAAAAAGTTGTTTTCATTTTAACAAGAGCTGTCTTTCACTGCATGTCACTGGCCCTTGAAGACATAAAATACATTACCAGGAGCTGAGCCAGAATGTAACTTTGTCAGCAGGGCAAAACCTGCTGTAAACCAGGAGAGATCAGGGACCAAAAGGCCAGGTCTCAGAGTCCCTGTCTGGAAGCTGTGACTCTCAAGCAAATTCCCCTCCGGCAGAGATCTATGACAAAATGCTAGTGAGAATCTGGTCCTAAGTGAGCCAATATATGTGTCTAGCATCCTCTGCAGCACTTCATCATTGCAGTGAGGTAAAACATAGAAGTACTTAAAGAGACTTACTATTATGGAGTAGATCTATGCCCGCTGAGCCAGCTAGCCATCACATGGCTTTGGGCAATCACCGTCCTAGGCCAGAGTCTAATAACTGCACTTTTCACAATAAAAACACTGAGCACCAAATTACCTGAAATGTCATTTTATTAAGGGTGAATTCTCAGAACACCACAGTGGATTTTAACTTCACAGCTCGTGTAAATTACATGTAATGCTCAAAAATGATGAGCCCGCTCACTTTTCCATGGTAAAATTTATTTAAATGCTGTTCTTTGAGAGAAAAACAGACAGACGAACTCAACAACCCCCAACACATACTTTATTTTGGAGTAGAGGGATTAACAATTTAATTACTTCCACAATGGTATTTGTATAATGTTATGCTAGACTAGATTCTGAACTGATCTAAATTTCTGTAACTGCATTGCAGTTAGTGTGGTAATGGTATTTACATTTAATGAGGATCTGATCCTTTGATGTTAATGAAGAACCTTAATCCAGGGATTATAAAATGCCATCAAAATATTGGGTAGGTATCAGCAGAACTGTAGCAAAGCAACAGTAATGCACAAGGCAGTACTAGTTTTTGTGCTGTTGGCCATGGTGGCACTGCAGGGGTAGATATTTTTGCTCTCCCTTCCCCTCAAAGGCATTGCCCAGGGTTGCTCTCTCAGTCCTACCCCTGTTACACTACTGAGATGCCAAACATTCATGAGGGCCAATTGAAGCAGCACTTAATACTGAGGAATCTAAATCTCATTTATTTTCTTTGAAATTCGGGCATCTACATTCTTTCTGAAAACAGGGAAATAAAAGTCTAAACCACCTGAACACTTACCAAAAATTAAACTAGCATGTTCATGTAACATATGGCAAGTCAAAGGCAGAGCTAAAATTGAATCTACAAATCCTGAGATTTGACTTCTTGGTCTAACTGGTAGGCGTGACATACTAGTTGACTATATCATGCTTCTCATCATATGTATCATAACATACTTGGCTAGAACATCTATAAATAATTGATATAATTCAAGGTAAATGTAACAGTCTGAAAATGAAATGAAAAGTGCTCTCACTTGTCCATTCAAGAATCTGCAAAAGTGGTACAATACGTTATATATGCGTGGGGGCAAGTACTCACTGAGGCATTCAATTCCTCTTGGAATCTATTGAAAAAGGCTGATAAAGGACATGTTTTACAGAGCTACAAAGAACCAGTTATCTGTTACTAGGGAGAAGATGGTGCCATTATTTTAATTGCACTCCTCACCCCATTTTTTATTCTTCCCTGTAACAGGCAGACTAAAACTTTTAAATAAATCATGATCAATATTATAAAAAATGATTGTTCGCCACTTTGATTCCTGGAAACATATTTACATTAGAGATGTGTCACTGGATAAACACAATAAATTGCTTTTCTTCAAAGAAAGATTTTATTGTTCTTCTTTACCCACAACATTCATAACGAAACATTCTTTGTAGTGATCAACATCATAAGTAATAAAGTTGAGAAGTAATTCCAAAAGGATTTGGACCTTAGCAATTAGGAAAGTCAGTGGTATGTAAATAGGGAGTTTGGGATATATTTTGACTATAGAGGGTGACCATAAATGGATTAATACAAAAACCATGATTTTGTGATGTTATAAATTATAACATGCACATATAATGGCTTTCTGATACTTGCCACACAACATCTGTAATTCTTAGTCATAACATTCCTTGTAGTCTTAAAAATAATTTTGAAACATACTTGCACAATATATACGTGTCTTGCTGTTGCTAGACAGGGACATGGGGAAAATAGAACCTTGGCTGGATGCTTTTCTAATCCATGCTCCTATGTAGTTTGAAGACTTGAGCATGTTCCTACTGACTCCCAGCAGACATGTCTGCAACTTAAATGTTGGTGAGCATGCCATTTGCCATAGGCCACCTGCACATTTTCTCCAGGACATCTCTGGAGACAAAAAAGAAGAGAGAGGTAACTACTAGGACTGTGTGAAGCTTCAGTTCCTGATTTGATTCAGCAGAGATTTGTCCCAATTTGGTGGCCGAATCTCTAAATCTGAATAAAATCAGAGGGCCCTTTAATCTCTCTTAATAGAATTGGAACCGTCTGAATTGATTCAGAGAGATTTGGAAAGATTTGGAGATTTGGACATAGAGACAGCATTAAATGTTTTTTTACATACCTCTAGGTAGCAGGGGCTCATGAATAATGTGATGCTGGGGTGAATGCAGTGTCCCACAGAAGCACGGGGGATTCAGCAGCAGACCCCCTGCACTCCCCCTGACTCAGTGACTGACACATCCTGGGTCAGGGGAGGACACCGGGGTCCTCCTGTGGCCATTTGCTGAGGCAGAAGGGGCGGGGGAGGGGGGTCCCCCGTGCACTCCCCAGCAGTGACCCAGAAGTACATCTGGCCCACTTCCAGGTTCACTGCCAAGCACGTGGAAGCTGCCCCCCCTCCCCTGCACTCCTTTGGGATGCTCCATGCACCCCAGGATTGCAGTGATCATGAGCCATGATGGCTCTCTCAAGGTATGTAGAAAAAACTTTTAAAGCTGTGTCTGTGTCTGAATCGCTGATTCTCTGAATCAGCATCAGATCTTTAGATTTGGAATTGGCTGAATCTAATCAGGGACAGTGATCCAAATCAATGAATTGAATCACTGTCCCTGATTTGGGCTGAATCTGAATCCAAATTGAATAGGGCCCACTTTGCACACCCCTACTAACTACCAAGAATGGACATAGGTTGTCAAATATGAACTAAGTTGGAGGTGGTTTGGATTCCACATTTATAAAAAAGTTTATTTTGGGGATCTAGAAAATCATTTCTGGACCAGAACTGCAAAGATTGATGTAAAAGAGGATGAATGGATAGCTCTAGTTTTGCTTCACTTCTGTTTCTACATGGCTAAAATCTGGCATTTATCCAGATTGCTAATTTAGTCAACACCTCAGAGTCAAAAGGCAAGATACAGGAGTAAGTGAGGGGCTGAAAATAACTTAGCAATAATTTCCATGAAGTTTTACATTATAAATACTTCCCAGTTCACTGAGTCTTGTCACCCTTTATTCAAAGATCAATTATTTCATAATAATGTTGTGCATAATTTCCTGAGCACAGCAGCTGAAAAAAAACAGAATATAGGGATTTAAGGCAGGGAGTTTGTGGGAGTTTAAACATCATCCATTACTTCTCAACATGAAGCACAGCAGGAGAGAGAAATTAAAGGAACAAAGAAAAAAACAGCACCTCTTAAAGCAACAACCATCTTTATGAAGAGACCAGCTAAACCTGGGGAAGACAGTTTATGTCTCTCTCACATTTCATGTTATTATGATGTTATAAAGATGCTTTCCGCCTGAGTTTCTGTCTATTCACTATCTAGTATTTCACATTTCTAGTGTAGGGGAAAACATCCAACTAAACTAAATAAGAAGAGATTAAAGGAGAGAAGTAAGTACAACAGACACTGTTTCAGGCCCAGTTCAGGCTTAAGGTCTTTTTAAGGCCGGTCTTTTTAAGTGATCATCTATTCCACTGGCATACAGTTTTCTTCCGCATGGTGACAGGAGTTGGTGAATAACCAGTTGTTATATAGCAAAAGTGGTTATTTTGCAAACATAGCACATTTTAATCAGTGATGTCTCAGTACTGTGTCTATCTGAATCTCAATATTCTTGAGACAGGAAGCATTAAACACCTTTTGCAGGTGATTCAGTCTAGGTATACAGAAGTAACATATTTCAGGCATGTAACAAAACTGTCGCAAAACTACTAACAAGACTGTTAGAAAATCAGAAACCAGATGATTTTCCCAGTGGAAAAGTGGGTTTTTGTATAAATAGATTTACCTCCTCGGGTTTCATCACATCCACTCCTCAGTATCTCTTTTGGGTGTGGCCAGATGAGCATTCAAGTGCACTTTGCAGCACCTCAAAGGCTCTTGTGGTGCCGCAAAAAGCATGCAGCACATGTCAAAAGGTTCTCCTCACTGCAAGCACAGAACCAAAAAAAATTTACTGTGGGAAATCACAGTATTTGAAAAAAAAAAAACCCTAAAAAATTGGGATAGCATGCAAGGCTGCTAGGGCTGTGCGAAATTTCACTGGCTGTTTCATTTCAATGCCATTTTGCCTCATTTTGAGTTCAAAACAGTGAAATCAAAACAAACCGAGAGCTTTGAAACAGCCTCAAAACTAAACGAAGGCAGTAAAAACATGTTGAAAGTTTCAAAATGTTTCGAGTTTCAAAGGTGAAACTGGGCTTTCCTGCAGGGAAAAAGAAAGTGTGTGTTGGGAGGGGAAGAGGTGCAGGAAGGACACAGTGAGGGCACGCCTTAACACGTGCTGGAGAAGAAGCTGCTGCAGGAGAGGAGAGAGAGGCTCTGTCACGGTTTGGATGCCCAAGATGCTGCTGATGCTACTGTGCTGCTTCTCACCAAGTTATTATTTTACTTGTTGCTATTGAAAGTGGTGGATTGGATGAGTTTGTAGGGGAGGTGGAGACCTCATTAGGGCATACTACCATGTCTGGTAGAGGCCCCAGTGCCAGTGAGGGTACATCTTAACACACACACACAAACCCCACAAGTTTTGCTTGTCAGCAGCTTGAGGTGCAGTTTCCCAAAAACCCCTACACCTATCTCCTTGAAACCTGGCAGACTTCATGCCCTCAGAAGGGGCTACTATCTCTGCTGAATTCATCCAAATCTGCCAAAAAATGACAAAGTTATAGGCAGTTTTGTGCTTCCCCATTATAGCCTATGGGCAAAACATAGAAACAACTAAACAGTTTCAACAAAACAAAACGGAATGGTGGTTTCAAAATGAAACAACTTGTAACAAAACACTGTCCCATCAAAATGGTGAAATGGAAATTGAAACAAAATGGTGCTGTTTCACATAGCCCTAAAGTCTGCAGCGTGTGCTACCTTAAACCAGAGCAATGCCAGCAAGAGAGAATTTCTGGCTGCCAGCCAGGCTCCACATGCTCAGATCACCACCTTTGCAGTCCTGGGAGGCCTCTAGGTCAGAGAAAAGGCTGCTGGGGCCATCCCAGGTCCTGGCTCCAGCTTCCTCTATCCCACCTGGGGCAATTCTCTGTGTGCTACATTGTGCGTGCTGGAGGATTCCCTAGAAGCAAGTAGCAGCAGCACACCTATGTGCCACTGTTATTTGTCCCCAGGGAAGTGCACGTGCATGCTCATCTGGATGCACCCTTTGAGGTCCCTTCAGGCTTTTAAACCTTGTGTGTGGGTATGGTGAATAGCCAAATCTTACATTGTGATTTTCCTCTGTCAAGCTTATTTCAGAATACTGCTTTATACTATCACATACATTTAGTCTCTGGAATGCCTGAGGGCTCCTATTACCTGGTGTTATTCTCTCCAAGCTGAATAACTATGGTAATATAACATATATCCAATTCACCAAAACACATTGTTAAGTGTTTTTCTAAATCAGAACCTATATTAGCAGTTGTATTTCTGTTACAAGCTCCTTTGACACAGACTGTCTACTATTGTTAGTATAGTGCCTAGAATGATGGGGTCCATTCTTGATCACTACAATAAAAAAGCACAACAATAATAGTAATGGAAATTATGATTTCTGAAGTTTCTAAATTAAACAAGGAGTCATTTCAACCCATCATCTTTTCTCCATAAACTGAGACTGCTACAGTTGTTACCGTTCTGCCACCAGCAAGGCAGCATTAAAACTACTGAAAAGAATTTAGATCGTGAGGGCTATATTGACCATGAAAAAAGAATAGACTAGTAGTGATAAAAGGCTTCTTTTTCAAAAGGATTCAGCACAGGATGAATAGCACAGAAAGACACCATAATGTCCACTGAGCAATTCTCTATCCTTATTGTATGTAGTTCATTTTATTTTTTCAAGAAAGGATTTTGAGAGCTCCGGTGTGAAGGAGACAAAATGGTGGATACAGAAATATGTGCTTGTCAGAACTAAGAATTCATTATCTGTGTGCACACAAAATAGAGATAGATATGATATTTCCATTTACAAACCACAGCTGAAAATCAAAGCAATAAATGAGCCAATTACCAGTAATATCATTTTATTAAAACAGTTTTAAGTGCAAAGACTTCAAAAGTTTGCAATTTATGTCCTTATCATTTAAGAACCATGCTTTAATTAGTCCTGTTTTTCTTTATTAAACAAGGTGGCCAAAGAAGTGCAGTTTTTAAATAATATTAGCTCAAATAATTGTTTCCCTCTTCTAACCTATTATAAACATGTGTATTTTAACATGATCACTGAGTATATAAAAGCTAAACTTTTTGGCCATTTTATTCATGGATACAGTCTGGTGATAGCTCTTTCACAGTATCAACTGACCCTTCAATATATTATATTAAGATAGAGACTCATAAGAAAAACTAGACTGACCTTTCTTTTACAATATACCATATACCATCCATAATATTAATGGATTATTATGAAAATGTGCACTTTGGATGAATTAGGATACTGCCAGAGACATTTTACCTTTTGAAACCTCCTAGGTTTTGTTTTTTTTTTTCCAAAAATGCTCTTTCTACAAAGATAGTCTAAGTCAAATTTATTACTTGAGCTAAATGGAAACATAAATCTCTTCTTTGTACAACTTTATTTTGTTTAAAAGATGTTGATGCCCTTATTTAAGAAACAAAATCAGTCACCATGTATCTTTTTCTTTTCCACATAAGCATCTGTTATTGACATGTTACAATGTATCATGAAGAAATTATATTCCCTTTATCTCTTTTATAAATAAAGAGAAAGAACCCCCCCCCCCCAAAAAAAACAACAAAACCCTTTAATTTGGTTTGACCACACATTGTACTCTCCTCAGATACCTTGATGATAAGCTCTTGGTGATTGGACCAATTTTCTTCCTTTTTTTTTTTTTTTTTGTACAGTACCTAGTCCCAAAAAAGCCCACATTTCTGACTGGGTTTCTTATGGCTTGCTTATGCCACTTTTTCTTGTGTGTCTACACCACATTTGACCATTTTGTTCAATGTGCTTGTGCTCATTTATATGCCATGAATGTGGTATATGCCAGCAACAGCACTGTGAATCATATTTTGTCCACTGCTTCCACTTTTCATTTGCCAAATCCAAGAAACAAGGACATTTATCCACCTTTGAGTAACCCTTACACCTATAAGCATACCAGAGACAAAAACCCCAGGCATAGCTCCCTGCTTACTTGGAACCATTCTTTTTAGGGTGCTGCCTCATTTTAGGGAGTTGGTACATCCAGATTGGGAGCAAGCAAGAAGTGAGTTTTGTGACAGACAGCACTCACAGATTTGGGACAGAAGCAATGTTGACAGCACTGGACAAGTGTACTTTAAATAAGGAGGGATAGGGTAAAGAGGGAGGTCCTAGAGTTCTATTGGATTGTTACTTTTAGAAATGGTGAGTTTTTAGAAATAGGGAAAAATAAGTATTTCTTAATGCATTCACTAAATGGTCACTAAGAAAGTAGTGACATGGATACATTTTGATTATCAAAACTAGCAGAGTACATTATAAGAGATGGGCTTGATTCCCTCCAGCTACGTTTTAAAAGAAAATATATCAATTATATCAAAGGACAGGTCAAAGACAGGTCCTAGGCTGTGGAACCCACATGAAAGGAGGCACATACTTGCAGGCCAGCTCCAATTCGGACATCTAAACTCTGGAGAGGGGTGGGATTTCAAAGAGAACCCTTTGTTTAGTTTAATATTGGTTGGTTGTAGGTGGCTTCTCAAATCATCCATTCCAGTGTTAATGGTTTTGTGGCGGCATATTCCAACCAGGCCATTCCTGAGCATGCATACACACCTCCTGCACCCTCTGAGCCTGAAGTTACCTTTAGGTGTCCCTCTGCAGGTTTAAAGCATGATTTCATAGGACCACCATCAAGCATAGCACAGAAAGAGGACAAATGTCCTAAGCACCTGTTTGAATCTGTTGAGTTTCTATCTATCCTGGCTCTCCCTTTGTAAAACTGGGTAGAGTGGTACTTTTATATTTCACAGAACAACTACACCAAGGCTGTGAGATACTATGGTATAGAACATAAGTATCCCGAGAAAGAAACATTTGAAAGGTGTTCAACTCCTGCTGCAGCTAATTCATTAATTGAACCTCTGACTCCTAGGTTGTCCATACGTTCGCTGAAGGCACGTCTAAAGTAATTCATACAACCAAAGGAACTTTGAATTCTCCAGTCAAGTACTACTTGATGGCCCCTGATTAGGAGCTTTGGCATTAAAAAACGATAGGAAATAAGCCTTCTATGAGCTCTTTTTCAGAAGATTTTTTTCCTTTCTTCCAGAGAAAAGAACTTTACATCTGGAAACAGTATCTTGTACAGCAAACTAGAATCAACACATCAGCAGGAAATAAAATCATAAATAATGCTACTCTACATGCACCAAATAATGGAAAATAAGATTTCTGGTACAAATTAGGAGTGACGGAGGTGAAAAATACAGCCGTGTAACCCAATTTGCAATAAAATGGGGCTACATATAATTTAATTTTGACAGAATAAAATCCATGAACTAGAAACCCTTGCAGCACATTCTGGATGGGATATGTTTTCCTAGCACAGATTCACAACTATTCAAAAAAGTTACAAGGTTGTAACAAAGGTAAAACAAAATTGCTTTAAATTCTAGAACTGAAGAAGAATATAACATTTCACTGTAAGGCTTATTCCATAAACATTTTTAATTACAAAAAGCTATGACTAAAATGAGTGTCAGACACTTAATAAAAAGAATTACTAAAATATGTAAAGCACAGTAAAGCTATGATCCTGTAATCTTAGACACTATAGAGAGCCATCCATTTCTGTGTTAAATCTACCTGGCTTGAGGAGGGAATGCATGCATATAGGAGACCTACCAACCATATCAGTTTACAGAAGCAGGCTCTGGTTTTCTACCTTCACCTGTCCATGTTTCAATTTCACCTTCTTTAAACTAGCATAATAGCATGTCACTCATTTGCAAAGAGCCTGCAATCTTTAATACACTATATGAGAATAAGAGATGATTATAACAGACTGCATTTCAAATAATCCGGTATTTGGTAATTAGATATTTTTTAAGCATTAGCCTATTTGGTGCTATAGAACAAGGGATAGCAACATATACCCCATGGGCCAGATACACCCTGCCAAAGTTTTAGGTTCCCCCTCACAGTTCTGTGATTCTACACACTGCAAGGAGCATCCCAAAGTATAGTGCACTTTTGGAGGTGTGAGGGAGCCACAGAGAACATGTGGTCTGTTCTGCACCATGTGCTAGGCAGCACTTGCAACAGCAGAGCCTGGGGCAGAGACACCAACATCTGTGACCAGCTTGGCACATGGTGCAAAACAGCTTTGGGATGGATAAAGAAACCACAGACATAGCTGAATGGTCCATTTTGTGCTGTGTGCTGGGCTGGTCTGGAACATGCTGGCACCCCTGTCCCAGACCCAGCTGCTGCAGCTACTACCCAGCCCATGTGCAGAATGGAGAACATTGCTACTGCAGCTCTTTCATACACCTGGATGAATTCTGTATTTTGGGACGGTCCTTGCAGTCTGCCAGGAACCAGAATTTAGCAGGACACAGACTAAGCAGCAATAGTGGGAGGAATTCAGGCAAGGGCTCTAACATGCAACTATAGGCCAGTCAGTCTCACCTCCATCCTTGGCAAAGTCTTTGAAAAAATTATCAAGGCTCACATATACGAGAGCCCGGCAGGACAAATTATGCTGAGGGGAAACCAGCATGGGTTCGTAGCAGGAAGATCATGCCTGGCTAATCTAGTATCTTGTTATGACCAGGTTACGAAATGCCTGGACACAGGAGTAGGGGTGGATGTCATATACTTAGACTTCAGGAAGGCCATCGATACGGTATCCCACCCCATACTGGTGAACAAGTTAAGAGGCTGTGACTTGGATGACTAGACTGTCTGGTGGGTGGCGAATTGCCTAGAGGGTTGCACCCAGAGAGTTGTGGTGGATGGGTCGGTATCGACCTGGAAAGGTGTGGGCAGTGGGGTACCACAGGGCTCGGTCCTTGGGCCGATACTCTTTAATGTCTTCATCGGCGACTTGGACGAGGGAGTGAAGTGTACTCTGTCCAAGCTTGCAGATGACACAAAGCTGTGGGGAGAAGTGGACACGCTGGAGGGCAGGGAACAGCTGCAAGCAGACCTGGATAGGTTGAACAAGTAGGCAGAAAACAACAGGATGCAGTTCAACAAGGAGAAATGCAAAGTGCTGCACCTAGGGAGGAAAAATGTCCAGCATACCTACTGCCTAGGGAATGACCTGCTTGGTGGAACGGAAGTGGAAAGGGATCTTGGAGTCCTAGTGGACTCCAAGATGAACATGAGTCGGCAGTGTGACGAAGCCATCAGAAAAGCTAGAGGCACTTTATCGTGCATCAGCAGATGCATGACAAATAGATCCAAAGAGGTGATACTTCCCCTCTATCGGGTGCTGGTCAGACCAGAGTTGGAGTACTGCGTGCAATTCTGGTCACCGCACTTCAAGAGGGATGCGGATAACCTGGAGAGGGTCCAGAGAAGGGCCACTCGTATAGTTAAGGACTTGCAAGCCAAGCCCTACGAGGAGAGACTAGAGAACCTGGACCTTTTCAGCCTCCGCAAGACAAGGTTGAGAGGCGAGCTTGTGGCTGCCTATAAGTTCATCACGGGGGCACAGAAGGGAATTGGTGAGGTTTTATTCACCAAGGTGCCCCCGCGGGTTACAAGAAATAATGGCCACAAGCTAGCAGAAAGCAGATTTAGACTAGACAGTAGGAAGAACGTCTTCACAGTTCGAGTAGCCAAGGTCTGGAACGGGCTCCCAAGGGAGGTGGTGCTCTCCCCTACCCTGGGGGTCTTCAAGAGGAGGTTGGATATGCATCTGTCTGGGGTCGTCTAGACCCAGCACTCTTTCCTGCCTATGCAGGGGGTCGGACTCGATGATCTATTGAGGTCCCTTCCGACCCTAACATCTATGAATCTATGCCTCCAACTAGACAGGGACAGGTGAGAAGTCAGAAGTAATAATACAGGTGGAGCTGTGCTTGCTAGACTGCAGCACATGGGGACGTCATTGGGTAGGAACTTTTGCTACAATTTGAAATGCGAGCGGTGGGGGGTGCTCCATGAGTCTTTCTACTTCTAAGAAACTGCAAGGAACTGGAGCAAGTCCAATAGGCCTTGTACTGCGCTTTGTGAATCAACTATCCCTTCATAGATTTTAAAGCTGGAAGGGATCTCGGAAGATCGTCGGGTCCAGGCCCCTGCACCAAGCACAATTGCTGTTCAAGATAAACCCCATAATAAATTATATCCTCTGGCACCTCTCATGACTGAGCTGTGTTAATCCAGTCCTTCATTACAGAAAGGTTGCAAACCCTGCTATAGAAGAAACAGAAAAAGTCTCTGGTTCAAGAGGCTTACAGTTTATGGTCTCACAGGAAGCACTTTGCAGTATATAGTTTCTTATCTCTATTTTTTTTTTTTTTAAGATAGGAGACCGCCAGCTAAACAAACATACCAAGTAACAGGTTAGTTATGAAGCTCCTATTAAAAAGTATGAATATATAATAGGTAATCATGTGCTTAAGCACTTTGTTGAATTACAGCCAGAGCATGACCAGGTACCAAAAGCAGAGAATTATTTGTGATAAACAGTGTGCAGTAAGAGTCTCATGTAGATGTGGCCACTATGAATGAGTTAAATATAAAATTCTATCCTTCATTTATGCCAGTATTAGATAGGTACTGCAGTCCTTATGGTATATTAAATTGCCCACTTTCTTTTTTTTTTTTTTTTCAGAAAAAAAGTAAAGTTATGGTGGTGAGGGTGAGCTATTTGACTCAACCAGGACTCTTTGGTTATAATAATTTAAGGAAAAAAAATGTATGGTCAGTCAGATAAAATATTGAATATTGAAAAGGTCAATGTAATAATTCACATTATTATAATTCTTGTTCTGCATACTAGGGACAAAGTTGTTGGGTTTTTTTCCAAGTGCAGAAAGTGACCTATCATTAATCCTTTCTTCTGTTAAAGTTTAAGAAGAAAATGAAGAATTTGCACAAAATGAATACATTAGCATTCCAATCTTAATGTCACAATTTAATGACCTTCTCTGCCTAGCTTGTAACATGACCATCTATGGCCCTAAACAGATAAAATGATACACTGCATATCCTAGATGGAACTGTACACTTTGCCAGTTAGCTAGTAACTACAGCATTTAAAGGTTCATGCTTATTACAAATAAATGAATAAATAACCCTTAAAGTCATTTTAAAAACCTTAGTACTTGGCTTGTTATTAGGAGTGTGGCACTGTCACACAAGCAAGAAGCCTATAATATATTGTTGGGTTAAAGCAAAAAGATAACATCTAGCATAATGGTGCTTTTATTACCTTGCTACCTTGTAGAATGTAAACAAAATATAGAAATGGAGAATCATAGTGACAACCCATTGCACAGAAAGATCAACACATTTTTTTCCCCTCCAAGTAGCATCTTTCTCTGATGTTGACAGCAATTAAATCTGAAGAGACTTAATTCTTTCATAATGAGTTTTGCTTTTGTTTCTCTAATTAGCTTCCTGGGAAAGGTTCCAAATTGACATCTTTGGTGACAGCCAGGCCTCCTTGTCCACCAAAGTTATGACTTCCTATTTTTGGCATATGGGAGTGGGAGTAGCTTGGTCCCCATATGCATTTGACCCTTGCCTTTCAGAATTAGCAGTAAAGAACCAATTAAAAAGTGACTTTACTTTCTGTTTTCTGTTTAGAGTAGGACAGTGACCCATGTTACATATGAGATGTTGAAGGGGATCAACAAAACAGTTTTCCTGGGGGCATAGAGAAGGTTAATAAGAGCTTCTTTTCTTTCTCTGCAGCATCTGACAAACTTCAGATACAGATATGATTCAGTTTGCAACTTGTATTTAAACCATTTTTATCTCCAACTGGTGACTGCCCCAAGTGCTTATTAAAATGGAATAAATTACACTTTTCTTGAATTTTATCATTCACCAAAGTACAGAGAATGTTGGAAATAATTCTTATCAGAATCACTGACTGTGGATCCAAGCTCTCTCTATTAGCACTACCCCAACTGGGAAACTGGTTCTGTTTCAACCATTGACTTCTTTGGGAATGCCAGCGAACTCTTGCATTTAGGCAGCATTCAGGGAGTATTTTGGCAAGACATTGTAACCTGTAGTCAATCATGAAGATTCTCACCCTTCTGCATCAGCCTCTGAATAGGTAAGGTAACTAACACACAAAGAAGGGGAGATCTCTTTGATCTTTGTGACTTTAATATGGGTATAGACATGAATCAAACTATAGCTACATAAACAGTACCAAATTGGTCATGTCTGTGGGGAAAGTGATAATAGAATGCACCTCATTAATTAGTGCTATAAGATTTCACGCCAAACACTATTGCACTAAGAAGAAGAGGAAGTCTCCTGCTCATGCCTCTTTTGGCAGTAGTAATGAAAAGCTCACACAATATAAAGGGGTGCTCATTTTAGTGACTCAGTGTCTCAGAAATGACTGAATAAACCCAAAACACTGAACTATTCCTTTCTCTGGACAAAAGATAAGTAATGATTAACAACCAAAGCTTGGAAGTCTTTGGGACAATTTGGATTAGGACTCCTAGATCTAACTTCAAACTGAATGAATTTTCATTGGATGGATCTAGGAATTAGGTTCAAGGCTATATATACCTAATAACTATTTGATCAAAATTAATTATACCTGGAATTTGTGGTCATAGGAAGAGAAGGGAAGAAAAGAGTGGAAAATTACACATTGCTGACTTTATTAAAATGATAAGTTAGTTTTTCTTTGGTAAAAATAAATAAATAAAAAAAGTATTTTTGGGAAGAAAGAACCTTCTTACAAGTTGAACTAATTAACTGCAGTGAATTCTCCTATCCTGAGATGGACTAGATGACTCACTAAAAATGATACACAATGGGTGCATCTACATGTTCATTAAATACGCAGTAGCTACTGTGTATTACTTTAGTACTTACTTAATGAAGTACTAACTAAATGCATGGTAACTACAGTTACCATGCAGTAGTGCCAGTGAATGTGTTTTAGAGACACTATCGCACGGTAGCCTAATAATACTACACAGTAGCATATTAGCACTGTCTGCGCTGTGATACACTACTGCACAGTGTTATTAGGCTACTGTGCATTAAGCATCTCATGTAGACATGCTCAGTGCTATTCACTGATACTAGGGGAAAGTGTAACCATAAGCTGAAAAGTAGGGCCTGATTTAAATTGCAGGCCCAGTTTACAGCATGGCAGCTCCTCTAATTTTGCAGTTCTCCTCATGTGCCCTCCCCACCTCCCCACTGCTGAGGCCCCATCATCTCCACCGCTTGCTCCCGATGGCTGGGAGGTGAAAACCATGGTTTTAAATATGCCATGGTTTTTGTGTCCTGCCACTTGCTGCTAAACAGATGGGATACAAAAACCAAGGCATATTTAAAACTGTGGTTTTCACCTTCTGGCTGTCACAGGTGAGCAGCGAGTGGTGAGACTGATGGGCTTCTCCACCAATCAGCTGGGGGGGGGGGGTGTCACATGGGGGGAACTCCAAGATTTAAGGAGCTGTTGCACCATGATCTGGGCCCACAATTTAAACCAGGCCCTACAGATAAGTGAAAGCTAACAAAAATATCAGACAGAATAAAAATTTTAATTAATGTTCTTGGGAAAACAATCACTCAATTCCATAATATAGCAAAGGTGTCCCCTTTATTAACTTAGAAAACTAGAACATATAGCACTACAGAAAATATTTGTTTTAGTTTTGAAGGAGATAGGGTGTTTGGGTGACACAGTGGTTATGCTGTTTCCTGAGGTCTCCTTCTACACTTTACAGGTATCATGCAATTAGCTGGCTAACTGCACATTTACTTTGAGACCAGCTATACATGCAAAGGAGCTATCACACCATTAAAGGCTACAAACAGCTATAAAGGTACACCTCAAAAATATGTGCAAACTTTTTAGCTGGTTGCTATCAAGCTTTGCTCTGCACATGTAGCAGAGTCTCCCCCATAGCTCGGAGCTTTGTCAGGTGATGGGGCTCCTACCCACAGTGCTGCACCATGCTGCAGTTTTGGGGGGAGAGAGGTGCAAGTGCTCCAGGGTTGTGTGAAACCCCCAAGACTGCATCATACCTGCTGCAATCCACCAGCCCCAGGGATATGTGGGGCACCCCTGAAACTGGGTGGGCTCCCAGCCACAAGAGCTTGTGATATGGGAGGAGGCATGACTGTATGCATCGCACATTAGATCTCATCATGGTTTTACCTGCACTTGTAGAGGAGCCCTTAGGTCTCACACATGCTGAATTAAATCAGTCTAAAAAAGGGTAATTTCAATTAAGTCTAAGAGCTGCCAAGCAGAAAACTGTTTCAGAAGACTAAATATGGTCTTAATGGTCGATTTATTCCACTGTGGACAAAGTGAGCTTCTTCAGAGGCATCAATCTTTTTATCCTTAGCAGGATGTGTGTGTAGTACCATCAAGTATACTTGGAAAATAATGCCTTAAGAAAATAGTTTTTCTACATTGTCAGTAAAAAAAAATGACTGGTCAGCCACCAGCCTAATGTTGCAAGGTATGGAATGCTGGATTGCTTACTGGAATATGAATGCATACCAATCCTTCTTTGTGGAATTGTGAAGTTATGGTTGTAAAAATATTTTTGCAATGATTGGCTGCCGATAAAGAACACAAACAAAACAAAAATAAATAGAAAAATAAAACAGTATAGAAAGGACATGATATTGGAAAATTTAGATCAAGAAAATGAGGACTTTACTTTCTGTAAAAGTTGTAGCACAGTGTGTAGAAGTTTTTTCCTCCTGTAATTATGGATGGCTAAAAGTCATCAGCATGGACATGAGCGTGCCCACTCCATTTCCCATAGCATTGCTATCCGAATTAAGTAAGCTATTATACAAGAAAATGTTTAATCTTATTTGTTTCTTTTGATGAGAGAGTGAGAGAAAGAATAGGAGAGTGAGTGAAAAAAAAAGAGAGCTAGAGAAAGAAAGCGAGCAAGCATATGAGAACAAGCACAAGAAAGAACACAAGGGGAAGATCTTAAATATCTTTTTTAAAGTATTGAGCCAGATCCTGATATCTTTGTACATGTCATGCATCTCAGAGGGAAGGATGCAATGGTGGCTTTTTAGCTATTCTCATCCCATTTTCCAACACGAATGTCCCAATTTTAATATAAATGGGTTTTTTTGTACAATTTGCAATGCCAACGCTGTTTTCTTAGGAAACGTCACTGTCCCAGGAACTGGCTCTAAACTGAAAAAAAAAATTTTTTTTTTCCTGCTGCCACAGCTTCCCTCAAACAGACACTGAATAACAAGTAAAGCAGTTTAGCACTTTGCTGCTTCCATGAGGGCTGCTCTCTGGGCTGGGATTAGCTCAGAGAAGAGCAGCAGCCCAGTAATGGTGGTGGTGATGGTGGGGACCGAACAGGCAGGTTAACCCTTCCCTGCCTGCTTCCTCTGAGACAGACAGCACAGGCAGTCACAAGTAAACAGGGAGGTGGGGGCTTGCATTGGCAGGGAAAGGGGCAAGCCCAGAATAGGAGGGGGTCGTGGATACTTATATTTCAGTCTTCCAGGCCCCTGTTGGCATGAGGTGCAACTGATCTGAACTCAGGCTACCACCAACACTGATCAACATTTGTGCAGCTCACAGTGTAAGGTATGAACAACTGCTCTAAATTTTCCACAAGTTTCATGATAACTCAGAGGGATTTTTTTTGTCAAGATACGTTGCCCTGATTATGTAAAAACTGACTCTCAATTTTCATTTAAAATAAATTTCCAGCTTTCCTAATGGTAGTAAAAAAAACTTAAACCAGGAAAGAACCCCAAAAGAACAAATATCAGGGAATTAAGAAGAAATACAAATATTTTTTAAATCCCAAGGTTTTAAAAGCAGTTTTCAGGATTTACACATGCTTGTTGTTTGTAATCAAGTATTCTAGCAATCTGCAATAATTAACATAAACCTAGAGGGTTTTTTTCCCCACATCTTTCCTATATGGGGCACCATGTATCCTGAGGCATAGAGACAATATGGCTATTTCCCTCTGCAAATGGAGAAATGATGCAGAATCCACTATGGCCATTCCAAACAACACAAAAATCTTCCTGCCATGTCTTTCTTCTGTCAGGTTTAAATCTGAACTTAATGCATCAAAGTATCGAGGATATAGTTATGTCTGATTTTTCAATCTTTAATATGTACGCCATAGGCGATGAAACAAGGACATTAAATAAAAGATACTAAAATGATAGCTGTTACCTGAAAATTAGCTAGCACCACTGAGAAGTAGAAGTCCATGACAAAAAGCAAATGCTGTACATCAAATCAATCCAGGCAGTTAATTGCATTGAATCCAGGACCTACAAACAATAAAATAGTTTGTTAATAATGAGCTCACGTGATTTGCAGCTTTCTGAGCATAATTCCAAGGCTACCATGAGATTTTGGGGTTTTTTTATTAAAAGATTTGCAGGCACTAGTAGGGCAATACATCTTGATTTACCATAGATGTCCTTTACTTATTCTTAGTATTGAGCACTCTAGATAGCAAGAATGAGATCAAGCTACTGCCTTGACTTTGGGCGAGTATGGTTCAATTGCAATTAATGACAGTTATAATTGCTTAACACATCTCTGGGCAGGTCTAAGTGATTATTCTGTGTTTATGTCAGGAATATTTAAGTTAGATTATTGACTTTTGCACATAGGTATTTCAAACCTTTATCTGTCTTCATGAAGATTAAAATATTTGTTAAGCAAGTCATCCTTATGCTGGGATTCTGTGTATATGTTTAACTGGCTAATTTGATACAATTAACTGTGTTTGATGTTATAACCTGTTTTGGATTGGGGGGAGGGGACGGGTTACTAAGGGTACATTTACATTGTGCATTACTAAGGGGAACAAGAACAATTACATCAATAGCTTGAAATTATTACTATTAGTTTAACTGAAGACTACCAGGCATTCAGGTTTGTTACATTTTGCTGCATTCCGTTTAATTGCAATGGATGAAATAAACAACAGTTCATCTGATGTGCTTAGTTAAATCAATATGAAAAATGCTGACATTTTAACTAGCTGCGTAGCTCACGAATGGTTAGCAGTATCCACTCAGCATTCAGAATGCTGCTTTCCAAAGCAGTGCTTTTAAAGGTTCTTAGTTTGGTAGAACTAAGTGGGTTTATTTTCATTTAACATGGTTATTGGATACAGGAGATGGAGATCTGTAATTTTTAAATACAAGTCACATCTCATAGCTTCAGACTTCCCAGTTGTAAGATTGTGGCAAGTCTCCTTTCTTTTACTAAGGAATATTTCAATATGTCACAATACAAATGGAACAAAAAAACATTAAAAATAAAAAGTCTCAGAAAAAAACACTAATTACTTAATCTTACAAATAATATAGACATATGGGATACTAGATAGGCAAAAACTGGAGATACCTAGGTGAGGGGGAATAGCCAGCCTCCAGTCAGGCCACAGTACACAAAACTGGCTTGAGAATTTTAGGTTAAGAGATAATGAGATTTTTTTTAATTAAAAAAATATCAGGTTCATATTGGCTTATTATATTTAAGAATTTAGAATCCATTCAAGTGGAATTTACAATATACTAAATTGAATATCCAAAATAATATTTTTTCTGGATAACCAGACACTATTGTATGAAGTGCTGAAAACTGTAGAATAATTATTGTACTGTATGGCAAAGATTAAAAACAACCAGAAATACATATATGGCACTGGGCAAATCTACACATTCATTAAGGTGCAGTACCTACTGTGCATTAAATGTAATACTTGTATAATTAAGTTCTATATAAATGAGCAGTTGGCTGCTGTACTGCACGTTAGTACAATTGCACATTTTGTTTGTGATAATGCACAGTACACATACTACTGCACATTGGCGTATTAGCATGGGTTTTGCCATGTGCACTAATACTTAGTAGAATTAGTCTACTGCGCATTAAGCATCTAGTGTAAATGCACCCATTGTGTAATGTTTTAAAATCTTATAGCACTAGTAAAGAATGCACTATTGTCTTGGGCTAGGGACAGACATTTAAAAAGCTAAAGCCTAAATTGATTCAATACTTGCAGGTTAGTCTAACCTGCCTATATTGAACCAATTTGCAACTGAACAGACATTCTCTCTGGATTGAGGAAATACAGGAACATGCCTGCAGCAGCTCAAGCCAGGAGCCAGGGAGCTATAGTGTGCCCTCAGCTGCAGAGCAGCTGTGCTGGAGGGGAGATGGGGATTTGGGGGGAGGGGGGGGAGGCGGGGGAGACCGGGACAGCTTCAGAAGTAGCCTGGAGTGAAGAAGCCAAGGGGAATTGAATTCCTCCCTCCCTGTCCCACGAACCCAAGCAAGGGTCTGCCTGGTGCTCCCCCCTTGCTGCTGCAGGGGCAAAGGCATAACCAAAGGCTGGCCAGCATGGCCCCCTGAGGTAGAGGGGGCAGGGAAGGGGGGTATTCTCCCCTCCACTCCCAGGGGACTACAGAAGCCCTGAGCACCACCACCACTGCTCACTCCTTGCATGGGGCAAGTGTTGGAATAAGCCCCATCCTGCTCCCTCCACCAGACACCATAGGGAAGGGGGAAACCCCCTCTCACTGCCCCCCTGCCTAATGGGCCATGCTGGCTGTTCTCTTGTCACACCCCCACCCTGCCACTGGAACTGCAAAAGGGCAGGGCCTTGATGGGGCAGCAGACCCTGTCATGGTGTCCGGGGAGCATGAGCCTCTTCCCGGCAGGGGCCACAAGCAGAGGCCAGAGCTGCAACAGACTGCATGGGGTGTAGGGCAACACCAGGGTGTGGCCATAGCTCCCCAAAACCCACCAGCACCACCGCTGCTCCCCCATACAGTCCATAGTCGCGTTCAACAGTATGCTTCCTCTCCACCACCAAGAAGGGGCCCACACTCCCTGGACACCATGGCAGGGGCTGCTGCCCCCATCATGGTTGCACCCCCTTCACCACTCCAGCAGCAAGCCCAGGGCCCTGAAGGACTGCAGTGGGATCTGCCCACCCCAACTGCCACCACTGCTCATTCCCCACATAGGGGAGCCAAAGGATGAACCTCCTCCTTCCCCCTCCACCAGATGGCTGAAAAAGGAGGAAATAACCCCTCCCTCTGCCTAGGGGGCCACGCTAGCTGGGCTCTGACTGTACCTTGGCCCTGTGGCTGGAACAGTGATGGGGGAATGATTGTGATAGGGTCATCATCCTTTGTCATGGTGGCCTAAGTGTGAGCCTCATCCTGGAAGGGGGTGGGGGGAGGGGAGGAGGGGAGAAGGGGAGCCTGCACTGTGGGGCAGAGAAAACTGTGTGTTGTGCAGGGTGAGTGGTGGCACTGGGTGGCTTGGGGGGATTATGGTCCCCTCTGGGCCCCAGTGCAGCCCTATGGCCATGCAGTCCCCATCAGTTCTGATCCACACTCATGCTCCTCATCCCACCCCACCAGGAAAAGGCATACACTCCCCAGACACCATGACAGGGACTGTTGCCCCCATTGACAACCCTGCCTCTTTGGTCCAGTGGCAGGGCAGGGGCATGACTAGAGACCAGGCAGTATAGCCTGTTAGGTAGGGGGACAGGGAAGTGGATTATTATCCCCTCCCTCCAGCATCTAGCAGAGGGGTCAGGAGGGGGCTTATCCTGCAGTCCCCCAGGGCAGAAGGGACCTCCCTTCCTTCCCCCTGCCTAGGGGGACCATGCCAGTCAGCATTTTCCTGTGGCCCTGCTTCAGCAGCAAGGGGGGAGCACCTGGCAGACCCTAGGTTTGGTTTGTGGGACAGGGAGAGGAGAGTTCAACCCTCTCCCTAGCCAGATCACTCCCGCCTTCTGCCTGGGTTGGCCATGCTCCTGCCGCTGGAGCAGCCAGCAGAGAAATGCAGGTCATGCTTGTGGGACAGGGGAGGGAGAGCAGGGAATGAACCTCTTCCCTGCTCCCTTCCAGGGCCAACATCTGGCCAGGCCCCATGCCTGTCACTGCTCCAGCTAGGGGGCAGAAGGGCAGGGCCTGGTGCAGAGAACACAGCCTAGAGAGCATGCCAGAATTTTGGGGGACTCTGGTTTAACTTAAACCAAGAAGGGGTCTGGGACAAAAGTTGCATAAACTGGTTGAAGCTCAATCAGTTAAGTCTGATACTACATTCAGTCAGGTTTATCTTAAACTGGTTTTGGCTATTTTGCAAGTGGTTTACATGCACTGAACATCTGTTCTGTTACAGGTTTAAACCAGTTTCTGATCACGTAAACAGGTTTGTGTGTAATGTCTCTCCCTAGCCTTGCTGAGCAGCAAAACCCAACCGTGAGCTGATGGTTTTGTCAATACAAAGTCTTTTGGTTAACTGACTTCACAGATAATTAACTCAACTGTACATTCACTACAACTAAAAGGACCAGAAATTCCTTAAAAAGGCCAAATGCTTACATAATCATATAATTCTAGGAGCTGTGGCTTTACCAATAGCGTCAAACATTATAACAATTCAATAGCAAGAGTTAACCACCCCATAGTTGAAGTTATTTTACAGATAATGTTTCGACATATGGATTGTAATGTGTGGGCATAGACTGTTAGGCTCATGCTTCTCTTCTCCTCAGACTTCCTTCTGCAGAAACAGAGACCAGCTAATTTAATTGGAATTTGGCTAATTGTTTCAAGAAACATTTCAGGGATAATTCTATAAAGAGACTGGGAGTGTGGGACACTAGTTGGCTGGGAAGTCTCATGCATGCCTGATTAATTTCAGATGATTACTATTACTACTATTATTACTATTATTATTGGCTTAAATTTTCAGTGGTAGTTAAGTAGTAGCTGCCAGGTGCTGAGTACCTTTAGAAGCAGTCAGCTACATACCATATTTTCCTGCATAGAATACACACCTTCCCCCCTCATCTCCCAAATCAGTCCCACAAAATTGGTGTGTGTGTATTCTGTGGGGAAGCTGATTTCTGCCTAACACAGAATTAGTCTGATTTGATTTATCAGACACAGTGCAACAGCTCTGGTATGACTGTTCAGGCAGCTAAAGGAGTCAATGGCCCATTAACACAGCAGATAATTTTTCTTCATTTCACAAATATTAAAAGTTATTTCTCTTTTTTTTTTAAGATAGGCTAGCTTGATTAGTGAAATAACTTTTTCAGGGCAGTTTTGTTGTCTGCTAGAGTTTCGGATCTCTTCTCCCATTTTACAGCTTTTGACTTTGTTTCAAGTAGTGCAAGAATGATGTAGCTGTGATGGGCCAGAAATTATGCTAGAGAAAAGAATTTCTTAGAGTTAAATTTTTATTATTCTGACTGCATAGTTGGTCCAAAGTTAAACAATCTTTCAGATGCAGAGACCCGACAAAGTCTCTTGCTTTCAAAATCTTGTCTAACTTTGGATCAACTATATAGTTGGGATAAAGATATTGCCCTGAAAATCCCTGCATATCACTCTTTTCAAGATCATTGTTTTCCATGGGTAAACCTGTCTTCAGCTGGGTTTCATTAAGCAGGAAAGGGAGTAGGAGCCAGCTGAAGATTAGGCTCTGTCCCTGCTCTTGGCAGCCATAACTCAAAAAAACCCAAAAACCAATCTCCATAATGCCTTTCAAAAACAAGGTGTATATTCCATTTGGGGGCATACTATGTGAGAAAGTGTAGTATGGTCCCAGGTGTGGAATGTGAAATTAAATTAACTACCTAATGCAAAATACATTTTGACACTACAGACAGCACTTAATCCTCCTCCCAGAGAAGTGAGAAAGATGCATATTATTGTTGCACTCATTTATATATGTGAAATTCCAGACATAGAAGAAAAAGATGAACACATTCAAATTTAGTTGCTTAATTTACATCCTAACCTCTCAAAGACACTCAACATGGTCATAGGAGTTAACACACACTGGACAACTTACAGAATTATGAGTGCTATCATTATTATTTAACACATACATCTCAACTTGATTGGGACCCCAGACACTTAAGGAATCTATACATGTGCTCCGAGGTGGAGGGGGGACACTTTAAAACAGCTGCCAGCTGCTCTAATTAAGTAAAAAGCCCATAATGTTACGTGTATTGAGCATCCTGTGCTTCAAAATGGCATTGGAGCACTTTAACTAAAGCTTACTGCTATTTTGAAACACGCCAATTAGCATGCTCCAGCAGACCCACAGCAGACTCAGTCAAGTCTGCTCTGAGACATGCTAATTAGCATTCCTCAGAGCAGAGGTCCATCACATATACAGATACCCTTAGTTGCTTGATCATCAGGGTTAGTGCTTTCATTCGGTGGTTCTGATTAATACAACAAGAATGAGAGAAGTACACAATTTCTAAATGTCCCAAGTTGGAATCCTTAAAATGGAGTCAATTTTTTCAGTTTTCCATTTTTAAAAAAATTTTAAAAAGTTTCTGTTCCAAAGTCCTTCAAATCAGTAGTTAGAAAGGGGCCAGATTCCACAATTTGGGACACAAAGATTAAATCTCTGAATGCATTACACTATAAAAATTAGTTGTAACTCAACAGAAGCTGACAGGTAACAAAGACTGGAGAAAAGAACAATGGGAGACAGTTATTGAGAAATTGCATGTATTAGAACCTACATATAATATTGTAATTTTTAGTTATTTCCATTACATATAGGGCTAATTGACAATAGGGTTCTATTATGCTAGGCACTACCAAAATTGAGTAGTAGGCAAACTCTACTCCATAGACCCTATAGTCTAAATTGATACGATAGCAGGTCACACACACACAAAGGAAATGACGCCCAAAGGGCAGCCATGATGCCCCCTGGTGGCTGCCTTAATCCTGCCCTGCTTACCCATTTAGAGTCTTGCCATGCTGCCTTGCTTGCCACTTCCTGATTGTAAACATAAAGTAGGGAAGCTGCCCCTCAGAGGCCAATAAGCTCTAGGTGCCCCAGCTTGTTCTGCTCCTCCTCAGGTTTAGTTCTTAGCCCTGAACAGGACTCATCTTCTCCCTCAATCTTGCCCCAAATTGGCCCTTTTGGCCCAGGACTCTGACCCATCTAGACACCAGGTCCCCTTATGGGATTCCAACCCTCCTGCTGCCCCCATAACCATACCCATGTCTCACAGATATTACTTAGACTTTTTGTATACCAAGGCCTCTGGCCTTACCCTCTTGTAGTCTGGCCTACCGGCTCATTGACCCTGGCCAGACTACTTCCTCTTCCTTTAACTGGAATTTGGACTCTATGGGGACTGAATCCCTAGTCTTCAATTAGGTTGAGCCTTAAGTCTCTAAGGCTGCAGGGCTGCTCTTTCACACCTCTAAACAGTTTGGCTTTAGCCCCATGCAGGACTCCCTCTCTGGACCTTAGCCTTTCCTACAGCAGCGTGCCTCCCAGGCACCCCTACCTTTGCCTCCACCCCCCACCCCAAACCTCCAGTTCTATGCCAGGTAACAATTGCACATAAACCTCTCCTGGGTCCCAGCAAACTTTCCAGCTTTCTTAGATATCTGTGTTTCCCCTCTCTCTCTGGCTGCATAGCCTAAGAGGAGTTGTGTTCTCAGCAAGAATCAGGCCCAGACTAAGGGCTCTGACTCAAGAGCCAGGATTTAGTAGGCTAGGGCTCCAGCCCTTTTAGTCAGATGGTCTCTACCTTGCCCAGGGGTTTCTAATTAGCCCAATACTCAGCCTGCTTTCAGGCCTGCAGCTTCAATCACTGACCTGTAGCCACCGCCTTCTCCCCAGCTGCACTTCAACTCTTCCTAGTTTTCCCTGACTGCTTGTTACACTGCAGCCCTTCCTCAACTGCAGCCTTCCAATTCTGGCTTCATATCCCTCAAGTAGCAGGGGTTAGGAGTCCTTGCTACATGTGGTTACTGTGGTTTTCTATATGAAAGGGCTCCTCTAAACAATGTTCCCATTCTGCAGTACAGTCAAGGGATTCACATGTTCAACTGGAACAATTCAGGTGGAAGAGAAACAACAGTAACTCATTTGAAATGCAATCAGGCCACAGATTTTAGCACCTAAGGTACAACTTTCCTGAGACTATGGCATCTCATCTGGACATAAATGACTTGCAACATAATGCATTCATTCAGTTCAAAAAAAGAAAGTATTTCAGTCTGGAAGGAACTGAAAGAAAATATTTCATTTAGGTTTTAGAAAAGAAAACGTTAGTTTGTGGAAATCAAGTCTTCCAACAAAAATTGTCTAACAATAAATAAACAAACTATACCCATGAGGTAGTCAAGTACTTCTTAGGGCTAAATTGTGATACTGTCATAGAGATTGAAGAGTATTCCTCTGCATCTTAAATAGTCCCTTTAAATCAACATGACTACTTCTAACTGAGTTAGTCAGTGTAAAGCAGGCTCTTATAGTATAATTATTTGCACAGGTTCCTATGAAAAATTAACACAGTGTTTCTCAAGAAGGAGAGAGAGTTGGAAGGATTAAGCTACAAGGAAAACAAGGTGGCAAGAGTGGGATGAAAATCTATGTTTTATCTACATAAGATTTCTGCTGTAATTACATTTCTCAGTAGCATGTCACTACTAAACATCACCATACAGCTTGATACAATTCATCATGTCGGACATTTTTTGATTAATGTATTCATTAAAGTTATGTCAAAGTTATCCTGGGTCTGTCCTTGGCCAGTGAGAGAATGTCATTAGTTTGTAAGAAAAGTTCAGGCACCTGTCAGCACATGGAGAGGTATTTATTATGTATTCTCTTTAAGAGCTTTCAGAGAAGGGATGCGTTAGAACTAAGTATTAAGTCTAGAACTTGGACCAATATCATAGTGGTGTGAACTGGCCAGTCAGGAACTACCATGTAATTATATCAGGTTTCTTAAAGGTTACTTAGAGAAGGCCCAGAGTGCCCCCATTGCCCTAAAACCCCTTCTACACCCCCAACCCTTTTTCACTTGGGCTGCAAAGACCCATTTTGTAAGTTGTTGCAATTTTACCCTTACTTCTCCTGCATTTGCATCCAGGAGGGCATGATAACCAGGGATCCTGGTTTTCTCTGTTTAAAAATGGCAAATTCTCTTATAAAAATTTCAAATTCTCTGATTGAAAACCCCAAAATCTGTGTTTTTCCATGATTAAAATTGAATGCCACTATATATATAGGTATCAGTTGAACACAATATTTTATTGATATATTTATAATTTTAAAGCAATTGGGAGGCTACCAGTGCTTCAATCACTATAATAAAATTCTTTCTAAATACCTATACATTTTGGCATTTCATTCTGGATTTTTTTATCACGGAAAATCAGAACTCTCTCTGCCCCCTGAACTCACTAGGACATGGGTGACCCTTCACTCACCCGCCACTGCTTTGTGGTATTGAGCAGCACTCATGCCATTGCCCCCCACTCCCAAGCCACAGGCCCCAACCCTGCTGGTGCCCTTCACTCCCCAGCCACAGGCCCCTGGCCCTGCCAGTGCTCCTCACTCACAACCCACAGCCCCCTGGCCCTGCTGGTGTCCCTTACTTTCCACCCACAGCCTCCTCACCCCTGCCAGTGACCCTCACTTCTGACCCACATCCCCCAATGTCACCCCACCCCAGCCCTTATGGAGGGGCCCCCAGCTGCCAGTGCTATGGAGCCAGGGACCCAGGTCCACAGCTCCCTGCCCCCCAAGCAGCACCCAAGCCTTGGCTGCTGCCTGTGGGAGCAGTGACTGCTGTAATGGACCAAAGTTTGGAGCCCGGCTACCCCTCCCCTATGGATGGCATGGCTGGAAAGGAGCCCATGGTGGGGTGCAGATGTGGCCTGGTGGTTGCAGGCTCAGGGCTCCCCACCCTGGTGCCCTTCTGAGGCCTCCACAGCCCAGCCTCCAGGACCCAGCATGGCAGAGCAGAGTGGGGTGGGGAGGCATCCCCTGCTCACCAGCAGCAGCGTGGTTGGCAGCACGGACTTGTTGCTGCAGGGGAGGTGACCCCTGGGTACACAGGGGTCACTTTGCCATGGCAGCATAGGGCTCTGGCAGCAGCATTGAGCCTTCCAGCCCTACTCTGCTCTGCCATACCAGGTTCTGTTTCCTGGGGTGTGGAGACCCGCAGAGGAAGGGCAGCAGGCTATGAAGCCCTGAGCCCACAGCTGCCAGCCCACATTGTCTCCCCACCATGCACAAATCTGGGGAGCGCATACCCCCATGCTCCCCTCAGGAGTGCACACAGGGGTAGGGAGCCAGCCCCCCTGCCACCAACTGGATAAGCCACCCATGGCTCCATCCCATTCCCTGTCTAGGCCTGATGGTTGCACATGGCCCTAGGCCCCAAGTCCCATGCACCACCCTAGCTAAGAAGCAGCCCCACCCCAAGCCCTGCCCAACTCTCTCCCTCACAATAGGGAGGTCTCAACCCCCCTCCCCCAGACTTACCCATGGAGAGCTTCTCTCCAGGCTGCCTGGCTGCCATGTGCATGCGTGAATGCACACATGCACATGGTGCCCCTGCCTGACCAGTCTCCTCCCACTCTCCCCAGCCCCTTGCAGCCTGGAACTCTGCCAGTCTGCAAAGGGAAACCCACTTTTCCTCATGTTTTTCTCCTTTAAAGGAGAAAATCTGGAGTTTTCTCTTTAAAATGAGAAAAATCAAGTTTTCCTGTATTTTCCTGTGGTGAACAGAAAACCTGGATCCCTGATGATACTCAACATATAACAAGAACAGAAACATGTGGGTCCAGCTTTCACAACATGCTATTTTGTACAGCTTAATAGAAATGAAGTTTTACTTTTAAGGGAATAGAGTTTTCGCAGAGGTTAATTTAGCCATTATCTCTAGAAGAGATTTTTTCTAGGGGTAAATTAATGACCACAGTTTCATCTATTAACACATAATGATAAGTGAACCTAAACCCAAAGCAAGTGTTCATTTTTTCTCTCTTTTATGATACAAGCTGTTTGTGCTCCATGGAACTGCCATGTACGGAGCTGCTTGATTGGCTTTTTCTTTTGATAGCAAGTGCTCTTTACCATCTTCTTAAATAAGATTCTTTTAAAAAGCAAGAGTGTTCTGGGTATCATTTTACTAGAGAATAGTATATTACAGGGGGAAAAAAAACCCTCTAAAATGGACAGATAGAAAAATCAGTGAAGTTTTTGGGACTCTTTTACTGTCATATACAGCACCTACACTAGTAGGAGGCTGGTAATTAAATGGGGAACCTATCTGCTACCATGATGCAAATAAATAAGGAGATGGAGAAGAAAAAAGAAGAAAGTAATCCTGAAGGGTACTTCAGTTGTACAAGAGCTTTTCTTTGAGGTCTAATAAAGGCAACCAGGGTAAAAGAGCTAAGAACTGAAAACAGTATTCTGCTTTCTTATTTTCCCTTAACCCCAGAAGATGATCATGAGTACTATTTTACCCCTGGAGATGCTTTCCTATTATGTATTATGATATCTTCCCTACCATCTGAATTTGATTCAGGTGGGTCAAGCTTGCAACACAAGCAATTTATAAATTCACACAGTCGATTTAGCAGCAGAAACTACTCTCTGGCACTCAAATTCATAAGGAACTAAAATATCAATGCAAATAAGTTCATTCTTTCTCATTCTTTCCCTCTGTTTCTTTAATTCTGCTTGCTTTGTTCTGAATTAGCAGATGGCACTGGCAACCATTTGTTTCCTGAAGGCCAGAGAAGATGTTGTTTTAACAGTTAATTTTAAAATCTTTAACAAAGCTTTATATCTATAAAAAAAGAGTGATTGTGGTAGAACATATCAAACTTAAGGGTCATGATTACCTTATAGCAAACAGAAGATGTATCAAGGGATTTATGTAGTCACTCTCAATCCTGTATTTAAGCTTGTATGTCAAGTTTTGTAGAAGAGTTAGTGCTGAATAATTTTTTATAGGACTTCTGCTGATGCTTGGTGGAGCTGGACCTAAATGAATTCTCTATCAATCTATGTTTTTCCTCAGATGGAGTTTTATATTACAGCAGACTTTTAAAATTGCTTTTTTGTCACTGGGGGACAGAGATGAAGGGGTGAGAGGAGTAGTATCCTAAACAGTCTTCACACTAAGCCATTAGAAGTATTCAACTCAGATTTAAAGATTACCCAGCATTACTGTGTAACCACAGTACCATTGAGCAGGATTATCAAATATGCAACTCAAAGGACAGATGCAGCCCATAAAGGTGCTCCATTTGGCCCACTGGGCTATCAGTGAGCCAAGAAATATGCAGGTGTGGCTAGTGGTGGGCATGGCCTACCACAGAGTCCGGTGCCCTGGGATCCCAGCGGATACAGCCAATGATGGCAGAAGAGTGAGCAAAGGATATGTGACACAGCTGTTGGTTAGTTGAAGGTGTCTGGCCCACTGTCACTTGCACATTCCCACCATAGCTACTTGCCCCATTGCAGTCATGTAGACATCATCACAGCGTCCTCTGATCAGGGCCAGACAAAGGCATGGGAGAACCAGGAGGCCACCCAGGACCCAGATAGAAAGGGGGCATGAAAATGATCATTTTTATTATTATTATCAACATTATCTCTGGCAAAGGCAGGTCCTATACTAAAATTTTTCCCGGGGCCACCAGGAGTCTAGGTACAGTGCTGCCTCTGATGCCATGGTATTCACCATTGCCATCTTGTGGCTCTTGCTGCCCAGATGCCCACTGCCATCTACCAATCAATGCTGGATCTATCCCTCAAGCAGCCTCATGAACTAGATCCACCTCTGCTATAGGGTCATTGTCATGATAGTTAAATACTCACCTTTATTGTTATCTAATTACAATTTATTGAGAAATAATATTTTGCTTGGTAACATACAAAAGGGAGAGAAGGTGAATGCCTTCAGGAGAACATATTGTTTCTTGTCATTCTTTTTTGTTCCTTTTTGTAACCTACCAGCCAAAAACCCCCCAGCTTCTTTAAGTTTTTATTGCTAGTACACAAAAGGAAACAGACTCTAGGATAAGAATTTATTGTGATGTGGTTGAAGTTGATGAGATTTCACAAATGCATTGGGAATAAAATAGGAGGATCAGCTGCCGTTTTCTACACTAGTTCTTGCACAAAAAATGATTAAGGAGTAATCTGAATCATTTGCATTAGCAAAGAACGGAATAAGAAACTTCAGCAAGAAGAGGAGCTCATTTAAAGAGCTCTTGAAATCGTGTTAAAAAGCATTTCCTTTCAGCAGAGAGGGACTGAATGGAGTGAGGAGCGTGCTACCTTATTCTCCAAAAAGAAGCCAGCTTTTTTTAAAATCAAACCTATAAGCATTTGTGTTGTTGACTAAAGAATCTGCTGCTTGTCTTCCTTTCTAACTGCAACAAAGTTATGGAGGATAGAGGGTTATAAGAAAAATAGAAAGCTAATCTAATAGAGAAAATGTACAGCAAAATATTCATACTGATGCTAAAATTCTCTTCATGGAAACTCAAAAGGCTTTGATTTACCCGCATGTCTTAGTTTGACATTTGTCACTCACATCAGGTAAATACTTTAGAATCTTCTTCAAAAGAGTTAAAGTTAAGTTTAACATGTTTTTTTCACATCCCTATATAGCACCTGTTTTATATTTATATTTCCACTTCTCATTTAAAGGGAGGAGAGATAGAATGATTTTCTAAAGCCAAATTTTAAATGCCAAAAAATTAACATACAAATAGGAGCAGATGTTGCTTTCATAAAGGTTTTTAGTAAGAAAAGTCAATCCTACACACTGCATAGGTTTTGTTTCTGTTTCCCTCTGGATTTTGAAAATAATTCGTAGTACACCGTGAGAGCCTTGGTGGATGGCCATCAATTAGGCAATCCAAGCCTGTCTTTAATTTTCTTTCTCTTGTTATCTTTACTCCCAAAAAACAAACATTATGTCCTCTTGTGTATGTCATGATCCATAATCTCTAGCCAGCTTATTCCCATGTACCACAGTTAATTTCAAAATTAATTCAAAATGCCAGAGTTTGAGTTACAGCATGTTAAGTACAGCTGGCTTTGTCTGTATTTGGATTTTCTAACCCTGCTGTAATTCGGAACCAATACTCTAGTGAAACCTAAGTACACTTGCTGCATTTTATGACGATGTAAGGGAGCTTTTCTTCAGTAAATCCTAGTCATAGAAAAACAGGTTGTGGAGGGGGGAAAAAAACACTTCAAATTTTAACTGGAATGGATAGCGTGTTTAGGATTAAGTAAATGAGAGGCCTTGAACCAGGCTTAAACTTCTTCTGAGGTTTGAAAAAATATTTGTTACCTTTTCATTTTAATATTTACACAACTCTGTTTTCTGGGCTTGAGTAGAACCAGACATAGAAGTACTCCAAGTAAAATGAGTACTAGTGTTTCTGCCCTATAGTTTGGATAAATTAGGTCTGGAATCAGCTGAAGGGAAGAAAAAAGTCAAAGTAAAATGAGCATATGAATTGCCATATCAGATGAAAGTAGTGGTTCATCTAATTCATCTCATTCAATATCCTGTCTCCAACAATGGCTAATACCAATTGCTTCAAAGGATGATACAAGAAATCATATTGTAGGCATTTTTTTAATAATCTGACCATTGGGAAATTTCCTTTCTAACATTATTATTTACAAGATAGCTTGTGCCATGGTATGTGAAGATTTATATCCCAAATATTTGCAATGTTATCCCTATTGATATAACTCTGGATGGTTTCATTATTTTTATAAGTGTCTAATCTTCTTCTGAAATATTTAATCCAGGGCTTTGCAGCTGGTAGCCCACAGGCCATATATGACCTCCAGGAGAATAAGCTAAAGCCTGGCCAGCAGGACTGAGGGAACCTACAGCTGAAGGGCTTCGGGGATCCACAGACCCCACATATAGCACAGGGGTGCTGGCATGGTGCAGCAGTGTGTGCTTATGGAGCACAGAGCAGAGGTCCTGGTGCAGCATGTGGCCCACGCAGTGTATGGCTGCAAGCTTCCGACTACTCAGAGGTTGGAAATCCCAGATTTAATCTTGTGGTAGTTAGTTCTGTAGACTATCCATGTATTATGTGGAAAAAAATACGAGGTAGAAATGATGGAACATGCAGGGGTTCCAGAAAGCAGTTGTGCAAAAATGAGCTTGTTCAAAGAGGTATTTTGCTAGTTATGGGCATATTCATACTACTACAACCTAATCCAAAACCTGACATCCATGGGAGGATTTTAACTAACTTTAAATTAGCTTTAGTTTGTGCTGTCATTACAATATCCATATCCTAGACCAGTTGCTCTTAGCCTTTTTAGACTGGGCATCCTTTGATGCATTCAAGGCACCCTTCATAGCAGCCAAGGCAACACTTGGAAAATGCCAGCTCTGAGTTTTTACTTCATTTTTGACTGCAGAGAAATAATAGAGCAATTATTCTGTTTCAGAAAATTCAGAAAGACTATAACAGGTAAGAATATTATTGACATTATGGATTTTTGTTTGAAATCTCTGGGTTTATCTGGAAAATCGTGTTTTCACACCAAACAGTACTAACATTATGTGGCACTCTGTGGCACCCTTGAAAGAATCTCAAGGCACTGCAGGGTGCTCTGGTACCCTGGTTCAAAATCATTGTCCTAGACTATGACCAAGTATCAAACTGATGCCTGTTTTGTGGTAGTGTAGGGGAACAGTCACTTGTCTAATGGACACAGTTTCATGTATATGGACCACCTCCATGACATACAAAGACCAGAAAACAATTATCTTTCCCCTGAATAACAGCATATATCAATAACGACAAATGAACACATCTATACTTTAACAAATATTTTACCTTATATACATCTTCTTTTCAAATTTCCACCAAACCCAAACTATTTTTCTCTTGTTCTCATAGGAATTTAAGAATGTATCATATTTATTAATTAATGACGGATATGGGATTTTGCTGCTCCTGATGACATGACATTGTTCCAAACAAGTGCATCTCTGTAGGATTTCCTTTGAAAAGCAAGGAGATAAACCAATGTGTGTGCATAGTCAGTTAATGAAAACAATACAGGAGGCATAATGGAGTTCCAAAGTGTGGAAATAGGGCAGAGTTGTGTCTTTTAATCATAAAGAACAAAAAAAGGAGAGAGAGAAAAGGCACCAGAGAAAGAGCAAAATGTTAATTAAAATGCAAAACCTTCTGTTGTTTTTAAATGACATATTTGCCAGGGGCAAAATTCCAGTTTGATCCTATCAGATCAAGCCATGAAGCTCCTATAAACTTAATAGGAGTTATTTGGGCTCATTCCCCCTGATGTATGTTGAAAATAGACTATTTACTCATTTAAACAATTAGAGTCATTATATATCAGAAGGATATTTATAGTCTTCCTTCTCTGCCATATATCCCAGACCTGGTTTTCTTTTCCTCCAGGAAAATTCCATTTGCTTTTTCTTACCAAAAAAGTTGGTCCTTGGAATCCACAAAAAATAGTTTCAGGGACACACTAGTATCAAAGCAGATTTTAAATTTATATGTCCATTCCTACCTCCATATGGTGGTAGCCTTGACATTTTTGAACTAACCACTAGAATGCAAAGTGTGTCCATTGCCATACCTCTTATCATCAATAACTGCAGAGGCCAGTCCATTGGGACTCCTGAAATCAGTAGACACATTTCTTGCTTTGTATGTGCATCTGTGATAGTGTACAATGTAGTAGGCTGTGCAGACAGGCTGTCTGCAGTCCAGCTTACTGGACTGAACTTCTTTATTTGGCTATGAGAATAAAACTTTTCAGGTCACTTTTGCAACTGGTCATTCCATACCTGCAAAAATTCAGGAGCTGTACAGGAACTTTAACATATGCATATCTTTATTTGGGGCCAGGGTAAAAGGGAAACAGTAAAAAAAATGGGAGTATGATAGGCATGCTGTAAAAGAAATTAAGTAATGCAAACTCTAGCCCCAACTAGTAAAGATTCAGATTTTTTTTCTAGCTACAAACACTACCCGCCTAAAACTCCATTCCCTGGAACAATTTATTACTATATGGGTGGCTCTTAATTTATACTGCGCTCTAGTTCTGATGGAATTGCACCATCAGGTGCTGCTCTAATGTGCATGAACCCAACCATCACTGTGATTTCAACTCTGCTTCTGTCAGTGCAGTAGATGAGGGATACACCACGTTTTCCTGAATACAAAATTACCCTGAATGTATGCCGATCCTCCAGGAATTAGATTCAACACATAGAAAAAATACACATTTCTTATAATTGTCCATGAATGAAACCTAATTACAGGAAAAGCATCTTAAATTTATCCCCACGACTACTGCAGGTGATGGGGGGAGAGGTTATGAGGAGCTAGTAATGGGGCAGGTGGTGGGGCAGTAATGGGAAAGGCAGTGAGGGGTGATGAAGGACAGACAGTGGGGAGCACGTGGTAGGGGGCAATAGTGCGGGGGCAGATAGCTTACCCCCTGCCACCTTCCCCACACTTACCCTACATAGTGCCTGCCCTACCACTGCAGCCTCAGGCTGCTCTGATTCCCCCATCTTCCAGTCCTCCTTGTATCCCCTCCAAGTCACTTCTTCTCACTGCCTCTGGTCCCTGCCCCAACTTCCTTCTGTTTCTCCCAACTTCCAGGTCTTTCCCCTCTGCCTGCCACTTCACCTGTTCTTACCTTTGGTCCATGCCAACAGGCTATGGCAAGCTGCAGCCTGGGGCATAGAGCATGGCTCCAGCCTGGCCTGTAGCAGTGGCGCGGAGCCAGCACTGCTGCTATGGGGCCAAGCTGGAGCCATGCTCCCTGCCCCAGGCTGCCACAGGGACAGAGCCTGCTACCCCACCGGTCCTCCCCCACAACCCCCAATCTTCCCCATCACAATGCTCTCTCCTCCTCTTTCACAGAGCAAGGTAAGGAGAAGTGTGACAGAGGGGGATAGAGAGGGAGAAGAATCAATGGATGGGAAAGATTGGGGCCTGTGTGGGTTGAGTGGTGGAGCATGCAGAGGTAGTGGCGGGGGGTACAGATAGGAACTGTAGTTGTGTCTCTGGCCCCAATCTCAGTTTGGGGCTGGAGCTGCAATAGCACCCCCCCCCGCCCACACACACGCACACACACACACACACACACACACACACACACACACACTGGCTGTCTTGATTGTAAGGTGAGAGACATTTTCTTCCCCATGTTAAATATCAGGGTTGGGGGGAACCTCATCTTCTAATTGAGTAAATACTGTAGGCAGTCTGCTGTTGTATCAGCTCCCTTTCAATCACTACTTCAGTTAGGTTCTCTCCATAAAATCAGTATGGTGGTAGTTACTGCTGGCACCACTGGTCGATGTGATAGAGCCATACAGATTTTCTTATCCAGGGTTGGCTCTCCAGGTGAAGAAACTAGAGAAAAACTTGGACTTTTGGACATAATTCTTGCTGCCCAAAGCAGTACTTCTCATTCATAAAACAGAGCACTCAAAACCTACTCTGTGAAATCTTTATGTCATTTCATGAGATAAGAACTGCCATTTATTTATTGGCAGTTATTTAGATGGACCACATGTCCATCTAGCCCACTATATATATATAGTGGCAGAGAAAGGATGATAAAAGGAAGAGTGAAAAGTGTATGACTGGGCTTTGTTTTGAAAAAAAAAATTTAACGTTCCTCCCCCACTTGCATCCTCCAGCATTTACGGTATCACAAGTTCTGATTCAGAGGCTGTACCCCTAACTCCCATGTTCAATAGCTACTGATGCATCTTGCCTCCAAAAATGTGCCCAATCCCTTTTTGAATCTGGTTAGACTATCAGCTTCCACAACATCTTGTGGCAATGAGTAAGGATATCCATAAATCACACTGGAAGCACCCCCCCCCCCCCCCACAGTGGCTTCTTTAATGTTTTTCATTTTTCTGCTTGCCTCACCACCCCCATCTGACTGGTTGAAGTTTTAATATGCTACAGTTGTTACTTCTCTGGTGATCGGTAGTAAATGGCCTGCCTGGCAGGGCCCCTCTGTCAATGAAGGTGGGGAGAAGGAACAAAATGAAAAACATTAAAGGAGCCACTGTGGGGGACACTTCTAGCATGATTGATGGAGATCCCTAGAAATAAGTACCACACTTTAATTACATGCTGCATGAAAAAACCCACCTTTTGTTAGTTCTAAACTTGCTACCTACTAGTTTCATTTATAAACCATAGTTCTTCTATTGTGCAAAATAGTAAATAATCCTCTGTGATTAGTAGATAATTGGTAGATAATCATCTATTACTTGCATTTACTTGTCAAAACAGAAACAAGTTACAACCAAACAGTTAAACAAAATATGTGGAATTATAGGAAATGTTATCATCATCAAACTGCCTAGCTCTGACTTTTCTTTTCTCATCTTGTATGGAGAGCTCCATTCCTTTGGGTCTTCCAACAATGGGATTTATAAGTACTCCAGATCATCTTTATTATATAACACTGTTCAGCTTCACACAGGTGAAAAATATACCTGCTTTCTCCCTACGAATTTATGAGTGCATCTCCTGTTATCTGTTATCTTTTCAGTCTTTAGAGAAACAAAATTAAACTAATTTTATTAGTGGCTATAGCTCGAGCTCACGGAGTTACATAAAATTTAAGTTCCTTCTCAAAGGAACTACATATATTGGTTGAAGTTTTAATGTTTTTCATTTTGTCGCTTTCCTCCACCCTCATTGGCAGAGGGGCCCTGCCAGCCAGGCCATTTGCCACTCCTCACCAGAGAAGTAAATACTGTAGCAAATTTAAACCTTCAACCAATATATATATTCTTTGGGTACCCTGAAGTATATATGGAGTTACATAAAATTGAAATCCCTTCTCATACATATATATGAGAAGGAATTTAAATTTTATGTAACTCCATATATAAGTATTTTGTAGCTTTTTTACTTTAAACATCTGACCTGAAAAACTGAAGTAAGAATGCAAAGATAATTATTATTTTTTAAGTATGCATACACGCACACATAATACACAAACGCATACACACACGTCTTATGTTTTTTAACATTTTTTGTCTTTCTGGGAATTTTTTGGAATTTAACATTATTAGATGTTAGGTAAAAACTTGAAACAAAGAGCTACTACAGATTATATTTTATTATAGGACATTATTTGCCACATCTAATTTCTTATAATCAGAAACATAATTAAAGCAATTGCTGACCAAGTTAAGTCTGAATTAATAAACCATTGATCCTGCATTGTCTATAGTTCAATCTAAAAGTCCAAAAGGAACTTTGACTCAAAAAAAGTAAGGGCATACAAGAGGGGCACAAAAAAGTAAACACTACTCAAAGCCTAGCTTTTTCCTGTTTTTAAAATTCTGCATCTCAGTGACTTATCACAATGGTGGCCACCTTTTCAGATTATAAACTGGAATGATCTAGCTTGGGTCACAGGCAGGTGGGTGGGTCGGTGCTAGGACCTCGTGACTGCCACCACTTCTGTTTGCATCCATATGAGGAGTTCTAATGCTGCTGATTCCCCCTATTGTCCAACATTGCTGAAAAACCATGTTGAAAACCCAGGTCTATGGGCCATCTCAAATGGCTCTGCAGACCATTTTGTATATGTTGCTGACCCCTGACTTATCCTGTCAAGCCTAATAGGAAGATGCAGAAAAAAACCTTAGCTCATGGACTTGGAAATAAGGGGCCTATATTTAGAAAGGCATGGGAGCAGACTTAAAATCTGAGTGCATTTGAGCTGCATCTAATGAGGAGAGATATAACAGAAATGGAGACTAACAGAAACAGACTAATAGAAAATGTACTCCAAGCCCAATGAATGGATCTTTTCTTCTTCTCTAAAAAATAATAAAAGAAATGGAACAAGGCTGATGTAGATGTCTCAGAAATGCTCCAAAGGAAAAAATATGCTAAAAAGGAAAATTACTGCCTTTGGGAGTGACTAAAAATAATATAAAATTAAAAAAAATATATATATATCTATAAATATATAGATATATATATAGAAAAGGCAAGGGATTAAGACTAGACTATTTATACCACTACAGGGTTAAGAAGAAACTTGATGTCAAAGAAACAAGATATAGCCAAAAAAAAAAAAAAAAAAAGAGTTTATCATCCTTCAGTATTCACGAGGGAAATTTGGGGTGAAATGCCATAAATGGGATCATACTTCCTAAGGACTGAGTAGTGAAATTGTAAGAGCATCATCCCAAAACATATCTTGTATAAGCTAAAAATCAGACAAAGTTAAACTAGACAAAGCTTCAGAACAGTGGGTCATCCCCTCTATATCTGACTGACAAGCAGATTTTGAAGACTTTGAAGAGAGACAACAAACTGAGTAATTGCACAGTAAAAGGACTTTTAGATTATATTTTTTAAAAAGGAAATAGGATTCATTATTTAATATATAGATCAGTAAATCTGGGACATGGTAAATTGTAAGCACTATAAAGGTGTGTTCAGAATCAAAATGTAGTTTTCTTTAATATTTCATGACCTTTATTTAAAACAGCACATTTTAAAGATGATTTTCACTCCAAAACCAACAGCAGAATGACATACATACATAGCATAAGAAACCAGCAACAAGATAAGACTTTGCTTAACTTATTATATACAAATCTCTTTATCTATTTTAATACTAATGTGGCACCATATTGGTGAAATGGGATGTTTGCATAATTTAGGTTTTTAAATAATAAAATTAAATGCGGAATATTCTACTTCAATGGCTAGAAAACCTCTTAGGTGCCTAAATGCACTGGCCACCTACATTTTGGACCTCAATTATTCCTAGATTCCAAAACTCAGACTTCCAAACTTATGCATCCAGCCAAAGCAGCTGGTGCAGTGGTTCTCAATCTTTTTTGGACTTGAGGCATCTTCACAGGACTTGTGGCACCTCTCTATAATTTTGTGGATTAAATAGCATATTATAATAATAATAATAATAAGCCTGTGCCTATATACTTTTCTCCTCACAGCTTGAGGTAATTCTTTAGACTTAAGTTCCCCATATTGTTGTATTGAAAGATAAGGGAAAAAATAGAGCATTTTTTAAAAAGGAATATTTTAATCCCAGGTCTTAAAAAGATTAATTCCTCTCTTCTCTTAAGAAACAATCGTGATGAAATAAAAATGTACAAAACCACTGGGTACCCCACCCCTAGAATTCATCAGAAACTTATAATATATCTTTGTTTCCATCTATAACTTAAAAGTTTACTTGGTCAGGGAAAGACCTTAAGTGCTCCTACAAAACTGCCTCCAATACAAATCGCAAACAGGCTGCAACTTGTTCAATAAATTCTCATTTTTAAGCTATTTATCATCCATCATTGGGCATTTGTCTCAACAGCTTAGGTCACAGTGCCAGCTACTGTTTTATTTCCCCTGGGTCTCCTTTTGTTCCTGATTGTCAAGATAACTATACCCTCCTGTTGCTGATTGTTGCCTTTTCAAACTTCATTCAGCCTTACTCTGAGATTTGTAAGAAGTACCCGTTATTTTGTTCACCTTTCATACATTTGGTAAACAAAGTATGGAGAGCCAGATGTTCTCATATTGGAACTGAGATGTAGCCCAAAATATTTATGTATCACATTTGATCACTTCTCTTTCATTTTATTCCTATTTATGGGCCTTGCCCATTATATTACAAGTAATGGCTTTAAAAGCACCTTGCTTGAGAATATCTACCTGATAAGAGTGGGTATGAGATATTTGCTTTAACTGATTTCCCTCCCTTAACTTCCACTGAAGGTGTATATTCTGGACAGAAATTCATAGGGACTCAGATTTACTAGAATTACCATATCTCACTGCTAGCCTGGCTACACATTTTGGAGGCAATCCTGGCAATAGTTAAACCACTTGGAAGGAAGATGTTGTTGTTGCCTTGCAACATACACATACAGATGAATTTCACTAGAGGAGCTCCCTGCACTAGGTATATACAATATCACTATTATATATAACATTATTGTCTGGTTTAGAACATAATGGCATTCATATTCCTTCTTTCCTCTTCAAAAAGGGGAACATTTTAGGACGTTACCTGCAGGCAATGCATTAAATAATAGTTATTGCTTCAAGCTTAACTTTCATATATCCTACATAGACTTGATAAAAAAGTGGAATTTTCATAAGACTGAAGAACAGGAGAGGTAACACCTATGTTCAAGAAGGAGGGGAAAAGGATACTGGCAACTATATCCCATTAAGCGTGGGTCGCTGTTAGATAGGACTGTAAAACAATTTCTGAAGGAAAGAAGAGGTAAGGTCAGAGGGATGTTGTAGACATGATGGTCCAGGAATTCATGTGAGAAGCACAGATTTGTTGGGGAATATCTGTAACCCGGGCGGTACTCCAAGAGGTACCCCTTCTCCAATTGAAGGAATCAAAGCAGGTGCACAAGTGCTGTGGGAGGTGTAGGAACTCTGCTCCCCCTATAGAGCAGAGCCAGATCACTAATGGGGACTTAACCATATACCTTTCAATGAGAGAACAGTACTGGGAACATAACAGGCATAAACCAGGAGATATAGGGGACACTACAACGCCCCGAGGGGGCAGGATTCAACAAACGTTAGACACTTACAATCATGGACATATTCACGCAGTTGACAAAAGACACGGTTAACAAAATATAAAACACAAACAGCACAACAAACAGTACTGGTTGGAGAAATATAAAAGGCACAAAATACAAAATGTCAAAAAAAAAGGAATATAGGTCCTAGGTGCCTGGCGGGGGAGAAAGGGGGAAAACAGAATGACCCCTTTCCACTACAACAAAAACTTCTCGCTGTTACTTCACCCATGCCAAGTTACCCCAGCTAGGACTTGAACTCTGATGTCCAACATGGTAGACAAAAACTCTACCACACAGCTACCAATGCAGGTGTTATGCTAAGCTACTAGGGGTCCTGACCTTCCTGGAGCCTTGGCTTCACGTCAACCTGCCTGGCCTCTTATTGGAGGAGCTGGAAGCAGAGCTGGGAACCTCTCAGGTCACTTCTCAGATCCTTGCTGGAGCTGGGGAGCCTCTCCTGCTGGCCTCAGCCTCTTGTAGGCGATCCTGGAGCCCAGCGGGGAGCCTCTCCTGCTGGCCCCAAGCCACGCTGCTGAGGGTCCAATTGCTGCCTGCAGGTCCCACTCCTTCAGGTGCGTCTGGGGCAACTGCTGCTGCCACACTGGCCCAGCTTTTGCCAGCTCTTTGAAACTCCTTCCTTGTGGTTCCTCACTGGTCTTTCTTGAGTCAGCTGTGCTGCCCCTTTTATCCCCCTCCAGGTGACCCAAGGGGCCAATCAGGGGGCACAGAGGGTGAGTCTCTGGGGCCTGATTGGTAAAGAAAGGGAATCCCAAGTCCTCCAATCATCTTTTACCCTTTCAAAACCCTTGGGCTAAGTCACTGCCAGCTAGCCCGTCACATATCTTTTATTGGACTAACTGTATCATTGGGATAAAGTTAGACACACTTTATTTTTTCAGGGCTGAGAAGGAAAGTAAACACAGCAAATAAAGAAAAAAGAATAAAGACTTGAAAGTAAATAAAATAATAAAAAATAATCCCCCATATAGATTTACCAAAGGTATATTATGCAAGACTAAACTAATATCTTTCCTTGATAAATGATTTTTTTTTAGATAAGGGCAAGTTGTTTAGTACAACGTTCATGAGGTAGGTAAGAGCATGATGGCCAAGAGTAATGACAATGAGTAAGGTAGAGGGGTTACTATTGGAGTTTCTCACAGATACATCATGGGCAAATGTTTCTTAATGGCTTTGGCAAAAATAAGCATGTGCTGATGACATGAAGATTGGTGGTATTACCTGTAAAAAGAAGGATACGGATTTACAGGGATAAGATTTTATGTTAGACCAAATGATTTTAAGGAGTGTAGAACCAAAAGAAGTTCTACAATACAATGAAGACTTCTACAAGGTAATGCAAATTTATTCATGTAGGGGTTAGATTTTTGCTATAAGGATTTCTGCTGTAAGACAGAGATCATGTATTTGAAAAAAAACAGGAAGAGAACAATCTTGGTGTACCAGGTGATGAGGATGGCTGGAGCAGTCAATGTTACACAGTTCTGAAACAGAAAAATACAATAGTAGTTATTTCCAATAAACAGGGAAATATCAGTGGCATTGCACAAAGATTTTGTCAGACCTAGTTTTAGGTGGATTATTTAACGTAGTTGCCTTCAATTGGAAGGGACTAGACTCAGTTTCACTAGAATCCTTTCTGATGTTTTGACCCAGGACAAAAACACCCATCAAAATAGCAAAATTTCCTGTGGGACAAGTCAAAATATGAAAACAAGGGCAAGGTGTCCATGAGACTTTCATGATGCACTGTGGTGACCCACAAGAAGAGACAATGGTGCATCAAGGAATATGGAGTCCCTCCAAAGGGTAGGCCTCACTGCAGGGGACTAATGAGAACATGAGGAAATCAAAGCTTTAACCCCCATGAGCCAGTGTGGATCAGAAAGATAGAACAATTAATACTGATTTAACCATAAATGAAATGTTCACTTATTTTCCAGAGGAAAATTACCAGTAAATGTGTTCTTTTCTTGCAAAACAAAACAAACAACCCCCCAAGTCCTCCAGCATATTACGGTTTGAAATAAAATAAACATTTCTGATGGTTCTAACATACGACATTTGAGAAGTTGCTTAGTTATTTATCAGTTTGTTTCCACATTTGAGCTTCTACTCAGATACAAGTAGACATCCTGCTACCATTCATTTGAGGTGGGAGTCTATTAGCAAACCACTGTGACCTTTTAATTAAAAATTGCTATTAATAGAAAAATCCACTTTTCTTTACAATCACGCTAATATTATTTAGTTTATTTATATTGAAGTCTAATTATGTAATTATTTCTGTGCCAATATTCAGGAAAAATGGAAGATTTTTTTTTTTGTTTGGTGGGAGGACCTTCTTCAAATATTGTTTTGTGTGCATATAAGTATTTGGTGCAATTCTATTTGCAAATTTAACTCTAACTAAAAAATGTGGGTCTACTAGATCAAAATTAACACAAACAATCTTCTCTGTCTTCAAAACTGAGTTTTCCCCAATTACAACTTAAAATTGTATGCTCCTTAAAATGTTGTGGTATGGCTCTCCATCTTTGCCTAAATTCTCTCTTAAGAGATAAGTTCTATTTTAGGACCTTGTTAGACAGTAATTTTGGGTAACTCCTGGCGTTCTTAATACCTGAAACTAGTTCCTGGATTTTCCTCACATTAAAACCTGAAACTAGTTTTAAGCACTTCTTAGGTGGCACACAGTTATCCCATTCTACAGCAGGATTATCTCTTATCTGTGTTACCCAGCTCATGTTACACTAAAATGTAGTCACTCAGGGTTATATCTTAGTGTGAACACCCCACCCACCCACTCCTCCTTCTCCCCCTTCCCTGCTGGCTTAGACTGGGCCTCCCTCCTTCCCTACCCAACCCAGCACCCCAAATCCCTACTCACTGCCCCCCCCCCCACATTGTGGCTGCCTGTGCTGTCTGTCCTGGGGGAGCAGGCAGGGAAGGGTTAATCTGCCTGTCTGGCCACTGCTACCACTGCTGTTCTCTGGGCCAGCCTCAGTCTGGAAAAGAGCAGCTCAGTCTGGAGAAAAGCATCCTGGTCCTACCCTCACCCCCATCTCCTCCTCCAGGGGTGGGGACCAGGCAGGCAGGCAGTTTAACTTTCTTTGCCTGCTTCCCTGGGACAGACAGTGCAGGGTTCCACAAGTAAGCAGGGGCAGGGGCAGGGGCAGAAGGGAGCCCTGGGGGTGGGGGGAGCAGGGGTAACCCCAGGGGACAGGGAGCAGAGAGGAAGCCTGAAATGGGAGGCAGGGGGATTCTTACCTTTCAATCCTCCAGGCCCCTGCTGGCCCAAATGTGTGACTGCTCAAAACTCAAGCTACCACTGACACCCATCAAGATTTGTGCGGTTCATAGGGGAAGGTATAATAAGGCCCTTACTTTGGAAGGATCTAAAGTAAGAACATAGGAAATTACATACTAGGTGTGATTAGCGATCTCTCACTATCCCAGAATCATGTTCCTGGTAAGAGCAAGAAGTTGAACAACCCCTGCAGCAGTTGTAATGGGATAGTTTTCTAACAGAAAATGCCTTTGATTTTAAAGCCAATGTATGGACATTAATAACCATTATTGTAATCTACTATGACTCTTACTTAACACTGGTCAAAACAAATTCAGACAGTAAAATCTGTTTGAGCTACACATTGAGGCAGGGAGGGGAGATTGTGAGGGACTAGACTAGTTTCTCAAAAACTCCATTACTTAGAAACCAAATAACACCCTGAAATATAGTTTAATTTCCCTTCCAAAGCAATGTTTCCCCTAGGAGATATTAATCTTTGTTTATTCTTTCTTATGACAATAGTAAATAGTCTAGTTATCTATATAATTGTTTAATTGATTTTTAAATTCTTCTACGTTCTTGGCTACCAAGATTAAAAAAAAAAAAAAAAGAATAGGCCATGTCTTAATTTTTAATTAAAAATTCCTAAAACAATCCAGTAGTGTTTGTACTCATTTCTACCTTTGGTATGTCCTTCATAAGAAAGGTTAAAAGGATAACTTATACCTGTTTCTTGAAATATGACTGTTGTTGCTGAATTTATCTATTTAGTCATCACACAGGAAACATTATAGATTGTAGTGTCCAGACAGTCTATGCTACACTTAGAAAATGTAACTTTACAGATGTATAAACAACATATCAACTTTCCTGACACTTACGTATCTAACAGAACTTTGATAATTTTTGTTTCTATATTTTTTTATAGAAGTCCCTAAAACTCTAATCTCATTTTAACAAAATTTTTTTCTTATCATTCATTTCCTGCATACAAGATGTTCATTTTATGTTAGTTCTCTTACCCATACAGTAGCAGCTATGGTGACACTCATTATTTTTCTTCATCAGTTATGAACTTTACATTCTGCCAAGAAAATGAACTTCAATTTTGCTACATACAAGAAGTTTAACACTAATTAAACTTCAAAATACCCCATCTACATATAATTGCATGAGCCTTTCTACATCTCCAGAAGCCTGTATTGGGCTCATTTACATAATATCTAAGTTACATTAACAAAATACATACCATCAGCAAAAAATAAGCTATAATGAGAACAATTTCTTTCCTCCTTTTAAAGTGAGCTCGAGTTATTTTTTTCTTTGTGACCAATCTGCTTAGATTTTTATTGTTAGGATACCATTAAAATGTAAACTACATGTTAGGAAGGGTATTGTAGAAAGAGAACTGTATCTGATATAGCTTGCACCATTTAAGTATTTCATTTTCTAAAAGGTAGTAAATAAAAATATATACATAGAAAGCATGTGAAGATATAAAGTCAACACCGCTGGGGGGTAGGAGGTGGGGAAGCTTTTAAAGCTCAGATGCTGATAACTTTCTTCATGTTAAGTAGTACCTTACTCTACTTATAGGTTTATTAGCAATTGATTATGCTGCAATGGTTGTTTCAAAAGGAAGTTAACTCAGGAATTTGTAAAATGAAATGTGGAATATGCTTGTGTAATTTACAGTATGGAGTCACCTTCTGATAATTTGAATATTTTTACTTTCTATTTACTAGGTTAAATTCATTTTTTTTTCTGATAACTTCTTTAAAATGTGTGGACTAACCTATGTGAAACTACATATTCTATCTTGAAAGATACATAAGGCCACTTTCTGTGCAGGTTAATTGGTTGCCCTTCAACTATGTAGGGACAAGAATAAAAACCCAAACCATAATATTGTCAATAGGAATACTCAGACATTTATCATGACATGAAAAGAATATGAAGGATGCTTAGGTAAAATGCAGGCTATTTGTCTTATATATAGCCACTGGGCATGTCTGCACAAGGGGTTAACAGCACAGGAGCCTAATAAAACTGCACAGTAGTGCGTCACAGCACAAACATTGCTAACACACTACTGCACAATATTCTTAGGGTATTGAGCAGTGGTGTCACTTAAAAGGCATTCACCGGTGCTACTGCATGGTAACTCCACATTTATTTAGTACTTAATTGTACAAGTACTAAATTAAATGTGCAGTAACCACTGCACATTTATGAATGTGTAGACATACCCACTGGCACTTATATTGTACATGTAAACAGTCTTGTATGTGTTTAGATCACATATTTTCACACACACAAAACATTTATAACCTCCCTAAGCTTAAAGATTGTATAGCACTTGATTTGTGCTTAGACAATTATTATATGCACATAAATTACACTACAGTATGCATAGGTACATGTGCAGTTATATATACCTAGCCCTGAGAATACAGAGAAGTGAAGTCAGAAATAAATATCCATTCTAGAAAGCTTTATTTAAGTGAATTAAGAAAACTTAGTTCTTATAAATGACTGGCTTCCTAGGTATCAATATGTATTTTCTGTGGTATCTAATACCTTCTGTTTCTATTAAAATTCCCTCAGACACTTCTTTTCATATGAATGTCAGCTCCTGTCCAGTGCAGAATTATTTTGATTGTTATGTATTGTTTCATTCCAGGAAACTTTCTTTTTTTACTGTGGCAAGACAAGTGAATCATCTTGACTCTCTGTGAGTAAAAATCAAAATGTTTCTGATTTACACATCTATACCAGCAAGGAATAGAAATGACTGGGCCTTAAGCCAACCCCACTCACTCTATCAAGAATGGACTTAGAATTGGATGTTCATTTCTATATTTCAAAGGCTCCAAGAGAGGTATCCATCAGAGACACCGAGATGATCAAGATTGGAGAGGATGCTGAGATCACCTCTCCAAAAGAATGAGTGTTACTTTTGCAGTTCCTTCTTGTGAAAGGATTCATGGGCTTACAAGGGGCATTTCCTCAGCAACATAGGCTACCACAAGTACAACAAACCTATTATCTGCTCTCTATACTGGCTTCTTGGAGGATGTCCAGTCAAATTAAGTGTTTCTGTACTTACCCTGCAGAGCTTTATGGCTTTAGCCCTACATAATCACCTGAAATTTTAGGCTGAAAACTGGAGTTACCAGTTCCATCTGTTGTACCAGCCAAATGCACAAACGACATAGGCTTTGGCACAAGTCTAGAATGGAGCACTGGTGAGAGATTCTTGCTGAGACATGTTAACTGCCATTACCAACAAATTAACCTTGGTAACCTGAATCTCAAGCCAATGTATTAACCACAAGGCCAGCCCTGTTCTGACTGACATACTTTTAGAACCATCTGGAAGGTATTAGTGGGAGAGTCTACACGTGCAAATTTAAGGTGCATTAGCCATTTTTAAGGCCCATTAAGGACATGGGTCTACATGTGCACACTTAATGTGTTTTAAAAGTGGCAATTTTAGGCTAGTCATGCCTAAATTTGATACCTGCAAAAGCAGGTATCAAATTTAGTTGCAAATAACTAAAGTGCCTTAATGCATGTGTAGATGTGCTAAGGTGCATTAACGCTGTGCATATCGACTGACTTAGGACTAAGTTTAGTTCCAAGTGGATCCACACACCATATTAATGTGCCCGAATGTGTGCACGTGTAGATGTACACCTAAATTGCCTTAATTCACATTAGGCAAATGTGCATTAATTTTAGGCACACATAAGAGCATGTGTAGACATGCCCAGTTTCTTAATTCCTCTCCTCCTTTTCCAAAGAGAATTCTTATCCACTATTCCTGCAAATCCTGTTGCTTCCACGTTTTCCACAGTTTGGCATATAAAACAAAGAGGCAAGAATTCTTGGGAGCGATAGCTTGTATTGGACCTACTGCATGCTTTAGCAAGAAATAGAAAAGCTTTTGGGTATCGCAGTATTCTTCCTCACTTGCCTATGTCTATCTCAACCATAAGTTGATAAGTTGATCCAATAAAAGATATCACCTACAAGAATTCTTGCTTTCTGAATATGCCCTGGACATCCCCAACATCCCCCACCTCAACGCCTATAAGGCCTCATTTACACATTACCCTTAAGATATGATCAACCAGTTAATCATGTCTTACATTGTGACCCAGCCACACATTCAAGCAAGTAATGGCATGATAAAACAAGAAATAAACCACAAAGTTATTCCACAAAAAATATTGAACAAATTTGTGGCTTGTTCTTATCAGGCTATTAATGGAACGCGTAGCCACCCCTGTGGCTTAGAGCCCCATCAGCTGACAGGGCTCCCAGCCACAGAGGTTCAATGCACACTGCCACAGCTGTGACACCAATCAGCTGCAAGACCCGCAGCCACAGCAGCAACACACACATTGCCACAGTTGCGTTCCTCATCAGCTGATGGTGCCTGCAGCCACAGCAATGTGTGGGAAGCTGCTGTCTGTGAGTCTCATCTACTGTGGGGCTAGCAGCTGGGGGAACTTGCTGCTTACCAGTCCTGGGGTCCCCTCGCACCAACAATTAGGCATGACCAGATCTGATGCTCTATCCTACAATCACACCTCCTGCCATGCATATGCCACTAAAATATAGATATATATAGTAGTGTTTCATTTTAATCATGAGAAAATGTGGATTTTGGATTACTTTTTTAATCCAAAAATTGGGGATTTTTGTTTTTAATCAGAGAAAACCAGGCCTCCCATTCATCAGATCCTATCACATCTTTACCTGAATGTCTAGAGGGGCCCTCTAAGAAACACATTTCGTTATATCATAGATATGGTTACAAGTGGGAACAGTAATGGGATGGTAGTGCTGCTTCTCCCTCAGGCTTGGGAGGTGCACTTTTGAGTTTTAGGTGCACTGTTTGATTTTTAGGTGCAGTGTTCTTTTTTAAGGCTAAAATTCACTTGTGACTGCACTGTCAAACCACCAGATCAGGGATTAGCTATGAGCCACAACACCTCTCCTCTTTGCCTTTCACTCAGGGTGAGGATTATGTACTTGGAGCAGTTCATTCTTTTTTTGGAACAATTTCATCCCACTGTACATTTCATTTACCCTAGCTACACTGGCCAGCAAGTAGAGAGGTGATGTTAAAAACAGAGAAGGGTAACCACTCAACATATTGTCACCTTTTTTTTATTAGGTATTGTGCCTAGGTAGTAGCTGGTTATTTACAAGCTGAAAGCATTTCACAACTAGTATACGTCAACTAATAATCCCTCTTTACTGATCGTTGTTAAGGTGGACATTCATATTTTTCTATTGTACATGTATTATCTTTATCTCTCTCCTTTTTTGTAATTATTTTTACTAGATTAAAAAGCTTTGTTGCTATCTGTAAGTTTTCCTTTGTCACAACAGATGCTCACTTGCTGTATCTTGTAAGCCCTTCTTGTGTTAAGATATTAGAAAGTTATCAGTGGGTATGTCTACATGAGATGCTATGTCGCTATAGTGACAAGCTGCGGCAATGTAGCTTGTCGCTATGGCAACATAGCATCGGCCGACACAAACTGTGATGACAACGCTACATCACCGTAGTAATAAGCTACGTTACCATAGCTCTCACTATGGTGACATAGCATTTAAAAATAACTGCGCTGGGACTGCGCAGTACTGGTGGGTATTGTGCAGTCACTTAGTACTTGCTAAGGTTTTTTTTATTCCAAGTTGAGTAGAGTTAGTAGAAAGGCCTTTAAAGGAAGAAGGCTTATCTAAACATGGTATCTAATGACTTCTATCATACTAAAGTTGCAAACAGATGTTCCTTGTATGCTGCCATAATTTTTTTTATGGCAGTATGAGATATTCACACCCTTTTTTGTGCCACAAATTCCCAAAATTATGGCTGCAACAAAAGATGGTATTAATTTGTGCTGGTATTTTGTGGTGGCTGTGTTTGTTTTAAGAACAGCCTGGTCTCCAGAAGCCCTGGGCAGCAGCTCCTAGGGCCTTAGAGACTTCAACCCACATACCCCAGGAATTCATCTGAAAGTGAGTGGCTCTAATTTCTGATTTTTACAAAGATGTGCCCAAAGTTAAAATTGAGGTGCACCTCTGTATATCAGGTCTGGGCTTCTAAAGGTGGCTGTGATACTCCCAGGGACACCTCAACTCCTGCCCCTATGATGGCTCCTTGGGGTACCCACCCTTCTTCTTCACCTGCCATGCCTTGAAATAATTAATCTTAGTGTGAAAGGGAGACTGCCCCCAGGATCCTAGAGTGAACACAGTTCAGCTTGCCCTTGAGATACTCAGTCATGGTCCTCCTGGCCCTATTAGTTCCTCAGGGCACCAGTTGCCTTATGGGCTATTTTTGGCCTCAGTCCACCTCTATAGCCACACCCAAGCCTTGCAGATGCTACTCTAGATCCTTGCACCAGGTTGTACAAGCCTCAGTCTTCTTGGCTCCATCCCACCTATTCCTCTTACTCTAGACTGTCAACTTAGGCCCACTTCCTCTGGTCCAGCTTCTGAGTCTCAGTCTCTTGGCTCTCTTAGCCCTTGGACTGTCTCAGGTTCAGCTCTTGGCTCTCTTGGCTTGAGCCTGCCCCTATTTCACCCTTGGGGTGCAGGCTCTTCCCTTCTTTGCTTTGGCCCACCATAGATAGGACTCAGAACTGGGGCCACCACCCAGGAACTCCTGTGAGCCATCCAGGCATCACAATATACACTACAAGCAGCCAGCTCCTCAAGAAACCTAAAGACCTCTCTGGGTCATTATACCACTGCAAAAGCCCTTCCTCATATGCTAGTTCTCAGCCCCTGGGAGTACTTGGTCTGGCTTGCAGCTTCTGCCCCTTACCAGCTCAGGCTGGTAGGCACCCTCCCCACTATGGAGTTTAGAGCAACCCTGGGCTCCTGTTGCAGGAACTCAGGCTTATATCTCCTGAGCCCCTCCCTTCCAGATCAGGTGCTCTCCTGACCAGCCACAGGTATGTCCTCCCAGCTCAGTGAGAAACTTACTGCACTTAGGCTACAGTTACTCCCTTGCTGACTTCCCTTGCTCCCTATTCAGCTGTCTGGAGCCCTTTCTGCTGTAGTCTCTCTCTCAAAATAACAGGAACCCCTGGCTCCCTGTTACACTCTGCAAATAGAGAAATGAGGCAGGCACTCCCAGAACTTCAGGGGCCAGTTCAGATTCCCTGGGTATGCTTCTGCAACCAGAGAAACCTGAGGTTCCCCCATTTTCATAGGCAGGCCCCAAGTGTTGTCCCACATGATGAAGTCTCTGCAGCCTCTGTTGCCCCTGAAAGACAAAGGACAATATCTTTTTCACCCAAGGAAGTAGATCAGCCATGCTGAGACAAATCTTGGCTCTGGTGATGTGCTTCATTTGGCAACATCTGCCAAACATCTGCCTAACATGTTATTCAGCTGCTTCTTAATATAAAATAAAATGCATCTCACTGGAGGACATTTTCCCCTTACAACTTGTGAACTACACATATCCCAACATGTAGGAAAGAGAAGCTTTAAATCTTCTTTCTCCCTTTGAAAGAATACTGGAGGTTTTTAGGACAAAACTTTAACCCCAAAGTTGCTTTATCCAGACCAACTTTAACTTTAAAGAAGCAATTACAGGATAGTGACAAATGTTAAAACAATGTAAATACAACTGCATAAACAATATAAGTGCAATTGTTAAAATACCTGTATAATCTCAAATCCCCAATGTAAAAAGTACATATTTTGTAAAATATATCATGCATGTGAATTACCATAATCATTCTAGACTTTAGGTATTTTTAGGGAGTATCCTCATTAAGGCAAAATAGAAAATAAAATACAGTCCGCAGAGGCCTTTTATAACCTCACTCTAGGGTTTTATTTCCCCCCTCCTTCAACAAAATGCATTTTTATCTTGGTCTAGAAAATAAGTCATAACACAACTCTTTTTCAGTTTATATGATGTACTATCATCCTCTTGACTTCGGCATCTTTAAATGGCTCTATTTTTTTTTAATAAATAATTTTATTCCGCCACCATGCTCTCTCTTTTTCCTGGTCTGCCCCTCACTGCAGCCACTTTTTGCTGCCCTCAGAAGTCTCTTTTGCATCCTGGACCTGGAATACTCCAAGACTGTGTACATTTTCTTTCAAGGGAAACTCTCAATCCCCAAATTGGGACAGAGAGCTTACCTTTGTCAGACAGGACCCTGGATTAAAGAGAGACCACACTTGTCTTTTGTCAAGAGAATCACTTTATTGGAAAGCTGAATGTAAGTTTAACTAGCATTCAGATCACACCTAGGACCATGGGTGTAAGGTTGGACCCCTGGAGTTCTGAGTTCTTGTTTAGATATTCTAACAGCTCAGGTCCATGATTCCCCATTTCCACCGGGATTACAGTCTATATACAGTCATTAATGGCCTGTATCTGTCTATAACATGATTGGGTATATGATAATTAAAGAGGTTGATCATGAAACCCCCTCCCTAAGCGAATGAAGAATTTATGATAAATACTTAACAACTGTTTAACTGGGATAGCCTCAGAGGTTATCACTTATGGTTTTGCTCTTAACAGTGAATACTGTTCCTTATGGTAATGGATTTCAATTGCTTTGTTTGTGTAACTATAGCCAGACACCTAAAGCAGTACATTCTTGTTTACATTAGCAAAATCATGGAATCATGTCCTGAAAGCCTGTTTCTCGACAAGATTATTCAAAGTTCACTCCAAAATTTATATAATGGAGGTTGTATATAAGATGGAGGAACTTATGCCAAGGCCTCTGGTGTGTTCCTTATGTTCTCTATCCTGTACCAAGTGGCTGAGGGGTATGTGATCTGCCTGGCCAAATTCCTGAAGAGCTGAAGAAACCAGCTGGCAAGGACCAGCTCTCAAAATGCCCTAGGACTCTTCTGTTTTCTGGTTGAGGCATGTTTCACTTGAGTTTGGTTGCAATAAAATGTGGATCAGTTTGTGTCATGCTGTGCTATCAATGGGGCTCCCTAAGGTGCAAGATGGACATTTAGTCCTAAGTGTGTTACTTAATTTAGGGCCTTGGAGGAAATGGTGTTTCATTCTTTGATGATACAGATTTTTTTATTTTTTTTTTTGGTGACAAGTCTTTCATGTTTGGCTCCTGAGTGGGGGTGCAGGGGTGGTGGGCAGGGGTATAAGTTGTAGCCGTGTTGGTCTAAGGACATAGATAGATAGGGTTCTTTGGGTAAATCTGATATCTTTTATTAGACCAACTCAAATAGTTGGAAAACTTTTTTACAAGCTTTCGGGTATAAATCTGACCCCAGCAGTCTTTCCTGCCCAAGTGAAGGAGGTACTAAGTCCAGTGACCTATAAGGTCCCTTCCAGCCCCTAAAAGCTATGAAACTTTGCAATTCCCTTCATCAGGCTGAGGAAGCATCTGCAGTTGGTCTGTGCTCTTCAGACACTTTTGCACTTTCACCTTTTGTTTTTGATTTTTTTAAGTAAATAAAGGGTTTATAAGTAAATTAAAGAAAAGTGTCTTTCCCTCTCTCTCCTTCCCCATATACAACATCCATAAACACACACACCGATATTCCAGATTCAGACATCTGATATTAGAGGTTACCGGTGTGTCCTCTTGTAAAACAATGGTTCCTCAGCATCAAGGCTTATGAGAAAGAGAGAACAAAAAAACATTCACTCCTATAACCTCATTCTCTTGCTCTCTTGAGACCCTTTAATCTACTTTAATATACCTACACACCACCTCTTCAGTCTTCCAATTAACCATTCATTGCATAATTATCTTTTCCAGCTGAGCATCCTACTCCCAAGGAATAATTTTGTTCTGATTATCGTTTCCTTAACTGTGTTATCTGTATCATTTTATAGAAGATTGCCAGTAGTTTGAGTAAGCTTTCAAATAATTCAGCAGATTTATAATATACATTTGGTGGCTTGGACTTCTCTCTTACCTCTCAAATGAGCACACTATTACCTTTATGCCATTTCCCAATTATAAGGATGGCTTTCATTCCAGTCACTTCAATTTGGGCTGCTTCACTGTGGAAATCAGGCTTTATTGGAATGAGTGCTACTGATGCTGTTAATCAGCATATTATAGAACCATGGCGGATTATAACCCCTCCGCAACATAAATCTTTCTTGGTCTGACTGCACAGCTCCTAAGTGAAATACATGGCTTATTATTTGACAGTTTGCCAAGCACTGGTTATTTGCTTTGGTGTTTTGCACACTTTCAGCAGTTTGTCAAGTGGCCCAGTTTGTTCACTTGGATCCCTGCTGTTCTATTGACAGCACACGCTGAATAATAAGTTTAGTTTTATATAATAACCTCTTGCACCAAGCCAAGCCTCACAGTATGATTGAGCCAGACATAGTTCTAATAATATTGGACTAGCTAGTCATAGAATACTTATTAAAATATAACATTTTGTATTAAAATGTAGTTCTATATTGGGAAGAGTAAATACAAAACAAAACAAAAAAACCCAGAAAAAGAAAGAAAACCAAAGCAGTTTACATCCTCTGAGCCTGATTCTCAGGTGTACTGAGACCGTTTCATTTCACTCACAGATGTACAGATGTATTAACATTGATAAGCCAGCCCTTGACAATGCCTTTTTGAAGGGACAGAGCTGGCATAAGGTTCCTGGCAATTCTTTAAGTGTGTTGCACAGAAGCTAAACTCCCCTTCTCAGAGTCTACATAAAGCAGAGTGTAATTCAGAAGACACCTGTAATATGAAGGTGTTTTGACTTATATGAGGGACCAGAGGGAGAGACCCAAATGGTACTGGAATTTCAGGAAATTGGAATTTTTCCTATATTTAGAATCCACGTTTTTACATGTTATCTAAATCAGTCAAATAAATACCTTGGTCCTTCCGTCCTTATTTTTAAGATGGAAAGATATAATAGCTAAGGACAGAAATTACACATAAACTGGTATAAGTGATTGGAAATTGGTTCAACCCTGTAAGGCAACGGAAGTTCAGTGCATGTAAGCTGCTTTCAAAATAGCAAAAACTGGTTTAAGATAAACCTGGATAGATATGGGTAGGGATAGAAGTTACACATAAACCAGTTTAAGTGATCAGAAACTGTTTTAAACCTGTAACAGAACAGAAGTCCAGTGCACATAAACTCATTTCAAAATGGCTGAAACTGGTTTAAGATAAGTCTACATTCAATAAGTTTAACTGATTTAGGTCAAACCGGTTTATGAAACTTCTGTCCCAGACCCTTTCCTGGTTCAAGTTAATCAGAGTCCTCCAGCATCTCAGTATTTTGCAGCCCTGGGCTGGGCTGCCTGCCCTTCTGCTCACTAGCTGGAGCAGTGAGGGCTGGCTCACTGGCTTCCCTGCCCCCTGCAGACAAACCTGGGCTGGTGTCTAAGGGTCAGGGAGGGAGGGGTTAAAATTCTGAGTACAGAACTGCCTTGCCCTGCTAAACTTACTGCCCAGAGGCACCTGGAAGCAGGAAGAGGCAGTGATGAGCAACATTGCAGAGTCCTGTGGCTGAGTCCTGCTGCTGTGACTGGGACTACAAATCCCAGAGACCTCAGAGGCAGGAAGAAGAAGAAGTGAACATGCAGCCCATTCTGGCTACATGCCAGAGAGCTGTGCTCTATTCTTCCCCTTCACTCCCCGCTGGCTTCTGGCACGAGCCACTGTGAGCATGTGGTTGCATTCCCTCAATCACAAGTGAATGTCTGTTCATTTGCTTATTGGTTCAATCTTTGCAGCTTAGACTAACCTGGAAAGACTGAATCAATTCAGCCTTGGGCTTTTTGTCTGTCTGTACTTAGCCATAGTATCAGACTTAACTGATTTAGGTTAAATTGATTTATTAACCGTCTACCCAGATCCCCTCCAGATTCAGATTAACTCCCAGTCATTCAGCATCCCAGGATGCTCTGCACCACCTCCACAAACTCCCCCTCACAGGGTGGGTGAGCCCAAGCTGTCTGCTCCAGCTGAGCAGGGAGGCGTTCTGTAGTGCCTCCTGAATTTTAGCCTGGGCCACTGCAGGCATGTGGCTGCTGCATTTCCAGAATCAAAAGTGAATGTCTTTTCACTTGCTTTTCAGTTAAATTGACAGCTTTGACTAACCTGCAAAGATTGAATCAATTCAGACCCAGGCTTTTCGACTGTCCGTACTTAGCCCATAAGTTCTATGATTATTGCCCCAACAGCAAGAAGTATAATAACAGGTGGCCCAAAGCCTAAGATAAAGATACCATCCCAAAATTTTATCTATCCTAATAAGAGAATTTTTGAAGTTTTCATATACCTAGGATGAGTGAAAATTAAAATGTCCATTCTATAGGAAATAATGAAATTCAACATTAGTTTTCAGCCTAAATAGAGTCAGAAAATTGAAGTAATTAGTATTAGTAGACAATTTTTATGAAACAAAAGACTCTGGAAAATGTTGTTTTGAAATGTCAACATTTTTGTTTCTGTCCTTAAAAAAAACCTAAAATATTTTGTTTCATTTCAATGCTGTTCAGTATTGAACTGTAACTTCCTGTGGTGTCACAGTGCCTCTCAGCATTACTTTGTATGCCTTTTGTTTTCTAGGGGTTGGGCTCTCTCACAAGACTACATGCCATAATGCGGTGGACATCTAGGATGCATCCACTTATTTGGTGACAAGGGACACTGTAGCACATAATGGCCTTTATAGTTCAGCCAAGAATCTTGACCCATTGTCACATGAACTACCCATGCAATAACTCTCAGAAGTCTCAATGACAGCATGCACTGATTCATGCACATGTCTCAATGACAGCATGCACATTCAAATTCAATGTTGTACTGAATCAAAAGAAACTATTTTTAGTTGTGTTTAGTTGTTTTTTTTGTTTAATGAACTGAAATGTTCCAAAGTGAAATTCTTTCTATTGACATAAAATAAGTTTTCAAGCTTTGTACAAACTGCAATCTCCATTGAAAAATTGTAACAGAGCAGTTTTACAAAATCTAGAATGAGGCCCCTCCAATATAACTAGAGTATTTGAGTCAGGGTGGGAAACAATCTTCCAAAATTCTTGTCAGATTTCATTTTAAATTTATCCTTTGTCATACAGGATACTTAATTCTCCCTTTCTCCTCAAATTGAGAAATTTCTTAGGTCATTGGGCCTTTCAAGAGAATGAAAGTTTCAGAGTGAAATTGGATTTATTAAGGTAAAATTTTCAAAATGTAAAAAAAAAAGGAATTGGAATTTAGACATGATGATTGGTATCCTTTCATCTGTGAGAGATGGTGGAAATTGCAGCCTATGGCATCATTAGTTTGCAGTGTCTCATATGACTGAATAATCCAATATGAGATTTGCATGATCTGTGACAGTGGTTGTGTGTGTCATGACTGGGTGGTTCAGGAGCTGCTTACCTCCTGCAGACTCTTTTCTCTTCAAGCTGTTGGAGCCCATTCCTATCATGGACTGTAATGCCCTGGTGAAGGTGGTGACACCACTTGTTTCAGTTGTTTGACAAAGTTTCTCATTGGTCAGGATCAATTCAAAATGCCTTCGTATCTCACTTGCATGTATCTTTGTAGTGAAGCTTGGGACATCCTGTTGTTCTTGTTCCCTCCGATAGTTCCCCATATAGCATGTCCTTGGATATACGTCCATCTACCAATCTGCTAAGATAGACTAGCCAGTGCAGTCATCTCTGTTTGAGTAGGGCCTTCACACTTGGTAGGGCCTTCACACTTTGCCCTTTGAAGAACCTCTACATTGGTAATTTTATCTTGCCATTTGATGTTGAGTATGAAGCATAAACAGCGCAGGTGGAAGCTGTTTAACCTTTTCTCTTGATGTGCATAAGTTCTCCATGTTTCCCTACCATACCAGAGAGTGCTGAGTATACAACCTTTGTATACTAGCATTTTAATCTTGATAGTAAACTTTGAGTTGTTTCATGATCTTTTAGTTAGTCTGCTGAAAGTGGTGACAGCCTTTCCAATGCAAACATTAAGTTCTTCACCCAGTGAGAGGTTGGTGGTCACTATGGAGCCTAGGTAGCTGAACTTTTGGATTATTTATAGCTGTTTCTCATTAAGACTGATTGATGGATCTTGTGGAACTCCCTGTCCTAGTACAACGGTTTTCTTTATGCTGATGGTGAGAGCAAATGCCTGGCAAGCTCTTGAAAGGTGATCCATGAATTCTTATAGTAGGTCTTCATCGTGGGCTATAAGGGCAGCATCATCAATGAATAGAAGCTCCCTGCTAAACACCTTTCTAACTTTAGTCTTTGCATTAATTTGTGAAAGGTTGAAGAGTTTCCCATCCAATCTCATGTGAAGGTACACTCCACCTTCCAGGTCTTTAAACACACAGTTCAGGAGTACTGAGAAGAAGATTCCAAAGTGTAGGGGCAAGAGCGCATCCTTGCTTCACTCTGCTTTTCATCTCAAAGGTGTCCAAAATGCATCCATCAGACAGAACCATTGCTTTCATGTTGTGGAAGGAATGTATAAGATATAATAGGATTTGTGGGCATCCCATCTTTTCTAGGACTACAAATAGACCTGCTCTGCTGATGGTGTCAAACAATTTGGTTAGATCCACAAAGGAGATGTACAATGGTCTGTTTTGCTCTCTGCACCTTTTTTTGAAGTTGCCACAGGGAAAATATCATTCCTATGGTTGATTTTCCAGCCCTGAATCTGCACTAAGATTCAGGGTAGACACAACTTGCCAGCTGTTGTAGGCGCACCAAGATGACCCTTGCCAAAGCTTTTACTACTGTACTTAGTAGCAAGTTACCTCTGCTGCAGATGCCCTTATCTACTTTATTTTTATACAGAGTGACAATATTTGCATCACACATATCTTGTGGTACCTCATCCTCTTTCCAGCATTTGAGTAGCAGCTGATGAAGATATGGTAGTAGGCTTTCTTTCCTGCACTTGAACATTTCTTCCGGGATGCTATCTTTTCCAGAAGCCTTGTCACTTGATAGTGTATCAATGGCCTTGCTTAGCTCTTCTACAGTGAGCTCCACATCTAACTCTGTTAGGAACTGTAGAGTTGGTATTTGGTCCAGTGATTTGCTGTTGATGTTTCTTTCTTGTGAGTACAGTATAACTCTAAGTAGTATTCAACCCAACAAGGCATCTGCTTGCTTATATTTGTAATGGCTTCACCACTGTATGATTTGAGAGGCAACACTGTTGACAGTAGGGCCTAGAGCTTTCTTCAGACCATTGTACATGACTTTTAGGTTTCCTGTGTCTGAGGCTGTCTGCATCTCATCACAGATCTTCGTCCAGTACCGATTTGCCCAGCAACTGGTTGCTCTTTGAGTTTTTTGCCTGTTGAAGTTTTGTTTTGGTGCTCTCAGTTGGCTTTTTGTTGTGTTCCAGATAGGCTGTGTTCTTGATGTTGATGAGAGGTTATACTTCTTCTGCATTTTCCTCAAACCAGTCCATACTGGATGGTCTCTTCTCCCCAAATGTAGCTTTAGCTGTTTCATGGATTGCAGTTCTTAAACCTTCCCAACTTTCCTATGCCTTCTTTGACAATGATTTCCCAAACATACTGAGTTCAAAAGCCTTCAGAAACTCTTGGCACTGGTAAAATTATATTTATATTATATTACATTATTTAGTAATATAAACAAGAGATCTCCTAAGTTCTAATTACTCTTATTGCCCGTTCTTTTCAACTGTATATAAGCTGATATGGTAGTGAACCACTATGGCCACTCTTATGATTTATGGTAACCTGCTATTATTTCAATAGATGGAGCAATCAGTCTTTTATCTTCTCCTTATGCTGCTTCATGAATATACTGATTTCTGTAATGTTATGCCTTGTTTAAGATGTGACTGTTGTGATTAGGACTACAGTGTTGTAGTCATGGTTCTCCAGGAAATATATCAGAAGCAATAATTCTTTGTGATACCTTTTTTTGGACCAACTGTATAATTGGAGAGATGTTAAACAAGATTTGACTCCTTTTTTAGGTCTGTGTACTTTGTGCCCAAAAAGTCATTAGGATTACACAGTTTTGGCTGTATTCCAATTTTTTTAAAATCAGGATATGTATTTTCTTACTGTCCTAATAATATGGTGTAGACTTCAGGGATATTTTTTTTCTGTCAGTTAATTCTTTAAGTCCAAATTGTTTTATATATTTATGAAATGCATACGATTTTGTCCTCTTGTGAAACAATCTTTGAGTCTCCTGTCAGACTAAAACTTAGAGGATTTTGCAGTGTAGTATGAGTTTGTGCATGAGCTGGAAACAGATTTTTCAGTTATGAATGTTTTAATAGTGACATCACTAGTCTTGCTGAGTTTATATATTGAAATTCATAATATTCTAAAAGCATTTTTCTGTTATAAAAATGTATACCAGAGCTTCATCTAACAATGACACATTTTTTTCTCTTCATTTTCATATGGTACAGATAATATTCATCTCTGTAAAAACACTGTAAAGGAACAGTATTTTCTGGAGTTCATCTGAGATTTCTTTTATTCTGTACCTCACGCTCATATTTTCATATTAACTGATGTTTTTGAAAATAAAAGCTGAAAGCTCTGGATCTGAGTCACTGTTGTATAGGGTGGTTGCAAAAATAAAAGGCTTATCCTAAAATGAACAGGGAGAGGGAGAACTACTGACATCACAGAGAATTATAGATATCACTCAGAAGAGAACATGGTATTTTGTAACTACACTGGATAGGTCTGAGATAGGTCTATTGCTCACTAATAAAAGGAATGCAAATTCCTTAACACCTTCCAATTCATTCTGCAATATAACAATACCCATTCCTTTACAATGTACAGACCTTTTCTGATGCTTCCTAACATACCATTATTATTTGTCTTGGAACTCTTCAAAAACAGCAAGTAATACTTTGTTTTGGGCCTTTTCAGTGTTGTGTGTATAAAAGCTAAAGAATGAATGAGGCCTATTTCTTCTCTTAGTTCCATCACTGTAAATCCAGACTCTGGTTGAAATGGTAGTTTAACTTGCAACAAGTCAGTCAGTTTATTTCTTCATGGCAGCTTAATAACCAGCTTTGCTATGTGTGCATAGCAAAAGAGTTTTTGCTGAATTCTTATAAGATATTGGGTATTATGGATTGGACTTTCAAAGTTGTCTACAATAACTGGAATCACAGGTTCCACTTATTTCTAACAAAAATAGGATTCTTCAATTCCTTGGATAACTTTGAACAGTTCATCCCATGTGTATTTATTTCACTTTGATCGGATTATCCATCTATATACCTATTTCACAGTGAACAGTTGCCTCTGTATTTTTTGAGTTGGGCAACATTCCCTATCACAGTGACTTCTCAGAAAAGTTGCTCTCCTTGGCAATCTGTATTAGTGGTACTTCCACTATGTTTTCATCAATATTGTACTTAGAAAATGATTCATAACTTCCAAGTTTCCTTTCTTTTGGTAACTATTCAACCAAATCACCAGTGGCTAGTTATTTGACATTCTATACTGTGACATTCTAAACAGAATTTAGCGTATTTTAATTTACCAGGTACTCAATCATATCTCTCAAAATTGATGTCCAGCCTTCAGCAATTTCTCCCCCTTATCAACTGATGTGGGAACGGGACATTTCCATGCAGAGATATATTATTAAAAATCACAGAGACCTCATTAATTCCTTGATTGCTCATGCAAGAGAGACTGCTACCCCAAATGTCATTTATAAGAAGTGAGATGCACACTGTTATATGTAATCACTGTGCCTGCAAACTGTATGCCTACTTTGTGCATGAAAGTACTGAAACTGAGCTTGAATATCTGGAGTTTGCTACTAGCATATTATTTGCATATGCTAATATACACATTATTTACCTGACTGCAGTCATTTCATGCATAAATTAAGAATGCATCCTGCATACACATTTTTTGTGCAAAGACCTTGCCTTCTGTCCTTTGGAAAATCAGGCTTATTGTGTCCTACTTGACTTCTAAACAACATAATTTCTCTGATTTTTTGCCTTTGTGTCCTTCATGTTTTCCAAAATGCCAAACACATAAAACAAACTTATCCATTTGCTTTGTGTTCAACTTCTTCACCAACAGCATTGCAGGATTATCTAGAAGAATTATTGATATTTAAAGTTCAAGTTCTTTTTTATGTTTCTGCCATCAGCCAACATTCCTAAAGGGAAACATCTCTTTAGAAAGCAGAAATATATATATATATATATATATATATATATATCTTGGCAGTCATCTAATATATTCCACCAACTTCTGGTGCTCTAAGGAGGAAGCTATACCTTCCTGGAATTACCTTTATTAAATTGTTGAAATCACAGAAGAGATGTATAGGGTCTCCACTGGTTTCATGAAATGTAATGTATTATAATGTAAAAATGGGAAGATTTTCAATTTTGTAGAAACAGAAACCTAATTAAAGGCAGCTTGATCATGTTCTGTGACAAATTAGCATGTGGAAGCTCTTGTGAGAGCACTAGTAGTCAAACCAACATGAAAAAGGGTGGGAAAGCAGGCAATAGCAATGCCCCAAAGAGTTAAGCTAGTTTATGTCAGTTGAGCAGTGTTACCTTTGATCTAGCTCTGCCAATTCCCACCAGTCCTCAAATAAGGTGTTGCCAGAGTAATTGTCTGACACCCACTCATCTACTTCCTCCATGGTATTGAAATATTTTGTGACCAGAGTGTTAGTTGAAGGTTACTTATCTGATCCAATTTGACTTTTTTAAACATAAGTAATGCCCCTCACAGCAACAAAACTGTGGCATAAGCAAGTGGCTAGGGATCTCATTCAGTGCTAGCCAATTTACTAACTCTGTCAAACATATGTTCCAAAATTACCTTTGGGGAAAATCACCACTGCATATTTAAATATTTATGTGTGTCAGAGTTGCATTCTCCATTTGGTCATTTGCTCCTTGGATGATGAAAGCGTGGAAACAACAGTGTGAGCATTTGCTTGTTTTGATGTTCTAGTTCTTCCCTTGAAATAGCTGCCTCTGCATAAGAGAAAATGAAGATTCTGCAGCCACCCTTGTGGTGAATCTTTACTTCAATACCAATCATTTTCTTCTTTGGGGACATTTTTTGTGTACATAGCAATTTTGCAAATGGAGATAGAAAAAGGTTGTTCAGATGGTTTTTTTTTAAAGGAGTTTACAGCAATTCAATTGACAACTATAGGAAGCAGATGGCTAAGAAAATTGCTTATATTTTAATTTAAAAAAATATTATTAAGAAATAGCTCTGAGCCACCTAATATGCAAATATTTAAGGTTGTTTTTTTTTACCCTGGGACTTGACATTTTAGGAAGTTGTCAGACCATTTTGTTTGTAGACTTTCAGTTTGAAACCTGCTCAGGTTGGTAACAAATGGAACTTGCTTCTATTTGATGGCTGATTCGTGACCACTCTGAAATGAGTTGGTGGTTTCAGCCCAGTTTTTTAATAGACAGGTGTCCACATCAGAAAAAGTCCAACAACAGTCAGATTGGCAGACTCAGCAGAAGAGCTGACTTAACAAGGAAGCTGTACAAGAGAGCAGCTTGCCAGGTCAGTATTGTGACATTTTGCTGGTACAAAGTGGCATTATTTGCTGTACTGTTGCTTAATATATACCTTTTCACAGGAGAGAGAGGAATTCATTCTCTAAGGCTGTCAGTCTGATATTTCCCACAATCAGTAAATCCAGCGTCAGAAAAATGTCTTTGTGCTGCTTGTTCAGTAACTGGATGCTGTTTGCATAGCAAGGCAAGAGAGAGAATGGAGGGGAAAAAATCTACTAAGATTCATTTGAAAGCCCTAGGTTTTTGTCAAAAGAAAAACATTTATAATAGAACTGATAAAATTCCTTTTAAGATGTATGTTGTTTTTGCCTAAGGTGCCTAAGACAAACACAGTGAAGAATCTCTAACCTGGATTTGGCTATAAATGGGGAAGCACATTTTTGTCAGTCACTGATAAACTCTGTACTGTATTTAAAAATACCAGTCTGAAATTCACAGATTTATTGCATCAAGATACAAAAAGAATTGAATGTTTCTAGTAATTACTGGAGCATAAGCAACTGCTCCAAAACCTGGCTTCTGGAGTTAGTCATAAAAATGGGAGCCCCATATGTAGCAGGAACACAGCAGAAATCTTAGTTGTAGACATTTTGTTGCAGATTGGAAAGGAGAATTTTGCCCTTAAGCTACATATGTATGAATATACACAAATACAAAATGGCTAATTGGAACAGACTGCAGATCATTTATTCAGCTGCAAACACTGTCTCTACACTTGGAGACCACTTACAAGGATTTATCTTAATCTGAGTGCAAACCAGTGATGGACTGAACAGGCACTGCCAGTGCTCATGGAAATAAAGCAATGGTGCACACAAAGAAAAACCTGCTGCCAAGTCAGCTGTTGTACTATGCCAGGCTGAATTTTTACATGACACTCTAAAGCGATGTATAATACCAAAAGATACTGGCTGTGCATTAACATCTCCATATTTTGCAAAATCTAGGCCAGATACAAATTTTCAAAAAGCCTGAGGCCAAATCAATCTAAGTTATTGCTTTCTGGAAGTGGCATAGTTTAGATTGTTAGTGAACCAATTTGCCTCTGGGGGGAGAGTGGGCGGGGATTTTAGACTGCGTTCCACCATTTTTAAACCAGTCAATGTGTGACGAACTTCCATTCCGTTGTAAGTATAGACTGGTATTGTGTGTTGAAATTCTGTAGCAGAAATAGACTGGTTCCCAATCATTTATACCAATAAAAGTGTTACATCTGTATCTTTTCTTCCTTAAACCCCTTTTGCCTCCAATTGCCTGGTATTTTTGACAGAGGGAGTGCACAGCAGAATTATCACAACAAGAGTCGCCTTAATATTTGAGAGGCAATCCTAGTCCTGTTGAAGTCAAGTAGATTTCAAGGAGAAACCGAAAGGTGTCAAAGAATCTGTCTGATAACCAGTACATTGTGTGTGGAATACCAGTAGAAGAATACGGCATGGACCATTTAGCAGGCTATTCCTGAGCTCTTCTACCTGCTGCTGATAGGAACTGCTAGAGATCACTGTTCTAGGATACTTTCTGAAACATCAGTCTGCCACATTTTTGTATGCTCAATGCTCTGTTGATCACAAAGTGTTATCCTGGAACCTTAAAAGTAAGCTAGGTCTACTCTCACAGGAGGTATTCAGGCCTAAAAGTTGAATTCCATTATACATTGAGTTCTGAAAAAAAACAGAGTAGAAAGAAAAGAAATGTTCCTATCCTTCAAGACAGACAGAATTTAAAGACTCCAACACTTTAATCCCAATAGTTTACTGAGCAAAATAGGCACTGTTTTGCAAAAATGTAGCCGCCAAGTTGTGCTCCCTCCATTTTTCCCATAAGAAGGAAATAAGCTCAGTGAGATGAACTGGCATGATATCTGATACAATATGCAATCAGCATATCTTTTCAGTGGCCACAGCCTATTTTGTCAGATGCTATGAAAGGACTAGGAGAGAGCATCTAAATGAATATATTTGTTCCTTCTTATATGTTTCTTTTCCCACCTCTGGTACATGTAAATACTAATTTTATTTTAGTTTTCTCATGCTGAAAAAAATGTTAAAGAATCTTGTAAAGAATAAATTATGAAAAGAAAAAAAAATAATGTTCACCATTCTTTCCATACATTGTTTGTATCAAAATATCTAATATCATCAGGAAGTGCCAAATATGAATGTGGGGAGTCAGGGGTCTCATTTTCCTAAGGGCTGCACATCTTGACAAATTGATATAGTCTTCTTTGGGTACATCTACATGTCACGCTGTACGCCATGGCAATGTAGTGATAACATGAATCTACACATGATCAGCAGCTACTTCACTGTAGCGGCATGCTCTCCCATTTTAGCACACTGCTACGGCAAGTAGCAGAGAAATCTAACCATGTAGTGCATGCGTAGTGCAGTACAGATGGTTACTTTTGGAAGTCCTAAAGCATGGCGTGTAGCAACATTGCCATATGGTACTGTGTAGGCACACCCTTTGTCACATAACTGCACTAGTGTTGAGGAGACAGTATATAATGAATTATGAGAAAGAAATGCAGACTGTGAACGAGTCTCTTTGTATATGGCTCGACCAGTGCTGCACACCCCTAGAGAGGTACGCTACCTTCTTGGGTCATTCATCTGCCACAACTTGATGGTAGTAACTGAAGAATTCTCTCCCCAAGAAGGAAAACTGGCTCCACCCTCAGGGCTGTGTTCAATAATCCAAAATGATCAGTTACGGCCTGGAACAGAGCCTCATCGGCCTTACAGGGGGGAGTCCTCCAACCCCAGTACCCCTGCCACAGTTCTCTGGGCTTAAGTACAGGCTCCTGCTGTTAAGGCATCACAGCTAGAAGCAGCTCTCAGTACCTTCCTGGATGACTCCCAGGAAGCCTCTGCAGTCCATTAGAAACAAAAATGCAAAAATATGGGCTGAGGTATTCCTTACCCCTAGCCTCTATTGCTCTCTAGTGCAGGGTTTTTCCTTTCACTACTGCCTGTGACCTTTTGGGCTCTCCATCTTGTACTCCCAGCCTATCAATGCTAGTTTCTGGTCCTCATTTGTAGCTTGTCTGTCTTGTATTGAGGGGAGACACCTGAACTGAGTTAACATCAAGTGATTCCTCCCCTGAGGTTATAAACAGCTTGGACTGTTCCAGCCCCATCTTAGTGTTTCCAAATAGGGCTTTCCCTTTCCAAGGGTTCTGTTTCCCACAGGAAATGTTAAGGGGGCTGGACCATCTCTGTGTTCTCCTGGGGCTTTCTGCAACACAGGCTTTCTCTGCTGGGTTACTTCTCCTCCTCCGCGCGACAGTGCTCTGCAGGTAAGGGTTTAGTTCTTTCCATGTTCCCAGACCTGTTTACAAGCTTCTTCTGTTTGCTGCCTCTGAGCAGGATCTGCAGTTGCCCTGTTTCAACTGCCCCTATGTCCTGCCTGCCTCTTTATTTTTGGGGCTGCTTGACTTCCAGATATTAAGGGGAAGGGAGTGAGCATAGATTTTCTTCTTCCCACTCCCCCTACTCTCCTACACAGACAGATTACAAAATGTGGGTCATTTAAAAAGTAATGGATGACTGGAATTAGTTCAAGTCTAAAAAGAAAAAAAAAATAAAGCTGTAATGACCTTGATAAAAGAGCACATGTACTATAAAATAGGAATAAGACAACAGAAGAGATGAGACCCAAAGCTTTACCTGTATAAATTCTGAAATAATGAGAACATTATGGTACAATTTGCTAATAGGAGGTGTAGGGGATGTTAGATTTTGTTAAATAAGAAGGTAGCAGGTCTTAAGAGTCCATTAATCTACAATAAATCAAATATTATTTTGATAGATTTCTAGATTTGGATTTCAAACTCTGCTTTTTAAACCACTTCATAACTGAGAGGGAAAACTGGTCAAATACTAAGTCCCATACAGCTGACAAATGTGACAATTTAAGTCTCCATACAATCTAAAAAAAAAAGCTAGGTAGGTAATAGTAATAATGCAAAATAGGATTCTAATTTAAAATATAAACAAAGTGTAATATATGCAAAAATAAAACTTAGAAGTTCCCAGAACTTTCAAATTATGTTAGTCTAAATTTTGCAGTACTATTTTCAGTTTAAATCTACATACATTTTTTTCTAGGTTAATTCCCCTCATTCAGAATATAGTTTTGTTTGAAAGGCCGTCTCAATATGACTTGTACTTTGATCCCATCATATGAAGTCCATTAATGTTTGGACAATTTTATCTCACCCGTAATTTTGCCCTTGCAGCAAACAAGTAATTTACATGGCTAATTAACTAGTTTCTTTATGCAGAAACTGAAGTACAAAGCATGTCTGCAGAAAAACATGAGTATGTAAATTGCAAGTGCAGGTTTGTTTAATAACTTTGGAAAATATGGTTCATAGGTTTTGCAAACTGGCAACACAAAAGAGTTTTAAATAAAAATGTTAAAACACACGTACTTAAAAGAATGCATCAAGACATTTGAACAATGATAAACAAAATTGTCATTTACAGAAACAGCAGTCTTCAATCCACTGGTCGTGGTGATAAACAGCATACAGTGTTAATATAATGATCTTATTTAACATATAGTAACTTATTGGAGTAATGATCATTCTAGTGATTTTTTTTCCTCCAATAAGTATCCCTCTTTACCGTATCATTTTGGAAGTTACATAAAAGGGAAAAACAGGATTTACCCAAACTGAGTTTAATACTGGCTTTCCAAAGAAGGCACGTAAGTGCAACAGATTAACAAAATAGCTCTAAATTATTACTTAAATACATGATCTGACAGCTCAGGTCCTTGTAGGTTAGATTTACAAAAAGGCAATCCTGCCAAACTCTCCTCCTTTTACCAATAGTCTCCTGTGATTAGTGTCTTTCTGGGATCAATATAAGTGGCAAAAACACACACCCTGCCAACTAACAGGACCCACGATGCTAGTAACTCTGCATGGTGTTGAGGTAGGAAGTACCAAGCTTGCCCTACTGCACTGGATCCCTGTTTGTGATGTATGGTTGATTACTGTTATATGGCTACTGTTTCTTTAAAGGTTGTAACTGCGCGTGTCACTCCAGGCGTCATGCTTGCTTTCAGTCTGGATCCCTGCTCAGAATAATGAAGTCATCAGCCATGGGAGTTATATGTTGTGCTTTTTGTGTCTAATCCCCAACTTTGAGTTCTGAAGAAAATAGCTGCACAGGCCATGCTCCACTATACAGAAACCATTTCCCACCAACGTCTCCTTGATTTTATCTCTGTGCCCAGCATGGGATTCCATCCTGTGTTCATAGGCACAGTCTCCCATGTCTGGTCCTCATTATCTGCAGGCCTTCTGACTTCCCAGTATCCTCAGCTTTGTCTTCTTGGTAGTCTCTTTCAGGGTAACTCCTTTCCTCTCCCTGGAAGTTGTCCCATCCCCAGCCTGGGAAGCCTTGTTTTTTTAGGTACCTGGCCTGAATTGACCTCCTTTCCCTGCGCACACCCTTTTATAGTCCTAAGTAGGCAAAGCCAGAAGTGAATTAGCTTCATGAATCTTTATCAAGGTGCTATGATGCTTTCCTATGCACTTTTGTAATAGGGTTTGGAGCCCCCACGGTGGACACTAATGTGCATAGTGGGTATACCAGACCAGATCCTCATTATAAATCAGCATCTCTGTGTTGTTCTATACCAGCTAAAGATCTGGTTCATTATATTTAAGTGGGTGAACTTCACCTTTAAGATTAGGAACATTATGAAGTTGCTGGAGGTCAAAGCCCAAAATGAATAATAAGATGATAGCAATGGTGAGGTTTTTTGTCAGCTACAAAAGAAATTAACTAGCTTTGTGAAAGGTAGGTTAAACCGAAACTAGAATCCTTCACTCAGGTTCATAAAATGCCCTCGCTGTTCATGCAAACACACATACACAGCTACCTCTGTATTTCAGTGCAGGAAATCTGAGTTTCAGTATTTTTGCTAATGGCAAAGCAAACAACCACAGCTAAGGTACAATCAAAGCAGAATCATCCTTAGTAGGGTGACTAACAATGGAAGCATGACCTTACTGTGGGTAGTTTTGCTCATTTTCAAGGAACCTGAGAAGTCTATGAAAGTGGGGAGTTATATAGGGCTTTTTCTTTTGTAGTTTACTGCTTTGATTATGTTTGGTTGTAGAAGCTCCCATAGCCATCAGTAGCCTATGGCAGTATTTTAATGGGATGGGATACTTTCATGTGAGGAGAGCATAAAGAGCATGTTAAACTGGTTTACTAGACACAATAACTTGAAATTTATTATGAAGTGAAATTACTAAATGACAATTAGAATTATTGTTAAAGGCATCTTGTTATGCAAAATCAGGTCTTCAACATGAACAAATTAGAAATGAATAATTAGACTGAAAGAGGGAACCATTTTTATGCTTGTGTTAATGGGTCAAATTCATCTGAAGTGTAACTTGCCTTAAGTGAATGAAATTACACCAGGGATCAACTTGGTTCAGTAAGTTTGTGTTTTATACTGAAATTATAATTTGCATGCCAAGTTGTGATGCAAAAGAATCCTATTATAAATGTCATGTTAAAAGTTTTATATGATTCAGTATGTTATTATCCCTTTGAATACTGGAATTTCCCATGCAAAAAAACAAGCATAGAAGCAGAATTCTTTACTAGCAGTACCAGATGAATTTGATATATTGGGCCATGTCTACACTGTCTCTCTGGAAAAACTGGGAGCAATGCTAAGAAGACACCTTACCCACTTGTTCTTGTTCAGCATGTTCCTGTGCCTGAAAACTCAGCTGTGTAACTTGCCTGAATACAGGCCAAGAAGCACACTGAGGCAGAGAGCCTCAGAATGAATGGGCACGTGCTCCAGGCCATGCTAAACTGACTATGATACCTAGTACTTTCCATGCTATGATACACACTGAGGAGAAGCACGTGGGTCAGCTATGGTTCCCAGGGGTACTCTTGAGCTTGCTATTACGACATAGTGTCAGTGGGCACAAACTGTGATGCCAATGCTACTGCACAGTAGCAATAAGCTACTGCTCAGTAGGGTTGGAAACAACCCATGCACTGCCAGGACTATGCAGTAACAGAAGTTACTGTGCAGTCATTTTAGTACTCACAAAAGCAAGTACTAAATGACTGTGCAGTAACAACTGCACAGTCAGGTACACTTGAAGATGTGCCCAGTAAGTCTTGCACACAGAGCCAGGAAACGTGACCTCCCAAGAGACAGTCTGGTAAGGCCAGCAGGCACTCTTAGGGGGTAGAACAGGAGCAGGCCAGCCACTGTTACTACTTACTATAAATAATTGCATATAAGTTTCTGCTTGTAATAAAGACTTGTTCCATATTCCAAGTTTCTAGATACTACAGGATAGACATAACATTAATTCCCTGGCAAGTCAGAGAGGTTAACTGGCAGTATCTCTGTGGAATTCCAGTTAAATGTGGAATTCCTTGCCAAATGCAATTCAGAAGGGTGCAGGTTTCCTTCACTTTATGAAGTAGATGTGTTCCTGAAAAAACTGTTCATAAGCTGAATTCACACAAAGGGAACCCACTTTACAAGGTAAGAAACAGGAAAAGGTTCCAAGACCTTGATTGCATTGGCAGCAGGTAAGTCTGGGGCTGGGATAGTGCTGGGTTCTTCCCGGAGTGGGCTGGGCCAGGCTATGCTCGGGGCAGGCAGTGGCAGCACTGGGAGGGGAGCCATGAGTGTGGGTGGAAGCCTTCAGCCACCCCAAAATTCACTGCAGCACCCCCCCAACTCCTGACTCCCTACCCCAGTACCACCACTGCTCGCCCCAACAGCAGTGCGGCCCAACCCCCCTTGCTGGAAAGAGCCTGGCCCCAGGGGCTGGGGTGAGTGGGGCCTTGATCTGCACCCCCCTGCTGGTGGTGAGGGAGGGAGTGGGGCTAGGGCTGGGGCTGGGGCCTGACCCCAACCCACAGCAGTAGGCTATAGTAGCAGGAAATGTGCCCTGCATCCCATGTCCCTCCCCAGCTATGCAGCCCCAGCCCTAGCCCCAGCCCCAGTCCCTCTCCCTCCCTCACCACTGGTGTGGGGGCAGATCAAAGCCCCACTCACCCCCGCCCCTGCTCCTGCCTGTGTCCTGCTCCCTCCCTCACTGCTGAGGCCTTGATCTGCCTCGCTTGCCTTTTCCCTCCCCCCACTGACTTACCTGCTGCCAATCACATAAGAATGAATATACCTCACATATAACAAATTTTGAGTATAAAAAGGGTTATTGCATAAGAGCAAATTCATATATACAGAACCTGCATAAAGCGAGAGGAACCTGTATGTGTGGCACACCTTGATGCCAGATTCAGTCAGATGCACCTTTGAGACATACTCCTGGGGTGTTCTTAAACCGAGAAGGTGTCCTTCCTTCAAAAATGCCTCTTTGTTATCCGCTGCTTGACCACTCAGAACTGAGATGTGCTGAAGGGCCAACTTCTTGACTAATGCTATAACTGTCTCAGCCAGGTCTTGCCACCTCTTAGCAGAGGAGAATTTTCCAGCTAGAAGAATCACATGTTTCCCAGTCACCTGCTTAGAAAATTATAGATTCCCCATTGCTTTTAGAGAAGAGACCTGCCTGTTTAGATGGTCTGAAATCACACCTACTGCTGACAATAAGGAAGTTGTAAAGAATAACAAAAATACTTTTTGTTATAAAAACAAGAGCTATAGTACGAAATCAGTAACCATACACTGAGATAGATAGAGATAAAAGAATAAGCAAACCAAAGAAAATATCAGAAACATGACTTGACCTTAGAGACCTAAGCTTTAACAATGCAGCTCTTATTCAGCTCAAAAGGTTGGAAAGTGGCTGCTGCCCCTGACCTTCCTGACAGGGCTTTCTGAAAATTGTCTTCTCAGCCTATATCACTTACCCCCCACTAGCTGAGGAACTAATGTGACTTATGCCCAGGAAACTTAGACAAATAGGGAGTTTTTATACGTGCTCCAAGGTTTGGGGGGGCGGGGGCACTAAGTAGATCAGCTCTGAGAACTGCTCTGATTAAAGTACCTGCAGTGTCTCTTGTGTCAGCATCCCCATGCTTCAAAATGGCAGTGGGTGTGTTTTAATTAAAGCTTGTCGAACCAGCTGATACATGAGATGCAGAGGCTGCTGCAGGCGTGCCAATTAGCATGTTTCAGCAGACTCAATTAATTGAGTCTGCTCCGATGTGTCAGATCAGCCTCCCTCCATGTGCACAGGCACCCACACTTTTAGTGCGTTGCTTAAGTACTTGTCCTTACCTGGCCAATTGCATATTTCTACAGATTTCCCAGGAAGCATACACCTTGCATATGACTTCCTGCCCTAGGTGTGCATCTGTTTACCAGTCCACAACCCTTTCCTGATTCAGTTATGACCAGGAGAATATTTACATTCTCAAAATAAAGAGCACTAATATAATGTTCTAAAGATGAAGTCTCTTACTTAGTCTCCCCCACTGTGGGACAAAAACATCCTTTGAATAGCCTGTTTCCAGATATGATTCTTCATATAGGCCTATCTTTTTAAAATGTAAATTCCAGCATTGTCTGGAAGGGCCTGGTTCACGTGCCTCCAACTGCAAGGGCCTACTTGACTGATCATTAAACATACTTGTACCCAATGCTAATTATCAGTGATTACTTCTTCCAGCCATAAAGGCTTGATTCCCTCCCATGTGAAAAATGTACTGTTTAGGGCAGAACATCTAAATATCATTATCATGTTATACAAGCCTTGCCCTAGTATAACACATAAAATACAGTCATATACAGTACCACACTTCATACTAACGTGAGAATGATAAGGCTAAACACAGCATAACTCTCTGTATCTGTAGAGACCATGTGCGTCATATCAGTAAAACAAAATCAAGGAAACGTGTTTGCCATTCTGTGAACATCCAAAAATATATTGTGGGTTCATAACAGTTTGAATAGGGGTTAGGGAACACTTGAAACATTTGAAGAGAATGGGCATTCAAATATGTGGAATAATGATTCCCCAGCAAGTCATAGGTGTCAGGAGATCACAACTAATTTGCCCTAATCATACTGCTAACTAGAAGGGGTGCCCCACCTCTCCACAAGATCAGTTTAATGTGACAAAAGTTGAAAAACAAACTAATCTGTTAAACTGTTTGGGGATATTGAATGGTTTAAGGAAGTGAGACAATGCTTGGAGCCCTCACTCTGCTGCTATTTTCAGTTGATAAAGTATTAATAAGGACTGGTACTTGGTATTGCTAGAAAGAAATTTTGCTTCCTGTCAAATCTTAAAAAAAATCAAATGCATTTAACTATGTTCATTAAAATCCAAACAGCAAGCAAAACATCTAATGGAAGCAATAGCAGACTGGTGACTCCATAGCCCCATTTTGTTCTCATAAACCGTGCAGTATGCCCCAAACTCTTCTAACCTAATTCCTTATAATTGAATGATATAAAGGTCATTGTATGATGTAGAGGTATTGAGGCTTCCCTTCTTTTACAAAGATGCTAGTATTTATTTAAACAACTGCTATGTTTTCTAATGTAGCCTTGTCAGTGTTTACAGGGATCTCCGAGTTTTTCAGGAATTGTTGTAAGCATGTTTAATGTGTGGTAATATTCCATGGGCTTGATTCCTAAAATAAATAGCTGACATTGAACAAATGAACTACCAGACTCCTGGGATCTGCAGCTACAGAGCCCAGTCATGATTTTATAGTAGAGAATTAAAATCCATTCTTCCCTTCAGCAGCTAAGAAATGCCTCATTAGTACTATAAAGGAAGAGCTGAAGGCATATCCCTTCTATATATAGTACTCTATGTCTCTGGTTAGATAAGGTCATTAATAGCCTAAGGATAGAATGAGTTGTCAAAGTGATATATAAGTATTTTATGTCCATAGAATAAGGTGATGTGGGTTGTTTGCAAGTGCTCTCCCTGTTTTGTGTCTGTTCTCTGTCTTTACAAAACTTGGTACTGCCTAAAAGTCTTAAACATCAATTTAGGCTCCCGTGTTCCTCTGTTTATGAAATAAGCCACTTCTGTCTAGCCCCAGTTTTAGCTCCTCCTCTGGTTTTATGTACACTGAACTCTGCTTACCAATTACTATTCTACCACATGTTTGTGCACAAGCAGGTTAGTGTTAATGCTTCTTCTTCAAAAACATATTTTAAAACTGCCTTTTGTCATGCATTAAATCAAATTGTCATGATGATTTTATATTACAAAGAATTAATTCATTATATAAATTATGGTCTCCAGGTGGAAAAGTTGTATGCAAGTCCTGATATAAATGACAATGTTTCCAGATTGTAATAGGTTAAATTAGGACATTTCTTTCCAAGGGCAGTGCAAATCTTCACTGTTGCTTTATTATTGAAATGTAAGAGGGCCATCTCTCAAGTAACTTTTAATATGCCTTTAGCTGAAATTGATCTTAAAATCTATTTTCAAGAAATAATTCTTACCCATTAAGTCCTCCCTAGAAACATATTACACAAGTAGCATTCATATTATAGTGTCCATATTAAAGAGCTTTGACAAACATGTTACATATTATGGCAAAATCCACTAATGTTACAGTGGATCATTAATTTGTTTATTAACTATCTAAAGAACCAGCGTGCCTTAGGCAAAGTTGTCTGACTAATTGGCATGCCAAGTAAGGTACATTGTTGAAAATGCAAACTATAATAACTGGAGGATATTAAAAAGAAGTAAAAAAAATAATCCCACCCAGAATAAGAGTTTAAAAGGTTTTCATTTCAATTTTTAAATGTCAGTTTTGACTTTGATATCAATGTGCAATTGAAAAATAAATAACATATACTCTTAGGAATGAGAACAATATCTGCAATTCAGCCTCATAAATTAAGGTCGATTCATTCAGGGTTCACGAACTAAGTGGAAGGAGAAACAAATGATATTCAGGAAATTCTGAAAACGCCAGCTTGTGTACTATACCAGTATTGTTTTCTACTAGTGAAAGTATCTCACTTCTTTAAAGTGCAGCATAATAATTATTGGCAAAAATAAAATGGAAAGTTTACTTTTTTTGTCAATAGCTATAGAATGTAGATTTGAGGTATGCTGTTTATGAGACCTGCTATTATACAATGTGTAAAAGAAAATTTTATATCTTAAGAGTTTATTATGGTTTAGCACATAGCACAAGTTAAATATTAAAACAGATGAGCATCTAATTTCATTTATCTTTTGAAATATTTCAACAATGTGTCATTGGGCTGCTATATTAGCTCTATGTTATTCAAAATCAAAATTAATAAAAAATATTATAATTAAACAATGTATGAATTCTGCTGTAATTTATGTATTTAGGTTACATTTCAATTTCCCAACCACAGTCCAAATCTTTAAGTATTAATTCAGTTCTGATTTGAAGTCAATAGGAGTATTTCTGACGAATGACTAAGTTGAACTAATTTAACATTTCAGAGGCTGACCTATATTGATATCTTAAATAGTTCAGAAAGTTAGGAAGATGAATCTCATAAGCCTTTCTGAAGAAGAATTACATCATTTGACCAATGCTATGTCTTTACACCAGAGACTGGTTCAAATCTAGGCAGGGCCTGTAAAAACAGAAATTTATTTTTGCTGATATAGCTGTATAGATGTATATACTGTAGTATGGGATCAATCTAAAGTCCATGGAACTCCAATAGACCTTTCTTTTGGTCTTCAGTACTGGACCAGGTCTTGGGTACTGGACCAGGTCTTTAAAAAGGAAAATGAAGAGGATTTTGCAGTTTATTTAATTTCTAATGACTTTACAGTCAAAAGGCATAGACTACTATAAGATAGAACAGTTAACCATGTGAGAGTTGGTGCTACAGCTTATGCTGTTATATGTCTCTCTGTGAATAAATACAATATTTTTTCACCAATTTACATCAGTGCTAAAATCAGGTTTAAAATAAACATTTAGGGAAATTTGAGTTGCTTAAACTTTGGGGTTGGATTATCAGGTTCCATGGTGCTACATAAATTTTACATCAGGTGAGGGTCTACCCCACTGTTTTGTTACGTGATTATTTCTACACAAAGGTCTCAAATCAAGTCTTTCTTCTTTATTCTTAATGCATTAATTACACCATTTGAGTAGAAGAGATTACTTGACTCTGGTAGTTTCAATAATCTGTAATATTTTAATATGAAAATTTTATATTGAAGCAAAACTCAATGACTTGCCCTAGCAAAATATACAATATTTTTTCCCTAATGATAGAAATGATTCTACAACTGACAAGTGAGCAACATACAATTGCCAGATCATCATATATGTAAACTACTTACCTTTTTTCATGGAAATATATGTTACTGGAAGCTCTAAAGCCATGATTCTAAGAGCTCGGGTCTAAATCTGTAATGGAAATCCTTTATGAAAGAACAATGACAGTTCTGGTTTAATTGAAACTCTATGTATTTCATGACAGCATATTTTTTCAGGCATTTTGTTATGTGGAGAGTTTAAGTCATGTTAAATACGCTGTCAAATATATTGTAGCACTTTTAGACACCTTAACATAGCACCATGTAAAATGGTTTAACATTTTGGCCCTGTGGACCTCAGGGAAACAAATATCAAGATTCAGCACAACTGACTTGAGTGAGATCTTTAGGTAGTTTTCTCACTGAGAAATACTGAAAACTATACAAATTGGCTGATATTATGATTTCATTCTCAGAACAGTGCCTTTGTTTAAAAAAAAGTAGGAGCTCCCTATGTTTGAAGTGCCTATGGGTAGATAAGGAAAGTTATTGTTACTGCTGGGTAGCAGCTATTTCTGCACCAGTTCTCTCCTCGATTAATTTTCATGTTCTTGCAGTTGTATAGGTAGTTAGTGGGAGATTTTATGAACATTAGAAAGGTGCTCAATTGTGAAAGGTTTACATATAAACAACGGGACAACAGAAAACTAGAATAACTTTCTCAATGCCCTCTTTGTTTAAGGAAACTTGAAACTGTTGCAACCTTCATAACTTTGAAATGTATAAATATAAGAGCATGATTCTGGGACCACTAAATAGAATTGGATTTGTCATAGATTTTAACAGAACCAAGGATTCAGTGATTTCACTAGTATTATAAATTTTCTATAGATTAACACAGGAATAAATGTGTGATGATTTATAGACACCATGAAAGACAGGTTGGTGGTAGCCAGATTTATTAACACCTTTAGCACTTCCTAGTTATGATACAAAATATTGGAGTTGAAGCTCTGCTGATGTGAACATTAGCTGCCACAGAACATCTCCTCTTCACTCTTTATGCAAACTTTCTACACAGGTTAGGGACAGAAATTATACATAAACCAATATGGCTAAGCACAGACAGTCAAAAAGCACCTCCCCCTGCAAACCCCCCTTCTCAGGATGGGCAGACTAGCCTTGGTCCAAGCTATCTGCTCCAGTTGAGAAGGGAGGTGTGCTTTAGGGCCCCAGGCTTCTGACCTGGGCTACTGCAGGCATGCAGCTGCATTTCCAGAATCAAAAGTGAATGTCTGTTCACTTGCTTATTGGTTCAATCTACTCAGATGAGACTAACCTAAAAGATTGAACTGATTCAGCCTTGGGCTTTTTGACTGTCTGTTCTTAGCCACAGAGAAAGAAACATAAAAAAACAAACAAAGAAAAAATAGTTCGTCATGGATAACATGGTTCAATGTATTGGGGAGATAATTTGAAGAAGTTCCTTAAAACAAGATTCCCCCCCCCCACTCAGTACATATAGTGTTTATGTCCTTTATAATAAAGATTGTAACATTTTGGTCCCATTAAAATGAATGGTGACATTCCAATTTATTTCAAAAGTACAGGGATTTAACCAAAGTATTTAAAAGTAGACATTGTATAATCCATCTGTTTCTTCCTCTCCCATGTGGTAAAAAAATGCTTTCCTTGTTTGTTTGAATGATTGATTTTTGTGCGTAGAAAGGTTACTGAGGTAAAAGTTAAATTTTGGACCTCCTTCAGGACATTATTAGAGCTAAAATTATTTGTATGACCTTGAATGATTGAGCTGAACTCTTATGTTTAAATTCCAGCTGCATGAAAGTTGTATCTCTCCTTATCATGAGCATTTCCCTGTGGGTAGGCTATTCCATGGTTTCAGTAGAAGACAATTTTTAAGAATAAATAAGTTGTCACAGAGGAAGAAAAATCTGGTATTTTAACTAGTTAGAAGGAATCCTATGAAGATCTCTGCATATCAAGATGGGAAACATCACATAATGGAAATTATAGAATAGGGTTGTCAAAAATCCAGTTGGTGGGCTGGATGTGGCTTGCAGAGCTAATTTATCCATCCCACGGGGCTACTGGAAGTTGGGAGGCATGGTCTGCCACAAAATTCAAGGCCTCTTGGCCCCATTGAGCATGACCATTGGCAGTGAGCTTGGCTCTCCACTGCCACCACCAGACCCCCTCTCCTTCTGGATTCCTTGCTGCTGCTAGACCCCTCCCTGCTACTGTAATGGTGGCCATGGCAGCCACTCCCTTGTCCAGGCTGGATCCAGTCCAGGGCCTCAGGTGAGTTTGACATCCCTGCTATAAAAGATACCTAACAAGCAGGGATCCTGGTTTTTCCTAATAAAAAAAATAATAAATCCCCAATTTTCAGATTTAAAGAAGTAACCCCAAATCCACATTTTTCCATGATTAAAATGAAATGCCACTAACTATATAGCTATATATTTCATCTATAAATGTAAAAATGTGAATTTTGAGTTACTTCTTTAAATCTGAAAAATTGGGGATTTTTTTTTTTTAATCAGAGAAAACCAGGATCCCTGGTAATAAGAATGGTTACTCACTTAGGTTTCCCGATACAGCAGTAATCCTTTGAAAACATTCCAGTTTTGCCTGACATTGGTTGCAATATTGCTTTAAGGAATATTTAAAGCATTTCTCCCAGGCTTCTTGGACCAACTGATAGTTGTATTCCCATGGGAAACTGTCTCCCTTCAATGAAAGCAGGGAGGCTAAATGTTAGCATCCACAGACCACTTGCAGGGCCTCTCAAGGCCCCTAGTGGTTCACAGGTCTCCATTTGGAAACCACTGACATTGTGTGACAAATTTTAACATAACAGTTACATAAGTAAGACCCTTATATTCTAACACTTTACCTTGTGCCTAAATTTACTGGTAAGTCTCCTGTGGTCCAAGGAGCACCTTGTGTAATTAAAATTAGACACAATTCATTGCAATATTTTTACTTTTTAATATAGGTTGTTATATATGACATAGCTTAAATGTATCAAGGATAATTCTATAAATGTATTTTTTTTCTTCGATTATATCAAGAAATGGTTTTTATATGTTGCTCTGAAATTTCTATAAATTTTTATTCTTATTTATATATTTTTTTCAACAATATAGAAGTAAGACTCATTTTACTAGTTCTTATTCTGTCCATATATATGCTGGAATAACTGAAATCTGTATCGTAGTGAGGACTGCTGGATAAGTTTCCTTGCCATCTAGGGAAGTGGAATGTTTATTTTCCAGTCATTTTAAACTTGGCTATCAGCAACTTGATGAATAGAGGTAATAGGGAGTAGATGTACTTATAATGGGTAAGTTATACTCCATAGGGATTCACCTGTGTTAAACCATTTGTAAACAGGGGTTCCATAATATATGAACATGCATGTTCATATAAATATACAAATGTAAACGCATGTCCCAACTTGCCTCATTTCATAAGTCAGGACAAAAATAGCTTCGGACCAAACACTAGTATTTCTTAAATGTATATATATTTCCAAGTATTTTTCTCAAAGAAAAAGGTCTATACACCTCAAAGAAAAGGTCTGGCACTGAACAATCCTAAATTACTATAGATGCATATTTGGTAACAGTGCTTGAGGCCAAAGAGTGATCTGTAGCTAGCAATAAAACTTTAAGTAAAATTACATAATTAAAGCTATTCTGAGGATATGAAAAAGATATATGTGTATATCTCCATGCATGTGATTAGATGCTATGTCTGTAGCTTACCTAATAGACATATAAGCCACCAAAGTAAAATGTAAATTCTGTCTTGCTGCATAAGTGAGAGAATTGAATCTTCAAGGCAGGATTTACTGGAGATGCATTGAAATCAATCTCTTTAAAAGGCATTTTAAGGACATAAACAAGTGTTGTATATACCCAGGGCAAAATTAAACATAAAAATGTATTGCCTCTGAGGCAGAACAAAATAGTTTCTTGCAGTGAACAATATTGCAGAGTCACAGCATGGGTTTTGAATTCTATTTCAGTGAAAAGGGTCTGGAAAAGAAAAACATATTAATAATAAGCTTCAGTCTGTGACAATGGAAGTTCTGAAATTCTTGTCGATAGTCTGTCATGTAAGTAAGAACAAATCTGAACATTTCTTTTTTAAAAAATATGAAGCAACATTACATTTTCTTTAATACCAGTGCCCATGGTATGGTTTTATTTCATTTAGTAGAATGACAGTAATAATGACGCTATGAACTCCAATATCAAGGAAAGTTTTCCCCTTCTGACTGTATTACTGCATTACATTGCACAAAGTAATCCATTTTTTTATTGAATCAAATACTGAGAGAAATAGCATTTCATTTTAATACGTTTCCCATATGGGAAATCTGTATCTTTGTCAAAAGAGAGCTTCATAAGTACCTTGATAGCACAGAATTGCAGCATATTTCTGTAATGCCATGTAATCCTTTACCATTTATTTTACCCTTGAGTATAAATGAATGTTAGAATTCACTCTTCCTGCTCTTGTTTACTACCACTGTATTACTTTGCCATGGGAAGATGTGAGCTAGCCAGTTTTTCCTCAATTCAAACAGAATTTTGATCATTTGTCTGAACTGGCATGTAAGTTCTTTGGACAGAAACATAGTCCCTAGAGTGCACAAATTTCAATATTTAGTTCCTTTGTAATATAATGTGTCCTGGGATTATACTCCAGTCAAAAATAAGACTTTCAAGTTGCACATTCTTTATTATTGTATAACCTGGACAATTTTTATATTGCTATTATTATTATTTGATTCCTAATGGCAGCTTCTTAAGCTAGGGACAGACATTCAAAAAGCCTGAGCCTGAATTGATTCAATCTTTGCAGGTTAGTCTAACCTGGCTAGGCTAAAACAGTTTGTAACCACACAGACATCCCCTCTGGATTGAAAAAATACCAGCACATGCTTGCAGTGGCTCAGGCTAGAAGCGGGGGGGGGGGGGGGTGCTAGAGCAACCCACCCTTCCCTTTCATAGTGCAGAGCTGAGGGGTCATGACCAAGTCCCAGAAGGACACTCTGATTAGATATGCAGACTCCCCTCTTCTCCTGACCATCCCAGCAGGGGATTGGTAAGTGTTTATTACCCCTAACTCAGTGTTTATCACCCCATTAAGAAAACAACAGAGGGACATTACCAGCTACCTGTTGATTTTGCCTTTGTCCCATCTGCCACAGCACAGACTGTAGCCAGCATGTGGTCTACTAGCTAAAGCTGTGTGTCTGTGTAAGGCAGAGGGGATAGCGGAATCTCTGCTTGGGGAAGGAGCAGGGCACCAGAATCCAGGCAGATGCCTGCAGTCTTTACCAAAGCTACAGCCAGAGAGCAGAGGGCAGGGGCCATCCCTACTGTGGAGCAGAGAGCCCCACCCAGTCCAGAGAGCATGTCGGGATGCTGGGGGACTCTGATTTAACTTAAATCAGCAAGGGGCCTGAGACAGACATTGAATAGACCGTTTTGATCCAAATCAGCTAAGTCTGATACTACGTTCAACCAGGTTTATCTCAAACCAGTTTCAGCCATTTTCAAACTGGTTTATGTACACTGAACAGTGTTCCCTCTAAGCTGCAGTGTGTGTGTGGCTGCACAGGTGTACTCTTACTGCACTGCCAGGTGCACCTGTATGGCTGTGCACACTCAGCTTAGAGGGAACACTGGCACTGAACATTTGTTCTGTCACAGGTTTAAACTAGTTTCTGATCACTTAAACTGGTTTATGTGTAATGTCTGCCCCTAGCCTTAGGGGCTAAATGCAGACATTTGGTGGGGGAAGGGGGATAGGGAGAGGTTATACAGGGTTAAAAATGGCCACTCAATCTAAATTAGTTATCCTAGGTGCAGACTTTACACTTAGCCCCAGTCTCAGTGATCAGAAATCAATTTAAACCCATAACCGTGCAAACATTCTGTGCATATAGACCAGTCTAAAAATGGTAGAACCCAGTCTAAGATAGACCTAGATAGATGTACACTCAAACTTAACTGATCTAGGTTAGACTGGTGCACCAAAGTTCAGTACAGTTACCTGCATAGCCCCAGGTCTGGGATAGCCTACCCGCTGGCCCTAGTGCCAAGGCTGTATTTTTCCTAACCACCTCCCCTGCCATTGGGCTATTTTTAGCCTCCCAGCCAGTCCCCCCACAACCCAAATCCTCCATCCTGAAAACTGGTCCAGGTGCAGATTTTAATAGTGTTAGCTGATGTTGATCTTCTTGCAGATGCTGCCTGCAACCCAATCCCTCCATGGATGCTGCCTGCATACCCAATCACTCCATCACTTGTGTTGATCCTACCTGCACCCCAATCACTCCTGCAGATGCTACCTACACCCCTGATCATTCCTGGAGATACTATCTGCACTCCTGATAACTCCTGCAGACCCCAGCTGCCCCCTCATTCCTCCAATTGCTCCCATAGATCCTGCCTGTCCCCAATCCCCAGATCCCTTCCATGGACCCCACCTGTCCCCTCCCCGAGATCTCCACAGGTGCTACCTACATCCTTGATCCCACAGATCACTCCTGCAGATTCCCCCCTGCCCCCACTAACCCTCCCATACCAACTTACCTTAGATCAGGTGTCTATTTTTAATACAATCTAACCTCTCCAAAAATCTGTACTTAACCTGGATTTCAGTTAGTGAAGGAAAGGAATCATAATATACACAAAAACAGCTAAATACACATAATGATCATGAAACTTCACACTGTGATATATTATCTTTATGCTGTACAGCAGATGTACTATATTTAGTTTTAATATCTTGGAAGCAGCATGGATTCAGTGTTGTGCATTCATCAGTCCCCATAGGAAACCATTTTCATTTTCCATATTTTTTTTCTTTTTTACAGCCAGCTTGGAAGAATTTCTTTCTTAATCTTTTACACAGTCCTTCACCCTTTTGTTTTTCTATAGCTGCAAAAGTGCTTTTCTACTGCTCAAAGTTTTATTCTATCTAAAAATATTTGATTTGTGCAATAACCACAAAAACAATCACCTGTGATGTAAACTGTATTCTTTTCCAAACAAAAAGAGGTTGTTAAAAATCTTAAAATTTTAATCTACTCAGCTCCCTTTAGATTTCTTCAGTTGTTCTTTCTTCTTGCTTTCTTTTTTTCTGACTAGTTAAACATTTTTCCTTTAGAAACTGAAGCTACTGCAGTCATTCCAAGGAAGAACTTTAATACCTAGAGGTAGAAAGAACTTATCAAATCTAGTGTCTTTGTGTTGAGCTAATTTAGAAAAATATTCACCCAACCCCAGAAAATGTGCTAGCTTTTTAAAACAAATATATGGATATTGGGTTTTGCCCTTTCATTTCTTAAGGTAAAATAAAATAATGATAACAAAAAGCCAACAAAACTATCAGTAGCTAATAGTATTATCACCCTTTCAAAGCAAGACTACACAGAAAAATAAATTAAAGGAGGAAATATCAACTAATTTTAATTTTCTCTTTTGGTTTTATATTGTCATATTTAAAAAAAATAATAATTGCAGAATCATTGTCACATTTCATTAGTGCTTGGCAGTAATACAAAGGAATATTAGTGTCTAGTAGTAGTAATAGTAGTTTTAAGTCATCGTGGGCGCGTCTATACATTGCCCTGTGGTGACATTGTTACTGTGCTGTGCTAAAGCATTTTGCAATTAAAGCCTATACTGTGCTATGTTCATGGCACATAGTTATTTTTATCAGTTACTTTGCTGTAGTGGTGTGCTATAATGGTGGGGCGCAACGCTATGGCAAAGTAGCTGCTGGTCACGTGTAGACACCCATGGATGCTACGTCACATTAGCATGTCACAGCAGTGATGTATCATCACGTGTAAATGTGGCCAGAATCCGTGGGTCTTAAAGCTACAGGTAATTGCTATAGCCCCTGTGTAAGGACAGCTAGTAGTGCCATAGCGCACACAGTCATGTAGTTCTGGAGTTTTCACAAGGGTTACATTTGTGTCAAGCTAAACAAACTGTATTTGATTTAAACCTCTAGGTATACATTCACACTGCTTAGGGTGAGGTAAAAATAGCATCCTAAGTTTAGACTGCTTGTGCCATTATAGGTCACCTTTACACCATAGTAAAGCTAGGGAATGTTATGCAAGTGATAAAATTAGAACAGTTTTAGAGCAGTCACAGGTTAAGACTTAATGTCAACTCTGTGCACAATTGTGACCTGCCAATTCAGGGCCTGGTGAACAGATATGTGGCTAGGAGTCAGAGCTCTATAACTTCTCTGGGAGCAGAGCCCCGGGAGTAAAATGCAGTGATAGCATAGACCCCAAAGAAGCATGCCTCCCTGCGCTCCATGATCTTTCATGCTTAGCACTGGGCAAACATTTCCTATTTCTCCTGCCTCTCCTCCTCCTCCCCCCCTGAGGAAACTGGGAGGCTAGAAAGGGAAGTTATACTTCTCCCCAGATTCTTTTAGCTATGGGAGAGCTTCCCAGGTGTGGGGAAAAGGGGGAGGACCGCATGCTTAGCCTTGGGCTCAGGAGCCTGGCTGTGTTCTCTTGGGTTGGCAGCATGGTGCCATGTGGGATAAGGTCATATCCAGTGGGGGCAAGTGGGGGTGTTGGCTTGGGACCAGTACAAAACCCTGGGTAGTAGAGCTTGTGAGAGTGGAAAGTTTGTCAGGGGTAGATGGTCTGGGGCCCATGCATCTTGGGATTCTGGAGACTGCAAATTGTTTGCCTTTATCTTCTTGGAGCAGACTAACATTTCCCTACCTTGAGTTAGGTAGAATAATTCAAAGATGACCCTTACCCAAAGTAGTGTAACTTGAAAAACATAGAGGGTACTTATCACAGTTTAACACCCATTAATATATGGACATTCCTGTTTTAAGTTCCTTTGGAATGGTTTAAAGGTAACCTGTAACACCATACTTGGGTTGTGTAGCTGATGACTAAGTCTACACTGGTTGGGGCAAAACTGGTCTAATGAATGATTGCATGGTTCCCCTATTGATTCAAGTTAATATTCTGTCCTCCAGCTTTGTAGCATCCATTGCCAGTTCCCCTTCTCCTGTAGGGAAAAACTCCGGCACTTGGGCTGAGTGCTGAGCAAACTCTGAGTACTCTCCACCTGAGTGCTGAGCAAACCCTGCCTCTAGGCTGTCTTGCTGATGCTCCTTGAGATCACAGGGAAATCTAGGTCACTGGTGCTAGTTCCCAGTGACACAGGGGAACCAAGGATGGAGATGCAGCTGGAGATGGACTTCAGCTCCATTGATCTCCTCCAGGGCACTGCATTTATGGATCCTGCCATGGAGGACCCAGTGGACAGCTCCAACAGCATGGTCATTGAAATGAAAGATCTGGACGCCAATGCAGTGCTGTCCTGCTCACAGCCAGCCCTAGGACAGCACCAGTTTTGCCCTGGTCCTCAACCTTACTGAATCTGGTCAATCATATGTTCCCAGGGACACCGTTTCCTGTGTTAGGGTCAAGGGTATTCCACTCCTGCTTCTCTACCATCTCAGAGAAAAAAAAATGACCACTCCTCTCCCCACCCTGAATGCTGGAATAGAACCAGGTCCAACCCAGCTCCCTGAACACTGTAGCAGCTACCATAATGCTCCACCTGTGCTCAACCTCAACAAGGGTCATAAACAACCTCCTCCTTTCTGTGCCAATTTCATATGCAGCCCACTGCCCATTGCTCCCTGGCAGGATTGGTTGCACCACCCATTCTAAAGTCAGGTGACCACCGGACCCCACATCCCTTTATGTGACATGTGAAAAATCACTAAAAGGGCTTATTTAGCTCCTCAGAAAAAGTTCAAGAAACCGATACAGGTATCAGTATTCCACACACCACATTATGACCTACCCCACCCAGTCCCATCCTGCCCTACTTCACAGAACCACAGAGATAGATGACAGACTGAATATTTGGGATGGGGACTTGTGAAAATGCATCATTATCAGAAGTGCTCTAATTCTATTATGCCAGGGACCAGAAAGGTTTTCTCCTCAGACAACCTCCCACCTTCCTTCCTCCAGACAGAAACTGATGAAAGGCAGGAGTCCTGCCAGGCAACAGAGAGTGTATCTGATCCAGTCCAGGAGCCAAAGTCATTCACAGTTTGAGCATTTGGAGAAGTTTGCAGGTAGCACCTGAGCAGTGCCATGCCCCCAATCCCAGGGGAAATACCATGGGAGTTAGGAGATTCCAAATCTTACAGCAGAAGCAGTCTCTATACCAAATGCTTGAACCCCTCCACACTCATGGCCCCATTTCTTTCCCAGATAATATGTCCCCTTCCACCACCAACACCCCCACCACACTTGTAAACAGAATAGAGCAACATGGAATCCAAGGGCAACATGGAAAAGGGCTACATTCTGGTGGTGTTGGGAAGAGGAGCAGGCAGCCTCACTTGACTGGGTCTTCACAGGCCAAGCAACATGTCAATAGGCATCAGGTAATCATACTGGAGTCATATATAATATTAATGTTTGATTCTCAAGTTAAGCAGTATCAATTGCTCATCGGCTATGCTGTCAAAGGCAGTAAGCCCTTTCCATGACTCACGCATCTCCTGGGAGACATCTACTGCAATATGAACAAGTATGCAGGGAGGACAGCCCCCCAGCATAGTGGTAAATCTCATCCTTCTGACACTAACTGACTTTTGCCATGGAATCATTGGTAAGCAAGTACCATTCCTGTAATCACAGGTTATGGGTGGTGAGGGCTGAAACCTCCACTGGTTTCCCATCAGTAGACAGTCCCTGTACTGGGAACTCGGAATCCTGGCAGGACCTGAGGTTCCCAGAACCACAGAGTGGGAGAAGCAAATACCTACTTCCATTTTTTAGAGGGCCCCACCCCTCCCAGTATGGCAACAAGGCCTGCAGATCACTCAGAGCACAACCAGGGATCCAGTCTGAGGTGTGCTGGTGATCAGACTCTGGTAAGGCTCTCAAACCCAGCAGGTGATCAAGGGAGAAGTAGCCATTTCCAACATCTCATTGAAGCACAAGTCCCCAGCTGAGATGCAGCAAGGGCCAAAACTTCTGCAGTTATATCCCATTTTATCAGCAAAGTTCATTACACTCCATGAAGCAACAGTGTTTTTATCTCTATATTTTCAGAGACAAAATCTGTATGTGGGAGAGGAGTCCATAGCAGATGCAATGGTGGCTCAAGGGACAAGCTGCCGCCCAGTTAAAAAAAAAATGCATAGGAGATGTCCATGGGAGGCTCCAAAGGAGCAAGGAGGACATGCTACAGGCCCTAGAACCTGTCTCTGAGTTTCAGAGATATGCTACAGACTCTTGATGCCTAGAGCTTTGGCACAGCAATAGGAAAGACTGTAACTGTGGAGGGGGACTTCTTGAGGCTGAGGGATACCTACATTTGGCCTGATGAAGTGCAGGAACAGGGGCTCAAGATGGTCACTCAGAGTTGCCAGGAGGCTTCGCACACTTTGGCAGAGCTGGCAAAGTCCCAGCATCAGAAGAGGGAATTCATGGCCAGGGTTCTGGACTGCTTTGCAATGACCTATAAGTAGGTCTAACCCGGGCGGTACTCCAAAAGGTACCCCCTCTCCAATTGAAGGGATCAGAGCAGGTGCACAAGCACTGTGGGAGGTGTAGGGATTCTCCTCCCCCTATAGAGCAGAGCCAGACCACCACTGGGGACTTAACCATATACCTTTTAATGAGGGAACATAACAGGCATAATCAGGGGGGTATAGTGGACACCACAATGCCCCAAGGGGCAGGATTCAACAAAGGTTAGACACTTACAATCATTGGCAAAAGACAGGGTTAACAAAATATAAAACACAAAACACAAACAACAGAGCAAACAATACTGGTTGGGGAAATATAAAAAGGCACAAAATACAAAATGTCAAAGGACAAAGAAATATAGAGCCTGGGTCACTGGAAGGGGAGAAAAGGGAAAAAAACACAATGGCCCTTGTCTACTGCAAGAGGAATTTCTCCTTGTTAGCTGACTCAGCCCAAGTCACCAAAGGTGGAACTTGAACTCAGATCTCCCACGTGGTAGGCAAGAAGACTGCCACACAGCCACCACTGCTCCAAGTTGTTAGGGGTCCTGACCTTCCTGGAGCCCCAGCCACACATTGAGCTGCCTGGCCTCTGATTGGAGGAGCTGGAAGCCAAGCTGGGACCCCTCAGGTCGCTGCTCAGATCCTCCTGCTGGCCACAGCCTCTTGTAGGGGATCCTGGAGCCCAGCAGGATACCTCTCTTGCCAGCCACACACCGTGCTGCTGAGGGTTCCACTGCTGCCTGCAGGTCCTGCTCCTTCAGGCTCTTCTGGGACAAGTGCTTCTGCCCCACTAGCTAAGCTCTTCAAAGCTCCTTCCTCATAGTCCCTTGCTGGTCTCTCTCTTAAGTCAGCCATGCTGCCTCTTTTATCCCCCTCCAGGTGACCCAAGGGGCCAATCAGGGGACATGAGGGGTGAATCTCTGGGCCTGATTGGTGAGGAAAGGGAATCCCAAGTCCTCCAATCATCTTTTGCCCTTTCAAAACCCCTGGGCTAGGTCACCTCCAGGTAGCCCGTCACATAGGGATCTCCATAAATCGTGGAGGAGGTACCCCTTGCAGCAGCTCTTTTAATTTATTTCATTTTTTTACTTTCCCCTCCTGCCCCTGATTGGCAGAGGGGCCCTGCCAGCTGGGTCATTTGCCATTTATCACAAAGGAAGCAAAAAGCTGCCATTTTTAATAAATTCACACCACCGCCACCTAATTCAAAGATTGATTCTGTAGTACAGTAGAGTAGCACTTCACAATGGACAGGGAGTACAGACAAAACATATATAAAGGCATTTTTTGTGATCCTGTAGGGAATGGAGCAGTTCCTTGTGCAAGTTGGGGAAACTTGAGAGCTGCACAGACTTATGATTTTGTGGCCCTGAGCATAACCTATATGAGGCAACAGAGCATTATAAAATCTGAATTAATCCTCAAGTAGTTAGATCCAAATTTCTATCTGCTTTAGGCCAGATTGCTGCAAAGGAAGGTGCTCATGGATGCAGAAACATCAGAATCTGGACTGATATGCAATGATGAGCATCTTGGATTCTGGGTCCTACTGAAACATTGTATATCAGTTCCTGCCATGATCTTCCAGTCATCTCTGCAAATATGTAAGTGTTATGCTCTATAGGTACAGTGGAAAGCAAATACAGCTGTCATCAGGGGCAGATTATGCAGATTCTAGAGATTATACTTATTAAAATCCTAATGAAGATTCAGGGTATATTTCCCTTGCCTGGTAAATCTAAGCAGATGGTTCATTTGTCTTTGCAGCAACATGTGAAAAATGTCAAGCAATAAACCCTTTTTTGTTTTTAATGGCGCTCATCAAAGGGGAAGATATGCATGTATGTATCAACAAGCATGCAAATGTCAAATAAAAATGTTTTGCATTTGTTATCAGAAGATCAATTTGTTTAAGAAAGGCTGCAGATTTTTAAAGGCATTTCAATAGATCATACAGCCACCATGAAAATGAGACGCCTCATAAATAGCTGAGTTGTGCACTTATAGATTTTCCAGTTATTATACAGTAGCAGACAACATGATAAGGATATTAAACAACCCAACTAATATTTTGTTACAAGACTGCTAAAAAGTAGTATCTTGGTTAAGTTTTGCAATTGCCCTGATCAAACTTTTTAGAGATTTTTGTTAAAGAAAAAATACTTTTTTCAAAACATGTTTTCAGTACAGTGCTTACACTGTGTTTTATTGAGCAAAACAATGAAAAGCATAAAAATATTAGCAAGCATTGATCATACATTTCAGGTGTGGCTGGTGAACTCAGAGTGATGGGGTAGGGGGAGAGGGTGGGGTTTTGTAGATGGCTGGGAGCGGGGTGGGGTTTGCAGCCAGCCAGGAGTGGGGGCGCGTTGCAGCTGGCCAGGCACTCCAGCTGGTAGCGGGGAGGCTGCAAACCCCCTCGCTCTCAGCCAGCTGCAAACCTCCCCTCCCCCTCTTCCTGCCTCTTGGCTGCAAAATACCTGCCCCCTCCGCCGCTCCTGTGGGATGCTTCACCGCCTTCCCACCACCCTAACACCCCACTGCCTCATCAGCCACACCTGATCCATTTTGATGACTTAAAATATATATTTTTAAAATCAGTCTGTTTCATTTGATCATAGGAAAGTAGAGCTAGAAGGGACTTCATTAAGTCATCTAGTGCAGCGCTCTGCTCAAGACAGGATCATCTCTGACAAAGCCTTCACAGCAAAGTGTCTATCTAAACTAAGGTTGAAAATGTCCAAGGATGAAGATTTCACAAAATCTTGAGGTAGCCTGTCCCAATGGTTGACCACTCTCACAGACAGAAAGTTCTTCCTGATCTCCAACCTAAATTTCCACCACTGCAGTTTGAGGCCATTGCTTCCAGTTCTGTCTCCTATGACTTTTTTTCTCCATTGAAAAAAACCCCATTTTACTCCTCCCTGTAAGTACTCTTTAGTTATTTGAATATATTTATAAAATCTGCTCTAATTCTTCTTTTTTCCAGACTAAATAATTATATTTTTTCAGTCTTTTCTCATATGTCTTGCCTCCCAGGCGTCTAATATTTTTTGTTGCTTTGTGCTGGGCCCTTTCCAATATATCCACATCTTTCTTGAACTGTAGAGCCCAAAACTAGACAGTACCCCACGTGAGCCCTCACCAATGCTGAATAGAGCAGAACATTGAAAGAGACACTCCTATTAATACAGCCCAGTTTGCTGTTGGCTTTTTTTGCAACAACAGCACACTGTTGTCTCATATTCAGCTTATTGTAGAATCATAGACTTATAAAAAGTTAGGGTTGGAAAGGATCTCAGGAGGTCATCTGGTTTAAACCCCTGCTCAAAGCAGGACCAGCCCCAACTAGATCATCCCAGCCAAAGTTTTATCTAGCTGGGTTTCAAAAACCCCCAAGGATGGAGGATCTACCACCTCTCTAGGTAACCTGTTCTAGTGTTTTACTACCCTCCTAGTGAGAAAATTCTTCCTAATAGCTAACCTAAACTTCCCTTGCTGCAACTTGAGACCCTTGCTCCTTGTCCCGTCATCTGGCACCACTGAGAATAGTCTAGTTTCATCCTCTTTTGAACCCCACTTCAGGTAGTTGAAGAGGATTATTAAGTCTTCTCTCAGCCTCCTCTTCTCTAGACTATATGAACCCAGTTCCCCTAGTCTTTCCTCATATGTTATGTCCTCCAGCCACCTAACCATTTTTGTTGTCCTCCATTGGACTCTCTCCAATATGTCCACATCCTTTTTGTAGTGGGGGGCCCAAAACTGGATGCAGTACTCCAGATGTGGCCTCACCAGTGCTGAATAGAGGGGACTAATTACTTCCCTTGACCTAGTGGCAACACTCCTATGGTGCACTATAATCCCAGATCCTCCCCTACCATATTGCAGCCTAGTCAGTAATTTGCAGTCTGTATTTATGCATTCAATTAATCCATCCCAAGTGAGAAACTTTGTACTTGTCCTTGTTCAAATTCATTGAATTGATTGTGGACCATTTCTACAGCTTATTCAGGTCATTCTGGATCCTACCCCTACTCTCTGGAGTATCTACAACTCTATCCAACTTGGTATTCTCTTCAAATTTGCGATGTGTACTCTTGATACCATCATCAGAATCATTTATAAAGATATTAAACAATACTGGACCCAGGACAGATCTCAGAAAACTTCATTTGATATCTCCTCCAAACTAGACATTGAGCTTTTGAAAGCTACTCATTGAATATAATGATCGAACCAGATACATATCACCATTATAGTACTATCCACTGTTCTGTATTTTCTTAGCTTGTTAATGGGAATGTCTTGAGAAACAGCATCAAAATCCTTGCTAAAATCAAGGCATATCATATCGACTGCTCTTCTTATCACCTGTCTGTCACCTTATCATAGAATAAGATCAGGGTGGTCAGGTATGACTTGCTTTTGGGGAATCCATTTTTCCTTATCACATTGTTCTCTCGGTGCTTCACAGTGGATTCCCTGAGGACCCGCCCTGCTATTTTTCCAGGTACAGAGGTTATGCTCACTGGTCTGTAGTTTCTTGGATCATCTTCTTCCCTTCTTAAAGATGGTCCTATATTAGCCCTATCCCAATCACCTAGGACTTCACCCAACTTCTACAAGGTCTCAAAGAGAACAGCCAATAAGACTTTCAAATTCTGTTAAATGAAAATAGACCTCACCTTTTTAGTATTTATTGTGACGTTATCAGCTGTGTCTTATTTGAAGAAAAGCAGCAAGATACTGGGCACATCTACACATGCTATTAATGCACAGTAAAGTTACTGCACATTAAAAAAATAACAGTAAATTGTCCTTATGGAAAAGGTCTACATGTATGCTGGCTTGGGGGCAAATTTTCTCCCAACTGGAGCAGGTGAGACCACGGATGTTCCTCCCTCCCTGCTCTGCTCCCCCAGATGCCAGCTTGGGGTTGACAAGGGTCAGGGGACTGGTGGACTGCTGTGTGCCTGCCACATGGCTGGGACAGGCATCCCTGAAGAGATGCTGCCTGGCAGCTACGTGGGAATCAGGAGGGTCCCAATTCTCCTGTGGCTGCCAGGCTTCTCCCATCCATGGCGGGTCAGAACCCTCTCAATTCCCATGTGACTGCCAGGCAGTGACCCTACTGGGCACAGATACCTCTCCTGGCCATGTGGGAATTGGGACCGTTCTGATCCCCAAGTGGCTGTCCCCATTAGACAGGGACACCTCTCCCCTTCATGTGGGAATCATGTCCTAACCCAGTCCCCACATGGCTGGGAAACAGCAGTCCTGGCTTCTGGGACAGCTATGCCAGCCATGTGGGAATCAGGCTGGTTCTGATCCCCACATGGTAGGGAGACAGCTGCCCCTGCAGCCACCACATGGGGCTTAGCTAGGCATCAGTGGGCCCCCTGATGCCTGGGCTGACTAGGAGCAAATTGCTCCTCACCAGCATTGACATGGGAGCTACTGTGCAGTAGCTAATGCACACTTAATCTACTATCTGTATTTTCAGGTAGTAGATAACTGCACATTAGCCTATTATACTGTGCAGTAGCCTGGCACATGGTTAAATAGTGACACTTTACTGTGCAGTAGATTAGTCCACTGTGCAGTAATGCATCTCATGTAAACACACCAACTGTCACTAATTGGACAAAAAAGATTTGTAAATGTGACTAGAATACAATATGTAATAGAATATATCTTTTTTAATATGTTTTATATGTTGGCATTAATGACAATTATTACATGAGTAAAGATATATAAAACTTTAGTTTCCAAACCTGAATCCTTGTCTGAATTTGGACAAAGATAATCTTAGATTTACAAATGTAGGCTGAATTTCAAATGGAACAGAGTTACATCTTCAAACTAAAACTTTGCAAAACTAAATTATTTCATCAGAGTCACTTTAAGCCAGATCCTTTTCCACCTATTAGGTCCCTAAGTAGACTTAACCACCTAGTTGTGGTCCTGTTCCAACCTTGCTTGAGTTAATGCTGAAAAGCAGTTAATACAAAGGTGAATGAATCTTCCTGTTTATTGTGAATTACTCTGAAGTCTAAGAAGATAGTGTATTACAAAATTGAGCATATTACAGTTTTCCTCAGGGACTTGAGGAATAGGCATAGAATAGGCATTTAGGTTTCTACTTCCATTTAGGCACCCTCTACAAGTGCAGGTAAAGTTGCAACTGGATCAAATGGGTGATCCAAACAAGTGTGCCTCCTGCCATATCACAGACAGCATGATTATGGGAACATGCATTAGATCCAATCGGGCTTATTGCCAGTGTAGGAGCAGCCCAATCCTGGACTCCCTCTTTATGGCAGGAAGCAGGCTGTCATGGCTAGGATCCCCCTTTGCTGAGGGAACTCCAAGCAACAGGGGACATGCACAGCTGGGACCGAGAGTCCCCACACCTGACTGGGCATCAGACGCAGCACTCTCAGTCCTGGCTGAACATATGGGCCCAGGGGGTTTTACACTGAACAACCAGCTATATAGTACACATTTTTGAGGTCTAAATTTATAGCTAGTTGGAGCTTTTTATCATGTGATAAGTACTTTGAACATTTGGCTGGTCTTAGGGGTGATGTGTAGGGAGTGCATGCGGGTGCACATGCACCCCTCTGAAAGTGGCAGTGCACTCCCTACAAAAAGGCACTGCCACTGCCAACATTACCGGTGGCACCTGTGGGTGGTCCGCGATCCCCACTGGCTGTTGCCGACACTATCAGTGGTGGCTGCAGGTGGTCACTTTATGCAGTAATAGGGGTTTTGTCACACAAATATTTAGGGAGTTATTTTTTTTTAATACAAAGTCAGGCTTGATGAAGGGTACACATTTTCTTATTTGTTATGTTGAAATACTTAATTACCCAATTAAGAAAAGGAACGATACCCTGATTCTGAAGTGACAATCACAAATCCCCGTGAATAGTTAAATTGAGTAGTACACACACAGCTTCCCAGTTTGAAAGAAATCTGTCAAAGAATCATTAAAAATATAAACAGACTTGTATGTTGGCGAAGTGCAGGGAAAAATGCAAAAAAATAAAATAATAAAACCAAATCCACAAGAACTATTCACAACAGTTATGCCAAATGTTTCCAGTCTGGTTGATCTATATGCTCTAACAAGATACTTACTAATTTCTGCTCTAACTTGCATAGAGTTTGTTTACAGTCATGTGTATGTGGCACTCCTGGCTACTAAAGAAGTCAGGGAGTTACGTTTTTTCACTCAGATTTCCATAAACCCAATATTCATCTTTACTTCTATTTACATGATACACTTCACTTATTTTGACTTTATTCATTGCTTAGGGGCTGGACTGGCAACTTGCAATCCAGCTAGAATAAGAGGCAGTGAATATTTGTGCTGCTTCAGAAGCAGAGCAAGGATTGAGTGTGACTTACAATTTGATTTCTGCTTTTTCATTGATCTCAAGTAAAGTAAGATCTGTCCATTTCTTAGCATAACATACTTCTCCTTTGCATTAACTCAGCAATGCTGGCTGGCTTCTTGAAAACAAAGGTTAATAAATCTCTTCTCATTCCTTGTTTTTCTCCCTTCATTCCCTGCTCAGCTACACAGGAGAGGGAAACCTGGTTGTAGTGATCATCAGTTTCAATAAATAAAGGCATACAATGAATAAGAACTAACAGCAAAGAACTTTACTGTGGAGCAGAAAACAGCTTCTGTAGTCTCTTGGTCTCTCTCTAACTAATAAACTGCTACTAGCCAACTGGGGAAGCATCTCCTAATTTCCAATTCCATCAGTTTCCTGTAAGGGAAAATCTCTAATTTATAACTTCTATCACTACATCTTCCCTCTTAACAATAGCTACAAACATCAATTAACACAACATGTGATTAACACATCTTATCTACAGAGAGATTACTAGCACTTTATTCTGAGGTGAATCTTAACCAATCACTTTCCTATTCCCTCTTTTCTGCAGCTCTTATAATAAGTCTCTGTGCTGACAAAACTTACATGGGGTGGACGGGTGAAAATATCAAGTGGGCGCTCAGGTCATTCCAACCAATGTCAAAGGTTTTCTAACAAAACCCCCAGTTTTTTTGGTTTTTGTTTTTATTTAAAAATGCATTCCCTTCCCCTTCCCCAACCATTTCTGACTTTTTCTCTCTCTCTCCATTCCCTACAGATAAGTATAAGTGAGCTAAGACATAGGATAAGCTTTAACATTTTATTTTGGAAGCAAGTTGTATTTGTTTGTTTTTTCTCCTCCTTTATATTGTATAATTATTATGTTGATATTGATTGATACTGTTCTATATTACTGTTTTACTGATACTGTATGATTTAGGCCTATAAAATGAGGCAACCCACCATTGTGCCAAGGCTGCACATGCTTAGTAAGAACACCTGAATCCCTCCGGAACAGGACTGACATTGCCTGGACAGACCTTCCCCATAGGAGATCAGAGGTAGTCTGTCCCATAAAAAGGGGTAGTGAAGACTGACTCTTTGGGACGCCCTCTCCATCTGGACCAGCACTATGCCACATCACCTATTCACCCAGAGCGACCCCTCTCTGTACAACACCTGCTGGACAAAGACCCCTTTCCAACCTGGATATGTAGCTATCACCCCTACCATCTCTTCAACCAAGGACTTGCACTCTGTTTCTCTTCCCTACCTGACTCCAGCCCTTCCACTGAGTCTCTTTCTCCTGCTGGCATTGTGAGTGCTTGTGTGTGTGTCTGTAGGAACCGAGCTATACAGTACAGTATTCATTTAATAAACCTGTTATTTGGACCCCTGAGTTGGGTTTTGCTTTACTATGGTTCCGGCCCTGCTCCACTCTCTGCTCCTCGCCCCTCTAACTTCTGTCTCATTTCTCCTTCTCCTGCTTCTGGCCCACCGCCACCTCCAACACCTGTCCCATGCTCCTGTGGCTCCAGCCGTCCTGAGCTCCTCTCTGCCTGCAAATCCCTGTTTCTTTGCCACTGACTCATCCCCACTGCCTTTTCCCCTGATCTCTGCCACTTCTACTGCCTCATCTCCACTGCCTTTTCTCCTGATCTCTGCCACTGTTATTGTCTCATCCCCACTGCCTTTTCCCCTGATCTCTGCCACTTCTATTGCCTCATCTCCACTGCCTTTTCTCCTGATCTCTGCCACTGTTATTGCCTTGTCCCCACTGCCTTTTCCCCTGATCTCCCAGCTTTCTGCCTCTGTCTCCTGGCTGTTTCCTCCTTGCCACCGGGCTTTTTCCCTTGTGTCCGCCCTGGCACCAGGTGACCCTGAGTAACTTCGGGGCCACTTGACCTTAAGTAACCTTAAGTCTCAGTTCCTCAGCCAGCTTCTCTCTAGTCTACCTGTTCTAATCCTGGTTCCAGCAACTTTCACTCCTTACACTTTCTCTCTCACCTTAACCTTCCCCCAGGTATCCCAAGTACCCCAAACACACACATACATACCATACCATCCAAGTTAGAAACTAATCTGTGTGTATGTTTATGTGGGTGGTATGTGTGTGAACTGGAGAATATATGTGTGTGTGTGTGTGTGTATATATATACACTAATTGTCACTTTATATGTGTGTGTGTGTGTGTATGTGTATATATATATATATGTGTGTGTGTATACATATATATATGTGTGTGTGTGTATAAAGTGACAATTAGTTAACATATACACCCTTGAGAAAGCAAAAGGAACAAAAGGGAGGCTTCTTTATCTCCTTTCCCTTCCCATTGTGGAATGTTGCTTCACATTGGTCTGTTATTTTTTTTTTTTCACCTTTGTTTATGGTCTGAAAAGGCTGCTTTGTTTTCCCAAATTCCTTTTACCTTGTGCTTTATTTGATGGTGTCTAATGAGACATATGAATGGCTTCCCCCACTCTGCTGACTGAGCCAGCTGTTGCACCTGCAAAGGTTCATGCGATGATCACTCAGGCAAAGCCTTCTGGGGCCTCTCTGTTTCAGCCAAACTTTCTGTGGCTTAGGCCTCTTGGAAAAAGCATGTCTTTACATCCATGTCTTTCAGGAATTTTTACTTTCTTCTCAGACTAGAGAAGAATCAGATCCTATTTCCATAGGCGACTGGTAGGAGGTGCATGGGGGTGAACGTGCCCCCCCTAAAGAGGTCGGTGCCCCCCCTGACAGCCAACACTGATGCTGGTGCCCCCCCCCCCCAACAGGGCTGCCACCACTGTCAGCAGCTTCTGCAGGTGCCACCCCAGATTCAGGAGGCACCAGTCACTCATACCTATTTCTGATTTGTTTTTGGTGGGAAGCTTTTCCTTCAAGTCTTGATAGATGTGAGTCCTTATATTGATCTGATTGACTGGCGCTTTTAGAAGCTGTGCTTCTGACCATAGCACAATGTTCATTACCTACTGAGGCTGAATTCCTCTTTCTGCATGAAAGTATTTGCATTTTTGTCTGCAGGTACATTTCTTTCCATAAGGGCATGGTTGCTTCTTGTGTTTTGGAACAGTTGGTGGTTTCTGAAGAAGATTGTCCATGATGGCCTTGAGAATCACCTTGAGAATCACCAGAAGGATTTCACAGGGAAGGATTTCACAGAGGAGTCAACAGGTGGAAAACTCCCCAGGGCAGTCAATCAGCTCTGAACTGACTGCCCAGAGGAGTTTTCCATCTATTGACTCCTCTGTGAAATCCTATGAAATCTGAACTTTCATTTCTACCCAGGAAAACTTTTACAATCTTTCTCCAATGCCTGATGAAGGGTGTTTGTGCCCGTAAGCTTGCAATTAAAGGGTTTTTTTTTTTGCAAAAATCTTGTTGGTCTAATAAAAGATAGCATCTCTACTACAAGTCCTGATTACCCTTGAAGTGGCTTTTTGTTGCCACATTCTTTCATGCCTACTTCACAGGCATCCCCTGTAGCTCTGCAGCCTGGGCCTTCATGGTGATGAGTACCCTTGAAACTTTTATATGTTTTTTTTATACTTTGGGAACAGCTTTGTATGTTTTGAAAAAGTATTTTATCTAACCAAGGGTATAGAGTAGGTTGTTTAGGCTGGGGGAGATCGCTTGTTGCCTAGTTGCTTAATTGCTGGCCTTGCTAGAAGGAAAAGGCCATATCAGCGAGGTCCCTGGTGGGGTTGGAAGGGGGGTTACTTGCTGGGCTTGCTACACAATTTACCACATCAGCAAGTTCAACCTGTCATGTAGCTATATAAGGCTGATGCCCACTTGGGTGGGGGTGCTTGCTTTGCGAACGATTGCCAAGCACCGCTTTCTGCGCAGAAATAAAGTTTAAGTTGGATCCTCCACCCCTGTGTGTTTATTAGCAGAAGCGCACTGGGCACGTACCCACTGTCCTTTGGGGACAACAATTTCTAGCGACCCAGATGGGACCCAGCTGACTGCCTTGCCCAGTCCACTTCTTCGGCTCCGGCAACAACTGCGGGCGGCGCGAGGGCCAGGCGCCACCGACCTTTTTCGTCGGAGGTCTGACCGTCTCCTGGTTGCCTGACGGAGTCGTGGAGGGGCACAACTGCGCAATGCTCGGAGAACCAACTTAATCGGGCAGGGTGAGGGAGGTTTCAATGGACTGGTGAGTACTTCTTTCCATATTTTGAGCAGATTGGGAAAGAGACGGCTTTAAAAGTTCCAACCGTGTAGACGCCCTAGGCGAGTGAGATCGGGTGGTAGTCCTGTGAACTCCCTTTAATCAGTTTGGAACTGAGGCTGAGCGGTGGTCGCCGTCCGGTAGTTGGATAATGGGAAGTAAGCAGTCCAAGATTCCACCCTGCAGTCCCCTAGGATGCATTTTGAAAAATTGGCCAAAGTTTGGAAGCGACCCTATGACGAAACAACAGATGATTCAGTATTGCAATACATGTTGGCCACAGTACCAACTTGCGGATGGTGCAGCCTGGCCGGAGAATGGGTCTTTGGATTATAACACAATCTTGCAGTTACAGTTGTTTTGTAGGTGCCAAGGGAAGTGGGATGAGATGCTTTATATAGAGGCATATATGACTTTGTATGGAGATAGGGCTATGCAAAAGTCATGTGGGATATTTAGGAGAAGCGGGGTAATGGTATAGGGGGTTACCACAGCATTTCCGGAGGAGCCGGAGGAGGACGACGTGCAATTGCTAGTTGCCCCCACAGCTCCCCCGCCTTATCCTGTGAGCCCTGCGTCACCACAGGGGACTTGCGCGGCACCTGAAATGGCTCGTCAGGGACTCCTGGCTGGCTCGCCCAGTTCGTTGTCCACCACCTCCCCTTACAGCCCTGGGGTGCCGTCTCCAGGTCCGGCAGATGCGGGCAGCAGTGATTTGGCGGTAGAAGGATCTATAGGAGATGAGGCTTTTAGCCCTGTGACGAGTTGCTTACGATCAGGGACCCAACCAGTAGTTCAGGCCCCTTTGCACCAAGCAGTGGTCCTGAGGGTAGACCAGTTTTTGTCTATGTGCCATTCAGCACGGCAGACTTGATAAATTGGAAACAGTCTGTGGACCAGTATCGCCAGAATCCGGAGGCAATGGCCCAGTTGTTCTCTACTATTTGACTCACCCACCAACCAAACTGGATAGATATTCAGGTCTTACTGGCTGCTCTTCTGACTCCAGAAGAAAAGAGGTTGGTCTTAGAGAAAGCACGCACGATAGCACAGCAGTGTCACCCAGCCGGTGATGTAGATGAACTTTGACCTAAGGAAAATCAAGACTGGGATCCTAACACCCGGGGGGACCGGAAGGAGTTAGAGCTGTATCGGGCATTTGTGCTGGCTGCTCTCTGGGATGCTATCCCCAAGCAGAAAAATTTGTCTAAATTGTACAAAGTGCGGCAGGGTCCGGAGGAGGATCCATCCAGTTCTTATGGGAGGTTGTGCAAGGCAGCCAGACAGTGGACGAATTTAGATCCGGAGCTGCCAGAAAATGCCAAGATGTTTAACACACTGTTTATAGGACAGTCAGCCCCAGATATTAGGAAAAAAACTACAGAAGGCTGAAGAGGCAGCTGGAATGAGCATCAGCCAAATGATTGAGATTGCTTATAAAGTATATTCCAACAGAGATCAGGTTAAGGAGAAAAAGGAAGATAAGAGAATAAAGGCACAGGCATCGTTACAAGCATCATTGTTGGCAGCGGCAATTGTAGTTCAGAGGAGTAGAGGACGGGGCAGGGGAAGTAGAGGGCATAGAGGAGGCGTGAGCTATGCTCCGGGAGGCTACAGACAGGGTCCCAGGCTGGGACCTAACCAGTGCGCTATTTGCAAGCAGAAAGGGCATTGGAAAAATGAGTGCCCCAAGAGGGGGGAGAAGAGATGAGAGGAGGAAGAAAGATTGTTGATGTTAGATGACTCTGACCAGGAGTGACGGGGACCGGGGGCGAACATTGAAGTAATCCCTGTATCCCCCGATGAGCCCCTGGTTAGAATGCAAGTAGGGAGAGAACTTATTGATTTTTTAGTAGATAGTGGAGCCACTCATTCAGTTGTAACCAATTTTAAAGGACACTTATCAAAAACCAAGATCCCCATAATTGGAGCCACCGGCCAGCGGACGCATCGTCCTTTTGTGCCACCCATGGAATGCAAATTGGGAGGAAAGAAAGTATATCATCAGTTACTGTATATGCCTGAGTGCCCCATACCCTTGTTTGGGAGGGATTTGCTGTGCAAATTGCAAGCCCAATTGACCTTTTCGGAGGGCAAAATTACTATGAAGATACCAACTGAGGAGGCCTTGAAGGCTCAGGTGTATCTCCTATTGCAGGAGGGGGTGGAAGGGAGAATTCCCCCCGAAGTAGAAGACGCTGTAGTACCATGGGTATGGGCAGGAAAGAAGCCAGGAAGAGCCAAACTGGCCACCCCTGTAAGCATTGATTTGAAGCCGGGAATTACCCCGCCCAGGGTACCCCAATATCAGTTGAAAATAGAAGCTTGGAAAGACCTAGAACCGCTTATAAAGAGATTCCTTGAACATGGTTTGCTCCGGGAATGCCAATCATCTTTCAATTCCCCCATTTTGCCTGTAAAAAAACCCTACAGTAACGAGTATCGTTTTGTGCAGGACATCAGAGCCGTGAACAAGGTCACGGTGACCCTCCACTCGGTGGTGCCGAACCCTTATACTTTGCTGGCTACTTTGTCTGCAGAGGACCAGTGGTTTACAGTCCTGGACCTGAAAGATGCCTTCTTTTGCATCCACTTGAAAGAAACAGCCAAGAGATTGTTGCATTCGAGTGGGAAGACCCGGATACTAGGAGAAAAACCCAATTGTGCTGGACAGTTTTGCCTCAGGGTTTTAAGAACAGTCCCACTATTTTCAGCACTGCTCTAAGTACTGACCTCCAGAAGTGGAACAAAGGTACATCAGGTACCCTGTTACAGTATGTGGATGATTTGTTGATTGCAGCAAAAATGAGGGAAGAGTGCCACCTGCTGACCGTAAGTTTACTGAACTTCCTGGGACAAGTGGGATACCGGGTGTCTCGGAAGAAAGCCCAGATAGAGCAAAAGAGGGTACGATACCTGGGATTTGACATCTCACGAGGCCAGAGGATGTTGGGCCCTGAGAGAATAGAGGCCATCTGTCGGATGGCAGTCCCAAAGAGCAAGAGACAGTTGCGAGGCTTTTTGGGTATGGCAGGATTCTGCTGGATCTGGATCCCCAATTTTGGACTGATAGCCAAGGCTCTTTATGAGGCCACTGCTGGCAGCAAGGGAGATTTGCAATCGGCGGCAGAATGCGGAAAGAGCTTTGACACTATCAGACAGGCCCTCATGACGGTGCCGGCCCTGGGCCTACCCGATCTGAGTAAACGATTTCAACTTTATGTACATGAACGCCAAGGAGTGGCGTCAGGAGTGCTGACCCAGTACTTAGGTAGCTGGAAAAGAGCAGTGGCCTACTTCTCCAAACAATTGGATCCCACTAGTTTGGGATGGCCGGCCTGCTTGCGAGCAGCGGCAGCTACGGCTATGCTGGTAAAGGAATCTAAGAAACTTACTTTAGGACAACCAATGACTGTGTATACCCCACATTCAGTGTTGGCAGTGATGGATGCGAAGGGGGGAACTTGGCTTTCCCCTGGACGCATGGCCAAATATCAAGAGGCTCTCCTGGATCAAGGAGACATCCAGTTGCAGACCTCTAGTACCCTGAACCCAGCTACGCTGATGCCATTGGAACAGGACGAAGGATTACAACATGATTGCATCAAAACCATTGACAGCGTGTATGCTAGTCGGCCGGATCTTAAAGATGCCCCACTACCGAATGTAGACCTTGAATTTTACACAGATGGAAGCAGCTTCATGGACAATGGAACCTGAAAGGCGGGATACGCCATGGTTACATCATGGGATACCGTGGAAGCAAAAGCCTTGCCTCCAAACACCTCTGCACAGAGAGCTGAGCTTATTGCGCTGACCCGAGCTCTCCATTTGACAAAAGGAAAGACAGCCACTATATACACGGATTCGAAGTATGCTTTTGGAGTCCTACACACCCACGGAGCTATATGGAAAGAGAGAGGACTCTTAACGGCAAGCAAAACCCCGGTAAAGCATGGAACAGAAATCCTGAAATTACTTGAAGCCGTGATGGAACCACTAGAGGTAGCTGTGGTGCACTGTAAGGCCCACCAAAAAGGAGATGGTGAAGTTATAAGAGGAAATGGACGAGCAGATGCTGCGGCAAGGAAGCCAGCTAGAGGACAAGTTCAGGAGACTCAAATGTTGGCCTTGATGCCTCAGGTAGTGTTGCCTGAGGAACCTCCCAAATATACTGAAAAAGAGAACCAACTAGCAGAGAAATTGGGAAGCAAAGAACAACAAGATGGATGGTGGGTCTTGCCTGAAGGACAGGTCCTGATGCCAAAACTGATTCTTAGCAAAATGCTCCAAGAGTACCACCAGAGCACCCATATGGGAGCTGACGCCATGACCCAAGGTCTCCAAAGAATTGTAGTGGGACCTAAGATGAGGAAAACGACAGAACAAATAGTGCGAAGATGCCCTGTCTGTTGTGCCAACAATCCTAAGATTTCCCCCAAACCTCCGCCAGGAGCAGGAAGGCAAGGACTATTAGCAGGAGAATGTTGGCAGATAGATTTCTCTGAAGTTCCCAGGAAGGGACACTACAAATACCTGTTAGTGCTCATGGACACTCTGACTGGGTGGACCAAGGCCTTCCCGTGCCGAACCAACAAAGCAAAAGAAGTGGTCCGAGTGATGCTAAAAGAAATGATTCCACGATTCGGAATCCCGGAGGGATTAGCCTTGGACCGAGGGCCACACTTTGTGTCAGAAGTGACCCAGGCAGTTTCCCGGGCTCTGGGGATACAATGGGACTTTCACACAGCATGGAGACTGCAGTCAAGTGGACAGGTGGAACGAATGAATCAGACTCTGAAAAGACAGCTGGCTAAACTTTGCCAAGAGACTCAGTTGAAATGGCCCGAAGCTCTGTCTCTTGCCTTGCTTAGAGTGCACATAGCCCCTAGAGCTAAATTGGGAGTTAGTCCATTTGAATTAATGTATGGCAAACCATATCCTAAGAATCCAGTGATGATGCATGGGAGTCAAATGCATGTAAAAGGGGAAGGCTGGGTAAAAGACTATTTGTATTCTTTGTCTGCTGTATTATCTTCTCTCCACAGGTATTTCCAGGAACGACTTCCACTCCCCTTAGATACACCAGTCCATAAGTTCCAGATCGGAGACGAGGTGCTGGTCCGAACGTGGAAAGACGAGCCACTTCAGCCCAGGTGGAAGAGACCATATCCTGTGATTCTCACCACTCACGCTGCAGTGAAAGTTCAGGGGGTAAAACCGTGGATACACTACACTCGGGTGAAGGCCGCACCAGAAGTACCCCCTGCAGGAGAAGTTGCTGAGAGTGTCGCACCGGAAGCCGACACAAACGGACACCGTTGGACAGCAGAGCCAGTAGAAGGACTTAAATTTCTGTTTAAACGTCAACCATGTGGACAGTAGTTCTTTGCATAGGCGTAATGTTTCTAGGGTCTAAGGGGTTGTTGCATCAAAGGTTCGATGAGAGTCAAAATGTGTGGGTTCATTTGGCAAAGGACGTATTAAATGTCACTCATTTTTGTTTGGCAGGAGGAACATAGGTTGAGGATATTTTCACGTCATGCCTTATAGGGGTGCCCACTCCATTGGAAGCACTCTGGAATCAGACTTGGTTCGCATCTGGGGGATAGGAGGTCCAATCGATTACATTAACAACTCCATGTGGGGAACCATTGCCACAGAAAGAAATGCCAGTACCTTTGAAATAGATTTGTTGACAGTCACCTCCCCTGGTAACACCAGCTGTGCCAATTTTGTGAACTGTACCAAAGCTTGTAAAAGCCTAACCAAAGAAATGAAAATTTTCAATTGCTCAGACGTGACTAATGTATCTTGCAACTACGGTCATGTTGTATTACCCCGGGGGTGGTTCCTTCTTTGTGGGAAGACTGCCTATTCATATATCCCAGCCAATGCCACAGGAGGCCCTTGTGCTCTGGGCTGGTTGACTGTCTGGCTACCAGGTATGCCTAAGACCTCTAGTAAGCGTCACCAGAGAGGTTTGAAGGTGCTAGATGAATCCTGTGATAGTGACATAAACCTCCTGAGTGAGGCCGAGGTAGTGTCCTTAGCAGTTTCCATAGTAGGGGTGCCAGGCCTAGTAGTGGACGCTGAGAGGCAGCTTAGTAAGGTGGCCTGTGCCCTGGCAAAGGGCCTAAATACAACTTCACAGGCCCTAGCTGCCCTCAAAATTGAAATGAAAGAACTAAGAGGAGCTACTCTGCAAAATAGAGCAGCCATAGATTACCTGTTGCTGAGGCATAACCACGAATGTGAAGAGTTCGAGGGAATGTGTTGTTTTAATTTGACAGATAATTCCGAGTTGATAGAGTCAAAGGTGCAGAAGTTAAAAGAAGTTCTGTCTCACATTAAGCAACGGGAAGGGTTTGACTTCTCATGGCTTACTTCTTGGCTTCCTAATTTTTCATGGCTTAAGCAAATTTTCCTAGTTGTGCAGGTATGTGTATTTTCTTGATGATTTGTTGTGGAGTACAGTGTATGCCAATGTTTTGTGAGGTACTCAAGAAATCAATTTCTTCCCCCGTTCACCGCGTGATGTTTGTAAAACCATCAGTTACAAACCAGATCCAAAAGAATTGGGAGGGATCGAAGAGATTTCTGGAGATGAAAAAGATGGTCGAGGACTATGGTCCTATTTCCTAGGGTCATAGCCTCGAAGGGGGGATTTGATGAGTACTCTTGAAACTTTTATATTTTTTATTATACTTTGGGAACAGCTTTGTATGTTTTGAAAAAGTATTTTATCTAACCAAGGGCATAGAGTAGGTTGTTTAGGCTGGGGGAGATCGCTTGTTGCCTAGTTGCTTAATTGCTGGCCTTGCTAGAAGGAAAAGGCCATATCAGCGAGGTCCCTGGTGGGGTTGGAAGAGGGGGTTACTTGCTGGGCTTGTTGCACAATTTACCACATCAGCAAGTTCAACCTGTCATGTAGCTATATAAGGCTGATGCCCACTTGGGTGGGGGTGCTTGCTTTGCGAACGATTGCCAAGCACTGCTTTCTGCACAGAAATAAAGTTTAAGTTGGATCCTTCACCCCTGTGTGTTTATTGGCAGAAGCGCACTGGGCACATACCCACTGTCCTTTGGGGACAACAATGGTTTCTGCTGCCCTGTACATTTGGACACTCTTTATTGGACAAATCTCCCTTACACAAGAGCCTTTCTTGTAATACTATACCTGTAATGCCACAAATAATCTTATCTGTAATCAGAGAGTCTGTGAAGTTCCCAAGGCACAGTTCTTACTCAGTCTCTTCATTTCATTAACATACTCATTCCGTACTTTCTCCTGTTGTTTGTCTGCATTTAATAAAAATCAGTGTCTTTCAAGAGTTTCTTTCTTGTCATGCAGTACTCCTCGAGTTCAGACAGTATTACGCCTAACTACATATTTTCACCTTCTGTAAAGGTAAAGATGTTATAAACAGCCAATCTTTCCTCCACAACAATATGCAAGAGGATTGTGGATCTGGCTTTGTCAGTGGTTTCTTCTGTCTCTGTGACTGCTAGATACCACTGAAATCTTTATCTGAATGCCCTCTGGTTCTCTGCTATATTGCCTGATGTCAGAAGGGGAGGTGGAGGTTGTAAAACTTCCATGACTAACTCTTCTTTTACTTAGACTATAAATGATCAAGCAGATTACTTTTAGAGGCCCTTGCCCTCCCATGTGGCTACATTGCTCCACTTGCTCTCAGTTTCCATATCTTTTTCTTTTTCAGTTTGGAACTCAAATTCTTTCAAGTTCTTTCTCTTTCATCACCCCTGATACTACTGGATTCAATAAATACAGGCATGCAGTGAGTATGAACTGACAAAAATGAACTTTATTGTTGAACAGTAAGCAACCTCTGCAGTCCCTTGGTCTCTTTCTCTCTACTAACGAACTGTTACTACCTGAGAGGCTATCTCCCAGTTCCCAACTCCCTTAGTCTCCTGTTAGGAAGCATCTATAAATTATTATTTCTATCAATAAACTTGTAGTGGCTGACTTTTTACCAACTAATCATGTATGAAAAGGTTATGAAGAAACACCCATTTCATTAATAAACAATGGTCAGGGATCCTTGCTCCCTCAGTAAGGATATAACATTTGTAGGTCAATCGTGTAAAATGTTTTTAATTTCTTTTTACTTCAGGGTGAAGGGAAACAGACACAGGATGAAGACCAATTATGGAAACAATTTATTCATCATTCAAAATAAGTCCTATAACCCACTTCCCCTCCCCTCAAAGAAATGGCAAAATGCTGAACAGTTTTTGGGGGGTTTTTTAAAGATTGAATGAGGCACATAACAACACAATGTGAACCAGTTTCTCATAAGTATTTGGGTTTAAAATGATGTAGGACATAGACTTGAATAAAACTAAGCTGGTTTATTCCACTTGAGTCTTTGGCCCATTACATATAGAAGAGAAATACTTTTCAGAGTAATTTTATAAGTTTCAAGATGTAGCCTTCCCAACCACTGAACCCCACCCCCAAGTACCTCCTTGCTACGGTGTAGCAAGAAACCCTTTTGTCTGCCCCCCTCTCAAATGTGAAGCTCCTTCATATGGCAAAAGCCCCTCTTTTAGTATTTGCCCCCTTTGGGGGATGCTTTCTCTTTTCTACCTTTTCTTCCTTCCTCTCTCTTTTTCTTTATCATATCATTATTATTTTTATATAAGGTGTATTTGTAGTGAAAATAGAGCTTGTAGATGCTTTTACAAATGTACTTTAAGTTTAAAAGTAAGTTGTACCATGTAACAATGTTAGCAAGAGCAGGAATCTCTGTATAAAGCAGGTCCCTGAATGAATCATGGTTGGTTGTGTAACACAGTAGCTAGTCTGGATAAGTATGTTATAAGCGGCAATTAACACCTACAAAATCAGAGACTAAGGAGAAGAAAGAATCAATGAAGTGCCAGGAATTCCTGGAAACTTCATTGTTAAAGGTATGGAAGCCCCCGTTTGAATTAATCAATGCTGGAAACAGACCCTTGGGGCTGAAATACCCCCTGATCAACCACTTCCAGAGCTCTATTCATCATGGCAGTGAATCAATCAAAATTCATCAATGGACTCCTGAGACTGCACGTATGTGCAGGTGTGACCCCTGGGGCTGACAGCTTCCATCCAGCAGATATCAAAAGGGATGTCCCTCGAGGTGAACAACTCCTGGATTGGGTAAGACTGAGAATTGGGGAGTCACCAATGTCTGCCAGAGAGGGATAAAAGGCAGCAAAGAATGATATCCAATGGCACCCTCTTTGACCTAACCAGCACCCTGCATGTCCAGCCAGAAGGGCCAGCCGGTGACCCCGTTCTGCAACAACATCGCACTGAAAGAAGCCTTGACTGGCCATCGACGGTGGACTCCAGCGCTTGGGGATAGGTATATCTTGACACCAGCACTTAGTGTTCAGAGCTAGCTACTGTGAGTGTGTGTGTGTGTGTGTATGTGTGTGCATGAATGTGTGTGTGTTTGAGGGGATCAGCACCAAGGTTTATGGTCTGACTTTTGCATCTGTCCAATAAACTAGAATTTTATGATGATCCTGTGAGTTGGTGCTTTGTAGCCAACAAAGGTTCCCTCTCAGCTGCATGTGTGCACAGCCACACACACTTTAAAACCATGCTGCACACAAACTTACTAATGCTGCACACCCACCCAGTGAGGAGCTGGGCTGTGGCTTCAACAGGAGCTGGGCAATGAGCTGAGTGTAGCAGAGGCACCGAGGCTAGCGTGGGACACTAAGCTCAGTCAGCAGTTCCTCCCCAAGGCCATGTGCTCCTGGAGGTGAGGTGGCGCTGGGAGCTGGGGCCGGGGAACTGCTCTGCTTCCCAGCCTCGGTGTCATGTGCCTCCTCACTTGCAGAGGCATGGTGAGGCAGAGCTGGGGGCTGGGGTGGGGCTGGGACTGGCGAGGGCTCTGCCGGCACCAGAAAACTGCTCCACTCCCCAGCCCCATGCCTCCTCGTTTCTGGTGGTGAGGCAGGGTCTGGGGCTGGGGCCAGGAAACTGATGCACCCATGGAGGCAATGCAGGGATGGGGCTGAGGTTCCTGGCTTTGAGGGATCAAAATTCTCCAGGAAATCTGGTACCTGCTGGTTCATGTCTCGGGAGCCTGCTCCACAGTAAGAGTGTTTAACTGTCAAACAGAAAGAGCTATATATAATTTTTGAGTTGGGACAGCCTTCACTGAAATAAATAAGAGACAGATCCTGCCTTCACTATTTTTACACTGCCAATATATGACATGTATGGTGCAGTAAAGCTAGAAATGGTACAAGTTAATGATTTTTAAATAAGTTTAGGAAAATACATCAAGTTCCTATTGAAATTCGTGTGCATATTTAAATAAAGAGGAACTGTATCCGAGTGAGATTTGACCTTTGGTTGTTATCTTTCCACCATCAAAAACAGGCATGTTAATAGGTGAAAAATAAAAATAAATGAATTCCAAATGAATACCCAGTCCTCTACTCCCTAAAATGCCTTTGCTGCAGAAACAAAAGCAAATTTCAAATCAAAAGAAAGGCCAGTGTTTATGGCCACGGTTCCCTCTAAGCACCAAAACGGGGAGGCAGGACCTCTCAGGAACGGACTGAAGCGGCATGCTCACAACCCAAAGCAGCACGCTCACAGACCATTATACCTTAGAGAGAACATTGTTCCCTGCATCAGAGTTATCCCCAGGACATGCTGATGAGGCATGGGGTTTATCCTTACAGAGAATAGCCCTTGGATCTTGACTAAAATCCGGAGTCCAAGGCATATTCCCACAGTTGATGAGTGTTGCTTCCTAAGTGAAATGGTCCCAGTGGCACTTGCTAGGTGCCAGTTCATATGGAACTGCCAACAGGAATGGTTCCTAGGGAAGATAAATCCACTATCTGGGAGCAATGATGATGTCAATGTTCCTACCCTTTTCCTTTCTGTTTTAGGTCATTTTTTACCTCACTCCAAAATCATGTGGCCTGGCAGTGAAGACAGCTAGTTTCTTCCACAACTGCAAGGATCTGGTGTTAGAGCAGTCTTGTACCTGATTACTAGCCTTCATTTTAACATCTTGTTGTCTTAACCTCTCAAAGATTCAGGTCGTCCTGGTGACAATTTCATAGAGGCTTGTTTATTTAATTTTAAAGAATCTCAAATACCTCCCCTTCACTGATTAATTATTCTGTGAGTATATCACATATTTTACAAACAGATAGAGGATTCCACTCTGAATAGCTTGCCATGTAAATTTTGATGTAATACAGTAGTCAATGACTAGATGCAAGAATAGGTAAGACCACACAAAAGTTAAGAATTTTGCAATGTATATTTGATGTAATTATATGAAAATTTTTGTTAAACCATGAAATTAATATTAACATAGTATTAATTGTAATATAATTGATAAATATTATGAAGCACACCCCAAAATGATTTAGTTTGAAATAAAACTCTCCTTTACTCTCCCTGCCTGAATTTCCACCATGTTATTCCAGCCATTAGAAACAAACATTGTTACACTATTCATACTAGGATACTGTATAGTCAGCATGTATCAAACAATGAATGATGTCTAAGAAGAAACTGCCATTAATGAGCAAAGACTAGGTTTCCTCAGGAAAACTTTAGTGGTTTTAGCAATCCATGAACTATAAGCAAAATACAATGCAACAAATTAAATGTTTCTTTCAAATATAGGGTATCTGAAGAACCTGTTAGTAAATCTGTTATTTGACAAACACACGAGCTGTTACAGAAATTAGCTGCTGAATTCTTCAAGAAATTCCATACATTTTCAAAAGAACAATGTATTATAGGGCAAGCCTAGTTAAGCACCTACTTTATTTTATGGGTGCAGACCGACATCCAGCTCCCTGCTGTAAGTCAGAATGCTTTGCAGGAAGCATTCTGAGTTGCAGCAATCCCCCAGACCTAACAGAAGTTCACTGTTGCTTCCTAGAGGGGAGAGGTTAATCTAACATCTGGCTTCGAGCCTGCAGTCGGTTTCCCTTAGCAGCAGCCTGCCCTCTCTGCCAGCCCATGGGAGGGGGAAAGAGAACAGAGGGAGCTCATTCTAGGGCATTCCTCAGCCATCACTGGAGGGTGGGGTGGGTGAATTGGAGCTCCAATACGTCCACCCCACCCTCCAGTGGGGGCTGAAAAAAACCCAAACCAAACTCCTTCTGCTCCCTTTCCCCTTCCCATTCTAAAAACAGCTTAGAGATTGGCAGGCAGGCAGACACAAGTTACAGAAGACACTATGTTTTGAAACATTTTAATCTGAGTCTCATACAATGAGGGTTCAGATTTTTGCCTGATCGGCCGTTTTTGAAGCAGTCTGCAGCTGTGCACTTGTGTTTGGCTGTAGACCACTTTCTGTGATCAGACTGGGTGAAAATTGTCACTTTGTCTATGTCCATATAGATACGGCATTTGCACATTAAAGAAAGGTTCAGGATATCCACCTGCCACCAATTATTCTATTTTGTGTGTGTGTGTGTAGGTGGGGAAACTTTTATTGTAAGAGTATTTACCTGGAGACTTGTCCTACTAGATGACTACGATTTAAAAAAAAAATCCTATGCTTAAATCCTAGTGCAGAAGAACATGGAATTACCTCCTGAAAGCATTGCTTTTCAACAAAGTACTGAAAGCACATGCTTAAATTCCATGAAGGATCAAAGGATAGGATTTCAAAAGGAATCCGTGGGACTAACCCATCCAATTTCAACTAGTTATGAGTGCCTAACTTTTTCAGGTAGCTTTGAAGATCTCGCAGCATTGGACTAAGATCACAACAAAATTTACAAAATGTTTGTCTGTAACAGTTATTTGTGCTTCTATTGCCATAGGACTTTGTATCCAGAATCGTACCAAGTATGTATTTTGCATGTTTATATGCATATGCAAGTGTATTTTAAATGTGTTAATCTTTTTGATAACACCAAACTTCTCTGAAGAGTCCTAATTTTACACATAGTGGGATGGATTTTTTTCTTAGGATCCCATCCCTCAATATTGCTTGGGTAATGCAAAAAAAAAGAAAAAAAGAAAAAAGGGAGAAACTGCTCTTAATACGTGGATGAGGATTCTCCAGGTGACTATATAGAAGTGGCTGTTATATTAATTGTCAGTGGTATATGGGATTTAGGTGAGATTAACTCTCAGGGATTACTGCATAATGGGCAGGTCTACACAAGACACTGACTGCAAACTAGCCCAATACTACTGCATGGTAGTGCTGCATGGCAAAAACCATGATGTGACACTAGTGAACAGTACTATTAGGTTACTGAGCAGTAACCACACAAAAAAAGGCATTCACTGGCACTACTGCACAGAACTCAGGTTGCTGAGCAGTCATTTTGTTCTTGTTTATACAAGTACTAAATAAATGCACAGGAACAACTGCTCAGTAACATTTCGTGTAGACATAGCCAATGTTGACAACACTATTGTGGAACTGGGGTTCAAAAGTAAGCAGGATAGAGAATAAAGGAACTTCAAGCCACTTTTTGATGTCTTGCTCCCTTTCTGCACCAAGTCAATTTAAGAACAGGAGAGAACCTGGCTCAAAGAAATCAAATATCTAGATTTTTTTTTCACATAGCAGATGCAAATTTATTGCTGCGATTCAGCGTGACAGGATGTTGGAGGTTAAACATCATGGCTTTGCCAATTCATTGAGCAACAGCTGTGATAGAACTATAGAAAACCTTTTATTGTTTGGCCAAATGACTAAACCAGAGTGATTCATCCTGTGCCTATGTATCATGATATTTACATATTTAACCAGTTGAGCCCTCCGATACTAATAACTGTACACTGGGTTATATCCATATGGCATTCACATTACTCCACCTATTTAATATGAATTCATTGATAAGCAACCAGTTTACATTTAATAAACACAAATGCTATTTTGTTTTAGAGCTCAAGTCTTTCAGCCTGGCTTAATATAAATTAAATGGATTTACAGCTCTTGAAAGGTGATGAGTTGACAGACTTTATGAATAAAATGCATATGGCATAAACAGCAGCTGTGTAAGATTTATTTATCACAGCGATAGGTCATAGGTGTGATTTAAAGGAAAACTTTGTAGGATCAGAGAACAGTCAAATTCCCAAATTCATTAATCCCTTATCTTTCTGATGTACCTACAAACCAAGATATCAAAGAACTGGTCAATGTGGAAAATAAAAAAAAGAAAATTCAAGGAATAGCAAAGTGTTGAGGTTGATTTGCATGGTTTGTATTGTAACCACCATTTTTTTATGTCTTGTTAATTTATATTAAAGGGTACTTCATTATGAGAGGAGGGGGAATCCTTGAAAGAGCATTTTAAAATCTTTTTTTTTTTTTTTGGAAAGGGATACTGAAGGCTAAATTTTTGTTTGAAAAATGTTTTGTGAGCTGCAAATGTCAATTAAATGTTGATGCAAGCATGATAGAAACTTGTCCCCCAATTCAACTAAATTAATGCTATGCAGATGCCACCAGAGGATAGCAAGTTTGCTTCAATACTGATTTCCTTGTAGGTGAAGTATACTTCACTACATTCAGTTCAACCATATTAAAAATGAATTGACAAGAAAATATTTTATTATGGATAGAGGGGCAGATTGTGACTGGTTGCAGCACTTTTCTCTATCATCCTGGTCTCTGTGGCACAAAGACTGACAGTTTGGCAACAATCTAGCCCAGAAAGGAAAAGAAACCTGTCATGTACCATGAGGGTACTTAAAACAACAGGAAAGACAGAAGCTGTATCACTTAATTATATTGGGGTGAGAGGCCCTTTGAAGTAGGAGTGAGAATTAAATTATAACAAAATGTTTTGAGGAATACCAAAATTTGATTTTGGTATTAAGGTTTTTTGATGGTTTTACAGGATATCATGAGAATGAGGCTATTATATCAATATCAATCTCTCTAGACCCTCTTTAATAGCTATTAAAGTCAAGAGGCTTTAACACACCTCCTACCAGCTGCATATTACAGCAGTCAAGGAGGGGACTATTTGCAAAGTACTCAAGTACTTGTAGAGTGACTAAGGGGTAGAGACCAGGGGTTTATCAACAGTCCTCCTGGTATCATTAGGATTATGTTCTTTATTAAAAACAGACTGCTATAAATGGTCAGGACCACTGATATATGCAGTTTAATGAAGATGGAGTGGCTAACTAGGTTACTATTCATAACTTGCATAGATTGTTAAGATACGTAGGCTACCTATATGTGCAGCTAGGCTGCTCCAAAGCACTGTAATTACAGTGTGTTGAGTAGACTTGATTAATCGAGCCTATTGAAGAGTAATAATTTCTGCACGCCAGTAGACTTCAGCATCATGTATATCAGTGTCTCTGCACTGAAACATGGCAGCAGGGACACTTAAAAGCTTGTTAAATGAGCTTTAGTTAAAGTGCCCCTGCCACCATTTTTCAGCGCAGGGATGCTGGTACATGTGATGCTCCAGGTGCTTTAATTAGAATGGCTCTAATTAAAGTGCCCCCCACACACACACTCCCAGAGCCCACGTATAAATTTCCCAAATGTTGTTACTCGTGTAAATCATTCTGAACAAATCACCAATTTGAAGGCATCAAAATACTATGAAAAGATTCATTTCATTTCATATTTTCCCATCAAAGAATAGACATCTCTGCAAAATTTTGAGCCACCTTTTGCAAGAGCCTGACTAGTTCACCTGAATGTGTAAATTTCAAATGTTTGTCTCAGCTGCACCGGTGTGCTAAACCATTTACTTAATGCCTATCAAGAAAGAGAAGCCACACAACATTTGATCACTTTGGCACAGTTGGGATCACTGAAAGTGAAAGGAATAATGGGAAAAATCTTAATGTAAGAGCAATTTGAAATAACTGATATTGCTGCACTGTCTTGGTTAAATATTATGGCAGACCCAGAGAAAGAGGATACTTATACAAAGTGCATTAATGAACTGGAGATGAAGCATCCATGTTTTTCACTCCTGATAGGTCTGGCCCAGAGTGCAATTTCTAGACTATTGGTCAAGACCATGTTTGAATGCTTTGTGTCAGAGATGATCAGTAAGGACAGACAAAAGAATCTCTACCAATAGGGAGAGGAATAGATGCAAATAAGGAAGGGGATAAAGCAAAATAAGCATAGTCCTATGCACAAATGATACTCTTCTAGGGATCTTGGTTTTCTCTGTTTAAAAATCAGAAATTCTCTTATGAAAATCACAAAGTCTCTGATCAAAAAAACCAAAATCTGCAAATAAAATGAAAAGCCACTATATACATAGGTATAAATTGAACAAAATGTTTTATTGATATAGTTACACTTTTAAAGCCATTTGGAACCCTGCCAGTGCCCTAATCGCTATAATAAAATAAATTCAAAATACCTATACATTTTGGTATTTGATTTTTTACTTTTACCATGGAAAATCAGAGCGCTCCCTGCCCCTTTCATTCACCAGGACACAGGTCCAGGCCCCTCACTCCCAAGCCACAGTCCCCCAACCCTGCTGGTGCCCCTCACTCCCCACCCATACCACCCCCACCCACCACTGCAGCCCTTGTGGAGGGGGCTCCCAGCTTCCAGGGCTACAGGGCCAAAGACCTGGGTCTACAGTTGCCTGCCCTGCACAGTGGTACCTGAGCCCTGGTTGCCACCTGTGGGAGGTGGTGGCTGTTATGGTGGAGCAAAGTGTGGAGCCTGGCTGCCTCTCCCTCATGGTCAGCACTGCCAAAGCAGAGCCCATGGGGAAGTGGGGGTGGGTGTAGGCTTCTCACTGTGGACTTGGATTTCCTGCCCTGCTGCCCTTCCCCTGGGGCCTCCGCGACCCAGTGGGTGGGACCTGGAGTGGCAGGGCAGAGTGGGGTTATGTGGGGAAGCTCATTGCTGCTGCTGGGAGCTCGATGCTCCCATGGTGAGGCACCCCCTATTCACCCAGCATCCGAAAGGGGCACAACTCCATGCTTCCACCCCCACTGATTCTGGGTGGGCAGGGGATACTTCACTTGGGCAGCGTGGGGCTTGCAGTGGTAAGGAGCTTCCCTGCCTGGCCCTGCTCTGTCCTGCCATACTGGGTCCCATCTGTTGGGCTGCAGAGGTCCCGGGGAGGGGGGGGAGACAGCAGGGTAGGGAGCTTGAGCCTGCAGCAGGCAAACTGCCCCCATCCTGTGTCCAGATCTGGGGAGCATGTGTCCCCCCACCCCTCTCCTGGGAGTGCACGCAACAGCAGTGAGCCAGTCCCACCCTCCTGCCCCCCCAGACCCAAGGCCCTGTTGTATTCCCTGCTGGGGCCCTGCAGCCACGCATTCCAGCCCAGGGCTTTACACGCTACCCCATCTGGGCAGCAGCCCCGGCTCCAGCCCCAGCCCTAGCTCTGCCCAGTATCCTCCCCCACTCCCTCCCTATGGGATCTTAATACCCAATTGCTCCCCCCCCCCCCCGCAGACTTATCTGTGGGAACTGCTCTCCAGGCTACCTGGGTGCCATGTGCATATAAATACACATGGTGTCCCCTGCCTGACTGCCCTACTCCTGCTCCCCCCAGCCCCTTGCAGGCTGGAACTCTGCCAGCCTGCAGAGAGCTCTTTGCAAAAATTGAAAATCTGCATGTTTCTTCGTTAAAATGAAAAATCCACATTTTTCTCAGTTAAAAGGGAAAATCCTCATTCCCTTCCCTCTCCCATTTTTCCATGGGAAATGGAAAACCCAGATCCCTGCTCTTCAATCCTCAATTCTTCCCTAATCCCTTCTTGTGCTATGTAACAATATTTTCTACCCTTAGAACAGGGTACCTCTCACATCTTCATGAAACACAACAGATTCAAATATCAACATCTCTTGTTGCCGTGTGCTGATCCTGGCTGGAGTGCTGGATTTTCCATGTGAATGAATGAATGAATGAATGGTATCTCATAGTAAACAACACTCTGTGGCTCTACAGCAAAGGTAGGAGAAAGGAGACTTACTGGCCAGTTAATATATTCTGTGAAATATCTTGAGTAACAAGAGAATTCAGATACTTTAGTAAGAGTCTCGGAACACATGTTAAAACGTGTTTATTTTGGAAGGATTAAAATATCTTCCTTACCATTGAAGGCCATGCCATCTGCTCAGAATAGAAAACCAGCTTTCCTCAACTGTAATAAATAAATAATAATAAAAATCCCATTTACCTATAAATTCTCATCTTCACAGCTATCTCTATACATATGCTTTGAGCATGGTTTTATTGCTGTTACCAGGATTGACTGTTACCAATATGAAAAGACATATTTCAACCTGGTAAGAATGATTAATTTATTCTGTTATTAAACTAGAACTTGCCTGTTTACATACATCTTTACTGATTTATGTACATGATTTAAGAACTCAATCTCATTCTAACTGGTGTAAATCCATATGTAACCTATTGAAATCCCTGCCTCTGACCAATCCAGCTCGGGGAGAAGTAAGAGGAGGGAAGGAATCAGTCAAACTTAACTAGTACTTTGGGCTCAGATATCTCCCCCCAGCTGGTAGGATTGGAAAAATAAGGTATCATCCAAATTTGAAAAAGAATATTTTGTATTCCTTTATTTACAACAACAACAACAGTAAAGATTTGCCTCCACATATTTATTGATGCTGGCTATAAAAAGGAATACGTTATAAAACTTCTCTCTCTCTCCCCTTTTCCTCCAGCTCCTCTTCACTTTAAATGCACTATTTGTCATTCAGGTCAAATGAATGGTACTAGAAAATCAGATACCAGGAAAAATTATCCTATTTAAAAATGTGTGGAAACAGCATCAAATAAGCATTCAATGAAAATAACCCTGAATATACTCCCCATTTCCTAGGAAAACTACAAGGGAATCAGACTATGGTTTCCAGGCATGTAATCACTAGTAGTATACTTTACTCTTCAACCTGATATTCATGGATTCATAGATTCATAGATGTTAGGGTTGGAAGGGACCTCAATAGATCATCGAGTCCGACCCCCTGCATAGGCAGGAAAGAGTGCTGGGTCTAGATGATCCCAGCTAGATGCCCATCTAACCTCCTCTTGAAGACCCCCAGGGTAGGGGAGAGCACCAACTCCCTTAGGAGCCCATTCCAGACCCTGGCCACTCGAACTGTGAAGAAGTTCTTCCTAATGTCCATTCTAAATCTGCTCTTTGCTAGCTTGCGGCCATTATTTCTTGTAACCCCCAGGGGCACCTTGGTGAATAAATACTCACCAATTCCCTTCTGTGCCCCCGTGATGAACTTATAGGCAGCCACAAGGTTGCCTCTCAACCTTCTCTTGCGGAGGCTGAAAAGATCCAGTTTCTCTAGTCTCTCCTCGTAGGGCTTGGTCTGCAGGCCCTTAACCATACGAGTGGCCCTTCTCTGGACCCTCTCCAGGTTATCTGCATCCCTCTTGAATTGTGGTGCCCAGAATTGCACGCAGTACTCCAACTGCGGTCTGACCAGTGCCCGATAGAGGGGAAGTATCACCTCCTTGGACCTATTCGTCATGCATCTGCTGATGCACGATAAACTGCCATTGGCTTTTTTGATGGCTTCGTCACACTGCCGACTCATGTTCATCTTGGAGTCCACTAGGACTCCAAGATCCCTTTCCACTTCCGTGCTACCCAGCAGGTCATTCCCTAGGCTGTAGGTGTGCTGGACATTCTTCCTCCCTAGGTGCAGCACTTTGCATTTCTCCTTGTTGAACTGCATTCTGTTGTTTTCTGCCCACTTGTCCAACCTGTCCAGATCTGCTTGCAGCTGTTCCCTGCCCTCCGGCGTGTCCACATCTCCCCATAGCTTTGTGTCATCTGCAAACTTGGACAGAGTACATTTCACTCCCTCGTCCAAATCACTGATGAAGACATTAAAGAGTATCGGTCCAAGGACCGAGCCCTGCGGGACCCCACTGCCCACACCCTTCCAGGTCGAAACCGACCCATCCACCATGACTCTCTGGGTGCGACCCTCCAGCCAATTCGCCACCCACCAGACTGTGTAGTCATCACAATATCATAATACAGTCTTTATACTAAGCAGCAAAGCACTGTGTATGCTGTACTGTGCATCTGGGAAATGCTGTATTTGCTCAGTCAAATCTGAAGCATGAAAAAAAAATGTACAGAGAAGCAAAAGAAATGGAGTAAAAATATACCAGAACACTGCTTCCTAGTTAGACAAATTTCTTCTATCCTTTGTCAATTCTTCTTGCATCAGATAACCTTGGAAGTTAGGTAAAAAGCTGATATATCATGCAACCTCTTCTAAATACCAAGGTCAGTACTCTGAGCACCAAACAAATAGCATTGTGAAAGTGTTTATAGTCTACACGTGATGTGTTAATGTGCCTTAGCCTAATTTACTGTGCAGTAAAGGTGAGCATCTACAAATGTGTGCCCTTATCATGCCCACATTTGATACCTACAAATTTGATACCTGCAAAGCACAGCAATGTGTGCATAGATGAAATCCGGCACTATGTTTAGTGCTTGAATTGCCCTGCCACTATGGGGCCAGGAGCCTTTCCCAGCTGGGAGCCTCTCCTGCCCTAGGAATGGGTGGGCTGCCTTTGTGGAAGACCCTAGCTGCAGGCTATAAAAGCCTGTAGCCATTTTGTGCCCTGGGTCACACTGCACAGGAGCCTGGAAAAGCCTGTTCACTCCCCAGGACAACTGTAGACCCTGTATGCCCCCGGGACAGGGCACAGCCTGCCTGTACTTGTCCTGTTACCTATTCAAAGCTGATGCTTGGCCACAGATGGGTGTTGCAAAGAGCTACAGTCTGCTGCACCCACAGCCCAGCCCTAATATGTCCCCAGGGCTGCTGGCTGGCTGTCTCTAACAGCAGGGCCAGCACCTGCCTCCTGCTGCTGCTTACCCCCAGAAGTCTTTCCTGTGCTTTCAAGTGCTGTGGCATATTACCTCTGCTATGTGGCTCCCAGTCCCATGCTGTGTCCCTGTGCTGGGTGCTGCTGGTTGCTGTCCAGAGCTGGCAGCACAGGGACAGCCTTGCAGGGGCCCAGAGAGCCAGCACGGGACCAACAATGTCATACTCCTCCCCACTGAGTCCCAGTCCTGCCCACATGTGCACATCCATGCTATCCACCCATGCCCCCAACTGGGCCCAGGAGGAGATAAGAAACCTTGTGGTGCTCTGGGGTGATGCAGAAGTGCTAAGGCAGTTTGAGTGGAGTAGGTGCTTGAACACCCACATTTATGACACCCTGTCGAGTGGTATGCAGGAGCAAGGGCACTCCTGGTCAACATGGCAGTGCTGCATAAAGGTCAAGGCCTTACAAGCACAGTGAGTGGCTGTGACCAACAGCAATCGTTGATCTGTTCATGCCCACAAGACCATGCCCTTTATTTCAGCAGCTGGCCAGGATTTTGGTGTCCCAGAACCCAGGCTGCAGCTGTGCAGTGTTCAACCAGCAGGGGCAGCCTGCCTGAGCCCCTGCCCCACTCTGACCCCCTGGTGACACATCACCAGAGGATGGGCCCTTGGGTGCTTAGCACCCCACCACACCCCACCCATCTCCATGGCTGCTGCATCCATTAGCAGCTTGGGGAGCCTTGGCTAGTGGCTGCCTCACCAGCTCCCCACTCCCAGACCTCACCCTGAGGAGCAGCTGGCCATGATGCTGCTGACCACCAGCAGTGCCAGGTCCTCCCTGAGGGAAGGGGGAGAGTGGCCCTGAATGGACACCAGCCTGCTATGCACCACAGGCTGCGGACACCGGGCAGAGCCAGATGACATCACCAGTGAGGAGGCCTATGCCAAGCCTCCAGCCTCATTAGCTTTGTACAAGTAGCACATTCCAAACTGGGGGAAGGTCCTCCCAGCCCCCACCCTGCCCGTGTCCCCAGCTCCTGACCCTGCCACCACTCCCCACCTGGCCTGCCCACACTCCCCTAGCCCCTGTTCCCCCACACAGAACACATAGAGGTGGGACACAGTTCAAAACTTTATTCAGCAGCCCATGTCACCATAGCTGGGCAGGCAAGGGCCTCTCACATGGCATAGATGCCAGCAGCAATGTCCTCCTCAGCAGCAGGGGGCAGGGATGTGTAGTGTTGCCACAGGTAGCCCTCCAGGTGGCAGAAGAGGTTGCGGGGCAGCCTGAGACTGCCTCCTGAACCATTGTAGTTCAGGCTCCCAAACCAGGAGTGCAGGTGTGCCTGGGGCACCAGGAGGATCATCACCAGCAGGGAGTAGTAGCTCAGGCACCCCTCAGCCTGTACAAACAGCTCATTAGGTACTGCCCAGGACACACAGATAGTGAATTCTTGGGGTTCAGCAGTAACATGTCAGGGGGCTGGCTTCAATGCACCTCCCAAGAGCGGCCTCCAACTGGAAGGGTGGGGGTGTGGACAGCTCCTCATGCCAGTTGTCCAGGAGCCCCATGCACCCCAAACCTAAGCACTTTGGGCTTGTTGGCAGTGCAGCAGAGCAAGTGGCCTGAAGGGGGAAAGGAGGGAGCAGAGTCTGCCAGCAGCCCAGCTTGTCCTGCCCTGGGAAGGGGCCAGGAAAGGCAGGCTGCCTGGACCCAATGGTCTACCAGCTCCAGGGGAGTGCACAGGGATGGGGGCTTGCCCGGGATGGGGTCTTCCTGTCCTGACTTACCATGGTTACTGGGCACCCATACATCTGATCTTAGGCATGCAGAACTTCTTATCTCTGATACATTGCAAACTCTCACAAAAGGGTTCTGTCTCTTACTTCTGAAGGGCCAACATCTGGGTGTGGGGGAAAGTCCACCCAGCAGGGATGCCACCTCAGGAGCCCTTTGCATGAACCAGCTATGTCGGTGATGCACAAAAAACAAGACCCTCCTACTCCAGCAGCTGGTGGCGTTGGCCAAGGAGTGGAAGGATGGGCTCAGGCCTGGCACCAGGAGTATGTCCCCAGGAGATGGCATTTTGAGCCGAGGTCCTGGCCCCGGAGTGGGAGCATCTGAGTCTCTTGTGCAAGAAGATTGTCATCGAGTGCAGTGGAGACCATGGACGATGACCACTTAATCCTAGACACCCTCCTGGGCCTGATGGTTGAGTGCATGCCCCCCACTGCCTGGCCCCACATCCAGGGCCCCACAGGGATCCTGCTAGCCACCCCATAGTGGGCACCTGCCTGGGCCTGGGAGGAAGTCCTGAGTCACCTCCAGCCTATAGGAGCCTCTGGCCCTGCTTCCATCTGGACTCAGACCCACCAATCACCCCAACGCCATGTGCCTAAAGACCTAGAAGTGCTAGGAGTAGCACTACAAAGAGATGCTGGTCCTGCACTCAGGCAGCCAGAGGGGAAGCCACCCACCCTGGAGGAGCGTAGTCTGCCATTTCCCCAGGACAAGTCCATGACATATTATGGTTCCTGCAGCCCCTGGACCCACAGGGGAATGGCCTGAGGCCAGGGTGCTAGCCACCTGCCCCTGGGCTCTGCTCCCTGGGTGCCCTACCCCACTGCCCCCCACTCTGTGATGCTAAACCACTGAGACTCTTGTCACTGAACTTATACATTGGGAAGAAGATTTTTTATTGTTGGTGGGTGGGGAGGTGGTGCAGGGGCTCTGTTGGTTGAAGGGGGAGAGGGAAAGGGGCTCAGTGTTGGGGAGGGAGGGGTAAGGGGGCTCTATGTGTCAAGGGGAGAGAGGAAAGGGATGGGGTGGGTGTTGTGAGGGGAATAAAGCTTTTTTGTTTCAAATATGTGCCTGGACTGAGAGTGGTGCTGGGGGTGGGCAGGGAGTAGGAGATGTGCAGGCAGTGGGCCAGGTGGGATAGAGGGGAAGTACTCCAAGAAATGGTTCACCAGAGTGTCCTGCATCTAGTGCCCTCGCCCCTAGTGCTGGTTGGTGCTGGTGCTGCCACTGCAGGTTCTATTCCTACTGCCAGGCCACATCTGCCCAGCATGCCTCCTCTGCCCAGGCCTACCAGAACAACTCTCCCTAGGCCTCACAAACATTATGGAGTACACACATTGTTATAATGACCAAGGGGACTTTGTTCTCATCCACTTCAAGGCTGGCCATGAGGTACCACCAGTGGCTTTTGAGGTGGCTGAAAGAGCACTTGAGGAGGGTACAGGTCTGGCCAAAGCACTGATTAAAATGGCCCTGGCATGGGTCAAGGTATAAGATGTAGGGCATCATCATCCATGGGAGGAGTGGGTAAACTGGGTCCCTGATGAGCAGGTATGAGGTGACAATGGTGCCGAGCTGAATATCTTCCACTCCCAGCACAAATGCCCACTCTCCATTAGTGCACCAAGTCCAGAATTCCTGAATACATGTGCATTGTGCATGCTGCCTTTCCAGCCAGCGTTGATGTGCATGAAGGTCCCTTAGTGATCAACAACTGCTTCCAGGAACACTGAGTGGAACTCCCTGCAGCTAAAGTAGGGCCTGTCTACATGGGGTGGGCAGGTGACTGGGTTGTGTGTCCTGTCCCAGGCCCCAAAACACAGGGGGAACCCCAGTTCACAGAACCCTGTGAATACCACCCAGGGATTGCAGACAGGGAGGACAGTGTCCACCAGCACATCCTGGAGGGCAACCCTCCATGTTGGCCTGCCCAGAAGTAGCCTTGCCCACCCTGAATGGGTGCTCCACATACCACAGGCTGGTGGGTGTGGCCAGCTTGACTAGTGCCAGGGCCAGATGAGTGTTAGAAGGGAAGGCTGGGCACATGTCGGTGTCCTGGCACTCCAAGTGGGGCCAAAACTGGTGAAACAGTTTAACAAAGGTGGCCTGGGTCATTCTAAAGGTGTTGACTAACTGTCCATCATCACAGTCATGTTGTACCAGGCACTGCCACCAGTCCAATTGGCATGGCAGGCCCAGAAGCTGGCATACAGGAGGGTGACAGCATCCTTGGCAGTGGCATCCTGGAGTCCCTTGTCAGTGTGGCTGGTGGCACAGCTGTGTAGTGGCAGGGGCCTTGGGAGGGGATGCAGTGGTTAGCCAAGCAATGACTGTGTGGGGGTGAGCCAGGTGGAGTGAGATGGCCATGATCCAGGTGACAGCGACCGCAATGGGCCAGCAGGATGACCAAGGTGGCAAGGGGAAGCAGAGGACCCAGTCCCTGGCTGACTGGGGCAGCCATAGCTGAGAACCACAGATGGGGCAAGAGCTGCCATGTGCTTCATGTGTCCATGCCATGCTGCTTGTCTGCACAGTGGACCTGGCTGCCCAAACACAGAGCAGGGGTGTGTTTTAAAGATGGCTACCAAGTGCTGGCAGGTGGGGCCGGAGGCTGGAGCTCCCAGTTGTGGCCACAGGGGCATATGGAAGCACTAGAAGGACCTACCACTAAATTTAGCGTCAGATCCCTGTACTTGTAGACACCTGCCAAAAATCGCGTACTGCACATTAGCTTGACATGCACTAAATCTAGTCACAACTAATTGCACATGTAGATACATCCAGTAGTTAGCATGCAACTTCTACTTTGATGTAAAAAAAAAAAGAAAGTGAAGTAAACCTGGTCTTTCAAAAGAATAGTTCCATAAGAAAGCAGGTCTGAAAATTACTAACAGCACTGAGACTAGAAAAACACTTTTTAAAAATAAAATATTGTCTTAATATTTATTCTGTACTGTAGCCCATGCTGTGATAATATCATGATAAAGCAGTAAAATAATCCTGTGAAAATTCACTTTAGCTAAATATAAATTATTACATTCTCACATGGATTAATCTTACTTTTGTTTCTGTGTAGGAAAACTTCAGCCCCGTATTTTCAGAATTAGTCACCGACAGAATAGGCAGGTTTGGAAAAATCAATATTTTGCACTAATATGCCCAAATGATGTCTCAATTTCTCATATGCCAAACTGTCAGATTATTTTATCAAGGCTTGGATGGTTTACTGCTAAATTATATAAAATCCTACTTGGTCTGAGGAATCCAGACTACTATCTAGCATGCAGTTAGGCAATTGATTTGCCCTTTGTTAATGACAACAAATCAGTATTACAGTAAGTATATTTCAGTGCTGTATTAGAATGATATTACAATATTAGCAACTGGTAACACTTAACCTTGCATCATGTCCAGGTTTTTTGCTTCCGTTTTATGGAGAATGAGATTGCATTTTACTGTTATTAAATGTCTGCTGATCTATCCATAGAACTGATCTAAATAGGATGATCCTACAGAGTGAGGCTAGAAAGCTTTTCTCTTCCTCCCTGGATTTATAATGTTCCCAGTATTCCTCATTATATTGAAATGCAAGACTTTTGTGAACATCAAGCTATTTCAGATACTTTAACTAGAGATTAACTAGTGTTAAGATGTTATGTGACATCCAAGTGTAGTTTATACAAGTATTTGCTAGCTCAAATGGTGGTTTTAAGCTTTTTTGAACTACCAGAGTTTCTTAGGCATGAGAAATTTATCTAAAAGCTATCAGAAAAATTGAGTTAAAAAATAAAAATTAAGTATCCTAAATTAAGTGAGACTAGAATAAATTTAGATGCCTAACTGCCATTTTCACTTGAGAAAAATGTTCTAATTTTGAATGGCCTATAGTCTTCTTTTTGTAGTTACAACTGAGCAGTTTTTCTATTATAAGAAAATAAAGGGACCAATCCTGTTTTTCCTTTCCTCTTTTTTGTCAAATATTTTATTATTGTAGATTTTTTTTTTTTCTGTTGTAGCTGCTTTGGATTCTTTTCTCAACTCTGCTGTCTTGAATAGCCATTCATAGGTGACCTGGTTTCTCTTATAGTTACCTTTTCTATTAAAAAGCCTGAAAGATATTCTGTTTAATGTTCCTGATACAGAGCTACATTTACAATTGGATAAAAATTTGAAAAGGACCATTGACATCTTAAGAAAAGGTGATGAGTGACAGAGAAGAGAAAGTTCTGAAAACATTTTTTTCTCTGTCATTTTATCCCTGTCCACTCGGAGTATTACAAATGTATTGCACAGGGCTTGTAGGAAATGGAACTGAAGGCAAACTATAGGTTTAAATCAAGAGGGTACAAAATAATTAAATCTGTGAGGAAATTTGTTTTTCTAAACTGTGAATATTTCAGAGATTTCAGGTCTTTTTTCCCCAGTCATATCAGGGCAAACTAAACCCCTTTCCATTTTTTTTTCTTTGTGAATAAAGAGAAACTCAATCAATAACAGCAAAAAGCCTGGGGTTCAGGACATTTAGTAAGCACAGATGGCCCATGGTCTGAATCAGTTTAAGCAGGGATTTGTCTTTGGTTCTCCCAGACCCCAACTGGGTGCAAAAACAAGTAGGCTACTTGTTATCCCAAGTGCATTGTTCTGTCTTGAAGCAAATACCTTATTCCAAAGTTCTTATGAACTTCTAATAAAACTGATACATTCCAATAAAAAATAGTTTTGATAATTCAGTATATTTCATTGAACAAAAAATAATCCCGGCCCCCTCTAGGAGTAATGACTGCAGGCTTTTGGTGTCAATAGACATGTAAAATAAATAAAGGCAGAAGGAATAAAACATTCATATCGCCCCCTTTCCTGCCAAATAATTCCACTTATTTTTAATTTTGCAATTGCTATTATATTAATGAAAGATAATATCATTATCTCTCTCCCTCTCTCTCTCTCTCTCTTCCTGGACTTCAGCCCCTGCACCAAGCCTCTCTAACCCCTGCTGCCATTGTGTGTGTGTGGGTGTGGGTGCAAGGGAACCAATAAGACATTATGTCACCATCTCCCACCAACCACTGTCATTTGCAACCCTGAGTTGGGTCATGTTTTACTGAATCCTAGTCCCTTCCCTATCTTAAATTCCAGCCTTGTTCTATCTCTCTCTCTCAGCTCCAGCCTCACCCTCCACTAGTTTCCCGATCTCCTCCCAATTCTGTCTCCCCTTTTCTGCCACCTCTCATCCTCTCCTTGCTTTCTTGTTGTCCCTGATGCCTTTCAGCCTCCTGTGCCATCTGCTGCCTTTTCCCTGTGACCTTCTGCTGCCTCTCCCTGCTTTTTCACTGCCCTTGCTGCCTTTCAGTCTCTCCTACTTTCCTGAGATATTCTGCTGTCTGTCTCTCTGTTTCTGAGCTTTTGCTGCACCTTCTGTGGTCCTCCCCACCCCCTGCAGCTTCCCAGCTCCTCGTGGCTGTCCTGCAGTTTTCTTCAGCAGCTGGAGCCTTTCTCCAGCAGCTGGAGCCTTTCTCCAGCTCCCAGCACCTACTGCCACTCCCTGGAACTTCTTTAGCTTCCCTGGAGCCATCCTCTGGCTCCCCACATCCAGAGCCCCTCTTTAACACCCACACTCTCCCTTAGTCCCATTTTCCCTCTCCCCACCTACTTTTTCAGCTCCCCCTTAGCTCTAGCTCCAGTCCCAGCCTCTGTGCTGGCATCACTCCCCTGTTCTGCAGGATTTGGGCATTGTCTTTTAATCAATTGAGATCAATTAACCTAAAGTTACCCACAAGCCTCAGTTCTTCAGCCCAGGCACCCCTAGTCTACCATTTCCAATCCCAGTCCTGGTAACTTTCACTCCCAGCAACTTTCACTCCCTCCACTTCTACTTTCTTACCTTAACCTTTCCCCAGGTATCCCAAGTACACCAAGCACATACATACATACATACATACACATCACAACACCCAACTTAGGAACTCACCTGTGTGTATGTGTAGGTGGGTGGTATCTGTGTGAATTAGTGAATACACACACACATAGATAGATAGATAGATAGATAGATAGATAGATAGATAGATAGATAGATACCATTGTGTGTGTGTGGTATATGAATTAGTAAATCCACATATGTGTATTGAATATGCAGGTGTTGGTAATTGGTAACTGATTCTGTCTAAATTTGGTGTGTGTGATGTGTATGGGCTTAAACTGGTGATAGGTGTGCATGAACCTAGTTTGGTTATTTTGAACATACGTGTATCTGAGTTGCTAGTGTGATTGTGTATGCCTAGTAGGGATGTATGCACCTAGTGAGTGTATGTGTGCTTACTTGATTTTTATGTGTGCATGTGCAATTGTGCATCTCACCATCCTGTCTAACAGGGCAATATTGAGATCCTGAGTGTTGGCCTGACCCCTCAGGGCAACAGCCATAGCTATACCAAGCAAAAGTCAAATGAATGGACATTTTTCCACATGCTGACTTAGAACTGGGGTTAGATTAGACCCTAGTAAATGTAAAACATTTGGGCAACAAAAATAGCAATTTTAACATTCTACTTGGAGCTGGCTTAAAGCTCAATGAAACTGGTGATAATAGTGGCCTTCATTTCAGGCTAAGTTAGGGAGCAGTTTGTTTAATAGCCAGGACACAAAGGCAAATGAAGGAGGGGATCAATTGATGGACCTGTCTGTATATTGTGGGTGAAAAAATAAGCAGAATGCCAGACAAGTAGGGGTAGAAAAGCTATGGGCATGGTTAAAACAAGCACTCAGAATATCTACAAAAAAGGACTTTTTCACTAAGGCTAGGGACAGAAATTACACATAAATTGGTATAAGTGATCATAAACCAGTTCAAATCTGTAACACAACAGAAATTTAGTGCATGTAGACCGTTTTCAAAGTGGCTGAAACTAATTTATGATAAACCTAAATGGATATAGTATCAGACTTAACTGATTTAAGTTAAATCAGTATATTGCCCTTCTGTACCTGATACCCTTCAGATTCAAGTTAACTCACAGTCCTCAAGCATCCCAGGATGCTTTGCACCTTCCTCACAATCCCCTCCCCCTTGTAGGATGGACAGGCTAGTCTTGCCCCAAGCTGTCTACTCCAACTGAGCAGGGAGGCTTGCTAGAGCCCCCACCTTCTGGTCTGGGCCACTGCAGGCATGTGGCTGCATTTCTGAAATCAAAAGTGAATGTCTGGTCACTTGCTTATCAGTTCAATCTAGGTATTTTAGACTAACCTGCAAAGATTAAATTGATTTAGCCTCAGGCATTTTGACTGTCTGTACTTAGCCTAAGTGCTGACTGGAGAGATGATTGGGATTGTGAGCAGAGACTGTTTTTGTTGGTTTGTTGTTGCTGTGTTCAAGGGGAAAAGGACTTTGTATGTTCCTTGTAAACAAAGCAAAATGCCTCAAAAAACAGCATTTTATCATCAGTTTTCTTCCTAGTAAAAAAAGCTGTGTCTTCCCTGAAATATGTGTAGCAACCTTAGTGAAGAGGGGAGAACAACACTATTGTGAATGTTACTTCAATAGTTTATATATAAACAGTAAATGCAAACTTGCTTAATCTTTCATCAGACCATTCAGGCATTCATTTCATACAGACCCCAAAACTTTCCATTTCTTTTTACTCTTTTCCATAAATAGATAACGTACTGGCATATAAATAGGACTACCAGATGCATCACATGCCTGTTTAGTGTGCTGACTTATACCACCTGCTTGTACTGCCTAAAATTCCTACATAGAATTCAGGTAACAACACTGTTTCCAGGATATTTTAAAAGTTAATATCTTTTGGGAAATATGGAATCTGAAATAGTGGGATGAAGTCTAACAAAATGATCACATATCTAAGTTTTCCACCATTTGTAGTATGCAAAAAAACACATGATATGTGCCTCTTGGTCATAGGCAGGGATCCTGGTTTTCTCTGATTTAAAAAAAAAATTGCCAATTTTCAGATTTAAAATAGTAACCCAAAACCCAAAACATTTTTCCATGATTAAAATGAAACACCACTAATATATATTAGATTCTATTAAATATGTATATATATCTATATGTATATAGATAGAGGTATATAGATATAGATATCTGTATAGTGGGGTTTCATTTTAATCATGGAAAAATGTGGATTTTGGGTTACCTTTTTTAATCCAAAAATTGGGAATTAAAATCAGAGAAAGCCAGAATCCCTGGTCATTGGTTACAACAGGGCTGTCCAACTTCCAAAGAGCCAGAGTCCATAAGCTCCACCGAATGCACCATGTATCTCTGGGCTGCATGCCATGCAGATGCCATGCCATGCCTCCCCCCACTCCTCAACTGCTGCACTGCACACCTGCCCCACACTGGCACCACATAATCATGTGGGCACCTCCTTTGAAAGCTGCACTGTACTCTCACACAGCCCCAGGCTTACCTCCAGCTCTCTGAGCCCTGCCACATTGTCCTACACCATGTGACAGCAACAGGAAACTGAAGCTAGAGGAGTAATTGGGAGCCTAGAAACTGTGGCTGCTGTTGAAAATGGAGTGATAGCAGGAGTGGCAGCCTGCCAGGAACCCAGGAGCTCCCCCTTAACCTCCTGAACCACTCATGGACTCTATGTGCACCTTGGGCCACCAGTTGGATAACCCTGGCTTACAGAATTCTGCTTAAGGCTGTCTTGGGCTTATCATTTTCTTTTAATGTTATAATCTGCTGCTTTAAATCATTGGACTACTTACAATTAAAAAAAGGAAAGCCAAGTGACATACTTATTGGTACACTACATTTAGATTGTGTTTGTCTTTTTTTTCCCTAATCTCTACCAATTGCCACTTCTTGATGTACATGCTTGATGTACATTAGTATGTCACTGGACAATATATACTACTTGCTGTTTATGACAGTAGATACTACATGTTGTCTTTGGTGTTAAGTCCATATCTTTTTCATACAAATGAAATTAAATATCTTTTCAGAATATTTTGAGGGTATTTTTTTCCTCAAAGAGCAAATATGTTGGTCTAAAATATCATAAATGTGAGTATTGTGTCCATATGAATTATTCAAGTAGACATCTAATCAAAGCCATTCTATTTATGATTCACTCTAAATGGCATCATCATGCACTAATGCCAAAGAAACACAAATAACTTAGTACTGCATTGTGATTAAATGAAGCATCTCACTGGGAACCTAATGTCAGATTTAGCGTATCAGGCAAATACTGCATAAGATGCATCCTTGGAAAAAAAATTTCTGATTTAGATAAAGTACATTTTTTAATTGAAATAATAGCAAGGGATTATAACAGTATTGTAAAAATTAAATACTCCATGACATGTATGGGCCAATCTTAGCTCCACAGTTGTCACAAACTCTGCCTGAAGGGAACCTTTGGACACTTCAGTTTCTCCCCACTGCACTGTTACTTCCCCAAGGAATAGATGAAGGTTTCCCTGAGACCAGAAGAGTGCTGTCTATCCCAGCACCTCAGTTTCCTTGCCCTTACTCTGGACCCTTCAGCTTCAGTGAGAGATCTCTGCTAGCCCCAAGTGGCCACCACTTCTGGGTTATGAAAGAAGAAAGTATAGGTCCCTTTCTGTGCAGAATGTTAGCATGGAATATCACTAGCTCAGAAGTCAATCCTTCCACAGACAACCAGTAAGAAGACAAACAACGTAATTTATTATAAAAACAGAAGTATAACAAACCAGTAGACATATGTTAAGAAACAGGGCTCTAACCCTTGCCATCAGGGCCTCCTGCATGCCCTTGTTAGCTTAGTTTACTCAGCCTCCTTGGTTGGGACACTCAGGCCCTCTCTTGTACCTGGGATGACTGAAGATAACTATGCTCTCTAGACAGGCTTAAGTACCTTTGCCAATCTGGTTATTGAGACATGTCACCCCTTACTGTCAATGCCTGCTGAACAGATCACTGTATCATCAGATCCGTTATGAAAACCTGGCTTACTCTGAAATACCAAAAATAGCCAAAAGCAATGCAAATGACTCTCAACACTAAATCTCTTCAAGATTTGAAGATCTGTAAGGATCTCCAACAGTGCCTCCATGGAAAGCTCTTCCCAGTCCACAAATGAAGGTAGCATTGAGGAACTCTGGAATAGAATTAATGCTGCTGTCCATATTACGAGTGCTGAATCCCTTGGCTATACCACCCATCAACACCAAGACTGGTTCAATAAGAGTGATGCTGAGATCCAAGCTTTCCTTGACCGGAGAGAGAGTCATTCTGCTTGACAAGGTGACATCTCATCTCAGCAGAAGAAGGAGACATATCAGCTCAAAGCAGGATCTGGGAAATAAAAAATCAGTGGTGGCAAGATAAAGCCAAAGAGATGTTGACAAGCATCTATGTTGACAAGCATGACATATATAGATCTTTCCAGGCAATGAAGGACATCTGTAGCCCAGATTCCCATGGTCCTACTTTCCTGTGATTACAAGAAGGCTCAATGATTCTCAAAAATAAAGAAACTGTCTAAGCAAGATGGAAAGGGAACTTTGATGCACTCATGAACCATAAGTCACTATGGAAAAAAATCATCATCAAATCCATCCCCTAATGCCCTGAAAAGGAATACCTAAAGGAATACCTACCAGCTCTCCTCTCTTGTAAGAAGTCTGGTGTGCCATCAAGGAAAACAAGAACAAGGCCACTGGACTAGATAGCACACCTGCTGAAATGTACATGACTGGCAGTGAGGAACTGGTACTGAGTGTCCCCAAATTCATTCTATACATTTGGAACAATGAAGAGATCCCTGGGGACCCAAGGAATTCCAATATTATGACTATCTTTAAGAAAGGAGGTAAATCCTTATGCAGGAACTATTGAGATATAGCCCTCCTTTCTACAGCAGGGAAAATCTTCACCTACATCCTTCTGAACTGTCTTCTACCTCTTGCTGAAGAACCCCAATGTGGTTTCAGACCATCCTGTGAGGCAAATGACATGATCTTTGTTGCCCACCAGGTCCAAGAAAAGTGTTAGGAACTACACCAGGACCTGTAAATCGCCTTTGTTGACCTCATTAAGGCCTTTGATTCCACCAATATTGAAGACTTGTGGAAAGTACAGGCTAGTTTTCTATGTCTTGAAAAGTACATCAAGGTCCTGAGGCTTTTCCATGATCAGATGACCATCCTATGTAGCAGATTAGAGACCGATCCATTTGCCATTTGAACTGGGATCAAGCAAGGATGTGTCTTAACCTGAACTCTATTTTCCATTTTTCTGTATCATCTTGGTTCTCACTAAGGATTGCTTTCCTTCTGGAGTTGACTTGAATACCAACTGGATGGAGGGCTCTTCAATCTATATAGGGAGCATGAAGAAGGCACTGAGTATTGTGGGGCCCCTGCAGGATATGCTTGGCAATCTGGTGGTTGCACCAGAGGAGAAAGCAGACCTCTTTAACAATTTCTTTGCCTCCATTTTCTTGTGCAGTGACCGGGACTCCCCTACCAAGCTTCATGATGGCCTCAGGAGAAACTCCGACAGGCCTAGAATCAGGGAAGACTGAGTTAAGGAACTTCTGGAGGGGCTGGACATGTTCAAATCAGCAGGTCCAGGTGCTCTCCACCCTAGGATGTTGAGGAAATTGGCAGGGGTTATCACAGGGCCCCTGACACGGCTTTACAAGCACTTGTGGTGCTCTGGCCAGGTGCCGGATGACTGGAAGAAGGCCAACATGGTCCCCATCTTTAAAAAAGGGAAGAGGGAGGACCTGGGCAACTATAGGCCTGTTAGTCTTACTTCAATCCTGGGGAAGCTCTTTGAGAAGATTATCAAGGAGCACATCTGTGATGGGCCAGCGGCAGGGATGATGCTCAATGGCAACCAGCATGGTTTCATTAGGGGCAGGTCCTGTCAGACCAACCTGATTACCTTCTATGATCAGGTCACAAAATCATTGGATGCAGGTGTCACTGTGGATGTAGTCTTTCTGGACTTCAGGAAGGCCTTTGACACTGTCTCCCACCCCATCCTCATTAAAAAGCTAAGTGACTGTGGCACTGATGCCTACACAGTCAGATGGATTGCAACTTGGCTGAGGGGTCATACTCAGAGAGTGATGGTGGATGGGTCATATTTGACCTGGAGGGAAGTGGGCAGTGGAGTCCCCCAGGGCTCGGTCCTTGGGCCCACACTGTTCAATTTCTTTATTAGCGACTTGGATGACAGGGTGAAAACCACCCTGTTTAAATTCACAGACGACACCAAGATTTGGGGTGAGGTGGGCACGCTAGAAGGGAAGGACAGATTACAGTGGGACCTGGATAGGTTACAGGGGTGGGCAAATGAAAATAGGATGGGATTCAATACTGACAAGTGCAGGATGCTGCACTTAGGCAGTAGGAACCAGAAGCATATCTATAGGCTGGGGAACTCTGTTCTTGAAAGCATGGTGGCAGGAAGAGATCTTGGAGTCATTACTGACTCCAAGATGAACATGGGTTGACAATGAGAGGACACAGTCAGAAGGGCTAACCATACCTTGTCGTGCATCCACAGATGCATCACAAGCAGGGCCAAGGAGGTGATCCTCCTCCTCTATGCAACACTGGTCAGGCAGCAGCTGGAGTACTGCATCCAGTTCTGGGTGCTGCACTTCAGAAGGGATGTGGACAACACTGAGAGGGTCCAAAGGAGGGCTACTCGCATGATCCGGGGCAGCAGGGCAGACCCTACGAGGAGAGGCTACAGGACCTTAACCTGTTCAGCCTTCACAAGAGAAGGCTGAGGGGGGACCTGGTGGCCATCTATAAACTTACTAGGGGGGTCCAGCAGGGATTGGGAGAGACCTTGTTCCCCCCGAGCGCCTCCCGGAGTAACAAGGAATAACGGCCATAAATTGTTAGAGAGTAGGTTTAGAGTATACATTAGAAGGCACTACTTCACAGTCAGGGCGGCTAGGATCTGGAACCAACTTCCAAAGGAAGTGGTGCTTGCTTCTACCATGGGGTTTTTTAAGAGGAGGCTTGACAGTTACCTAGCTGGGGTCATTTGAGGCCAGTTTTGTCTCCTGCCCAGGGCAGGTGGTCAGAGTAGAAGATCTACAAGGTCCCTTCCGACCCTACATCTATGAATCTATGAATCTGGTATATTTTGGTTAAAGACCAAAGTACTCAAAACAACCACCCTTGACCTTCAATATGCCAATGACTGTCATCCTTGCACACACTGAGGAAAACCCCCAGGACATGCTGGCTCTTTCCAGAGAAGCCTATCACTTAACATCAAGAAGACTGAAGTACTCTATCAGCTTGTCCCACATAATGAGTGTGACCTCCCCTCCCCTCCTCAAATTAACATTGAAGGAAAGACCCTGGAGGTAGTCAAGCAGTTACCCCACCTCTGTAGCCACCTCTCAGAGAGTGAACATTGATGAGAAGATCCAGCAAAGGAGCTGGTGCACAAGTGTCTCCTTCGGGAAATTGCCTTGGCATGTCTTTATTCATCATGATCTCAAGAAAGACCCCAAGATCCAAGTTAGCAATGCAGTCATCATCCCTATTCTCCTCTACGGATGTGAAATGTAGGTGATCCACCCTTGTCACCCCAAGAGGCTAGAGGGGTATCACCAAAACTGTCCCTGGAAGATACTCCACATCAGATGGGAAGATCACAAATCACAAATGCCAGCATGCTTGTTAAAGACAACATTACCAGCCTTGAGTCAGCAATCCTCAAGCACCAAGTTCCCTGGACCAGACATTGTGTGTAGATGCTCAACTCTTGACTCCCAAAACAAGTGCTCTATTCACAGCTTAGTAATGGCCTGAGATCTTGCAGAGGCTAGAGGAAATCTATGACGCATTGATGTCACACCTCAAGAAAATGGATACCAACATCAAGACTTGAGAGAAGCTGGATGCTGTTTGACTCCAATGGTGCTGCAATGTCAGCCAAGTGGCTGCCCATTTCAAGGTAAACCATTTCACCTTTGAAGCAGAAAAGAGACAGTGGAAGAAGGAAAAGGAGAAAAATCCTGGCCTATGGCTTACCTTCCCAGGTGGAAAGACATATAACATATCTGGATAAGCCTGTTGGTCAAGGATTGGACCCTTAAATTACCTTAAGACTCATCAATGAGCTGTGGTAGAGATCATCCTCAAATTAAGGGATTGCTGACGACTTCCATGACAGTAGTTATTTGCAAAAACATGACAGTTCTGTTTTTGGTATTGACTGTAAATATTCCTGTACCAGAAAGTTCTGATCTAGTCTAGTGTTCTATCTGAAGAGCCTCTTGTTAAAGGAAAGACTAAGAAACTCTGTACCCAGTAACTACAGGACAATTTGTTAATAAATATTTTTCTTCATAATTTCAGATAGTGTTTGAGAAAAATCTAATGTTTCAAAATATATTGCTACTCAATTTTGACTCTCAATATAATCCTGGGCATCTCTTTGACCATTTAAATGGTTGTTTGAAAAAAAAACAAACAAACCTTCACTTAATTATTTGGCCTGTTACAAAAAAAAAAAAAAAAAAAAAGATAAAATAAAAATAAAGTCACAGCTGTTCAGCAAAACAAGCTGTTTTTTTCCCTATCCTCAGCACCTATATACACCTTTTTTTTAGAAGATTCACATCCAGCAGGTATAGCACAAGCCCTAAACTTGCTACTTTTGAATATTTTTATACTGCAGTAAGATTAAACCAGGCAACTCGTGTTCAGGCTGCAGTCTAAGCAGGGCAGGGTGGACCACAACATGAGTTGGTTTCTCTTGCTTCTTAAAAAGTTTTGTAGCCTGCCATTGAGCTTCCTGCTGCAATAGCTAGCTTGATAACCAGTACCCAAGCTAGCTTGGGTATCTCTGCATTCCACTGTAGTCATTTTTGTGAGTTAAGCAGGATGACGTCTAGCCTACTGCTTTTTAATGATTAAATTGCATCTGTCTTCATTTCTTCACATTTGCCAGTATTGGTTTACTGAACTCAACTACTTATAGTGGTATTGTGTGGGTGCAAGACAAGTAGCTAGAGCTTGCTAGCAGGTAGATAGTTATACCAGATCTATTTTGCTTACTAGAAATGAAGAAACAAACTGTTCAGGTGGTCTGATGAAGCAGCTATGTGTTCCCCTCATAAGTGAATTCTTATCTTTGCCACACCCATTATCTAAGCAAGAGTATGGCCCCAAAGAAGTGCAGTCCAATGGGACTTAGTCATGGACATAAATCTAGGATTTTCAAAAAGCTTAAGGATACATCCCACAAAATAACACTGAATTTCACTGGACAAGAGATCCATTGGATCTCTTTGGTCACTTTGAAAACAATCTCAGCCTCAGTGTTTAGTTGAATAAGAGCTTATATCGCTCTTCTAAATACTGTGAATACTAAGTCATATTCATATGACTGAATACATATTTGAATTTGACTTACAATCAGCCCGCACTGAAACAGTTAAGCCATTTTGCCTTAATATTCCATCTGAATAACAATGGCCCAAAGAAGAGTCATTTTAATTTATTTGTTTTGGTTGGGGAGGGGGCATCATTTATTTTTTTCAAGAAAAGTTGATGTCATTCGCCATCATCCCTCACAAACAGTTCTACTTGTCAAAGCAATTTTCCTCATGATTCCTATCAGGTTTTGTCATCCAGTCTGCAATTTGTCCTTTTGACAGGTGCTGGAATTGGCAGGTGTAAAATTTACTGTTTTTGCACACTGTCATTTTTCTTTTGTAATACCATCTGGATAAGCTTAAAAAAAAAGCCGTGAAACTTGATAAGTCATTTGATTCAGCTGGAATTTTTAAAGCACGTTAATTGACTCTGTCTGTGTATGTAGGAAAATGTAACATTTAAAGGATGCTAAAATATGGCACAAATCTAGTGAAAAATATCATATCCTTTCATAACCTGGAGTTTAATGTGAAGAACGTGACAAAAACAAAGTTCAACTCTCATTTTCATGCCTTTTCATTCATTTTCTTATTTATGTATAATGGTAACAAACGGTCTAAACAAAGTTTTTTTTCTTTTACTTCTATCTGAATTTCAATAGTTGTGCTTTAGAAAAAGTTGAACACTGCGGAGAGTTAATGAGAACATTGATAACAATATTCTAAGACACTGCCATAGTTTAAAGTGGTAACTTTGAAGGTAGGCCATGGATAGGGAGATTACTTTTATGTTCATGAAGATCAAAACTCAGAAAAATTATTGCTGCTGCTAAACTGCTTTAATGCAGTGGACTATTTACAGGCTCTTTAAAATATAATTCTTATCTGAGTGGAAGAAAATTCTGTAGCAGAAAGCCCCCTTTTCCTCTAATGTAGCAGAAAGCCCCCTTTTCCTCTTGCCTGCATTTGCTCTCCCCTCTTTGGATATGTTTCTCTTTTTCTACCTTTTCTTCCTTCCTCTCTCTTTCACTTTAAGATAAGGAATTGTATTTTAAAATGTGTATGTGTGCATTTTATATCTCCCCTTGTAGTTTGGTATTTTTATCTATTTGTGTGCCATGGCATTTGTAGCTTATATTTTATACTCCTCACCTTTCAACTAAATGTGTTTTAGTAAGTTATTCATTGTAACATTGTTAACAAAGGCAGGAATCAAACTGCCCTTCACAGTATCAGGCTGGCCCCTGAAAGAGCAAGTGAATCAGTGATTGAATGTGTAACATGATTGAATGTGTAACATGGAAGCAGGCAGCAATTAACACCTGGAAGCTGCAGATCAACCAACGGAAGAACTCAATAGAAGACAATGTAACAACTGGGAAATCTCTATACTTCACTGATCAAGGGCTAGAAGCCCTGGCCTGACTTAATCAACACCAGAGACCAACTTTTGGGCTGAATATCTCCAGATCGACCACTCCCAGAGCCCTATTCTAAATTCATCAACGGACTCCCAAACCTGCATGTACATGCGGACGACCCCTGGGGCTGACAGATGCTGTCCAGTAGCCACCAAGGGGGGGGAAGTCCCACGAGGGTCAATGACCCCTGGATTGGGCAAACCAGAAAACTGGGGAGTCACCAAAGTCTGCCAGGGACAGATAAAAGGCAGTGAAAAGTGACCCTCAGTGGCGCCCTCTTGATCTCCAACTCGACCAGACCTGTCCAGTCAGAAGGACCAGCCGGCGACCCCCTTCTGGAAGATAACACCACACTGAAAGAAGCCTCAACGACAGACTCCAGCACTTGTAGGATAGGTATACCTGACTCTGTAGCCTGCTACTGTGTGTGTGTGTGTGTATGCGTGTGCGTGTGTGTGGACCAGCCCCAAGGTTTATGATTACAATGTTTCAATCCGCCTAATAAACTAGAATTTTAAGGATCCCGAGTTGGACATTTGTAGCTAACAATTCAACAAAATGAATAAATATTATAAGCTATACTGAGGAAGTATTTAAATAACAATATGCCTACCTAGAAATCCATTTGAATAAAAATGGAAATTAATGCTATGTTGTTTCATGTTTAAATATTCAGTGCCTGTCATCTTGTTCTCTATTGAAATTGACATGTAATGACGTATGTTGACATATTTTGACACATGATCATATCTGAAGATTTTTATGAAGAAAACAATTCACCTTCTAATGCTATCTTTAAACATAAGCTTGTATGCAAGTTGATAGCCTTCATTTAAGGATATTAGTGTTGAAATATGCATTCCTTTATATCACAATCAATTCTTTGAAGGAGAATATGCATATAACCTCAGTAGGTTGAAAAGATTTTTTTGTTAGAAAAAGCTGCCTCCAACAGAAAGAATACTGGGAAATTCAGCTGCTTCTCTTTTTGCACTCCTAAAGGAGTTTGTCAATGTCAGACTATTAAGCACTTGATTCAAGACTTTCTAGACCATAATGACAATGCCAAATTTCCTTTCACTTTCCTTACCCACTGCATGGCTGCAACCTACTTACGGCACCTTTATACCCAAATTATGTGCCCATATAATGGAATAAGATACGAAAACACCCTTTTGGTCTACAAACACTACTAGTCCATGTGTCGAATGGAGCCTAGCCACAAATGAGCTGCTTCTTGTAGCACCCAAACCACCCATAAATAAATAAAAGTCAATATCACTTTCTCTTTAACTTAAAGTGTTTGGAAATTAGAGTCAGGGATGTATTTGGTAGTCCTGTTGGTCTGAGACAAAAAATAAATTCAAAACCCTAGAACTCTTGGGTCAAAGATAATACCTTTTATTAGACTAACTAAGAAATCTAAAAAAATATATCCTTTTCTGCAAGCTTTTGGGCACTCATGCCCTTCATCAGGTGCAGGGAAAATTAAAGATGGTAAAAAGTCTTCCCCATAGGTAGAAAATACACTTCGTTTTTGCACAGAGAAAGCTAAAGATGGTAGTCTCTTCCTCTGGGTCCAGCAGAGTGTCTTTGTGAGCTGCTTTTTGTTGTGCAGGTCAGGCAGGATTCCTTCCCTGAGGATTAGAGTAGAATAATACTAACCTATGCTGATGTAGTGAAGTAGCTGTAACTGCCTAATCAAAAGTCCTGCCAGCATCCCCATGCTGGCCGAACAAATAAAACTCTTGTTGTCCCAGGATCCAGTTTCAGCCTGTTCTTCTGATTTCAATCAAGTCTTATTAGGGGCTGAAAATGTATGAAAGAGCAGAATGTAAGTTTAAAGAGGAAGCACAGATAACAAGGCCTATGATATACATTACATATATTTCACAAATAAGTGGTTAAATTGTGCAATACATTTAGACCAGCCACATGTGCAGAGTAATTAACACACAATAAAAACGACTGTTCAGCTATAAAAAGAGCCAACCAGCTATAAAGTTAGTGCTTGGAAATGTATAGCAACTCTATAGCTGGTTTCTATCCAACTTTAATTTGAACATGTAGCAGGGCCCTAAGTGTCATGTAGGTATTGGTAAGACTATGCTAGTTAATCAGGTTTCCCAATGTCATTGTGACAGACACAGTGAAATTCATAATTTCTCTTTTGTAGAAAATATCATTTACTTTTTTCCCCATTTCATTTTTCTATAAAAAAAAATATATTGTTGAAATGTCATGAAACATGGGCATTCTGATAAATTTCATGTGATTACAGATGTAAAAATACTCAATTTAACATTAGTCGACATGTAATATATATTAATCTTTTTCAACAAAACAAAATGATGATCTGCTCAGGTCCATTCTGACCCTACAAACTATGAAACTATAAAAAAAAACAAAAAAACCCTTACAAAACACATGTTTGTACATTGCAATGAAATGAGTAGGTGCTTTGGGCCCAATTATATTTAAATGGACTTAAGTGGATTTAGGTAGGCACTTACATACAATTATATTTTACCCTGTTCAAGTCCCTGAAATTTTAATAATGTATCTAATTTTGTAACACATGATTATCTTACCCCTGAGAGTGAATCATGAAAAGGAGCAAGAAAGAGGAGGACCCACCTAACTTTTTTGCATCAACCATATTCCAGAAACTCAAATTACAAACATTAAGAAATACATGAAAGTACATTTTGAAATTAAGTTGTTTTAAAGTAATATTTTCTTTTTTTATAGAAAAATAGTTTGAGGTAAAGTTTGTTGAAATCTGTAATATTTAGTTTAATTGAAACATTTTTCAACAGAAAGCCATTTTGACAGAAACCTTTGACCAGTTCTATTTAGTGGTGTGGTAGAAAAAGTCCCACTGACTCTCTATGACTTTTCCCAGCAGTTTTACATACACACACAAGGGGTAGTGAGCCAGAGAGGCCAGGATGGTTTGACAAATCCTATGATAGTTTCATTTGAGACCTCTTACTATAAGTCATAGGGCTGCTAGTTAAAAGTGCCCAGTATCCATAAATAGGTTCTTTTTTTTTAAAGAGCTAGGAGGTACCACTGAAAACAGTGGGACTTGCTGGCTGCTGAACTTGTTTGACAGTCTAGTTTCTTCTGATTGAGAGCTGAGCTCCTGTGAAAAATTTGGCCTCAGACTTTCTGAAATCTCAAGTCTCCTCTCTAAACTTCAGAGCATAGCCTTTATACCAGTCAGAAGGCTTTTGTTCTAATGTTGGTGTTTGATTCACATGCCTAGGGAGAGTGGTATTTTTGTTGTATTCTGAAATGCAGTATAAACTGCACAGCAGTACCTTGAGGCTAATTGCCACATAATAAGGTGCAATATAAACAAATATTTAAAAATTCGCACTCACAGAAAGTGTCTGCAAACATTCTCAAATACCTTAATATTGAAGATCTGCTGTCTTATGATTATGATAGCCCAACACTACTGGCAATGTCACTCTCAACAAATATCCCCCAAATTCCTTACATATAAAATGTGTTCTCCCACAAGAGAGATAAGTAGATCACAGATAGATATGCCTCATTGGGTGCATCTACACATGCAAGCACATGTGCTTGCAGCAGCTCAAATAGAAGCGCTGCAAATTTGAGCCAGGGCTTTTTGCTTTAGAGCATGTGTTCGGACATGCACTTTGTTGTGGAGCAAATTGTGCCACTTGGGGAAAAATAACCCTGCCTGGCTCCTCCCAGATCTGCAGCCAGGGGGAGCTAGAGCCTGGGGACAGCATCTGTGCTGTCCCCATCAGTACAAAAAACTGCCCTGGCAAGTAGCTCAGGGCAACTAGCTCTCAGGAGCTTCTGAGGCCCAGCCAATTGGTTCCTGGGGACACTACCCCTTGTGCCAGCTGGACCGCTGAAACAGCCCTGAGAGTTCCCTGTACCCTTTACCCACTGCAAGGGGTTTCTGCTTGGCTGTGACATGCTGTGCACCTGCCAGACCCACATGGAGACTGCACAGCCAGTAGAGGCACCTGCCTCTCTGGGCCAGCTGCCAGTGGCCTGTGGTTGCATGGTTGTCCTTTGTGCAGCTCTACTGCCATGTGTGCCCCTGCCTAGCCATCTGGGCAGCTATTGCCTGGAAGATGTTCTGGGTGTGGTGGCCTGCTTTGAACTGTCAAAGCATGTACTCCTGGCCCTAATTGCCCTGGAGGTCAACCACCTTCAGCTGAGTCCAAGATGCCAGTTCTGAGCAGACAGGGTCCCGCCACTGGCCTCCCTGTCAGGAATTCTGATGTTCCCTATTGGAAAACTGAAAAATCTTTGATAAATAATCCCAAAGTCACTCTGTAAAATAATCTGAAATCCATGTTCCTCCACAAGCACAACAAAAGACAGTTATATATTGAGAGAGAGTGAGAGATAAAGAGATGGTAATCAGTTGGGCATGTTTTGCTGCCACACACAGGGGTTACAGCCCCCGCCATGGGTTACAGCCCCTCACCAGGGGTTACAGCCCTCCCCACAAGGGATATAGCCCCCCACCAGGGGTTACATCCCCCCCCAGGGGTTACAGTCCCCCACCAGGAGTTACAGCCCCCCCAAAAGGGGTCAAATGCCCCCGATGGGAGCTACCACCCCCCCACAGGGCCCACGTGTGCCACCCCAGCCTCCAATGGGGAAGGGATTGGGGAGCTTGGTAGACAGGTAGGGGATGGGGCCAGGCGGAGAAGGGCTGGGGGGGCTGGGGGAGTTGGCAGGGCCTGAGGGGGTCCCCCCCATGGTCCCCATCCCCTCTTCCAGACCCCCTCAACCCCTTACTTACCTGCACTGGAGTCCTGCTGCGGGTACACTGCCTGCCCTGAATGGGCAGGCAGCATACTTCAGCACCAGGGTGAGGGCCAACCACAGAGACATTCTGGCAGCCAGAGCATCTCTATGAAGGACCCAGCCTCTGGGTGCCTGGTCTACTTTTTTCGCTCCATTTTTTTTTACCCCTGGATATCCAGGGGTTTAATTTTGCCCCCATGGTGCAAGCTTGCAGTAGGGAGAACCTTTTCCCATTCTCACACGTGCCTCTTGCAGCATCTCAAAGAGGTTTGAGATGCTGCAAGAGGCACGTGTGGGCTCGTCTGGACGTGCTCATTAAGGCTGTTTTTGACCTATTGTCAGATGAAGCATATATTTTAAAGTCATAATTCAAGAAGCAGCTGCAAACTATGGTGAATAAGCTTCTTGCATAAAACACAGACATTTTCCTACCACTTGCTAATTAGGCTTGCTCCACATTACAAATGTAAATTGCACTTATTTGACTGGCAATAAAATCTATATCTTTAAAAAGCTGAAAAATCAATCCAGTAAGAAATTCATGCTTTTCCTGAGGTGACAGGTAGCAGAACATCTTAACGTAGGAATGAGAACACAGGAAGACAAGGTTCTTTGGTTAGATGTGATATCTTTTATTAGACCAGCTAAATAGTTGGAAAAAACTGTTCTTTGCAAGCTTTCAGGCACCCTTCTTCAGACAATAGGGAGAGTATGTTGCTGTTTATGCTGCAGCAGAGAAAGTGGGATTTGGGCAGGAAAGAAGCACGAGAAACTAGATGATGAACTGCACATTACAATCAAGAAGACAATAGTTTGGACAAGCTTTGTATCTCAATTTTGTTAGCTTGCATAAAGATTTTGAGTCAATGGGACACACAAAGCTATAGAAACACATGCTTGAGGTGGGTTCTCATGACATTTTATTGATTTACTATGCAAGTTGTATGGAGAACTAAAAACTATGGTCAGGCTTGCTGGACTGATATCAGAATGGTACTGAGTACAGAAAGTGGTTTGACAAAGCTACACTCCATCTCCATCACTCTTTGTAATCTTTAGCACCTATGTAAAAATTATCATCCAAGGAACACTAGCAAGGTTTTAAGGGGTCTGACAATTAGAAGCATCAGCTTTTGTAATTTGTGGTTGCAGGCCACAATATTTTGATTAGCTACTGCCTTAGAAGAACTGAAAGACCTAATGCAAAGATCAGTTGTGGTGTGAAAGAAACATAGCATCATAGTTAATAATCCAAAAAACCATGTGACTACGATGGAGAAAAAATTGACATAGATAATGAGCCTTTGGAGCAATTGTCAAGTTTTCAACATTTAGATGCAATCTTAATAAAAGACAGTAAATACATATGTGAAGTATGCCAGACTATGCCAAGATCATGCAATGGCAAAACATTTGAATCCCATATGGATGAGCAGGTAAATTAATAACAAAACAAAGACAAGGTTATTAAAGCATTGATGTGGCTAATATAACCACATATAGCTGAGAAAATTGGATGTTTATGAATGAGTCAGAGAGAATTATTACACATGTTTAAGATGATATGTGACAGAAGGATAATGAGCATTTCCTGGACCTAAAAAAGGTCCAACAAATAGGAGTCTGATTAGATTGGAACAAAGCCTGAATGTATGTAAAAAGGGAAAACAAGCTAGAGACAAAGACTAGGTTCACCGGGGGTTGAAGACAAAGCCCTGAGGTAAGTGGGGAAGTGGGAGACCAGGAGGAAGAGCAAGCAGGAGGGGGAGACAGGGAAGGTGCTCTCATACTTCCTGAGAAATCAAGGCAATCAACTAGTTACCTCATGTGCCTGTACACAAATGCACAGAGCCTGGGAAACAAGCAGGAAGAATTGGAAATCCTTGCACAGTCATGGAACTATGACATGATTGGAATAACAAAGACTTGGTGGGATAGCTTGCATGACTGGAGCACTGTCATGGATGGGTACAAACTGTTCAGGAAGGACAGGCAGGGGAGGAAGAGAAGGAGTTGCGCTTTATGTAAAAAAAAAAAAAGCCATATGAAGCTGTAGATAGGCCCATTGAGAGTCTCTGGGTTAGGGTCAGAGGAGAGAGCAGCAAGGGTGATGTCATGGTGAGGGTCTGCTATAGACCACCAGACCAGGAGGAAGTGGTGGATGAAGCTTTTTTTAAACATCTAATGCAAGTTTCCATATACAGGCCCTTGTTCTCATGGGGGACTTCAATCACTCTGACATTGGCTGAGAGAGCAATACAGCAGTGTGCAGGCAATATAGGAATTTTTTGGAGAGTATTGGGGACAGCTTCCTAGTGCTACTGCTGAAGCAACCAACTAGGGGCCATGCTTTTCTTGACCTGCTGTTCACAAACAGGGATGAATTGGTGGGGAATGTAGTGGCTGATGGTAACTTGGCCAGCAGTGACCACAAGATGAGTTCAGGATACTGAGGAAAGGAAAGATGAAGAGCAGCAGAATAAGGACCCTGGACTTGAGAAAAGCAGACTTTGACTAACTCAGAGAACTCATAGGCAGGATCCCCTGGGAAGCCACACTGAAGGGGAGAGGAGTCCGGGAGAAGTGGCTGTACTTTAAAGAAGTCTTACTGGGAGTGCAGGAACAAAACATCACAATGTGCAGAAACACTAGCAAGTATGGCAGAAGACCAGCTTGAATTAGCAAGGAAATCTTTAGTAAACTCAATTACAAAAAGGAAGCTGATAAGAAGTAGAAGCATCAACAAATAACTAGGGAAGAATATAAGAGCATTGCTCGGGTACGCAGGGATGAAGTCAGGAAGACCAAAGCACAGTTAGAGGTGCAGCTAGCAAAGGATGTGAAGAGTAACAAGAAGGGTTTCTATGAGTATGTTGGTAGCAAAAGGAGGATCAGGGAAGGTGTGGGTCCCTTACTGAATGGTCCCTTCCCACACCCACACTTGTGACAGAGGATGCAGAAAAGGCTGAAGTACTCAATTACTTTTTTGCCTCAGTCTTCACAGGCAAGTTCAACTCCCACACTACCACACTGGGAAGCAGAGTTTGGGGAGGAGGTGAGCAGCCCTCAGTGGTGAAAGAACATGTTAAGGACTACTTAGAAAAGTTGGACATGTACAAGTCCATGGGGCCAGATGGGATGCACCCAAAGGTACTGAGGGAGTTGGATAATGTGATTGCAGAGCTATTGGCCATCTTTGAAACCTCATGGCAATCAGGAGAGGTTCTGGATGATTAGAAAGGGCAAACATAGTGCCCATATTTAAGAAAGGGAAAAAGGAGGATCCAGAAAACTACAGACCAGTCAGCCTCACCTCATTCCCTGGAAAAATCATGGATCAGATCTTCAAGGAATCAATTTTTAAGCACTTGGAGGAGAAAAAGGTGATTAGGAACAGTCAGCATGGATTCATCAGGGACAAGTCATGCCTGACCAACCTGATTGCTTTCTATGATGAGATGACTGGCTCTGTGGATGCAAGTAAATCAGTGGATGTGGTGTATCTTGATTTTAGTAAGGTTTTTTATATGATCTCCCACAACATTCTCACAGGAAAGCTAAGGAAGGCTGAATGAATAGATTGTAAGGTGGATAGAGAACTGGCTGGAGCATTGGTCTCAGAGAGTAGTAATCAGTGGCTTGATGCCTAGTTGGCAGCCAGTATCAAGTGGAGTGCCACAGGGGTCAGTCCTGCAGCTGGTTAAGTTCAATGTCTTCATCAATGACCTGGCATAGAGTTCACACTCAGCAAGTTTGCAGATAACACTATAAAGATGGTGGGGGAGTAGTACATATACTGGAGGGTAGGGCTAGGATTCAGAGTGACCTAGACAAATTGGAGGATTGGGCCAAAAGGAATCTCATGAGATTCAACACCATAAAGTCCTGCACTTAGGATGGAACAATCCCATGCACTGGTACAGGCTGGGGACTGACTGGCTGGGCAGCAGCTTTACAGAAAAGGACCTGGGGGGCTACAGTGGACAATAAGCTTAATAGGAGCCATCAGTTTTCCCTTGTTGCCAATAAGGCTAAGAACATACTGGGATGCATTGGTAGGTGTGTTGTCAGCAGTTCAAGGGAAGTGATTATTCCCCTTTTTCCAGCACTGGTGAGGCCACATCTGGTGTACCGTGTTCAGTTTTGAGCCCCCTGCTACAGAAAGGATGTGGACAAATTGGAGAGAGTCCAGCGGAGGTCAATGTAAATAGTGAGGGGGCTGGGGGACAAGACTTCTGAGAAATTACCAGAGAACTGGGCTTATTTAGTCTAGAAAAGAGAAGACTGAGAGGGGACTTAATAGCAGCCTTCAATTTCCTGAAGTGGGGGTTCATAAGAGGATGGAGCTAGACTGTTTTCAGTGGTGGCAGATGACAGAACAAGGAGAAGAGTTCACAAGTTGAAGCAAGGGAAGTTTAGGTTATCTATTAGGAAAAACCTTCTCATGAAGAGACTTGTAAAGCACTGGAACAGGTTACCCAGAGAGGTTGTGGAATCTCCATCCTTGGAGGTTTTTAAGATCCATCTAGATAATGCCTTGGCTAGGATTATATAGTTGGGGATGGTCCTGCTTTGAGCAGGGGGTTGGACTAGATGATTTCCTGGGGTCTCTTTCGACCATAATTTTCTATGATAGACACATTTGGGCTAGGGACAGAAGTTACACATAAACTACTTTAAGTGCTTGGAAACTGGTGTAAACTTAGAACAGAACAGTTCAGTGCACACAAACTGGTTTCAAAATGGCCAGACCCAATTTAAGATAAACCTGGATGGATGTAGTATCAGACTTAACTGATTTAGGTTAAATCAGTTTATGGACCTTCTCTCCAAGATCCCCTCCTAACTCAAGTTACCCCACAGTGACCCAGGATCCCAGGATTCTTTGCAGGCATGGGATGTTCTGTCTACTCCAGCAGAGCTGGACTGGCCCCACCCCCAGCTGTAACAGAACTGAGGCAATAAAGTCCCTGATCCTTAGCCCATTTCCTGCTTGTACCTGTCAGCTCGGTGGGATGGGGGAAGGGGAATGGATGACCAGGCTTCCCTGGCCCCAGTCTGCACAGCGTGGGGAGCAGGGAAAGTGCCTGTAGTGGGGAATTTTTATTTCCCCAGAGCCTGCCAGGCTGGGATCACCCCAGCCCTGTTCTCTCACCAACTGCTAGCCTCTTTGGGAGGTGGGGAGAATGCACCCCCCAGCCTGGAAGTAGGGGGAATTGCTGGCCTACAAGGTGCATTCTCCCTTCCTGCCTCCTACCTTTCAGGGATATGAGTGGCTGGCAAGGGGGTGGGACTGGGACTTTCCCAGCCAGCTTGCTGGGCTTTTGGTGGAGGAAATCCCCCCCGCCCCCCTCCATGGACCCATACTTCTGCTTCATGAAGACCCTTGCTGGGAGGGCCAATGCCAGGCCAGGGCACATTCCCCCTCTTACTTCCCCCACCCCTTACAGAGATGGGCAGCTATCAAGGGGGTATGGCTGTGGAGAGATTGTCTCCTGGCTCTCCCCCTTCCTGTAGCTGACAGCAGTGGGTGGGGGGCATGTGTCCATCAGCCAATCAAGCTTGGGCTGCTGATTGGCTGGGTTCAGCAGCTTTTGTCAGTGTCCAGAATGACAGGAAGCATGTGTGAGTGCCTTGGGCCAGTGCAGGCTTCTGCCTGCTTTGGCCACTGGAACACTAAATGTCTGTTCAATTTGTTGTCAGTCCAATCTATGCAGTTTAGAAAAATCTGTGAAGATTGAATCAGTTCCAGCATGGGCTTTTTGAAACTCTGTACTTAGCCTTGAAGAACAGAAAGAAACAGCGTAGTAAATGATGTAACAGAAAGTTGTGTACCAGAGAAGGGAACTGGGAATCAAATAAGGAGATGGCAAAGAGATGGAAGACTGGATCCTATTATATGTAAATGCAATGTCAAGGTGTAGCAGGAACTGAACTAATGTAGCTGATGTTAACATAGAGCGCAATAATAGTGAAATGTAACCATGTTAGTCTTGCCCTGTAAGCAACTTGAAAACTCCATTTTGTATCCTTCTGCTTGACATAAGTGAATGAACTCTTCATGGCCTTTATGTATCAGTGTGTGTGAAAGGGTGAATGGTGAGACAATGGTATAGAGATGAGAGAAGAAGATTTAACTGTTTATGTAAGCAACAAGGCACCAAATTTAAGTTACCAGTCAGTAAACTAATTAATGGATGGCTGAAGAATCCCTATGAGGCCTAGGGCACAAAGGAGATAACGAGGAGAAGGGAGGCAGACATCCTGCCAGATAGGCAGCAAGGACACTCCAAAGCTGAGATACCAACTTTAGCCACCAACCTAACCTCTGGCTGAGATAAGCTGAAGATTAATAATAAACAACTGCAAAAACAGAAGCTGGGCATGGAAAAACCCTAAAGTGCTGAAGCAAAGGATGCCAATCCCTATAAAAGATTCTCTACTGCTGTTTTGTCGGAGCACAGACACGTCTGTTCACCCCACTGCTGCTATCTCCAGGATCTCTCTCATAATAACCACCCTGCCTGCTATCTGCATCTTCTGTCAATAAGGCCTGGGCCAGCCACTCAGTGCCATTATTGAACAACTGCTGCTGGTAACTATAATGTCTGAATGGAATGGTTGTTTTGTGTTTGTGTGTGCCTGTGGGTAATGATGTGCATGATGATCTCTGTGTGTGTGTATAAGTGGTGTGTCCGAACCTCTATGTCTAATTCATGTAATCAATAAATGTGGCATTTTGCCTTATCCCCCTTTATAAGGTCTTGCTCTTGATTTGGCCATTGGAATTTAAAGTAACAAAAGATGAAAACAGGCAGAGCCTAATGGAAAGCATGTGTCCATTTTGTCACCATTCTTTTTTGAAAATGATGTTTCTTGATTGATTGATTGACTGACTGACTGATTGGTTGATTGGCAAGGGCAATCAAGATCCAAATAAGGAATATAAGAAATAAAAAAAAAATGTAAACTTAAGCATTGAATAACACTACTGAAATGAGCTTTTTGCAGGGATTCCTGGTCTCCTGGATGGAAATGTGCAGCTCTAAGTAATTAAGAGCTTATAGCATACAGAACATTTGCCTGTAACACAGTTTCTAGCTGTGGTCTAATGGTAGTTCAACTAAATTAACTGACCATATGTGGGGCATGGTAAGAAGATGCAATCATCCTCAGCCTAATTTCAGAGGGAGAATAAACCCAAGGCCATTCCTCTTAGGGAAGGTTTTGTGAACTTTCTAAGTAGGAGTTGATTCATATCCTTAAAAGTGTCCCTGCCCCCTCTCCTGCCCCCCATGGCAATGAAAAAAAAATTAAAGAAAGCTGATGCAAACTGGATTATGTAATGTCTTTCTGCATCTCTAAGTAAGGATATGTGACTTTTAGTTTCTTAACAGGGCTACATTGTCCTGGCCATGCTACTTTTGGTGTTTCAGTTAAGTCATTTAGAGCTAGCTCAAATATCTCTACATGATGCTACATTTCATCTTGTAGGCATACTCTAAGATGGAAGCCTCACCATAGTTATCCATGCTTTCTTACCTCTACTTGCTCTAAATGCTTTCAATTCATGGATATTTTCTAGAAAATACTGGAAATTGCAGATAAACCAATCCATCTCCATTGTTTGGGTGGAAAACATCACATTTAAGCACAGTGCTCTCTTCTGCCCCGGACCTGGTTTTGGGTATTATTAAAAGTTAATAGTCCAAGTTTTAGAGCCTCAGCTAATGTAAAGTTACCTAGCTCTGCTGAAGTAATCACTGAAGTGTTTTGATTTGTTGATACTTTTTTTCTCTAGATTATTCATCACAAAATGAGCTTTTCTGAGTTTCAGATCAAGCTACAGGTATTTTCCCCATGTTACAGAGTTTTATAGTAAATAATATTTTTCTGACTTTCCAGAGCAGGTGATTTCTCTATGGCAAGCAACACATGAGCTATTTGAACAACTTTATTTTTTACATATGTTAATATCTTATATTATTTAGTAGAGAGCATATGTTCTTCTAGCATAGGTACCTCAACCAGTAAGATGTTTGCTTTTTTTAAAAAAAAAGATATATTATTAAAAAAGGGATTCTATCAGATTTTAAATGAGCTGAGAATAATACCTCGATACATGTCTAATAGTCATAATGTTTTGAGAAGCTAGTCTAAACTGTGGGTAAACACCATAGCACAAACCTCATAATGTTTTAGGAGTTTGTGGGGTGTCATTAATGTTTTCTTGTGTATTGTTATAGTGATTTGACATCTGTGCTCTATTTAGATAGCCCATGTTATTCTGTATTCATTTATGTTGCTTTTATCACTATGTACATTGTGTTATATTGTCCAGGTATATCTTTATCATTTTGGATATGGCTTAGCCAAGGGACTAAGCCATGCATACTTAAAGGCAATTATCATTTTCAGATACAGGCAGAAGACATTATTAGGTTGGGAACTCAAGGTACTGCCTGCCTGTAATGGGAAAAAAACAACAACTGGACAATAGCAAAGGTATCTGAGAGAAATGAGGAATGTCAGGGGGGGTGAGATAAAGACATTTCTGGGGGATTGTGGTGACTCATGAGAATGCTGATGTATGGGAGACAGTTGGATTTAGAGGGTTTTTTTTCTCTCTCCTCGTGTTTAACTATGATAATATTGTGATCTCTTGGAGTTTTCCCAAGATGGAGAAGGGTCCAAGGCCCTAGTAGCCACAGTATATATAATCAGCAGACAGGCTGGTCTTAAAGAGTGGCTATGCTCCTGCTTGGGATTGGGGAGGGGGCATTTTAGAGTGGTTCCCTGACAGCCACTGTAATTAAAATGGCTCACCGTCACATGTATTAAGCCCCCCACATCTTAAAATGGCTTCAGGAGTGCTTACCTAAAGCTCAGTCAACAAGCTTTATTTAAAGCACCTCCATGGCCCTTTTAAAATGGGGGAGGAGCTTAAGCCATGCAACAGTGAGGCAGTGCTGGAGCTTTCTAATTAGAATATAGAGCAGACTCTAGATATATAATTGATGCGTTCTAACTAAAACATGAACCAGCATGTCTATAGGCAGCCTAAAACATTAGCATAACTCTCAAGACTTCTTGGAGGTAGCCAGATGAAAGAATAAGAAACTTTTCTTGTTGTATTTTTCTGTCTTCAAATTTAAGGTAAGCTTTCCTGGTATAATTCATTTATACTACATAATTATGGTTCTGTCTCCTTACTGGTTGCCTGTGGAAAAAGTGGTTTCTGAATGAGTGATATTCTAGGCTAGTCCAACAACCTAAAAAGGAGACCACCTAGAGCTGGCGGTTTCTGGCAGCACCCTGTGGACAGGTTTGTACACTGGTACTTTGAATACAAAATTAAGCAAATCCACAAATTTAAGGGACTGTTTATTGCAAGGGATAGTATCAAATTAATTTGTGTTTAAACACTCCAAATGTGATCACAAGAAATCTGATTTTCAGGATTTATGCTACTGTGGATGTCAGAAAGCAACATTATATTGCATTCTATGTTCAGTGCTTCTCTGATATTGTTAAGCCATTCAACTTCTTATTTAGTGTAACAGGCAGTACGTTTCTGCCATATGCACTAGTTTCAAATAAATATGTCTAAGCTCTCATGTATCTAGAGAATCTTTCTCCATAGCCAGTTGAATTAATAATCACACTTTCTTACGCTGAGACATTTTAAAGATCTAAGCTTAAAGAAGAACTTTTTAAAAGGAGAACTAACTTCCATTTTCTGAGCTAAAATACTGCAGCAACTGAATAAAAAAAAATTGTATTTAAATTCTTCTGTCTGTGAATCTCACTCAGAAATACTGTTTGTATTTTTCCATGCCTCTGCTAAAATTAACATTTTAAAATTATACTTGTAGATTTAATATTAATGATCAAATGCCAATTTGTATCTCTTTTTTTGGCAGAAGAGGAGAAACGGGTTCAAACATTATTCGAGAATCATTCCAATTCTCAGTTAAAATAGTAGAACTTGAGGTCTTTACAAAGATGGCAGACTTACTAAAGCTGCTTCTAATCATTATAAATTCTATCTTATGTGTGTAGATCTTTCATGCTGTGTGGAAACAGAGGACTCTGAATACTGTGTAATCAGTGAAAATCTCCTGTGGAGAAAGGAGAGCCAGATTTTGGGAAAAGCATTGAACAGATTTCAATCCACTGTACTTTTGCCTAATATACATAAGCCTGGAAGATGGAGGTTTGGTGGATCTTTATATATGTACATTAGTGTTTAAATTGACTGATGTTTAAATCTTTTGTATAAAAGCTTCTCATAAAAATGGTTATTTAAATGTTTCATGTAATAAAATGCAGTTTTAAAGAAAGGATTTCAAAACCACATTAAAATGGGTATCACTTTTTCATTCAGCAGAAATTCAGTTTTAAATAATGGGAAAAGAATCTTGATAAATTTCAATTATAATGTCAAGAAAAGTGGCAAGGGATTCGTTTTAACCCTTACAAAATGAAAACTTACAAACATTCAGTTTTTCATGATGTTTCCCTGTTTTCCTTCTTCTTGCTAGATTCAGGCAATGAATAGTTATTAAAGTATCCTAAACTCTCTGCACCACCCCCTCCCCACCCCCGCTATCTGAATAGCGATCCATTTTCTCTTTCCTATGGAGAAATCTTTGTACATAACTTGCAACTCCTTCAGTTAATTATCCCTGAGAAATTTAATTAAGGTTTCCATTTATTTTTCTTGACCCCATGACTCAGTCAAATAAGTCTCTGTGTTAGAAAATATCAGCATTATGAAAAACTGAAACTCACATTCACGATTCTTCAGCCTTAGTTTCCTTTGATTAAGAGGTAAATGTTAGGATAATCACCCAAGAAATAATTCCTCATATCTCCACTGTTTAACTAGTCAGTAATTAAATGCAGGCTCTTTTGGCAACCCTTCAGGTATAATGCTAATATCGGGGTTACGATAGAACGTTTCTGATTTGAATAAAGTAAACAAAAGTAGGATGAGCAAGTAGAGAGTTTATCACAGTGTAATGACAACATTTAAATGACAGAACTAGGTGAACTCTATTGATGTAACATATTTTAGGAACTGTAGCCGAGCTGAGTTTGCAAGATTAGGTCATTCCTGAAGCAGTGTCCTGACAAAGAAACATTGTGAACTCAATTTATTTCTCTCCTAGACCAGGATTTTAAACCTGAAAAAGAATGGTACCAATTTAATATGACTTTCCAGTGTCTACAGCGATCTGCAGCCTTTTTCTCAGAGACACTGTGACTGCTTACATCATTTGAAAGGTTTGACAACTTAAATTGTATGAACCAAATGAAAAGGCATCTTGTGGGTTAATTATATTATTTGTTTTAGAGCAAGGGTCCTTAAATTCTTCATAGGAAGCACCACATCTCTAACAGAGATCAGAATCCCTCAGAATCCTGCAACATCTCTATGACAACTACAAAAACTGCTTACATGGAAAAGTAATATCAGTGAAGTAGCTGAAGTACTTTTAGCATTCATTTAATGCTATTTAGCAGTTGGACTCAGAAAGGGAACCAGCACAATGTGAAGTTCAGCAGAATGGTCTGGTTACTCTATTTTAAAAATTATTTAAATAAAAAAAACACTGGAATAAATTGCTCTAATAGCCACAGAGACAGTCAGTATCAGTCAGGCTTCTAGACAGGACCAGGGAAGTACTTCCAGACAAAGAAACAATAGCCATCCTTAAAAATGCTTTCTTTATGTAACCAAGTGCTGTTCCTCATAGATACTACAAAATCTTTAGTTCAGTTCTTCAGAAATCTTTGTTCATGTTAGAATACCCATTAGCATGACTGGTTCCATTCTTTGCATGCTGCAAAAAGTTCAAGAGCTGAATTTCTTTTCATGTCAGGACAAGACTGAAGAATATTGGAAAGGTAGAGTGTGGGAAGATTATATTGCCATTGCCTGTGCTGTAGCCATAATTAACAGAAAATACTCGGACTTTAGGAATTTCCACTTTTAAAGAGGTGCAGTGATGTAGAATCCAAACCTTTAATCACAACTTCCTCTTTCCCACTCAAAAAGCAGCATAGCTCCAATGTATCTTCTATATGTATGCTAACACAGAATATCAGCTAATGTGTGGCAGGCTGGCTGGTCAACTATGACTCCAAGATCCCTCTCAGCCACTGATCTGTTGAGGAGGTCATCCCCCAACCTATAGGTGTGCTGGGGATTCCTCCTCCCTAGGTGAAGTACCTTGTATTTGTGTTTGTTGAACTGCATCCTGTTTTGTTCTGCCCGTTGACCCAATCTGTCCAGATTGGCCTGTACCTGCTCCCTGCCCTCTGGTGTTTTAACTTTGCCCCATAACTTGGTGTCATCTGCAAACTTGGACAGGGTGCTGTCCACACCCTTGTCCAAATTGCTGATGAAGATATTAAATGACACCAGTCTAAGGGTCAACCCCTGCAGGACACCATTGCCCACCTCCTTCCAGGTTGAAAATGACTCATCCATGACCACTCTCTGGGTACAGTCCCTAAGCCAGTTTGCCACCCATCTGACTGTGTAAGCATCCACTCCACAGCCTGCTAGCTTGCTTATGAGAATAGGATGCAAAACAGTATCGAAGGCCTTCTTAAAGTCCAGGTAGATGACATCTGCCTCAGCTCCAGTGTCAAGGCAGTGTGTTACCTGGTTGTCAAAGGCTATAAGGTTTGTCAGGTAGGATCTACCTGTGATGAATCCATGCTGGTTTCCTTTCAGCATCATTTCCCCTGCTGGGCCTTCACAAATGTGCTCTTTAATTATTTTTTCCAGTCTTTTCCCAAGGACAGAGGTAAAACTGACTGGCATAAAGTTACCTGGCTCATCCCTTCTCCCCTTTTCAAAAATGGGCACCACATTGGCCCTTTTCCAGTCCTCAGGAACCTGGCTGGAGCACCACGAGTGCTCAAACAGCCATGCCAGCGGTTCATCTATGACACTAGACAATTCCTTTAGCACCTGTGGATAGAGATCATCTGGGCCTGCTGACTTGTACCCATCCAGCCCCTCCAAGTCAGCATTAACCACTGGTGGTCTAATGCTTTGCAGACATCTATCCATGTTCAAATTGGGGGAATTGTGTTGGTTAGTACTTAGAAATACTAAAGCAAAGAACTCATTGAAGAGCTCTGCCTTTTTCCCTGTGTTGGCCACAACTGTCCTGATTTGTTCTGCAGGGGCCGTGTTACTCTTCACTTTCCTTTTGCTTGCTATGTATCTGTAGAAGGACTTTTATTGTCCTTGATTGTTGTAGCCAGCTTAAGCTCCAACGCCTTGGCCTGCCTAGCTGATTCCCTGCAATAACATGCCAGGGTGGTGTATGCCTCCTAGGTGGCTACCCCCTGCTTCCACTGCCTATACATCTCTTTCTTTTCTCCCAGGCTTTTCTCGTATTCCCTGTTCAACCAAGGGGGCTTTTTAGTCCCCTTGCCCCCTTTCCAGCATAATGGAATAGTCTCCTTTTGTGCTCCAAGGATCACTCCCTTGAGAAACTCCCAACCCTCCTGGACCCCCATATGCTCCATGCTCTTGAGTTCAGCCACTGCACTAACTAGCCTTCTAAGTTTACTAAAATTGCCCCTTCTGAAGTCTAACACTTTAGCCTTGCTGGTTATTTTCCCCATCCTTTGTTGGATTGTACATTCAACCAAATGATGGTCACTATCTCCCAGGCTACTGTGCACTCGCAGGTTACCCACAAGATCATCCCCTGTTGCGAAGACCAGGTCTAGCCAGGCATTACCCCAGTGGAACTAGACACCTCCTGGGTTAGATGGGGGTCCTGCATGAAGTTTAAGAACCTACATGAGTGGTTTGTTTTGGCTGTCTGCTCCTCCTAACAGATGTCTGGGTAATTTAGGTCCCCCATGAGCACCGCCTCTCTCACCTGAATGGCCCCTGAGAGCTGCCTGGCAATACCATGCCTAGCTCATCATCCTGATGAGGAGGTCTGTAATAGACCCCCACTACCAAGTCCTTTTCCCCTGGACCCCCCTGTATCCTGACCCATAATGCCTCAGTATTACCCTCCTCTACCCCCACCTTGATGATGGTAGATGTGTACTGTTTCCTAACATAGAGAGCTACACCACCGCCTTTTTTCTCCACTCTGTCTCACCTATACAACTTGTACCCCTTAATGCCTACCACCCAGTCATGAGCAGAGTCCCACCATGTTTCCGTTAAGCTGAGCAGGTCATACTGGGTGCTAGCAAGTAAGAGTGTGAGCTCCTCCTGCTTAGCCCCCATACTCCTGGCAGTTGTGTAAAGACATGTTAGCCCCTCTGATGGGTGCTCTTGGTGCCCCTTTTCCTTGATGTCTAGTGTGCCCCATAGTGCCTACCTGGAATGGTCCAGTGCCTTGTTTGTGGCCCGCCAACCCTGGATTTTCCTAGATCACCAGTTCCCCACCCCCGTCAAACTTAGTTTAAAGCTCTATAGTAGAGATCAGCCAACCTGTGGGAGAACAGATGCTTACCTCTAAGAGAGAGATGAAGATTGTTCCATCCTAGGAAGCCTTGTCCCTGGAAGTGCTGATCATGGCTGTAGAAGTCAAAGCCCTCCTGAAGACACCATCCCTGTAGCCGCTGGTTGACCACCCTGATGCAGGCATCCTGGTGCCACCGGCTGCCTCCAACTGGAAGGATGGAAGAGAATGCTACCTGTGCCCCCAACTTCCTAAGCTCGGCCCCCAGCTCATGGAAGTCCTTCATGATGCAGTCAGGACTACTCCCAGCCGCATCATTCATGCCCACGTGAACGAGGACCATGGAGTAATAGTTGGAAGGCCAGATGAGATCAGGAATTATTTTGGTGATATCACTGATCTTAACTCTGGGCATGCAGGAGACCTCTCTTGCCATAGGATTCGGTCAGCAGATTGGACCCTATGTGCCTCTCAAGAGTTTGTCGCCCACCACAATAACCTGGCATTTCTTTTTCTGACTGGGAAATGGTCCCCCAGTCTGTCCACTGGGGGTCACAGGGACTACTTCCTCTGTGGTTTCCTCTGCTGCATCCTCCCAGCTCCTGCTTCCTGGGTCTGGAGGTGATAGTCTTCCATTCCTTTGCTGTGGATCCCTCTCATGGGGTTTCTCCTGTAGGTATCTGGAGTTGTAAGGAATGGAAATACCCATCAATCACATCCTCATCCTCCCTGATCTCCCTCAGCCTGCTCACTGCCTAATGGAGTTCCCTCACCAGATCCTTCAAGGCCCAAAGGTGGGCACCCTCTCCAGATCCTCTGCAGCTGTGCTGGCTCCTCCACCCCACTTATCTTAAGGATCTACTGCTGCCTCCACAGATCTGCTGCTTACTCTGCCTCCACCTCCACCGCTGCTGGTGAGTCCAGGAGGCACACATGTGCTGGTGGCACATGTGCGCCCTCTCAGGTAACTAGCCCGGACAGTTGATGAGGGATGTTGATGAGGGCTTATGAAGATGAGGTTGATGAGGGCTGATGAAGATGAGGGCTTCAGAAGAGCTGGTATTGCTGACCAGCAGGGGTGGAGCTGTTGCCCCAGAAGCACCCTGAAGATGCCTCAGGCAGCTGCATCCCAGCCCCACCATGAGAGGAGCATGGCAACGGTGCACAGATCAGTTCATGGAGGGTCTGGGAGTGGAAGGGATCATGGCAGCTACATGAGGCAGCACAGTTCTCCAGCCCTGCATGAGGGAGGAGCTGAGCCCCTTTGGTGCACAGGGCTAGGGAGCTGAAAGGGCACCACAGCAGCTTCACAAGACAGTGTGGGTCCCTCCAACTGTGCACAAGGCAGGAGTAGGAGCCCTCAGTGTTCAGATTGGTACACAGGGCCGGTAAGGGTCTGGGAGTGGATGGGACCTTGGTGACTGCACAAGGTGGCATGGGCCCCTATTCCTGCATGAGGCAGGTGCCCCCTCCCAACACGTCAGGTGTTGCATGAGCTGGAGAGCAGGCTGACAGGCCAGAAGGCTGCATGAGGCAGTTTGGGCCTTTCTGCAGTGAATGGCATGTACATATATGTACATATATGTATGCATATATGTGTGCATATATATGTATATGTGTATGCATATATGTACATATATGTATGCATATATATGTGTGTGTATGTGTGTGCACGTGTGCATGCATGTGTGTGTGTGTGTGTGTGTGTGTTTATGGTTATGTTTTATATTATTTTGTAACATTAAAACTGTACATAGTTATATATGACTGAGTGTCCTGAGTCTCTGCTCTGCTCTGCTCTGCTCTGCTCTGCTCTGTAGGGAAAGGAGGCAAACTAGCCTACAGCTAGGTAGTCACGCTTCCTACAGCATACACACACCTGCTGACATCCTTTTGATTTGGAAAGGGGGTACCTTCCATATACCACCTGGGTTACAATTGTGTATGTGAAGGGATAAAATGAAGGTTGCGTTATTGGTTGTATTATTTTGTAATAGGGGTTAAAAGTACTGTCGTTTCTCCTCTACTGGAATTGCACAGAAGTTTCTTGCTGATTGCCAGTAGAAACAAGATGAGTAGCCACTAGATTATCATAAAGATTTCTCTAAACATATGGGATTTCCTTACACTGAAAGGTCCTTAGGCAACCATTCTTCCTTTTTAAGTTGTGATTTAGAAAATGGAATATACAACATCTATTAAGAGTTGATTTAAAACTTGTTAAAATTGGTGGACTCAAACATCATGGTACATTCATGATAAAAGTAAAGAAGATATTTGGCTCCTTTCTGTAACCAAATAATTGACATAATAACAGTCACTGCATCAAACACAAGCACCACCATCAAATACAAATAAATAAAAGACTTACACAGAAAATGCAGAGAGAGAGGTTTCATTGCCTTTCATTTTTGAAGGTCTTTTTTGTATATTTGTATGATAACCCACAAATAAGAGAGAGAGAGAGAGGATGAAAAAATAGAAATGAGGGAGTAGCAGACACATGTGCTCTTAGAAAGAGTGAAGAGAGAGATCTGGGACCAAAGGCTGGTCAAAAGAGATTTCAAACTCTGTATAAAGAAATTGACCCTTTTTATTTGAGTTCTCCTGTGGCCGGATAAACAGAAATGTGCATATTATTTTAAAATAAACAAGAGTATTTCAAGGAAATACATGACGTCATTAACATCTCTGCGTAATGGAAACAACTTTTCAGCTAACTGCAGACATTCAGGGACATTAGGGAGAGGTTAGATTGAGTTCAGAATGGCTACTCAATTTAAGGTAAGTCAGTATGGGGGGCTAACAGCGGGCTGGAGGGGTGGGAGGTGAGAAGGCTCGAGTGGGCATTAGGGGTTTGTGGGAGTGGGGAACAGGTGCGATCCATGGGGTTGAAGGGCAGACACAATCCACAGGGGGAATGGGTGGAGCAAGCATGATCCACAGGAGTGATGGCAGGGGTCAGATCCAATCCACAGGGGAATGGGGGACCAGGCACAATCCATGGGAGTGATGGTGGGGGGTGGGGGCAGGTGCGATCCACAGGGGGGTGGAGGGGAAAGGTGTCCATGAGGGTTTGCTGGATTCTGGGAAGGTCTGGTGGGATCAAGAGGAATTTCAGGGTCCTCAGAGGGGCTTGTGGGGGACCAGGGTCTATTTTTAGCCCCCTGCTCCTCCCCTCAGCAAACCTACCTCCACCCGCATCCACCCTGCCCCTCCCACCACTGACACTCACTTGCTCAGCTCTAGCAGCAGCCAACACTGATAAACAGGAATCCTGGTTTTCTCTGAAAAAGATTCCCCACTTTTGGGATTAAAAAAGTAACCCAAAATCCACATTTTTCTATGATTAAAATGAAACCTCTCTAGACACACACACACACACACACACACATACACATATGTATGTAGGTATGTAGGTATGTATGTATTTAGTGGTGTTTCATTTTAATTACAGAAAAATGTGGATTTGGGGTTACTTTTTTCAATCCAACAATTGGGATTTTTTTTTTTTCAGAGAAAACCAGGGTCTCTGCTGATAAAATAAGCAGCACCTGGAGTGGCTTGCAGGGTGCGGACTTCTGGGGAGACTAGATGGTCCATGGGGGGAGGAGGGGTTGAGGTTCAGGGGGCTAAAAATGGCCTGTTGCCAGGTAAGAGTGTGTATAAAGCACAGCCCTGGGGCTGGGGCCCATGGCTGAGAACGCAACTCCTGTACCCTAAACAATTTTGTCTTGCCTGACAGGCAAAAGGGATAGTGGTTCCTTTGGTTGCCTTGGCTCTTTTGGCCCTGCAATCTTGCCAGGATTTTTTTTAAATCTTCTGTCTCTGATGCCGTATCCAAAGGAACCAGATTAAAGGGAGGCGAGGGGGAGAATTCCATGTTCTTTTGATGACAGTCCTCCTAATCTACCTGCCAATTTAGCCTTTATTGAATCCTAGTGTTGCAAATAAAAGTGAACTTTAAGCAATGCACAGCCTGAACGTTTGTTTTTAACCAGGCAGGAATTCTTGCTTCTGGATATCCAACTTCTAGTGAGCAAAGGGTTCATGCTGTCTCTGGTCATGATTCTCTATTTACACCAGTTCTTTTATAATGTGATGATGGATAAGTCAGCCCAGCCAAACTTGTCACAGATAGTCAATAATTGCATGATCTTTATTTTCTACACATCTGACTTGAAACCCTGGGTTTTGATATGTAGTAGTGGGTGTGCCTACATGAGGTACTATGTTACAGGAACAATGAGCTAACATGATGTAGTTCATCGCTATGGTGATGTAGCTTTAGCGGGCATGAATCATGATGCTGCTGCTACTGCTCAGGAACAATGAGCACTGCACATAGTAGGGTTGGAAACGACCCTTGCGGTGCTGGGACTGCAGAATACCAGTGGTTACTGCATGGTCATTTAGTGCTTGCAGGAGTAAGTACTAAATGACTGCATAGTAACAACTGCACAGTCAGGTACATTTGTAGATGTGCCCAGAGCTGAACATTCCCAGATGCCCATGAAATCAAAGGGAGCCATGCTCTGAATATTTTACATGCCAAGTTCTCTGAAAAATCAAATCCTGGGTATTCCAAGACAAACACACAAAACTAAGGGATACTTTTGACCTTCGCCTATGCTTCAGTTCCCTATGATAGTGGTACAATATAAACTTCTATCCTTTGGGCATTTATACACATACTTTTTTTGTAGTGATGCACCGGAGGTGCACTGCTTCAGAGCAGATTTGATTAATTGACATTGCTCCACCAGTGAGCTGAGGCAAACTGCACTGCGCTGAGTGCAGTTGTACAAGCAGTGAAATGAGTGTCAGCATGAAGAAAATGGCAGTGGTGTGCTTTTGAACCAAAGCACCTCTGAAGTGTTTTAGTTCAAAAGCATGTTGCTGCTATTTTCTCAGGGCTGACATGCATTTCCTCGCTTATATAACTGTATGCATTGCAGCGCAGGGCACTTTGAAAAGTGCCCGGTGCTACAACTCATGCATGTGTAAAAATGCCCTTAGAGTGGTAATGATGCTGTAGTGTGTGCTCACCTGGAAGTAGATCTTCAAGCCATCATTGATGTCTTTACAAAGGCATACCAGAAAATGGGACTGACATTAAACATTCAAAAGACTAACCAGTTTCTAATGAACAATCCCCAGCTCTGGTCATTCAGATTCACAGTGAGACTCTGGAGAACACTGAGTACTTCCCATACCTTGGAAGCCATCTCTCACATGACTAAAAAACCCAACATTGCTTCAAACGTGTAAGTGCAGCCTTCGGTTGCCTGAGGAAATGGGTGTTTGAAGATCACAACATCATATCCAAAACCAAGCTCATGGTTTGTCAGGCAGTCATGGTCCCCACCTTAATGTATGGAGCTGATATGTGGACAACGTACAGGAGATACCTCAACTCACTGGAGAAGTACCATCAGTGCTGCCAGTGGAAGATCCTTTGAATCCAGTGGGCAGACAGATGCATCAACATTAGTATCCTCTCACAAAAAAAAATACCATGAGCATCTAGGCAATGATCATCTGATATCAACTTTTTTGGAACAGCCAAGTTGTCCAGTTGTCTGATTCCAGACTCTTGGCTCAAATTTTATTCTCCCAGATCAGTCAGGTATGTGCTCAAAAGGAAGGCAGAGAAAGCACTTCAAGGACATCCTCAAGGCCAGCTTGAAAAAAGACATGGAAGACTATCACCCAGGATCACCCCAAATGGAGGAAGTCTGCTGCAAGGATCTTAGTACTTTCAAACCTTGTGATGGCAAATGGAGACAGAAAAGATGGAGCAACAGGAACAGCCTGTCAAAGACTGAACCAAGAACCCAGAGCCACCCAACTCAACTCACACAGAAACATGCGCCTGAGCTACAACAGAGTCTGTCAATCCTGGATAGGTTTTATTAGCTATCTTTGGACCCAGACATGGAAAACAATTATCCCCGACTATGAGAGATTGTCAATGATGAGAGTGGTGTAATGAAAATAAATTAATTAATGTGTTGTCAGGGTGCCTAAAGAACCTTGGCTGTTAATGTTTCTCAAGCACTCAGACACCATACTGATCAACATGATAGAAAAGTGCATGGATAAATTAATTGTGCTGCTTAACTAACATGAAGGAAATAAGGCCTGGGGCCACATATTGAACAATGAGATTAAAGCAAAATATCAGTAGCTGCTTACTAAGAGAGCATCAGGATAGTCAATGAATGGAAAGGAAGTCTGCATCAAATCTAGTATGCGATGTTATAACTGAGAATGATATCATAATGGTTATGTACTGAGGAGGGTAATTGAAGTTTGAACAGTTAACCTTAATTCTGCCTTGCCTTAATTTCATGTGCTAGCCTTTAAAATCCTAATACTGTTATTTTATATGTTCTTTGTACTTGTTCTTAGATAAATGTGTAATTTAAACAAAGTCATGCTCTGAAACTACGACTTTCCACTTGAATTTATCCTGTTTAATTTCACAGATATAATCATAACATTATATATATTGTTGGTCGTGGGTATGACCATTAACTGTATCTGACTGGAGGGCCTGGTGGCAATGTGGTGGAGCTACTCATGGTTTGGTACCTCCTATAAAATACCACAAAGTTGCAACCTCCAGTGTAAGGCAAGTATAGGGTGCCTCAAAACCCTAGCTTCCACTGCCTTGTGGGTATTCCTCGGTTGTAGAAAAGCTAAGGGGCATCACCCTGACAGAAACACACCCTTGCTGAGGCATTAGGCAGTCAGCAGTAATTCTTATCTGTTGCTTTTTGGCAGAAGCTAAAATCATCAAGGCACTAAACATGTGAACTCAGCCTGGCCTTTGGATTCTGTCTCAGTGGTATGAAGTGGGGATGGTAGATCTTGGGCAGCCTCCATACTTAGGTGCCTAGGTATATACATTGAAGATCTTGGTGTGATGGTCACAGGACACTGCACAAGCAGATTTATCAGGCAGCTGACTAAGTTAGACCTCTTACATATACACCATGATCCAGAAGACCAATGGTTGCCTGCTATATATTTTGTGATGTCAAAGCTTTTTATATTGGAGTTGACCAACATGAGAAATGTCAGTTCCTGACTTTGTATCACTTGGATTATGCACTAGATTGTGACATAATTTGATTATCTAATTTGGGGAGTTGTGTGGGAGCTTTCTATAACATATATTTAATCCAAGGAGCCTCTAAACAAATTAATTTTTCAGAGTTTAAAAATAGACTGCAACCAATATTTATCCTTGATTTCATTTTTGGTCTGGAATTTCGAATTGCCTCACTTTTTAAACTAAAGTCAGTAATTTAAATTTATATTTCTTTTTTTTTTAAAGATGATAGAGCCTGTAATTAAAGCCTGCTAAAAGCAATTTGGTCAAACCCTACTTTTTATTTTATTCCTCAAGAATATAGCTTGAAAGAATTCTGATCAGTGTTTATGTACCCCCTCATGTGTTAGGCTGTGATAATACAGCAGCAGCAATGAAACTAGTCACCCATGAGTAAACTATCCAAGTGCACCAGAATCCAGCAGAATAAACACAATCGTTTCAGTACTCAGGCTTTTGTCAATATATTGGAACAGATGGCTGCACAAAGGTGATGGCGAGGAATGATTTAAGAACAAAAGGCAAAATGTGATGTGAAATGCATTGGGATGAGGCCTAAAGTTTAATCCACTCAGAACACACTATGAGGAGAGATTCGGCACAAGCATCACATAGAAACCCAAACTCCCTGCAGTTGATATTTTTCATAGCAATAAAAATCCTATTTCTTGGCCTTTCAAGAGTTCAGGAATGATCCAGAATTTTTCCTAAATGAACAGTTTAAAGATTCCTCTATTATTGTTAACACAGAAAAAAAGCAAAAGGTGAATAAAGAAAAGGTACACAATAACAAAAAAATGTTGCAGCTATGAATGGTTTTCTGGAACACGATAGTGACATAATGAAAAGATAAATCCTCTTGATATATGTATAATTAGGAGAGCTCACTCATGCTGGAAATTAGCACATTTATCAGGTTCAGAAATTATTAATTTTCCCTTTCCTATAAACATTCCTTAATCTTGAAAAAAAAGGGTGGAGTAGCATTTCTGTAAAAATTCAGGACATATTTACACAACAAACTTTTTGTGCCAGGTAGCACTATATACAAATATGCTGCATTGTTCCATACAGGTTGCAAGCAACATGGCCACATCAATGTAATATTTCAGGTAGGCTAAGTTAACACTAATTTGCCCACTTCCTGCTAATTAGCTCACCTACTTTGTGTTTTTAGTGATATTCAATTTACAGGAAAGTTGGAAATTGAAGACCTTAGGGCTGTAAACATAACTTTAAAAATGATAACTACAATCATTAGACAAAATAAGCAACAAAAAAAAGAGTTGACCTTTTGCATTTTTTATGAAAGAGTTTGAAAACAAAACATCATTGAGTTTTACTTCAGTTTTGCACTCTGGATGACCAGGAACAATCTACAGCACAAGTATCATCAAACTGGTGACAGGTAATTAGCTAACCCTTCAGCATTTCAGTACCACTGGCCCAAAGTACTAATTAAGTCTTTGCTTCTCCCTTTTGATGAGCCTCGATCTCCCAGTAATAAGCTTCTTTCCTTCTGCTATTTGTCTGCTACTCCTAAGAATTGCTCTCCTACCTCTTCTGTTTTTAACATGCTGTGCTGGCTTAACTTCTCAGGCCTGAGGGGGGATGTCTTGCACTGGAAAACTTCTTTGACTATCCCAATTATGCAGCTGGTCCAATAAAAGATACCACCCTAAGAAAGCCTTTTCTCTCACAATTGCTCCATAGAGGAATTCATTATGCCTAAAATGACAGCACAATGCATTAACTCATCAGTAAGAGTGCCGTGAGTTACTGTGTAAGGGAGCAAAGGAATGAAAGCAATTCTGTGTTCAGTTTTGAAATTAGTAGTACTGTATTCGGTAGTGCTGTGTTCAGTAGTTCTGGAGTATTGTGTTCAGTTTTGATCCCCCACTCCAAAAAGGATGTGGTCAAATTGGAGAGAATCCAGTGGAGGGTGACAAAAATGATGAGGGGGCTGCGGGACATGACTTATGAGGAAAAACTGAGGGAACTGGGCTTATTTAGTCTAGAGTGTGGGGGTGATTGAAGGCGGGCACTGATATCCCTCCTATTTCCACTCAGGGAACTCTCTTGCCATGCCTTTTAGATGGGACAAACGTAAATAATTATTCCTGAGTGGAGCCCCATTTAGATAGCCCATGGAAATGGTACTCAAATACATTTCATTTATTGAAAAATCCCAGTGCTCCAAACCAGCATAACAAGAATCAGTGAGATAACCCATGGCGGCCACATTTCTTCCTGTGGAGAGAGCGCAGCTATATCAGTTCAGTTATCTTCCTTCTGCTAAATTACTATCATTTCTCTCTTTCCAGGTGGGGATACATCCCTCTCGGACCCATCTTCAACAGCGTCAAATAGTGCGGTAAGTATTTTGCCTTATTTTCTTTTCTACTGGTTTGTGGGGCCACCATGGCAGAGCCTCTTTCCAGCAGCTTCAGCATCGGGAACTAGCCAGTCTTTCACTCTCCTCTCAATGTGCTCTTGGGGGGTGAAGTAGTATTCGATCTCAATCCTTGTATCCCTGCTGCCAGCCACTTTAGCTACAATTAACTAACTTATACCTGATGTGTTCTCCCCACAGCTGGTCTTCCTAAGTTGCCGATTCTGACCCCTTTGTGAACTTCCGCCCTTTTCCCCAGTCAATGCTTACATTGAGTCACCAAGTAACAGGGTTCCTAGACACCCTGTTACATAGAGAAGAGGAGACAGAGAGGGGGCTTGATAGCTACCTGAAGACAGGGTCAAAAGATGATGGAGGTAGACTATTCTTAGTGGTGGCAGATGACAGAACAAGAAGAAACAGTCTCAAGTTGCAGCAAGGGAGTTTAGGTTAGATATTAGGAAAAACATTCTTACTAGGAGGGTAGTAAAATACTGGAACAGGTTACCCAGAGAGGTGGTAGAAGCTCCATCCTTGGAGGTTTTCAAGACCTGGCTAGACAGCTTTGGCTGGGATGATCTAGTTGGGGATGGTCCTGCTTTGAGCAGGGGGTTGGACCCATTGACTTCCTGAAGTCCCTTCCAACCCTAATTTTCTATGATTCTATGAAAGGAAAGGGAATGTGCTTTGAATCAGGTAATGAATCTAAAGTGTTCTATAGATTTTTTGGGTCAGATTCTTAACTTACATAAATTAGCGTGGCTCTATATAATCATCATTATCATAAGCATAGAATGTTTTTTGGTATGCCAAACCTAAATTGTCCATTGGGCTAGCATAATTAAGAACTACCAATTTCTGTAACCAACAGAACAAACCAGGGTGATGTGGATAGCATTGGACTGATCTGTTTTTGATCCTCCAACCTAAATTACCAGGTATTCATTTATGTTTGGGATGACTAGAGTATTCATTTATATTTGAGATGCCTGTGATACAAGTCCTGAGCAGGGAATCAAATGCATACTTCTGAATCCAGTGAGGTGTCTTAACTTCTTTTCCAGCACCGCCCTCCTCCTTAGTTAAAGTGATTCTTAATTTAATTTGTAACAGGATTCATCGGGGAGGGAATAATAATAAGTATGTGTAATATTATTTTGAAGGTGTTAATATATAACACAGCTAGCTAAAACAGTTCTAGCTAAAACACTTAATAAAATGACTCTTTTTAAACCATTTTTTACAAATAGTGATATTTATTTTTCTTTTGTGAAACATGTGCCCTGTTGTGCTGATAAATTTCACAGCAAAAAAAATTAAATGGTTATCAAAGTAGGATTTTGGAAAATTAAACATTTTGAACAGTTATTTAAATATGTCCTATAATTATTGCTGTTATAAAATCATAGAATCATAGGTAAATAGAGCTGAAAAGGACAGGCAGTTGAGCTCCTTGCTCAAGGCAGGGTCATTTCTGTCTAAGCCTGGGGTGCTCAACCCCCAGTCTTTGGGCAAGATCTGGCCTGCAGAGCTATGTCACCTTGCCTTGCATGGGTTCCCCATGGTCTGAAAATTTGGCAGCAGGGAAGTGGTGATAAATTGCCGCTCCCCTGCTGCCAAATGTACAGACTTGTGAGGATCATGGTGGGCCTAGATGGCATGGTCCTGCATGATAGATTAGGTGCACAAGGTTGGGGCATTGCAGATCTGGATTCCAATCTAGGGCAGCATGTGGCACAATCCAGGTACATGGGGCCAGGATCAGGCATCAGGGGGCTTGCTGAGGCATCACAGAGCCTGATCCAGGTGCACAGGGCTGGACTGAGGTGGTGGGCCCACTCCAGGAGTGTCAGGTGGCATGGGATCTGATCCAAGCATGCTGGGCCAGAGTAGAGTGGACTCCAGTCCGCACACTGGGGCTGAACTCTTTGTGTGGACCCCATGAGAGATCCATTCTATGGACTGGTCCCATGCCACTCATCAAGTCTGTGGGGACACAAGTTTGAGTGCCACTGATCTAAACCGTGCTAGATAGATGTCCATGTATCCTTCATTTGAACATCAACAACAGAGTTTCCACAACTTGTCCACCCCAGTTCTTTCTAATATCTAACCTAAATCTCCCTTGTTATATTTTATGCCTATTGCATTTTGTCCTGTCTCCCAGGGAAGATATAGGATAATTGATAACCATCCTCTTTACAAAACTTTCTAACAACCATTGCTATATTTGAAGACTGTTATCAAATCCCACCTCATTCTTTTTTAGAATTACTCCCATTTTTATGACCTTTCCTTATATGTTGTGCTTTTAAGACCTCCAGTAATTTGTATTGCTTTCCTCTGAACAGTCTCCAATCTGTGCCCAATACTGGGGACAGTACTCTAGGTACAGCCTCATAAGTACCAAATAGTGTGGAAGAGTCATGTCTCATGACTTGAATATAACACTACTGTTAATATAACCTAGTATGCTACTGAATTTTTTCAGCAATATTGCATTGTAGATGCATATTCAGCTTGCAATCTACTATCGTCCCAGGTCCTTTTTAATTATTTAAGTATTCCTTTGCACTTTGTGCTTATCCTTCCTGAATCTCATCTTATTCATTTCAGACCATGATTCTATTCTGCAAGGTCATTTTTAATCCTAGTATTAAATCAAACATTGCAGCAAATCTTTTGAATGCAGAATATAGAAAGTTTATATATAGAAAACTGGGTCAATTTTAAAGAATTTGAAAAATTTCCACATTGTAATGAACAGTTTTTATTTTTGTCCACTTCTGTTTGTTACATTTATTCAACAGTTGCATTTTCATCTCCATTGCTTTATTATCAAATGTCCCCCTAAGGTATGGCTTAGAAAAAGAAATGTACTATTTACCTTGGGAAGCTGTATACAGCAACTTAAAAATGATGCATGATATATTGTCCTTATGTCTGTAGCAATTCAAGTAACAGGACTGATGATGCATTTTGAGCATACCCTCAGTTAATTAAACTGAGTTAATTATAGAACTCATAATTAAAGAACTGAAATTTTTAGCAGGCTGGACACAATCAGTTTCTTAGTTTTTAGTTTAAATCAATGGTTTATCCTCCTGACAGCTGGCACTGGTTCAACATGTGTTATACCTGAGGGGCATGAGTCTGATGACATGGGTCATGCCCAGTGCTGAATTGATGAAAACAGCTTCTACCCATATGATCTAGCTAGCATCAGAAATAGTTCAAGTTCCCTTAAAGCAGCAGGTTTTATTAGTAATGTCAATGTTGATTATTGTTGTTGCCAATAGTATTTTTATGGTAGCACTATTAGCTTGTATGATTAGCACTGTATAAATTTCAATGTAACAACCTTCAATCCCCCTTGGTCCCCCAAGGAGTTTTCATTCTAACTAGGCAAGACAGAAAAACAGTGAAATAAAGGAAATTATATTATGTGTGTTTTACAGATAAGGAATTGACACTGTAGCAGGCCTCAGGGGTCTACCAACCTGGCATCTGGTGTCCCCCTCTTCCCCCTACCCACCCCCGCTCTGTGGTCCAAGCCACCTGCCATCTCTTTCCTGTCCCTACTTCACCTCCAGTCTCTCACATGCTATGACTTTGATGATATCTTGGTTTGTTGTGGAGATGGTTCCTCAATGGTCAGCTCTGCCTTCCTGGCTAGGTTCTCCCCTCCCCCCCAGGTCTGTGTTCTCCCTGCAAGTGCTTCCCCTTTAAGGAAGCACTCCCTCAAGCTTCTGAGCATCTCTCAGGGCTTCAGCTGTCTCAGCATTAGCCCTGCTTGTTCTCTCGCCACACCCTCAGCCTTGGTCCACTGTTTAAGCCTAGCCATTCTGCCTCAGGCTTGCTTCTTCCACTTATAGTGGGGAGTGCTACCCAGGCACCCCCACCCATGGCTTCCTTCTCCTCTGTAGCTGCAATCCTCTGGTAGAAAAAGTCTGACACAAAATGGTGACCTACCCAGTCCTAACTTAAATCTAGTAAACCCCTCTGGGGCTTTGGGGTTTGAGCCCTGCTTTTTTGGAGGGCTCACTTCTATCCATCCAGCCCTTGAGTACCCTGTTCACACTGTCTTGGCTCCTTGCTGCAGCCAGGTATCTCCTGGGAGCTCCCTGTCCTCCTGCAACCAGGGTCAGACTGTCCCTTACATGATCAGAAACTGGGTTAAATGCCCAAGCTCAGCCTTCTTCCAGCCACGTGAAAAGATCTCCTGCACCGAGGGGCCTGGTGCAGCTAATTTCATCATTAACTGCCAGGCCTTTTTACTCCTTGGCTTAATCCACCTGCACAGCTACTATTAGTTGCCCTTCCAAGCCCTGGGATTCCTGGTCTCCCATACCTTTCTAGTGACAAGGGCAGATGCTCCCAGTTAAAGCACATACAGAAATTAAATGATTTGCAAAGGTCAAACAGGATGGCTATTGAAGAATCAAAAATTGAACTTAGATCCTTAAACTGGAAATAAATAGTCTAAATATCATAAGATCATATTTCCTCTCTGAAAGTGCTAATCATTATGGAATACAGCTTGGGAGAATACTTTACTGTAATTCATGAAGTTTGGGAGATTTCCTATGGAACATAATTGAAATAGAATGAACTGGTAAGATAGGAAGAAAAGGACAATGCTGTGACTCCAATACTAGGACTACCATCCTAGTATTCAAAAATAATCCATATTGTTATTAAAATAACTAATTAATATATTTATTTTAAAATAAGCTTAGCACTTGCTTTACTTTGTATAATATTTCCTAGTATTCTTTCATAAACTATCTTCTTTTTTGAAAAAGGTCAGTACATTCTGAAGAAAATAGTCTTGAAGTGTGCATTTTCTGCCTTACCTTGCAGTTGTCTTCATAGATTTCATAGATTTCTAGGGTCGGAAGGGACCTGGTAGAGCATCGGGTCTGACCCCCTGCTCCAGGCAGGAAAGAATGCTGGGGTTAAGTAACACCAGCCAGATGCCAGTTTAATCTCTTCTTGAACACCTCCAAGGTAGGGGAAAGCACCAGCTCCCTTGGAAGCCCATTCAATATTTTGGCAACCCTTACTGTAAAGAATTTCTTCCTGATGTCCAATCTAAATCTATTCTTCTTTAGTTTGTGCCCATTATTTCTAGTAACCCAGAGAGGTGCCCTGGTGAACAGAGTGTCTCCTATTCCCTGCTGAGCCCCTCCATGAGCTTGCAGGCAGTCAAAAGATCTACTCTCAGCCTTCTCTTCCAGAGGCTGAAAAGATTTCAGGTCCCTCAATCTGTCTTCATAGGATCTTACCTGCAGGCTCCCAACCATACAAGTAGCCCTCCTCTGAACCCTCTCAAGGTTATTCACATACCTCTTGAAGTGCAGCACCCAAAACTGGACACAGTACTCCATCTGTGGCCTCACCAATGCCGCATAGAGGGGAATGATCACTTCCCTAGACCTGCTTGTGATGCACCTGCTGATGCAAGAAAGAGTGTGGTTAGCCGTGCTTATTACCTTGTCACACTGGTGACTCATGTTCATTTTTGCATCAGCCAGGACTCTGAGATCTCTTTCCACTGTTGTGGTACTCAGAATGGTACCTCCCAGTCTATAGGTGTGTTGGAGATTCTCTGTCCCCAGGTGCAGCACCTTGCATTTATCCTTGTTCAATTGCAACCTATTCTGATCTGCCCACTTCCCCAGTCTATCTACATCCCCCTGCATTCAATCCCTGCCCTCCAGTGTGTTTATTAAACCCCATAGTTTAGTGTCATCAGTGAATTTGGACAAGGTGCTTTCAACACCTTCATCCAAATCACTGATGAAGATATTAAACAGTACTGGTCCCAGGACAGAGCCTTGGGGGACACCACTGCCCACATCCCTCCAGGGAAAAACTGACGATCCACCACCACCCTCTGGGTGTGTCCCATAAGCCAGTTTTTCACCCACCTTAGTGTGAGAAAATCCACATTACAGCTACTCAGTTTGCTTGTAAGAATTGGGTGCACCACTGTGTCAAAAGCCTTTTTAAAATCCAGGTAAATAATATCTACTTCCACTCCTGCATCTAAACACTTTGTGACCTGGTCATAAAAAGAGACCAGGTTAGTCAGGCAGGATCTGCCTGGTATAAACCCATGCTGGCTGCCCTTACCATTGTGTTACCTGCTGGTTCCCTGCAAATGTGATCCTTTGATTTTTTCTAAGGTCTTGCCAAGAATAGAGGTGAGGCTAACTGGCCTATAATTACCCAGGTGCTCCTTCCTCCCCTTCTTGAAAATAGGGACCACGTTGGTCCTTTTCCAGTCCTCTGGGACCTGTCCCAAGTGCCATGAGCACTCAAACAGTTGCGCCAGTGGTTTTGCTATGTAATCGGTCAATTCCTTTAGTACCCTTGGGTGAAGATCATTGGGGCCTGCTGACTTAAATATGTCCAACCCTTCCAAGTGCCCCTTCGCTAGGTCAGTGCTAGCCATTAGTGGATTTGTATTACTTCCACTCCAGACTAAAGACTCGTTGGGAGGTGTATTGTATCCATGTTTCAGGAAAACAGAAGCAAAGAAATTATATAAGAGCTCTGCTTTTTCCATCCTATCTGTTATGAGTTGCCCTAGTCCATTCTGTAGTGGCCCTATGCTACCCTGTGCCTTCTTCCTGCTCCCTATGTACTTAAAGAAGGACTTTTTGTTATCCCTAACCTTTGTTGCCAACTTGAGTTCCGTATCTACTTTGGCTTTCCTCACTGCTTCCCTGCAAGTGTGAGCCAAGCAGGTATACTCCTCCTTGGTTGCTGTTCCCTGCTTCCACATCTTGTAGGCCTCTTTTTTCCTCTAACGGCTCTCCTGGATTTCCCTGCTCAGCCAAGGTTTTTTGGCTCTTTTGCCTCTCTTTGCATGTACTGGGATGGTGTCCCTCTGTGCCTGTAGGATCAGTCCCTTGAGGAACTCCCACCTTTTTTGGACTCCCATCTCACAGATGTAATTACCCCTCAGTCCCACCCTAACCAATCTCCTGAGCTTGTTGAAGTTGGCTTCCCGGAAGTCTAGCACTACTGCCCTACTAGTTGTCTTTCCCACCTTATGCCAGACAGTGAGTCCTATCAACTGGTGGTCACTATCCCTTAGATTACCTTGTACCTGTAGATCCCCCACCAAGTCCTCCCCTGTGGCCAGCACCAATTCAAGTAAGGCATCTCCCCTAGTGGGACTGCATACCTCCTGTGTTAGATGCAGGTCCTGTATGCAGGTTAAGAACCTACGTGAACGGGCAGACCTGACCGACTGCTCCTCCCAGCAGATGTCTGGGTAATTTAGGTCACCCATGACAACTAGGTCTTTTGAGCATACTGTCTTTGAGAGCTGTTTTGAGAATTCTAGGTCTAACTCTTCCTCCTGGTATGGCAGTCTGTAGTAGACCCCCACTACCAAGTCCCTTTCACCCCTATCCCCTTGTAATTTGACCCATAGGACTTCGATTTGCCCTTCTTCTGTCCCTACTTTTATTATAGAAGATGTATAATATTCCCTAACATATAGAGCAATGCCCCCCCCCACCCCTTTTCCCAATCTATCCTGCCTGTATAGCCTGTAGCCTTCAATGCCCACTGCCCAGTCATGGGTAGGGTCCCACCAGGTTTCTGTTAGACCAGCCAGGTCGAGATCTTTGCCTACAAGTAGGAATGCAAGTTCCTCCTGCTTGATACCCACACTTCTAGCATTTGTATAGAGATACCTAAGCCCCCCAACAGGTGCCATTAGTATTCCCCTATCCTGATTCTTAGTGGGCCCCTTAGTATTTACCTGAACATTTCCAGCATGCAGTTCATGGCTTTTCTTACCTGATCTCATCCTGAACTCGACATCCCCATTCCCCATCAAAGCTAGTTTAAAGTTCTATGTAGGAGGTCTGCCAACCTGTAAGAGAACAGACTCTTACCTTTTGAAGAGAGATGTAGGCTGTCCCATCCCAGCAAGGTCTTATCCTGGAAGTATGGTTCATGGTCTAGAAAGCTGAACCCTGCACGGTGGCACCAGCTTTGAAGCCATGAGTTGACCTCCTCGATGCAGTTGCTGTGGTGCTGTCCATGGCTGCTGACCTGGAGGACCGATGAGAAGACTACTTGGGCCCCCAAGCCTCTAAGCCTGTTTCCCAGACCCATGTAGTCAGCCTTGACCCATCCCAGACTACTCTGGGCCGCATCATTCATTCCAACATGGATGAGGACCATGGGGTAGTAGTCAGTGGGCCTGATTAGGTCTGGAAGCCTCACTGTGATGTCCCAAATCCTAGCTCTGGGCAGGCAGCATACCTCCCATAGTGAAGGATCCAGGCAACAGATGGCTCCCTCCATACCTCTTCAGTCTTATTCTGAAGTTTTAGTATCTTTTTTTTAGGTAGGTTCAAAAGCAGTTCCAGCTGGTTCACCCATTCTGAAACAGAACTCTCTTAATGCTCTCTCTGATCTAAGGTTCCTTCTAAGATGTGCACATGCATGGCCACACATGATTTAAAATCTTGCCATGCACTAACTTTTTAATGCCGCGTACCCACCAGGAAAAGAGTTGGGTTGTGCCTTCCCAGAGAGGAGCTGGGTGCAGAGTGCAGTGGAGGCATCTGGGCCGGTGTGGGACACTTACCACAGGGAAGCTCCTCACTCCTCATGTAGGCCAGGCAATGGCTGCTCCCCAAGGTGAGGCGGAGGTGGGGGCTAGGGGTGGGGCTAGGGGTGGGGCAAAGTGCCTCCTCACTCCCCAAGGTGAGGAAGGGGCTGGGGCTGGGGGCTGGCACCAGGGAAGTGCTCTGCCAACTCTGGGGAACTGCTCCGCTCCCCAGCCCAATATCATGTGCCTCCTCACTCCCAGAGGCAAAGCAGGGGTGGGAACTGGGGCTGGAGATGGCCAAAACAGAAACAATAAATAGCAGAAGATTGGCCAAAGGGTGAAGTTCTGAGTTCCAGTTCAAACCACAGACAAATTAAAAAGGCTGAAGCTATAAACAAACCTTTCCTTGCATTAAGTGCATAATAATTGACACCATTTTAGACTTAAAGTACTATGTATTAAAAACAAAAACCCACAAAGCACTTTACAAACTATAAATTAATTAAGCATTATACATCAATACAATGAGTTACTGGTTAATTAACTTGCCTGTATATTGCCTCCTTCCCCTCCCAAACTTGTAGGCTTGGATTCAGGAAAGTAGCACTGTTCAGGACAGTGCATAAGTGCATGGCACCTAAATCAGGGGCCTAAAATCCTAATTTCTTGTTCTAACTTTTGAACAACATTGTGGCAGTATAAATAATAGTTCATCATTTTTAGTGTGCATTTAGTCAAAATAACAGTAGGACTCCTGAACCCATTGAGACATCTCTTGATGCCCTGAATTTTTGGACATAGTTTATTGTGACACATTTTTTAAAAATCTATCATAATTGCAGCTAATTTGGGGGTGAAAAATTATTTTAAAAGAGCCTCACACACATACTCTTTGTTCTATTTTTTAAAGCTCACTGTATAATTTACATTTAAGTGCTCATTAAGGTGAAAAATGTCAGTACTGTAGAAAGAGCAAATAAATTACCTTCATTTCTTTGTTCCCCTTCCTAATTATTAATTCTGAAACCACAAAAAAAAAAAAAAGAGTATACCACATTAATATGGGAATTAATTTATAATATGTCAAATCACATGCTGGGTGAATACCATTACAGTTCATTTTTAATTATGTCTTTTTCACTGCCTATGGACAAAAATATCCATAGTAGATTTTAAGATATCATCACTACTATTATATAGTCACTGGTGTTTAAAATCAATTATGTTTTATTAAATACTATACTTATATTTTTATCACCAATCTTGTAATTGGATTGATTTGTTTTATATAACAAAATTAGCTATTTCACAATAAATATTACAAAATGCTCATTCATAAATTAATTTAATTATGAATATGGATTCCACTTCTTTATTGTACAACATATGGCTCCAGATTCTTAGCTCATGCTCATCAGTAAAGTGTTATCTTCATTATTACAGCAGGTTTAATCTCTGAGGATGAGAACCCCACCCTTTCTCTGATACCATTGTGTCATATAAAAAACATGGAAGAGGTTTAATGGGACTCTAGAAGATCTGGTTCTTTCTATGGGAGGATATGGTTGCCTTGAGGTCCACCTGCCTTGGTGTAGGGGACATACCGTGGCTTTAAAAGTCTCGACAAACAGCATTGTGAGAATTCTGGGTACTTTTGAACTGAAGCCTCCAGGAGAGGCTGCTGTCTCTTGATCTGGCCGCTGTAAGGATTGTCTAGCTTTAAGAGTTAGGCAGGGTTTGGGAGAAAGATGAAAAAGGGGTTTCATGACTGTCTGGGGTGATGTTGGCATGAATAAAGAAACTTATTTGTTAAAATGGCTACTGCCCCAGTGAACTGAACCCACAATACGACAGCTACCAGAGCTGTCTAATTTATACTAGACGCTCAGAATAAAGAGGGCATAAAGACACTCAGCAGAATCCACTCCCTTTATGTTTCCCGGTGCTCTTGGGTTGTGAATGTTATGCTTCACCTCCAACAAGCACAGCAGAGACTCTTTCCCTATGTGTCCACATTATCATCATCACTATGTCAACAGAGTATCAACCACAGTGATAAATGCCAACAATCAATCCTGTGTGACTTCCTGCTGGTCCTCACATGGGGTCAGAAGGAATTTCCCCCCCCCCCTCCCCCATGGCTACATGAATCAAGGTTTTTCTTTCTCTTTTTTAAGCCTTTCTCAGAGGTACTGAGTGTTCGCTGCAGACAAGGCTGGGGATTTTGACTGGGGTGCACCAATGCTCCTGCTGGGACTTTAACTCAGAAGTTCCTAGCCAGAGGGCCCTGCCCCCCAACTCAGGGTCAGATGGGTCACTATATTTATGGTCAGGAGGGAAGTTTATCCCATGATTAGATTAGTAAAGACTGTGGGGTATTTTTGCCTTCCTCTTAGTGGGGGTGTGGCCCTCCTCCTGGGTTGTCTAGAGCATATATTAACCACCTTTGCAGCAATAGGATACTGGCCACTGTGGTCCCCCCACAGGGGTGTTATGTCATGGATTTTGTATCAGAATTGACCATGTAATTTTGCTAAGAGTTTAGACAATGTATTTTAAGGATGCTTTGGATAGGGAGGACCTTGCCTCAGGCAGGGTTTTGGTGTAGATGGCCCCTACAGGACAGGCTAGGGCAATTGTGACAGATAAGAGGGTCAAGGCTGAACAATGAGTTTTTTGCCTCTGTATTCCTGAATGCAGATAAAGACAAATCTCCTAATTGCATTATAGATAGGCACAGGAGGAACACCAGCCCACCAACAGTCAGCACCGACTTAGTAAAGGGACACTTGGAGAGGCTGAATTTGTTTAAATCTGCAGGCCTGGATGATCTTCATCCAAGGATGCTGAAGGATTGGCCAGTGTCATAGCAGAGCCATTGGCATGCCTGTTTGAGGACTTATGGTGCTCAGGTCAGGTCCCAGAGGACTGGAAAAGGGCCAATGGGGTTCCTATTTTAAAGAAGGGGAGGAAGGACGATCTGGGTAATTATAGGCCAGTTAGTCTCACCTATATCCTTGGGAAAACCTTTGAAAAAATTATCAAGGATTACATTTGTGGAAGCCCAGCAGAAAAAATAATGCTGAAGGGCAACCAGCATGGGTTCATAGCAGCATCCTGGATTTAAAAAATCTGGATTAAAAAAAAAAGCGGAGCAGTGCACACACGGGCAACATGCCCTTGCAGCATGGAGAACATCTGACTGTGCAGTATGAGGAGCTGCAGATGTGTTTACAGTGCTGCATACCTCATAGCTGGCCTTGTCTGGATGCACGCCTAGTGGTGCAACTGTTTCATATGAGTGTGATCTGATTTTCAGTCATATAAGACTTTTAAGAGCTAATCTGATGAAGCCAGATGTCTACTAGTATCTAGTAAACAGTTTAAGGTATAGTAATGGTATGTAGTATAGTAATACAATAGTATAAAGTATAGTATATACTATGGTAAATAGTACTGGGTCATACTATTTAGCATTTTAACTCAATAAAGTGGCATTATCTTAAAAGGGACTAGTTTTTAGCATTACTCTATCAAATTAGGATGCTTCACACCTAACCAATCAAGCTAGTCTTTGCAGAGGCTTATTCCTTATGTCAGTGAGTGACCCCACAGAGAGTTACAAGTAGTGTCATAAAACCTCTTTATCCACAGGATCTTATAGTATAATTCTGTATATATATACCTGCACGCAACTGAGACCTTGCTGCCTTAGGGCTATATGTGTATAAAGATTAACTTGGTTATCTACTTATTTATAAGAAATTAGAAATGTTAATGCTGGAACATTTATGATGAAAGCAATGAGGTTTAATTCAACTTCTTTCCATACCAGCTAGTTTCATAAAGCCCTAAGTATCTGTGCTTTTGGATAACCCCATTTATTAATATCACATTCAAACATGATAGTCTAAATTTGTTCAGTAAATTCAGATCTGATTTAACATGCTGAGAAGCTTTTACCTTTTTCTTCCTTTTGAAACTGTGGAATTCAGTTAATCAGAATGAAAGTACAGTCTCACCCAGATTATTATACTCTCTACAAATGATCCTTTTTGTAATAAAGCTGAGTTTTAAAGGAATTTATGGACAATTATTTTAGGGAGTTTATGGAGAGGAAATTGATCAAGAATTAATTTCACTGAACCTTAACTCTTATAGAGTCTTCTTTCCTCTTTTGCTGTCTCTCGGTTGTAATCACTGAAATTGATATAGTTGAAATTCCTCCTGCGAGCTGGAAGGAAAAATATCAACAAGAACTTGTATCTTCAGAGTGTTTTATTTAATGGCTGTGCATCACAGAAGGAAGCAAGACTAGTAATAGAACTGGGCATTGGGAATCAGAAAGGCTGCCTTGGGTTCTACTTCTGTTTTCAGCACAGAGTTGTTCTGGACCTTGGGCAGATCCTTTTTCATATTTGTATTTTGGTACAACTTAAGTGTCCCAGTGTACTAAGCAATGTAGAACCATATGACAAACAGGCAGGTCTTCCCCCCTCCCCCTCCCTCGAAAAGATTGGGCCTGTGCCTCAGTTTTCCCATTTACAACGATTCTATATTACTATTAGGGCTAATCACATTTCTGGTGTAAAATTCTCAAATTCTCCATGAAAACAAATTGTTGTGGTTTATTTATAGACTATTGAGCCATTGTAAACTGTAAGATATTTACAAACTAAGAATTTCAGAGGAAATAAAGATTCTCTTGATTTTTTTATTTCCTCCTAAAAATATTCTTTATATAAAAAAGGATTACCACATTCAGCCTGTTTTATTGCCAACTTTATATGACAAATATGGAGGGAGGGTTAATTTATGATTGTAAGTCACTTAAGCCTTGAATGATACTAGATGAACAAAGGAACATTTGTTTTTATCATAATGTTTATTTTTATCTCTTTCATTGGTGATGAAATCTCAAGCCAAGTTCTGTAGGATATGAATGAGGTTAACTGACAATAATTGGTTGTGATGCTTTTGTTTGATATAGGAATCTCATTATCTAACACGGAGATGCTCATAAATGTCTCTTCAGCTGGAATCTTCAAAGAAGCCTTTGAGAATTAGGTGTCCAAAGCCCATTGACTTTCAGCGAGAGTTAGACTCCTAACTCCCTTAAGCTTCTTTGACTATCTAAGTGCTATACTTAGTATAATAGCAGCTGTTTGTTGTTTATTTCCTACATCTCTTAAAGTAGACCGACTTCTGTAGAACAGTGATTCTCAACAAGGGTACTGCAGCACCCTGGGGTGCCATGAGATCCTTTTAAGGGTGTTGCAGGGTGCCATGAAATTGTTAAGTGTGTAAACATGAATCACAAGATAAACCCATAGGGCACATCTCCAGATTTGTACGACTGCTAATTGTCCCTGGGAAACACCCCTCCACACACATGTAGCAAATTGCCCTGGGTGGGGTAGGGGAGGCTAGAGCCAGCATCTGGGCTGACCCCAGCAGCCTTACCTGGGGTATTGGGGGGCTCCTGGGGCTGCAGTAGTGGCAATCCAGGTGCACAAAGCCTGGCCAGCAGCTGGAGTGTGGCTCTGGATGGCCAGGCTCTCTTTTCAGGCAGCACACGCTGCTGCCATATACACAGCACCACTGTCTATTTGCCCCATATATTTTAGATACTGGGAGTTCCCAGTATCTAATTTTGCTGCAGCGCTGCAAAAATGCAGTGTTGCAAACCAATTCATGTGCTCCATGTGCATTTTGCAGTGCCTTAAAAGCCTTTGAGGTGCCAAAAATTGTGTTGCCTGCTTATGGGGACACAGCCACAGATTTCAAATACAAGCCCACAGTGGGTGTATCTACACATGCATATGATTCGGGATCAGTTTACTTGTGAGTAAACCACTTGCGAGTAAATGCTCCCAGGCAGGCATCTACACATGCAGGGACATGGGAGCATTTTCTCTACTGGTGAATCAGGGAAAGGGTCTGGGACCTACCCCACCTCTGCAGTTCTTTCCAAGACCTGTGCCTCGGTCACCTGATTGGGGCACAGGCTGGGACTTGGCCCTGACAGAGACAATTCCCAGCTACAACTCTGTAATTGCAGGGCAGAGGCAGCAGACCCTGTTCCCCTTCTCCCGCTCCCCCCTGGCTCTATGCTTACTGAGCTGAGTAGGGAACAGGCTCCCCAGTCCCCAACAGCAGGGAGATCCTTATCCCTCACCAGCAAGGAGATCCTCTGTAGTTGTAGGGTTTGTGCTGGGAGAACCTCATCTCCCAGTGGCAGCTCCATAGTTATGGGGCTCAAGCTGAGAGACCCATATGTCCCAGTGCCAGCTCCGTGGTCATGGAGCCAATGCTGTGAGATCCTTATCTCCCAGCTCAAGCTCCATAACTGCTGGCCCCATGATCAAGGAGCTGGCACTGGACTATAAGGATCTCCCAATTCCCCCCTCCCCAGTTGCAATCTTGGAGCAGGGGGCTTGACACTCCCTGCTTCTGGAGCAGGGGGACATACTCCCCACCTGGGCTGCAGTGGCAGAGCCCACCCTGGCAGCAGGCAGCTCCCACAGGCAGGGAGCAATCTCCTGCTCCCAGTGGCCAGTTAACTGGGAGCAGATTTACTCCTGGCCAGGCATCTACATGAACGCTACTGCGCCATTACTAATTGCAAATACATTTTCTACTTGCATTTGCAGGTAGTAAATTTAATCACAATTAGTGAGGTTTACTGTGCAGGAAGCATGTCTACATGTAGACACACAGTAAACTATGATACTTCTCAGTAAAGCATTTCATGTAGATGTGCCCAGTGTTAACCATATTCTGCCCTTTCTGAGTTCTTTGCTGCTGAAGAACTGCTCTATTTTTTTTCCTCAAGTTAAAAAACCCTTTCATATCCAAATTAAGGCTTTTACAGACCAATCTATGTGCAAATCAGTGACAGCTGTGAAATGGTTAATATGGTAGAAGATGAAAACCTTCAGCCTGTGGGTGAGCTCATGCCAGAGCAGAAAAGACTGCTCAGTTCCTCCACTCCCATTTTCCTATACATAGCACAGCCCCCTTCATACGTCCTCACCTCTTCCCTGCCTAAGAGACAGAAATAACTGGCTACATCTCTGGAAGGCTGGGTTACTCCTTGGTTTGGCAGTAGGGATGCTTTCTTTGAAGTGGTATCAGCCACTTCAGTAGTTTTTAATATTTCCTTCCTTTTATTTTATTTTATTTTATGGTATTTGTGACAACAAATGGACTAGGACAAAGTCTTAAACACACTGTATTCTGGTTACATCTTTTCTGTATTAGGCCTGAGGTTCTAAAGTGGGTGCCACAAAATTCAGAAAAGTTATGGTGCGGTGCCTTGAGCCTAATAAGTTTCAGAACCACTAGCTACTGTAATTATTAGACCCATTATTCTTAAATAAATAAATATAGTTATTTGTTTATTTATTTATTTATTTATTTAAGAATAATGGGTCTAATAATTACAGTAGCTAGTGGTTCTGAAACTTATTAACCTCAAGGCACCGCACCATAACTTTTATATATATATTAAAAAACTTTTATATATGTACTAAAAAAAGAGCCTTAAGGCTTTAAGTATATAAAATTATGGAGCACCTATACACGTGCCCAATACCTGCTCCTACATGTTCTAATTTGAAAATGTTGGTGCAGACTTGATTGAGTGTGCTAATTATCACACTCCAGCAGCCTCAGCATCACATGTATTCAGTGTCCCCATGCTTCAAAATGGCAGCAGGGGTGCTTTAACTAAAGCTCATCAAATGACCTTAGTTGAAGTGCCCCCACTGCCATTTTGAAACACAGGATACTGAATACACAAGACGCTGCGGGGGCTTTAATTAGAGCAGCTCCTGAGAACCACTCTAATTAAAGCATCCCCACCTCCCACCCCACATGTAAGACACCCATGGAGAGGAATAATTAAGGTGAAACAGAGCTGAAAACAATGGAGAAAAGAATTTCTTGCAAAAATGAAAATATTTCTATATGAAGTGAAGGACAAGATGTTCTCCCTGATAAACATTTTACTTAGGATCAAAATTACAGTTTCCAAGTCAAATACATAGTATACCAATTTTGATAGTTTTCCTCAATTCTAGGTAGCATAAAACAAGGAACCCTCAAAGAAAACATTTGTGAGCAAGTGGAAAGCCCAGATGCCATCACTCAAACAGTTTTGGACATTCTATTATAATAAATTTTCCAAAATCCTGAATGTTGTAATTTTTTTTCTCAAAATGGAAATTATTTTTAGAGATGCTTCACACACACACTGCTTTCAATGTAAAGGGTCATTAACTCTAACAATGTCAGTGTGATCTTGATAGTCCATTTACCTTCATTAGTGCATGTAATATCATACTTGACATAGAATACATGAAATGCACTCTCTTATGCCAACATGCAGAATATTGCAGAGCATTTTCCTTAGTTTTATAAGTACTTTTGATGAAAGCTAATAGAAGTTACATACTGCTCTGAATTAAGAATGAAGCTCAGAGGGTGATATAAGATTCAAAAGCTTTCTCAGAAGAGGTGGTGAGAATGTGTGCACAGTACACATGAGGTATAATCGTTTATCAACATTTCAACTATTATATTTAGATGGATATTTTAGGCAAAATACAGCAAGGGAGCAATTACAATTTTATCAATTGTAAAGAGAAGTTGTGTTTATGTGTTATTTAAGCAATAAGGCATCCTAGGATATGATGATAATGTTTAATATTACCACTTTTATGATGACTGAAGGCAGTCAGCCATCAGTTTTCTGACTTTCATTATAATGAACCCTACATGTGGTGATATACCAAGTAGAAGTAGGATTACCACACCCCGGAGTGTCTTATTGTCATCGTACAAAGAACCGTGTGTTCTGTTCAGTAAAAAAAACCAAAATGCAGACTAGACAATGAATGATCCTGGCTGTGCACCAGGCATGTCAGACTACAGAAGTTCATTGTTGTTAGGCAAATAGGTACAGAAGGGTACAGTGTTGAGTACAGCAAAGAGGTACAGTGTTGTCTGCCTATTAACTGAGGCAATGCCAAGGATAAATGCAGTTTTTAAATATCACTAATCCCTAAAGTAACTTGAGCAGTGAGCGTGGTAAAATAGTGAGGCTAGGGAGTTAAAGGAGAGGGTGAACATCAGAATGGACATTTTCTTTTTTCTCAACATCTGCATAAACTCAATCTCTCACTCCAGAAGCTTGGGAAAAAAAGTCACATATGGGGAGGTGGGGGTGGGAAGGGAGAGAGAGAAGTTATTTAATAAAACCATGAAAGTGCTTCGGTTTCCTTGTACAGAGCTCAGAGATTAGTTATTCATTCAATCCTTGACCTTTGTGCTAAGACTGATGAGTACCCCTGAAACTTGTATAGGTTTTTTTATACCTTGGTAACAGCTTTGTATGTTTTGAAAAAAGTATTTTATCTAACCAAGGGCATAGAGTAGGTTGTTTAGGCTGGGGGAGATCGCTTGTTGCCTAGTTGCTTAATTGCTGGCCTTGCTAGAGGGAAAGCCATATCAGCAAGGTCCCTAAGGGGTTAGAAAGGGGGGTTACTGGCTGAGCTTGCTGAATAACAGGTGCCACATCAGCAAATTACACTGTCACAAAGGCAAGTTTAAACTGACTAGGGAGGGGTCTGTAGCTAGGGTGAAGTGCGCATGGACCAAAAGGGGCAACCTATAGTAACTGCATAGCGCGTAAGGCTAGAAGAGGCTATATAAGGCTAATGCCCACTTGGGTGGGGGTGCTTGCTTTGTGAACGATTGCCAAGCACCAATTTCTGCGCAGAAATAAAGATTAACTTGGATCCTTCACCCCTGTGTGTTTATTGGCACAAGCTCACCGGGCATGAACTCACTGTCCTTTGGGGACAACAATTTCTGGCGACTACGAAGGGACACTAGCTGACTGCCTTGCCCGGTCCACCTCTTTGGCTCCGGCAACAACTGTGGACGGCGCGAGGGCCAGGCGCCACCGACCTTATTCGTCGGAGGTCTGACCGTCTCCTGGTTGCCTGACGGAGTCATGGAGGGGCACAATGGCGCAACGCTTGGAGGACCACCTTAATCGGGCGGGGTGAGGGAGGTTTCAATGGACCGGTGAGTACTTCTTTCCATATTTTGATCAGGATTGGGAAAGAGACGGCTTTAAAAGTTCCAACCGCGTAGATGCCCTAGGCGAGTGAGATCGGGTGGCAGCCCCGTGAGCTCCCTTTAATCAGTTTGGAACTGAGGCTGAGCGGCAGTCGCTGTCCGGTAGTCGGATAATGGGAAGTAACCAGTCTAAGATTCCGCCCTGCAGTCCCCTAGGATGCATTTTGAAAAACTGACCAAAGTTTGGAAGTGACCCTATGACGAAACAACAGATGATTCGGTATTACAATACATGTTGACCACAGTACCAACTTGCAGATGGTGCAGCCTGGCTGGAGAATGGGTCTTTGGATTATAACACAATCTTGCAGTTACAGTTGTTTTGTAGGTGCCAAGGGAAGTGGGATGAGATGCTTTATATAGAGGCATATATGACTTTGTATGGAGATGGGGCTATGCAAAAGTCGTGTGGGATATTTAGGAGAAGCGGGGTAATGGCTTTACGGGGGGTCACCACAGTATGTCTGGAGGAGCCGGAGGAGGAAGACGTGCAGTTGCTAATTGATCCCACGGCTCCCCCGTCTTATCCTGTGAGCCCTGCATGACCACAGGGGACTTTCACTGCACCTGTAACGGCTCGTCAGGGACTCCCGGCTGGCTCGTCCAGTCCGTCATCCCCCACCTCCCCTGACAGCCCTGGGGTGCCATCCCCGGGTCCGGCGGAATCGGGTGGTAGCAATCTGGTGATAGAAGAGACTGTAGGAGATGGGGCGTTTAGCCCTGTGGCGAGTCGCTTATGATCAGGGGCCCAACCAATAGTTCAGGCCCCTTTGCGACAAGCGGTGGGTCCTGGGGGTTAACCAGTGTTTGTCCATGTGCCATTCAGCACAGCAGACTTGATAAATTGGAAACAGTCCGTGGGCCAATATCGCCAGAATCCAGAAGAAATGGCACAGTTGTTCTCTACTATTTTCCTCACCCACCAACCAAACTGGATAGATATTCAGGCATTACTGGCTGCTCTTCTGACTCCAGAAGAAAAGAGGTTGGTCTTAGAGAAAGCACGCACGATAGCACAGCAGTGTCACCCAGCTGGTGATGTAGATGAACTTTGCCCTAAGGAAAATCCAGTCTGGGATCCCAACACCCGGGGGGGCCGGAAGGAGTTAGAGCTGTATCAGGAGTTTGTGCTGGCTGCTCTCCGGGAGGCTATCCCCAAGCAGAAAAATTTGTTTAAATTGTACGAAGTGCAGCAGGGTCCAGAGGAGGATCCGTCCAGTTTTTATGGGAGGTTGTGCGAGGCAGCCAGACAGTGGACGGATTTAGATCCGGAGCTGCCAGAAAATGCCAAGATGTTTAACACACTGTTTATAGGACAGTCAGCCCCAGATATTAGGAAAAAAAAACTACAGAAGACTGAAGGAGCAGCTAGAATGAGCATCAGCCAAATGATTGAGATTGCTTATAAGGTATACTCCAACCAAGATCAGGTTAAGGAGAAAAAGGATATGAGAATGAAGGCACAGGCATCGTTACAAGCATCGTTGTTGGCAGCAGCAATTGTAGATCAGAGGAGTAGAGGACGGGGCAGGGGAAGTAGAGGGCGTAGAGGAGGCGTGAGCTATGCTCTGGGAGGCTACGGCCAGGGTCCCAGGCTGGGACCTAACCAGTGCACTATTTGCAAGCAGGAAGGGCATTGGAAAAATGAGTGCCCCAAGACGGGGGAGAAGAGACGAGAGGAGGAAGAAAGATTGTTGATGTTAGACGGTTCTGACCAGGAGTGACGGGGACCGGGGGCGAGCACTGAAGTAATCCCTGTATCCCCCGATGAGCCCCTGGTTAAAATGCAAGTAGGGGGAGATCTTATTCATTTTTTAGTGGATAGTGGAGCCACGCATTCAGTTGTAACCAATTTTAAAGGACAATTATCAAAAACCAAGATCCCCATAATTGGAGCCACCGGCCAGCGGACACATTGTCCTTTTGTGCCACCCATGGAATGCAAATTGGGAGGAAAGAAAGTATATCATCAGTTCCTGTATATGCCTGAGTGCCCCATACCCTTGTTTGGGAGGGATTTGCTGTGCAAATTGCAAGCCCAACTGACCTTCTCGGAGGGCAAAATTACTATGAAGATACCAACTGAGGAGGCCTTGAAGGCTCAGGTGTGTCTCCTATTGCAGGAGGGGGAGGAAGGGAGAATTCCCCCTGAAGTAGAAGACGCTGTAGTACCATGGGTATGGGCGGGAGAGAAGCCAGGAAGAGCCAAACTGGCCGCCCCTGTAAGCATTGATTTGAAGCCGGGAATTACCCCGCTCAGGGTGCCACAGTATCGGTTGAAAATAGAAGCTTGGAAAGGCCTGGAACCGCTTATAAAGAGATTCCTTGAACATGGTTTGCTTCGGGAGTGTCAATCATCTTTCAATTCCCCCATTTTGCCTGTATAAAAACCCCACAGTAACGAGTATTGTGCAGGACTTCAGAGCCATGAACAAGGTCACGGTGACCCTCCACCCGGTGGTGCCGAACCCTTATACTTTGCTGGCTACTTTGTCTGCAGAGGACCAGTGGTTTACAGTCCTGGACCTGAAAGATGCCTTCTTTTGCATCCCCCTTGAAAGAAACAGCCAAGAGATTTTTGCATCCGAGTGGGAAGACCCGAATACTAGGAGAAAAACCCAATTGTGCTGGACAGTTTTGCCTCAGGGTTTTAAGAACAGTCCCAGTATTTTCAGTACTGCCTTAAGTACTGACCTTCAGAAGTGGGACAAAAGTGCTACAGGTACCCTGTTACAGCTGTGGACCACCAAACCATGTGGCACCCACAAGGACAGACCAGCCTGAAGAAAGAGAGCATTGGAAACCTGAAAGCCATGGGGAGACCAGCACTACAGAACAGGTAAGAGACAAGAAGGTAAGAAACAATGGGCCCCTTGGAACTCGAAGCGGGGGGGCAGCAAAGGCACCAGTGGCAGGGCTCAAATACCTATATACTAATGCTAGGAGCATGGGGAACAAGCAGGATGAACTAGCACTCCTGCTTGCACTAAACACCTATGACTTAGTGGGGCTAACAGAAACCTGGTGGGATTCATCCCATGACTGGGCGGTACATATTGAGGGCTATAGATTGTACAGAAAGGACAGGTCGGGGAAAAAGGGGGGGGGCTTGCACTTTATGTCAGTGAGCAATATACATCAACCCTCATCAAGACAGAATCCGAGGTTGAGGAAGTAGAAAGATTGTGGGTTAGGCTACATGGGGGGCAAGGAGAAAGGGATTTGGTGGTAGGGGTCTGCTACAGACCCCCACACCAAGGGGAAGAAATAGATGCAGGGCTCCTGAGGCAACTCTCGGAGACCATAAAAGCTAAAGAGGCGGTAGTCATGGGGGACCTAAACTACCCGGACATCTGCTGGGAGACGCAGACAGCAAGGTCCCATTGCTCACGCAGGTTTCTAACCTGTGTACAGGACCTCCACCTGACACAGGAGGTACATGGTCCCACTAGAGGGAATGCCATACTGGATCTGGTATTGGCAACAGGGGATGACATGGTAGGGGACCTCCAGATCAGTAGCCATTTGGGAGACAGTGATCACCTAATAATAGAATTCAACATAAGACATCGAGTGGGTAAGGTAACCCAGTAGGGTGAAAGTGCTAGACTTTAGGAAAGCTGATCTCAATGAACTCAGGCGATTAATCAAGGACGCACTGCAGAGTAGGAGTTTTGAAGGGATGGGAGCCCAAGAAGGGTGGCTGTGCCTTAAGGAAACGATCCTTTGGGCACAAAGCAAGATGATCCCCGAGCAAGGCAAAAGAGGGAAAGGGGCCAGGAGGCTTCCCTGGCTGACCAGAGAAATCCAGGGCAGCCTAAGGGCCAAAAGGGGAGCACATAAAAAGTGGAAGCAAGGTGAGATCACTAAAGATGAATATACCTCCTCTGCTCGTGCTTGTAGGGAAGCAGTTAGACGGGCCAAAGCTACCATGGAGCTGAGGATGGCAACCCAAGTAAAAGACAAAAAGAAATTGTTTTTTAGATATATTGGGAGTAAAAGGAAGGCCGAGGGAGGAATAGGACCCCTGCTAAATGGGCAGAAACAATTGGTGACAGACAGGGGGGACAAGGCTGAACTCCTCAACGAGTTCTTTGCCTCAGTGTTCCTAAGTGAGGGACACGACAAGGCTCTCACTGGGGTTGTAGAGAGACAGCAGCAAGGTGCCAGACTTCCATACGTAGATCCTGAGATGGTGCAGAGTCACTTGGAAGAACTGGATGCCTTTAAGTCGGCAGGCCCGGATGAGCTCCATCCGAGGCTGCTGAAGGCACTGGCTGACATCATTGCAGAGCCACTGGCGGGAATATTCGAACGCTTGTGGAGCACGGGCCAAGTCCCGGAGGACTGGAAAAGGGCTAACGCGGTCCCCATTTTCAAAAAGGGGAGGAAGGAGGACCCAGGCAACTATAGGCCAGTCAGTCTCATCTCCATCCTTGGCAAAGTCTTTGAAAAAATTATCAAGGCTCACATTTGTGAGAGCCCAGCAGGGCAAATTATGTTGAGGGGAAACCAGCACGGGTTTGTGGCGGGCAGATCATGCCTGACCAATCTAGTCTCTTTCTATGACCAGGTTACAAAATGCCTGGACACAGGAGGAGGGGTGGATGTCGTATACTTAGACTTCAGAAAGGCCTTCGATACGGTATCCCACCCCATACTGGTGAACAAGTTAAGAGGCTGTGACTTGGTTGACTACACAATTCGGTGGGTGGCGAATTGGCTGGAGGGTCGCACCCAGAGAGTTGTGGTGGATGGGTCAGTCTCGACCTGGAAGGGTGTGGGCAGTGGGGTCCCGCAGGGCTCGGTCCTTGGACCAATACTCTTTAATGTCTTCATCAGTGACTTGGACGAGGGAGTCAAATGTACTCTGTCCAAGTTTGCAGATGACACAAAGCTATGGGGTGAAGTGGACATGCCGGAGGGCAGGGAACAGCTGCAGGCAGACCTGGATAGGTTGGACAAGTGGGCAGAAAACAATAGGATGCAGCTCAACAAGGAGAAATGCAAAGTGCTGCACCTCGGGAGGAAAAATGTCCAGCACACCTACAGCCTAGGGAATGACCTGCTGGGTGGCACAGAGGTGGAAAGGGATTTTGGAGTCCTAGTGGACTCCAAGATGAACATGAGCCGGCAGTGTGACGAAGCCATCAAAAAAGACAATGGCACTTTATTGTGCATCAGCAGATGCATGACGAATAGGTCCAAGGAGGTGATACTTCCTCTCTATCGGGCTCTGGTCAGACCGCAGTTGGAGTACTGCGTGCAATTCTGGGCGCCAGACTTCAAGAAGGATGCGGATAACCTGGAGAGGGTCCAGAGAAGGGACACTCGTATGGTGAAGGGCCTGCAAACCAAGCCCTACGAGGAGAGACTAGAGAAACTGGACCTTTTCAGCCTCCGCAAGACAAGGTTGAGAGGCGACCTTGTGGCTGCCTATAAGTTCATCACGGGGGCACAGAAGGGAATTGGTGAGTATTTATTCACCAAGGCGCCCCCGGGAGTTACAAGAAACAATGGCCACAAGCTAGCAGAGAGCAGATTTAGATTGGACATTAGGAAGAACTTCTTCACAGTTCGAGTGGCCAAGGTCTGGAACGGGCTCCCAAGGGAGGTGGTGCTCTCCCCTACCCTGGGGGTCTTCAAGAGGAGGTTAGATGAGTATCTAGCTGGGGTCATCTAGACCCAGCACTCTTTCCTGCTTATGCAGGGGGTCGGCCTCGATGATCTATTGAGGTCCCTTCCAACCCTAACATCTATGAATCTATGAATGTATGTATGTATGTGGATGATTTGTTGATTGCAGCAAAAGCGAGGGAAGAGTGCCACCTGCTGACCGTAAGTTTACTGAACTTCCTGGGACAAGTGGGATACCGGGTGTCTCAGAAGAAAGCCCAGATAGAGCAAAAGAGGGTACGATACCTGGGATTTGACATCTCACGAGGCCAGAGGATGTTGGGCCCTGAGAGAAAAGAGGCCATCTGTCGGATGGCAGTCTCAAAGAGCAAGAGATAGTTGCGAGGCTTTTTGGGTATGGCAGGATTCTGCCGGATCTGAATCCCCAATTTTGGACTGATAGCCAAGGCTCTTTATGAGGCCACTGCTGGCAGCAAGGGAGATTTGCAATGGGCGGCAGAATGCGGAAAGAGCTTTGACACTATCAAACAGGCCCTCATGACGGCGCCGGCCCTGGGCCTACCCGATCTGAGTAAACGATTTCAACTTTATGTACATGAACGCCAAGGAGTGGCATCAGAAGTGCTGACCCAGTACTTAGGTAGCTGGAAAAGAGCAGTGGCCTACTTCTCCAAACAATTGGATCCCACTAGTTTGGGATGGCCGGCCTGCTTGCGAGCAGCGGCAGCTACGGCTATGCTGGTAAAGGAATCTAAGAAACTTACTTTAGGACAACCAATGACTGTGTATACCCCACATTCAGTGTTGGCAGTGATGGATGCGAAGGGGGGAACTTGGATTTCCCCTGGACGCATGGCCAAATATCAGGCGGCTCTCCTGGATCAAGGAGACATCCAGTTGCAGACCTCTAGTACCCTGAACCCAGCTACGCTGATGCCATTGGAACAGGACGAAGGATTACAACATGATTGCATCAAAACCATTGACAGCGTGTATGCTAGTCGGCCAGATCTTAAAGATGCCCCACTACCGAATGCAGACCTTGAATTTTACACAGATGGAAGCAGCTTCATGGACAATGGAACCCGAAAGGCGGGATACGCCATGGTTACATCATGGGATACCGTGGAAGCAAAAGCCTTGCCTCCAAACACCTCTGCACAGAGAGCTGAGCTTATTGCGCTGACCCGAGCTCTCCATTTGACAAAAGGAAAGACAGCCACTATATACACGGATTCGAAGTATGCTTTTGGAGTCCTACACGCCCACGGAGCTATATGGAAAGAGAGAGGACTCTTAACGGCAAGCAAAACCCCGGTAAAGCATGGAACAGAAATCCTGAAATTACTTGAAGCCGTGATGGAACCACTAGAGGTAGCTGTGGTGCACTGTAAGGCCCACCAAAAAGGAGATGGTGAAGTTATAAGAGGAAATGGACGAGCAGATGCTGCGGCAAGGAAGCCAGCTAGAGGACAAGTTCAGGAGACTCAAATGTTGGCCTTGATGCCTCAGGTAGTGTTGCCTGAGGAACCTCCCAAATATACTGAAAAAGAGAACCAACTAGCAGAGAAACTGGGAAGCAAAGAACAACAAGATGGATGGTGGGTCTTGCCTGAAGGACAGGTCCTGATGCCAAAACTGATTCTTAGCAAAATGCTCCAAGAGTACCACCAGAGCACCCATATGGGAGCTGACGCCATGACCCAAGGTCTCCAAAGAATTGTAGTGGGACCTAAGATGAGGAAAACGACAGAACAAATAATGCGAAGATGCCCTGTCTGTTGTGCCAACAATCCTAAGATTTCCCCCAAACCTCCGCCAGGAGCAGGAAGGCAAGGACTATTAGCAGGAGAATGTTGGCAGATAGATTTCTCTGAAGTTCCCAGGAAGGGACACTACAAATACCTGTTAGTGCTCATGGACACTCTGACTGGATGGACCAAGGCCTTCCCGTGCCGAACCAACAAAGCAAAAGAAGTGGTCCGAGTGATGCTAAAAGAAATGATTCCACGATTCGGAATCCCGGAAGGATTAGCCTCGGACCGAGGGCCACACTTTGTGTCAGAAGTGACCCAGGCAATTTCCCGGGCTCTGGGGATACAATGGGACCTTCACACAGCATGGAGACCGCAGTCAAGTGGACAGGTGGAACGAATGAATCAGACTCTGAAAAGACAGCTGGCTAAACTTTGCCAAGAGACTCAGTTGAAATGGCCCGAAGCTCTGTCTCTTGCCTTGCTTAGAGTGCACATAGCCCCTAGAGCTAAATTGGGAGTTAGTCCATTTGAATTAATGTATGGCAAACCATATCCTAAGAATCCAGTGGTGATGCATGGGAGTCAAATGCATGTAAAAGGGGAAGGCTGGGTAAAAGACTATTTGTATTCTTTGTCTGCTGTATTATCTTCTCTCCACAGGTATTTCCAGGAACGACTTCCACTCCCCTTAGATACACCAGTCCATAAGTTCCAGATCGGAGACGAGGTGCTGGTCCGAACGTGGAAAGACGAGCCACTTCAGCCCAGGTGGAAGGGACCATATCCTGTGATTCTCACCACTCACGCTGCAGTGAAAGTTCAGGGGGTAAAACCGTGGATACACTACACTCGGGTGAGGGCCGCACCAGAAGTACCCCCTGCAGGAGAAGTTGCTGAGAGTGTCGCACCGGAAGCCGACACAAACGGACACCGTTGGACAGCAGAGCCAGTAGAAGGATTTAAATTTCTGTTTAAACGTCAACCATGTGGACAGTAGTTCTTTGCATAGGCGTAATGTTTCTAGGGTCTAAGGGGTTGTTGCATCAAAGGTTCGATGAGAGTCAAAATGTGTGGGTTCATTTGGCAAAGGACGTATTAAATGTCACTCATTTTTGTTTGGCAGGAGGAACATAGGTTGAGGATATTTTCACGTCATGCCTTATAGGGGTGCCCACTCCATTGGAAGCACTCTGGAATCAGACTTGGTTCGCATCTGGGGGAATAGGAGGTCCAATCAATTACACTAACAACTCCATGTGGGGAACCATTGCCACAGAAAGAAACGCCAGTACCTTTGAAATAGATTTGTTGACAGTCACCTCCCCTGGTAACACCAAATGTGCCAATTTTGTGAACTGTACCAAAGCTTGTAAAAGCCTAACCAAAGAAATGAAAATTTTCAATTGCTCAGACGTGACTAATGTATCTTGCAACTACGGTCATGTTGTATTACCCTGGGGGTGGTTCCTCCTTTGTGGGAAGACTGCCTATTCATATATCCCAGCCAATGCCACAGGAGGCCCTTGTGCTCTGGGCCGGTTGACTGTCTGGCTACCAGGTATGCCTATGACCTCTAGTAAGCATCACCTGAGAGGTTTGAATGTTCTAGATGAATCCTGTGATAGTGACGTAAACATCCTGAGTGAGGCTGAGGTATTGTCCTTAGCAGTTTCCATAGTAGGGGTGCCAGGCCTAGTAGTGGACGCTGAGAGGCAGCTTAGTAAGGTGGCCTGTGCCCTGGCAAAGGGCCTAAATACAACTTCACAGGCCCTAGCTGCCCTCAAAATTGAAATGAAAGAACTAAGAGGAGCTACTCTGCAAAATAGAGCAGCCATAGATTACCTGTTGCTGAGGCATAACCACGGATGTGAAGAGTTCGAGGGAATGTGTTGTTTCAATTTGACAGATAATTCCGAGTTGATAGAGTCAAAAGTGCAGAAGTTAAAAGAAGTTCTGTCCCACATTAAGCAAGGGGAAGGGTTCGACTTCTCATGGCTTACTTCTTGGCTTCCTAATTTTTCATGGCTTAAGCAAATTTTCCTATTAGTTGTGGCAAGTATGTGTATTTTCTTGATGATTTGTTGTGGAGTACAGTGTGTGCCTATGTGTTGTGAGGTACTCAAGAGATTAATTTCTTCCCCCATTCACCGCGTGATGTTTGTAAAACCATCAGTTACAAACCCGATCCAAAAGAATCAGGAGGGAGCGAAGAGATTTCTGGAGATGAAAAAGATGGTTGAGGACTATGGTCCTAGTTCCTAGGGTCATAGCCTCGAAAAGGAGATTTGATGAGTACCCCTGAAACTTTTATAGGTTTTTTTATACCTTGGTAACAGCTTTGTATGTTTTGAAAAAGTATTTTATCTAACCAAGGGCATAGAGTAGGTTGTTTAGGCTGGGGGAGATCGCTTGTTGCCTAGTTTCTTAATTGCTGGCCTTGCTAGAGGGAAAGCCATATCAGCAAGGTCCCTAAGGGGCTAGAAAGGGGGGTTACTGGCTGAGCTTGCTGAATAACAGGTGCCACATCAGCAAATTACACTGTCACAAAGGCAAGTTTAAACTGACTAGGGAGGGGTCTGTAGCTAGGGTGAAGTGTGCATGGACCAAAAGGGGCAACCTATAGTAACTGCATAGCGTGTAAGGCTAGAAGAGGCTATATAAGGCTAATGCCCACTTGGGTGGGGGTGCTTGATTTGCGAACGATTGCCAAGCACCGCTTTCTGCGCAGAAATAAAGATTAAGTTGGATCCTTCACCCCTGTGTGTTTATTGGCACAAGCGCACCGGGCACGAACTCACTGTCCTTTGGGGACAACAAGACCTTGAACAAAGATGCCAGTTTTAAACAGCTGTGTTGGTGATTTAGGTTATGGAAATGCATTACTTTACTAGTAATCCTTCATAAGCTGTTAATGTGGTTTCTCATGGAGGAAACATGACACATCCATAAGAAAATTCTACCATTGCAAACTGAGATTTCAGCTCTGATAGTTTTTCACACCTCCTGAAAAGCCTTTATACTTTCTGCTTGCACCCTAGGCCATAACACAGTCCTCTGGCATCCCAGCATGCTTTGCTTCCTGCTCCTCATGGCTCCATAGAGCCTGGCTGTGATTCATGGCTAAATTAAGTACAGCTTCATCCAAGCATAGAATTAACCACACCCCTCCTCACAGCCTGATAGACAAGCAAGCCAAACTTCCTCACCTGGCACACATTGGGCATGTCTACACAAGCTACATTAATTTGCTTTAGTCTAGTTAACTGCGCAGTAAGGGCAAATGGCTACATATGAGCACCCTTATTGCACAGTAAAAATGACTAATTGTGACTAAATTTGATACCTGCAAATGCAGGTATCAGATTCAGTCATGATTATTTAATGAATAGTAATGCACATGTAGATGCAACCTGGCACTAAGTTTAGTGCCAAGTCTGCCCTGTCACTAGGGGCTGGCCTGAGCCCAGCCCCAGGGCTCCTGGCTGGGATCCTCTCCTGGGCTAGGGCTGGGCTGCTCTCTGGCAACCCTTAGTTGCAGCCTATAAAAGCCTGCAGCAATTTTGTGCCTTGGGGCACACTGCACGAAAGACTGGTGGGTCCTGTGCAATCCCCAGAACCACTGCATGCCTCATATTACCCCCTGGGCAGAACACAAGCTGCCTCTGCCTTGCCTGTTCCCTCTCCAGAACTGCTGCTTGGCCACAGATGAGTGTTGCAAAGGGCTGCAGCTTCCTGAAGCTTTTGCCCACCCTGATATCACCCCTGCCTCTGCCAGCAGCTCCCTACTGCTGCTCACCCCCAGCAATGTTTCCCGTCCTTGCAGGTCCTGTGGTGAACTGCCTCTGCCACATGGCTCCCTAGCAGAGATCCAGGGCCAGCATAACAGAGACAGCTGTGCAGGGGTCAAGAGAGCTAGAACAGGATATCATGTCCTCACCATCCTCCCCATCAAGCCTCAGCCCTGCCCATATTTGCATGCTGGTGCCAACTTCCTGGGCCCCCAACTGGACCCAGGAGAAGCTTGGTGACCTCATAGCACTCTGGGGCAGTGATGGGGTGGACACTCAAGCACCCATATTTATAAGGCCCTGTAAGGCTGCATGCAGGAGCAAGGGTACTCCTCATTGTCATGGCAGTGACACATTAAGGTCAAGGCCATTCAGGCACAGTGGATGGCCGTGACCAACTTCAATCATTGGTCTGGTTGTGCTCGCAAGACAATGGCCATTATGCAGCAGCTGACTTAGGTTTTGGTACACAGGGACCTGGGCCACACGCCTGTGAGTGTCACCAGCAGGGGCAGCCTGCCCAAGCATTTGCTCTGTTTTGACCCTTCCAGTGACACATAACTGGAGGAGGGGAATTTGGGCTTTCAGCACCATGCCCTGCCTTCTTTCCCATCTTCTGCATCCAGTGGCAGCTCAGGGAGCCCTAGCCAGTGGCTGCCTCACCCAAGATCCTGCCATGAAGAGCAGCCAGCAATGTTACCACTGTCTGCCAGCAGCACTAGCTCCTTCCTAGGTGGGAGGCTGGCCAGGTTCTGGCTGGCTGCACACTGTGGGCCAGGGACTGGGTGCAGCTGGTTGCTCTTGCCAATGGAGAGGCCCACACCAAGCAACCAACCTCACCAGTCCCTACCCATGGCCCCTGGCTCCTGCCCCTGCTCCCTACCTGGCCTTCCCACACTCTCCTGACCCTGGGTTCCCCCAAACAGCACACAGAGAGGTGAGACACAGTTTAGAACTTTATCCAGCAGCCCATTTCCCTGAAGCTGGGTGGGCATGGGCCTCTCACACCCCGAGGAAGGTGCCAATGCTGGTGGCAATGTCCTCCTTGGTAGCAGGAGGCAGGGGCATGTAGTGCTGCCACGAGTAGCCCTCCAGGTGGTGGCAGAGGTTGTGGGGCAGCACAGGCTTGCTCCTCATGCTATCATAGCTCAGGGTCCCAAACCAGGAGCAGAGGTGTTCCTAGGGCATCAAAAGGAACAGCAGCAGCAGGACACAGTAGCTCAGGCACCTCTCCACCTGCATAAGCAACTCATTGTGCACTGCTGAGGACACATGCACCAGGGCATGATTGGGGCACAGCTGCAGCATGAGTGGGGTGACCCCAGGGCACCTCCCTGGAAAAGCCCCCAGTGGGAAGGGCAAGAGCACAGCCAACCCCCACCCCAGTTGTCTGGGAGCCCTGTGTGCCCCAAGCCCAGGCACCATGAGCTGGGTGGCAGCACAGAAGAGTGGGTGGCCTGCAGGGGAAGAGGAGGGGAGTGGGGTTTGAAGCTACAGCAGCAGGTGCTTCCAGCAGCCTGTCCTGTCCCACCCTGGGAAGGGAGCGGGGAAAGCAGTCTGCCTGTGGCCAGCACCTATCGGGTTGCTAGCCCTAGGGGATCGAGTGGGGATGGGGTCTTGGGTGGCAGCCACCTGGACCCAGGTCTGCCTGTCTGACTTACCATGGTCCCTGGCTGACTCCTGTTCTGAGGCTGGGCAAACTATGGCCCTTGGTGTAGAGCATCTTATCTCTGAAATGTTGCAAACTCTCAGAAAAGGCTTCTGTCTCTTGGTTTTGCAGGGCCAACACCTGGACATGGGGGAGAGCCCACCAGCCCCAGTGGGGATTCAGGGTTTGGGTCATCACCACCACCAGGACAGGAAGAGAGAAGAAGTTGAAAGGAAAGATTAGAAGAGAAACTCCAGTGCTGCCAGTACTGAAGTAGTAATGCTGCAGGAAAAAATAACACACATACACACACCTCCCCACATGGAAACCCATTTCCCCCCACAATTGACACTGTAGAGAAGAGTCAAAGTTCTAGCAGGATGGTTGTGGTAGAATTGTCTGGCTATTGCTAGGAGTCCCCAAGTAGTTTCTGGGTGGTGGTCTGACCTCCTGACACCTCATTATTATGGCAAGTCTGTGACTAGCAAGCAGGTTGAGTAGTGACTGTGAAAACTCCTCATACTCTTGGCACTGCAATCCTCTTATCAGCAGACCATTACTTTTGTCCTGACTCTGCCCCTGTGCCTCCAAACAACCACCCATCCTGCAATCTTTGCTCTGGTGCAAAGCATGGAGACAGTATCAATTAAATATCCATTCTGAGCACAGCATACTTCCAGAGTAATGCTGTGACCCCTTTGGGGATGCAGGATGAGCAGGTTGTGGCAGTTACAGTTTCTTCAGTAAGCACTGCCAAGTGTGCATAACAGTGGAAGGTCACAGCAAGTCATTGCCCTAGATCGATGGGCAGCTGGATGACCAGGTCTCAACTACTAAGAGTTGTCTTGATATGGGAGTGAGGTGGTCAAACTAAATTGACATACATGGCATGACATGTTTGGATGCCCACTAAATCAAGAACATAACAGCAGCTATCACATAATGGTTTGGGTCAGTATTTTCTTAGGCTTTCCTTGAGTTTGAATTTTCTTTTATTTGGCTGCATGCTGCAAGCTCACATGCCTGCCTCTGGAATAGTTTATGCCATTGCAAAGCCAGGATATTTCACTTTCAGAGGTGTATATTTTAATCTAGAATATTAAAAACCTTGAGGTTTTCATCCAGTTTTCTTGTAATGGGAATAAAACACTGTATGGTTTGGCAGTGATTCACTTATTACTCTTAAGGTACATTATAATGTTAAGGCAAACTTCTATAGATTTACTAACTGCATCTATTTTAGAAGCAGTTTTATAATGTATTATTGGCCTCCATTGAGATGCCTTATTGCTTAAGAAGCACATGGACACAACTTCCTTTACAATTGGCATACATTTAGTCTTTTATTATATTGTGCCTAATATACCCGAGTAATACTCTGAATGTATTATTATACTTGCACATTCTTTTCAAACATATTTTTCTTTCCTTCTTTCTAACCCTACAAAAATTTGGATTCTCTCTCCTGCTTTTTCTTATACATCAGAATATATTTAATACCTATTAGCTTCTTTCTGAATCACCAGGAGACTGAAAAAATATTCTGCAGCATTCTGCCTATTAGCAGTCAAGCGCACTTCATGTGCTCTATGCCAAGTATAATATTAAAAATAAGGTTTACACTAATGATAGTAAATGTGATAGTAAGAACACACTGACATCGTTAAAGTTAATGGCCCTTTACATTGCTACCACTATATATAAAGCTTTTAAGAAGATGGCCATATTTAACAAAATAATCAGATCATTCAGAATTGTGAGGAGCATATAATAGCATATAATGCAGAAAAGTTCTAATCTTTGTACCATTGCTAAGCTGACACAAGATTCAAAGGTTCGAATAAGTATATGCTTCAAACAAAAGTTATTTAACCATAACTTAACCACTTTACCTATACCTTATCTCAACCACTTTATCCAAAAAACAGATATTTGGGACTTGATAATAATCTATGAGAACTGTGAGATCTCATGGATACCTACCCTGTATATATTTTTTCAGGTGGCAAAGAGCACCCTAACTGCTAGACTATGGGGTATTCACTACTGAGAAAGGGCAAGAAGGAAGATAAATCTGTAGCCCAGTGATTAGAACACTGGACTAAATGGGTAAAATAGGCTGGATTCCAGTTCCTCATCCAAAGACTACTTATATTTTATTTTGTTATATTTAACATAAAAATACTAAATAGGCAGTGATGCCCCTTGGTAGCCAAGTGCCTCCTGCCCCACTCCAGGTCCTAGGGTAATTTCCCATTTCACCTTGCCTGCCATTTTTTTATTTAACTAATCATAATTTGGGAGGCTGCCCCAGGGCCCCAAAGTGAACCTCAGTCCCTCTGCTTCATATATGATCTCACATGCCCACCTGGCACCTGTCTCACTCCTTTAACTGAGTCATGGCACCCTGGCCCTATCTATGCCTTAGAGAACAAGGCACCTTAAAGGCATTAGTTGTGGCCTCTGACCTCCCCTCTGTAGCTATGCATCAGAGATGTTGCTCTCAATTTAAATACCATCCTATAGAGGCTTCAGCACTCTTGGCTTTAACCCTTGGTTACCCTTGCTTCAGGCTTCTATCCCAGGCCCACTGGTTCTTATCTCAGCCTCTCCTCTATTGTGCCTAACTCTCTTGGGGACTCTCTGGCACTTGGGCTGTAGCCTTCCCATTGTCTCTTGATCTTGGGGCACATGCTCTGTCCTCTGGCCCTTGCAGATCTGGCCTGCCCCTAGTCTCTCGCTCTCAGGGCATGGGCTCTAGTCCTCACAGCTTTGACCTGTCCCTCATTTCTTGGGGCACAGACTCTGGCCTTAGTGGCTGTAGCCTGCCCCTCATCTCTCACTTTTGGGGTGTAGGCTCTGGCCTCTAGCCTGACCTGCCTCTTGATCATGGGGCTCAGGCTCTGGTCCTTGTGGCTCTGGCCTGCTCTACCTCTTGCTCATGGTCTCCTTCACCCTTCATAGGGCTTGAAAACCCAAGAGCTCCCCAGGCACCCTGATATGTGGCCTCCAGTCCTTCCCTACAGCTACAACCTGGTTCTCTGGTATCAAACTTATCTCCAACACAAACACAAGCACCAAGGTAAACATCTCCCTCACTTTGGGCCATGTCACCCTGCAAGCCATACTTCCCTTTGAGTTCTCATGGATGGCTTGGGTGCCTGCCAGGGTATTTCCAGCAATCCCTCCCTCCTAGAAGATATGCTCCCTGCAGCATGCCAGGCCTGACAGCCTGCCTTGCTTGAGGCACTGGGCTTATATGCCCTGAAGAACTGCCCCTTCTCGTCAGGTGTCTCCTTAGTCATACACTGGGGTTTCCCCTTTTCCTACTAGCCAGCCTTCCCTCCCTGCTGCAGCTTAATCCAACTGCTTAATTCAGCTGCTTACAGCCTTTAGTCTTAGGCTGCCTAGAAATCTGCCCCACACCGCAGTCTTCTTGTAATACAGCTAGCTTTAGCTTAGCTGCCTGCCTACACAGCAAGGGTTCCCCTTAAAGTAACAGAAGCCTCAAGCTCCCTATTGCAGAATCCTAAAATTACCTTTAAAATTATTTTTATGGTATTACCATGGGAGATGAGAGGTTTGGCTTTGAACCCCCTTCAGCTAAATGGTCTTTTAATGTGGGTCTCACTCAGAGACCCACATAATGTGGGTGAGACCCACATTTCTAACATTAGAAATGTGAGACCCACATTTCTAACATTCTCTGAGTGAATGCTATAAATACTGAGCTGTCACACAACAAGGGCATAGAGCACCATCTTATTTAGCTTTGTTTTCAAATGAAAGTGGCCACAGCCATTCTAAGCATATGGACCATACTGGGTCCCTCATGGAAGACTTAGTTTGAAGATTCCTGTCAGGCTGAGCCATAAGGAAGATCCTAAATTATTCAACATCTCCAAGAAGGAGGCAGTTCTGAGCATGTCCAGAAGCAAAACTCTACAAAACTCAGGAACTTTATTAGTGAAAAACTATGATCTTATGGACCTCACATACCTAAAGGGTTATGTGATAGTTTTAAGCATCACATTATTGCTACCAGAAATTGGACTTAACGGCTAAATCCAGGCTTGAAGGATTTTTTGGTTTGTGGTGCGCAAACCTCTTTGCAGTGCCACAAATCACATGAGTTGCACCCTAATCAGTGCATGACACTGGTAATTTTCAGTGCCGGGGCAAAATTTACTATTGGGATTTCCCAGTAGAACCCCCCCCCCAAAAAAAATTAAAAGAAAAAACTGGGCTGGGACAAACTTAGAGATGGGGGAGTAGGCAGTCCAGGGCTGTCTGTTCTCCCATTTCTGTGTGCTGTGGAGCCACCATGCTGAGGCACCCTGCACCCCAGCCAGCCACTCCCCAGCTCAAGGAAGGGGAGCAGAAAGCCCTGGGGTGGTTGCTCCCCCATCTCTTCGTGTCTCAGTATGGGGGGTCCACCGCAGAGCCCTGTGCTGAGGTATGTGGAGCCCAACACTGAGACACCCTGTGCCCCAGCCAGATGCCCCCTGGCTGGCTGGGGTGCAGTGTGCCTCAAGACAGGGGAGCAAGCAGCTTTGGACTGGCTGCTCCCCTGTCTCCCCAGCCTCAGCGCAGGGGCTCAGAAAGAAAACCTGTTTTATTATAGAATTATAGAAAATCATAGAAAATTAGGGTTGGAAGGGACCTCAGGAGGTCATCTAGTCCAACCCTCTGCTCAAAGGAGGACTAAGTTCAACTACATTATCCCAGTCAAGGCTTTATCTAGCCAGGTCTTAAAAACCTCCAAGGATGAAGATTTTACAATTTTTCTCAATAAACTGTTTTACTCCCTCGTAGTGAGAAAGTTTTTTTCCTAATATCTAACCTATACTTCTGTTGTTGCAACTGAAAACATTGTTCCTTGTTCTGTCATCTGCCACCACTGAGAACAGCCCATTTCCATCCTCTTTGGAACCACCTTTCAGGTAGTTGAAGACTGCTATTAAATCCCCTCTTACTCTTCTCTTTTCTAGACTAAATAAGCCCAGTTCACTCAACCTCTCCTCAGAAGTCATTATCCTTCCACAAATTCTTTCAAAATAGAAATAAATATGGATGTGTAGGAGATATGTTTTCTGGTGTAAATCTTGTGCTCTTGCTCACCCAAAATGGAGAATGGACTTACAAGAAACATTGTAAGTTGGTGAAAAAAGTATATGAGAGGGAAAAAGCTATAGTATCCTGACATCTTTTCTCTCCTCTTGTTTTTCCTTGTTGAGTCTTGACATATCAATGAATCTGAGTCTTGTACTTTCCATCTGTATAGGTTATATTATCCAATTTCCTATATAATCCAGTTATCCAATACATATAAACATTCTGCACCCATTAATTATGGTGATTATAGAGTCAACTGAAATAAATGGACTATCTTTGCATGACTGAGATAAGAGCTAGGTCAACACTTATGGCAGTGGCCTCTTGCAAAATAGCTAAGATATTTTAATAAATAGATATCCTCATCAATTTACTTCTAAAATTAGTGGACACCTTTGTGTGTCAGAGTCCAAATTAGTGGACTCTGACCACTTCTCTAGATGGTGGAAATGGTTCATTGAGCTCTATTTGAGAATATTGCCTCTAAGCTAACAGACACTTTAGCTTTGAAACCACCTCATCTATACTACCGATCATTTGTTGCTCTTTTTTTTCCTGTCTAGAAATTGTTACACATACACATACAAGCTCTTGAATTCAAACAATTTAAGAAAAGCCATAACCAAACAAACCAATAAAACATATTGGCTGGCTCATCTAGCCACTGGCAGGACACAGCTGAAGATCATTATTTGTATATTCATAAAACAACCTTGCCCATAAATTTTCCTATTTTGATGTATCATTCTTTTATTTCAGTGTGTCAGCATTGATTGAAGCTGACTGACTTAGCTGCTGCTGTAGGATACAAAATAACAAAGAGAAAAATGCATCTGAAAAGGATGTGTGCGTTTTGTCTGAGGATAGCTGGCATGGTAAATGAGTTTGTCTGGAACACTACCAACTGCACATTGCCAAAAATTGTGCAGTGAATTCTAGAATATGACCATTATATCCCAGAAATCTCCTAGTATTTTAGGGAGCCAACATAATCCATCCTTTCTAGATTTGATAACAAGGAAAACAGAAAATAACCTGAAAGTAGAGGAAGTATTGAGATTCCCATAAAAGGGGAATTGCCTACATAGATGCTTCAGTAAGAATTTTGACTAGGGAGAAAAAGGTCTTTTAAAATGCACAGCTTGAAAATGTGTTTGTTTTCACATTAGGGCATACAAGTGACAGATTGACTTTAAAATGTCAATAAGTCATGTTTGATATAGTGCAGAATTATAGCCAAGAAGTAATTTAAAAAAATGGTCTCTGTCCCTTTACAGGTAGAGAATGAACCAGATTTATACTGGTACCACCATTTAGTACCTTAACATGCTTAAGTGTGGATGAGTGATCATTATGCTGAAAACAAAATGCTGAGAGTCCTTACACTAGGTGATGCTTGTTTGGAAGTAGGATATGAAAGGAATAGATAAAAAACAGATCCAAAATCTGCTTAGTTGAGCTATTGAATAAAATCCTGAATTGATTTGGAAACTATACAATGGGTATTCTATGCTTAATTCCATATTCTCATTGGACACATCCAGACGAGCCTGCACTTGCCCCTTTTGTATCTCAAAGCAGTTTCAGACATGGCAAGGGCACACTGGGAAAAAAAAAAGTTCCCCACACTGCATATTTGCAACAAGGTCTCAAAATTTGATACCTGGATATCCAGGTATCAAAATATAACCCGCAGAAAAAAAGTGGGGCTGGGTATAATCCAGGACCATGCCCTGAGGCAACCAGAGGCTCAGGTCCTCCAAGGAGACACTCTGTTAGCCAGCCAGTGTCTCTATGGCTACCCCTTGCCCTGGTGCTGAAGCATGTTGCCTCCATGTGTGGGGCAGCCTGGAGTGGTGCAGCCTGCATGGACCCCAGCTCCATCACAGGTAAGTAAGGGACTGGGAGTGAGAGGGGCTGAAGTGGGGGGGGGGGGGCTGTGGGGTTGCAGGAGACAGTGGGTACAGGAGGGAGCTGCTCAGAAGGGATGTGTCCCTACTTGCCCCCTGCACAGCCCGCCCCCCCTGCCCTGGCAGCAGCAGCCCATCAGGGTGCTAGGGGCCTTCCTGGCAAAGCCCCTTTGTGGTGCAGGACAGCGCGGCTCAGCCACCTGGCACTTGACGCTGCTTGTGACAAATTGTGTGGGCCTGGGCCAGCTTGGCACAGTGCTGTGCACCTTCAAGCAGCTCCAGGCTACTCAAGCTGCCACCCAGGGCCCCATGTCACTTGCGGGGACTGTCTATCATGCTGGGTCAAGTCCTGCATGCATGGACCCCATGCATCATTGGGCTGGACTGGTTCTGTGCATGCAGAACCTGAACCAGCGCAACAGGCAATCCCCACAAGTGGCATGAGGCCCCAGGTGACAGCCTCAGTGGCCTGCAGCTTCCCAAAGGTGCACAGCCCCGTGCAGCACTGCACTTAGCTGAGCCTCACCCGTGCAATGTAGCAGAGGCAGCACTGGGTGCCAGGTGGCTGGGACTGAGCTGGAATGCCCCACGTGGCCCTGCACCACATGGAGGGGGCTGTACCAGGAGACCTCAAGTGCCCTGATAGCCACTGGTGCTGCAGGTGAGCTGTGGCCCATGCTGGGGGGGGGAGGGTGGCTGGGGTTGTACAGAGAGGGCTCTAGGCCCTGCAGGGGAGCTGTGGCCCTGGCAGGGGGGCTTTGGCCCCCCTGTGAGGGGACTCTTAGCCTTGCAGGGGTGCTGTAGCCCCTTTGCTGGGGTCTGTAGCCCCTGTTGGGGGGCTTTGGCCCCAGCGGGGGGGCTCCAAAACCTGTGGGGAGTCTGTATCCCCTGAAGGGATGCTGTGGGCCCTGTTGGGGGGCTGTGGCCCCTGTAGGGGGAGCTGTGGCCCCTATGGGGGGAGGAGATGTGGCCCCTGTGGGGGAGAGCCCTGCATGAGGTTGGGGATCCACCCTGCCTGAGCTGCCCCCCATGCAGAAGCCACCCCTCCTGACCCACCCCTACTGAGCAGCACCCCCACACCCACAGTCCCCCCACAGGCCACCCAATAACCCTACACCCACAAACTACACTCACAAACCCCTCACCCACATACCTGGCCCTGTGGTATGGCTTCCAAATTGCTTTAAACTTGTAAATATATCAATGAAACATTGCCCAACTGATCTCTATATAGTGGCATTTCATTTTAATAGTGGAAGAATGCTATTTTGGGGATCTTAATGAGACAATTTGGGTGTCTTATCAGAGAATTTGTAAATTTTAAACCGGGAACAACAGGATCATTGCTGGTGAGACAAGTGGTTAGACCCATGCAGAGGAGCCTGTCCAGGGCCAGCACTGGGAACCCAGCTGGAGGGCAGATGAGGTGGCTAAACTGTTGGCCATTTGGGGTCAAGAAGACACACTTAGTTCAGAGTGGGTCACCACAAGGAGCACATCTGGGTGATATCTGTCTAGATAGCAGAGCTGGGTCACCCCATTCAGGTCTGGCAGGTGTGCAGCCATGAGGCCACAGGTTGAAGGGGGAGGATGCTGTCGCAGGTGGCAGCAGGTCACAGCCAGGCAGCAGGCCCCACTGCCAGACTGCTGTAGTGAGTAGAAGGGGCAGGGACCACTCCAGGTCTGGACTGCTTCAGCAGTCCAGCTGGCGCAAGGGGTGGTATCCACAGATACCAACTGGCTGGGCCTCAGAAGCTCCTGAGAACAAGTAGCCCTAAATGCTTACCAGGGCAGGTTTTTATACCACTGGGGCCAGCACAGGTCCTGGCCTCAGGCTCTAGCTGCCCCGGCTGCACATATGGGTGGCGCTGGACAGGGTTATTTGCCCCACACTGAAGTGGATGTCTGGGCATGTGCTCTGAGACAAAAATCCCTGGCTCAAATTTGTACTGCTCCGGTTTGAGCTGCTGCAAGCACACGTGCCTGCATGTGTGGATGAGCCCATTGAGTATATCTGTGTAATTTTCTCTCAAAGGAAGAGTGAAAGAGAATACACCAGAATGACCTGAAGGTAAAGCTTAGGGAATGAACTGAACAGAAGGTGAATGGAAGAAAATGACTTCCTTCTGGTGTCCTAAGCCTAGAGCTCTGAACTGCAGGCCTGTAAAAGAGACTGAAAAGATCAAAACAAGGTAAGCAAAGAGAGTGCTTAAGGCACTCTCCTTAAGCAAAGGTTTACTTCTAAAGGAACTTTGGATTAATTATGTTGTGAATAACAATGATTTTCTCCCTTTTTTTCTTAATGCATACCCTGAGTGGGTTTGGGCTATGTCTGAATTTCATAAAATGTGTCCTTGGAAGCTAAAGCCCACCAACTTTTGACATCTAAAGAGAGATGGACAAATAACATTGCCCTTAACCCTTCCAAATTATGGGTTAAAAAGGCAGGGGTTAAACAGTATTCTTCTACAATGTGCAGTAAAATCAAAGCTGCAGAACTCCTGAGCCATCAAAAATACTTGATGACCACAGAAAAAAAAATGTCTTCCAGTGGTGGAGGGATAAAATATAAGCAATATGGTATAATAAACAGGTGAGTTGGAGTTGCCAGGAGTATAGCCAGTGGCACTTGGGAACTGACACACTCCTAATTTTCTTTCTCCTGTTGGACAGAAACACAAATGGCTGTAGGGTTGGGTGTCTTTTCATCCTTGGATTACTTATAGCCCCAAGATATTTTTTTATGTTATTGAATCTTTGAAAGTTGTTAGTACAAGGGCTGGTCTAAAATGCTTTTTTTGACATTGAAAAATGGAAAACCCCAAACCTAAATTTCATGAATAGATTAATTTTCCTCAGGAAGCAGACTTCTAGTAGACAACTTCTAAGCAGTCTAGTGCTCAACCCCAGCCCTACAAAGACATTCCATTTGGCCCTCAGGGGTTCCAGAGGTACAAATATTTGGCAGTGGGGAAGCAGTGACAACAATTCCTACCGGTCTGCTGCCAAATTTCCAGACCCAGAGAGCCCACTAGTGGAATATCATGCTATGTCAATGTGAATACGTGGCCTGGGAGTTGATCTGGGCACACAGGGGCTGGCTAGAAGTGGTGTGAGGCCTGGTCCCACGCATGGGGCTGAGCAGAGGCAGTGTTGAGCCAGGATCTGACAGCAGAGGGCCCCGGGGAGGCGTGAGAAGACAAAGGAGGCATCAAGAAGCCACAGGGAAGTGATATGTGCAACTCAGAGCTGCAGAGAAGTGGTGCAGAGTTGAGAGAGGTGGTACAGACAGTATTACCCGTAGTAGGGTAGTGTGCGGTAGATGCAGGAACATTGCAGGATCCACTGCACATGCGTACTTCTCAGAGGCTCTGATCAGGTATGCTCAAGTAAGCCAAGCACCTGAGTTACCATAACTGCCCATGATCCCTGGCTAATGCTTTGACCCAATTATCTGCAAATGGATTGGCTGATCAAGGCACCACTTACCCCTTATAGGCATACCTGCAGACTCAGGTGGCAGGCATGCCTTCAAAGAGCCTCAGTCTGTTCTGGTTCTCCTGGCTCCTGATGCAAATATCCTCAAAATTTAAGTTTGGTTGAATACCACTCAAAATTCAGATTGTTTATCTAAAATGTTTTTAAATATTTGGCTTGCAAAGTTGACCTGAAATGCTTCTAGAATAGGTTGTCTCATGATTTCTGGTGCACCCTTGTTTGGGTCAGACCAGAACTTATGTCAAAGCCACCACTTCTTTTATCATGTTATGCTGCCAGTTCTACTTCTAGATCTGACCAAAACAAAGAAATGTAGACGCACATGTACATGGGAAACCAGTAAAAATATCAAAGCCAAAGTAAAACCAAACCAAACCAAACCAAAAGTAACCAAAAAGAGTGTTTTGTTTTTCGTTTAACTTTAAAAAGTTTTATCTTTAATTTGGAGTGAATGTTCTCTTAGTAAGGAGGGGTATTTTATGGTATTATTGCTTTTCTGAACATATTTGGCTTATGCTTAATTAAGAGTAATATCAATCATCATGGATTACCAAAATATTTCCATTCAGCTGTTTGCAAATTATTGAGCTTCGCATATATTAGCAAAAATTAGAAACTGCTAATATACAAAACCTTAATAGGAGCAGAATCATTGCTGTTGCTTAAAATAGTAAAGATAAAACTCTCAATGCCTATGATTAAAAAAACCTAGCAGCTCAATAACTGATATTGTTCGCCTAACCTAAGTAAAAGATAAACCAGAGGTGTTAATTCTTTGAAGTTATTTGTGCACGCTATCCAGCTGCTCAAAAACTGGCTTCAATAAGTCACACAGTATTTTCTAATTTTGAGGCATTCCAAAGGGAAAAAAGGATGCATTACATCTAATTATGAGGCATAGGATTCACTTTGATGTTGCATGCTGAAAATGGGAGCCTGGTGTTGAATAAGGGGTGGAGAATCAATAAGGAAAAGTCAGAAGGGTCTTTTTTAGGTCCACTCAAGTCAACTTGTAAGGAAATATTTTTTCCCCTTAGTTCTATATTCCTAACTCATTGTGGAGCTCTTTGGTCCTCTTAATATATAAATCATTAACAGGCATGAATGAAATCATGCATCCTTGAAAATAAGAGCAAGAGCCATTAAAGGGTAGCCTGAGTGGAGTAAAGCATATGAGAATGATATGCCTTTGTGGAAGAAGAAATTCCTTTCAGGTCAGTTTATGTGGTTGGGTTCTCATAAGGCATACTCAGTAGTACTGTACTTTGATGTTAGTAATGCTCTTATAGCACCCCAATAGCAGAAGTGTAGGTGTTTTATTCATAAACTGTGCAGAATGAAAGATTATGTCAACTTCTTTGTGATCTTTTGATGATCCATAAAATGTGACTGCAGAACATTCTCATCTCTGTTTCCCCACCTCACTGATATTTGGTTACATCTCTCTTTTTATTCATTGGCTAACTGAAAGTATGAACATAAAAATTCACCAAGCAGGAAAAACCCCACTAGAAACTCATGAAAGAAAAACCTCCCTTGTCAACACATTCCGATATAGAGTACATCCATCAGTGTAATAGAGAATAAAAGAGGCCACTGAACAAGGACAGCATTGTATTAATGATTATATACTTTTCTATTCCATCTGGCATTAAGCCAAACTCTGTGTTGAAGAAAGGTAATGTGCTGCTTAAGAGTTCTTCAGAAAGGGCATAGAGTGGAAGACCAGCCTCGGCCACAAATTTAGTGGAAGATCAGCCACATTACAGTTTTCATTAATGAAAACATAATCACTTTTCTAGGAGTTTTGTAAAAAAAAGGTTTGCACTGGACACCATCACTCTCTCCATTCTGTTTAATGCCAATATAGGAATCAATGGAAGTGTAAAGAACCTCTGTTAGAGAGGAAAGAATAGCAGTCAAATATCACACATGATAGCCATTGAGAATATATCTGGGTCTGTTGGCATGAAATAATATGTTGCAGTTGATGAGAGAAAAAGCTCAGTCTTAGCAATCTGAGTTGCCTTTTCAAAAGTTTGGCTTTCCAGGTGTCCAGTCCAGCCACCTCATGCTTAATTTTCCAGCAGCTTTAACCCTTGCACTGTGGTTCCATCAGATTTCACGTTAAGCTACAATAGGTCATTATTAGTGCTTAATATTATAATTCATGTAAGTAACATTTTTTGTGAGACTACTGAACCAATGTCTCAATACGTTATGTAAATACCATCTTTCAGATAAGATGCAAAGTTGAGAAGATGTCCATGGCTTTACTGATCACATGGCATAGTGCAGAAAAATAGCTTTATTTCTACCATTATGGTCAACTTCCATATCAGATTATTAGAAACTTCCTGCCTAAATTCCAGTCCCCAAATCACTCAGTAAAATTGCCTTGAACATCATGTTGAGACACTGAACAGAGGCTGTGTTCTACCTTCTGTGCAGCTACATTTCAGTAGCTAATGAAATGCTTCCCATATATGCCTCCCTGTTAGTGAGATTTAGCATGTACTCACATTAAGGAACAGGGGTGACACTATGATTTAGCTTGTTTCTTTGAACATCACCAGTCACACGTTATGGTAAGTCAAGGTATATTGTAAGTATCAATATTCACATTCCCATTTCCCAGTTCAATCATTGTTTATTATGCATTTTGCAATGGACTGAACAAGTCATAGAAGAACTATTATCATGATCATCAATGTAGTGTTCTTTGGAGTTCATGAGGCAACAACAGTAGATGGAATAAGAAAGAAACACAACCTTTTATTTGGTTCAATCTGGAAACAACTTTTTCCTCATCCCAAGTGTCCCTTTCCTAATTGCTATACTTTTAACATTGATCATTAGGAGGAACTCTCTCTAAATTATATTTTACTTACATGTCACAGCAATTATCATCATTATTCATCAACCAAAATTTTAGGAAACGGTGTGAAGCATGGCACACTATTTAAAACTGAATCAAAAATACCTCTTCCTGCTTTTAATAGTTTGCAATAGAAAGAAAAACAGTTGTAGAAGAAGGGGGATCTATTATCTTGTACCTATACAAGATAATAGATGGCAGTGGTGTCTTGAGGCAGGCTTCGGCTTCCTGGACAACGACCCGCACATCACGACGAGGGACTTGCTCAGCTGGGATGGGCTTCACCTGTCCCCCAAAGGTAAGCATGTGTTTTCTTCTAGGTTGGCGGATCTCCTCCGGCGGGCTTTAAACTAGGCTCGTTGGGGGGAGGGGAGTACGAGGGCAGGGGAGGCTGTGGACCACCAAACCATGTGGCACCCACAAGGACAGACCAGCCTGAAGAAAGAGAGCATTGGAAACCTGAAAGCCATGGGGAGACCAGCACTACAGAACAGGTAAGAAACAAGAAGGTAAGAAACAATGGCACCCTTGGGACTCGGAGCAGGGGGGCAGCAAAGGCACCAGTCGCAGGGCTCAAGTGCCTATATACTAATGCTAGGAGCATGGGGAACAAGCAGGATGAACTAGCGCTCCTGCTTGCACTAAACACCTATGACTTAGTGGGGCTAACAGAAACCTGGTGGGATTCATCCCACGACTGGGCGGTACATATTGAGGGCTATAGATTGTACAGAAAGGACAGGTCGGGGAAGAAAGGGGGGGGGGGGTTGCACTTTATGTCAGTGAGCAATATACATCAACCCTCATCAAGACAGAATCCAAGGTTGAGGAAGCAGAAGGATTGTGGGTTAGGCTACATGGGGGGGCAAGGAGAAAGGGATTTGGTGGTAGGGGTCTGCTACAGACCCCCACACCAAGGGGAAGAAATAGATGCGGGGCTCCTGAGGCAACTCTCGGAGACCATAAAAGCTAAAGAGGCGGTAGTCATGGGGGACCTAAACTACCCGGACATCTGCTGGGAGAGGCAGACAGCAAGGTCCCATCGCTCACGCAGGTTTCTAACCTGTGTACAGGACCTCCACCTGACACAGGAGGTGCATGGTCCCACTAGGGGGAATGCCATACTGGATCTGGTATTGGCAACAGGGGATGACATAATAGGGGACCTCCAGATCGGTAGCCATTTGGGAGACAGTGATCACCTAATAATAGAGTTCAACATAAGACGGTGAGTGGGTAAGGTAACTAGTAGGGTGAAAGTGCTAGACTTTAGGAAAGCTGATCTCAATGAACTCAGGTGATTAGTCAAGGATGCACTGCAGAGTAGGAGTTTTGAAGTGATGGGAGCCCAAGAAGGGTGGCTGTGCCTTAAGGAAACGATCCTTTGGGCACAAAGCAAGACGATCCCCGAGTGAGGCAAAAGAGGGAAAGGGGCCAGGAGGCTTCCCTGGCTGACCAGAGAAATCCAGGGCAGCCTAAGGGCCAAAAGGGGAGCACGTAAAAAGTGGAAGCAAGGTGAGATCACTAAAGATGAATATACCTCCTCTGCTCGTGCTTGTAGGGAGGCAGTTAGACGGGCCAAAGCTACCATGGAGCTGAGGATGGCAACCCAAGTAAAAGACAACAAGAAATTGTTTTTTAGATATATTGGGAGTAAAAGGAAGGCCGAGGGAGGAATAGGACCCCTGCTAAGTGGGCAGAAACTATTGGTGACAGACAGGGGGGACAAGGCTGAACTCCTCAACGAGTTCTTTGCCTCAGTGTTCCTAAGTGAGGGACACGACAAGGCTCTCACTGGGGTTGTAGAGAGACAGCAGCAAGGCGCCAGACTTCCATACGTAGATCCTGAGATGGTGCAGAGTCACTTGGAAGAACTGGATGCCTTTAAGTCGGCAGGCCCAGATGACCTCCATCCGAGGGTGCTGAAGGCACTGGCTGACATCATTGCAGAGCCACTGGCGGGAATATTTGAACGCTCGTGGCGCACGGGCCAAGTCCCAGAGGACTGGAAAAGGGCTAACGTGGTCCCCATTTTCAAAAAGGGGAGGAAGGAGGACCCGGGCAACTATAGGCCAGTCAGTCTCACCTCCATCCTTGGTAAAGTCTTTGAAAAAATTATCAAAGCTCACATTTGTGAGAGCCCGGCAGGACAAATTATGCTGAGGGGAAACCAGCACGGGTTTGTGGCGGGCAGATCGTGCCTGACCAATCTAGTCTCTTTCTATGACCAGGTTACGAAACGCCTGGACACAGGAGGAGGGGTGGATGTCGCATACTTAGACTTCAGGAAGGCCTTCGATACGGTATCCCACCCCATACTAGTGAACAAGTTAAGAGGCTGTGACGTGGATGACTACACAGTCCGGTGGGTGGCAAATTGGCTAGAGGGCCACACCCAGAGAGTCGTGGTGGATGGCTCAGTCTCGACCTGGAAGGGTGTGGGCAGTGGGGTCCCACAGGACTCGGTCCTTGGACCGATACTCTTTAATGTCTTCATCAGTGACTTGGACGAGGGAGTCAAATGTACTCTGTCCAAGTTTGCAGATGACACAAAGCTATGGGGAGATGTGGACACGCCGGAGGGCAGGGAACAGCTGCAAGCAGACCTGGACAGGCTGGACAAGTGGGCAGAAAACAACAGGATGCAGTTCAACAAGGAGAAATGCAAAGTGCTGCACCTCGGGAGGAAAAATGTCCAGTACACCTAGAGCCTAGGGAATGACCTGCTGGGTGGCACAGAAGTGGAAAGGGATCTTGGAGTCCTAGTGGACTCCAAGATGAACATGAGTCGGCAGTGTGACGAAGCCATCAAAAAAGCCAATGGCACTTTATTGTGCATCAGCAGATGCATGACGAATAGGTCCAAGGAGGTGATACTTCCTCTCTATCGGGCGCTGGTCAGACCGCAGTTGGAGTACTGCGTGCAATTCTGGGCGCCACACTTCAAGAAGGATGCGGATAACCTGAAGAGGGTCCAGAGAAGGGCCACTCGTATGGTCAAGGGCCTGCAGACCAAGCCCTACGAGGAGAGACTAGAGAACCTGGACCTTTTCAGCCTCCGCAAGACAAGGTTGAGAGGCGACCTTGTGGCTGCCTATAAGTTCATCACGGGGGCACAGAAGGGAATTGGTGAGTATTTATTCACCAAGGCGCCCCCGGGGGTTACAAGAAACAATGGCCACAAGCTAGCAGAGAGCAGATTTAGATTGGACATTAGGAAGAACTTCTTCACAGTTCGAGTGACCAAGGTCTGGAACAGGCTCCCAAGGGAGGTGGTGCTCTCCCCTACCCTGGGGGTCTTCAAGAGGAGGTTAGATGAGTATCTAGCTGGGGTCATCTAGACCCAGCACTCTTTCCTGCTTATGCAGGGGGTCGGACTCGATGATCTATTGAGGTCCCTTCCGACCCTAACATCTATGAATCTATGAATCTATACCTAGATACTAACTCCTTTCACCATTTACTCTGATTTTGCCCATAAGCCTCCCAGAGCCTTGTTCTGTGGTGCTTCAATAGTTTATAAAGGAGAATAGAAGTTTTTATATGCAAAAGATATAATTGTAATTTAACTTGTAAAGTATAACTTGTAATTTTATAACTGAATTCATGTTTGAACTCTCACCATTCCCCCCTCCACAAATTTTGTCTTATGAGATACATTTATCTTGCTGAAGTTGCTATGTTCTCCTTTTACAAAATGCTAGTGAACCTATCTTCAGCTGATAAACATCAGCACTACTCCATTAGCTTCACTGTACTTTATTCATTATTATTATTTGACGAAATATTCATGACTTGTATAATAGTAGCACTTAGGAGCCCAGTCAGATATCCAAGGCCAGTTTTGTGAAGCACTTAAAAACTAAGTAACAAAAACATGGTTCCTCTGAGAATAATTTACAATGACATTATACACTGAGTTATTTTATAAATACAATAAGCAGATGGGAGAAGCAAAAGGTAGCAATGAGATTATGAACAGCATGTTAGGATCTGGTTACTAACTGCCAACTAACCATTGATATTTTTATATGAAAAGGAGTTCAGGAGTTTTAATTAAAGAAAGAAAAACCCAGAACAGGACACATAAATCTAATGCCATCATTTCAGGAATAACTTATGAAATAGTTTCTGTCACAGACTAGTTATACTTAAAATCCTACCATACATCTTGGACTTCAGTAATACACTTTCTTCTTCTGTTCATTTATTTTGTTTAAATATAATTTGGGGAAAAAAATATTATTTAAGAGGGTTTTTTTGGTTGTTTTTTTTTTTCTAGGAGTTTGGCTGATACACTTTTCACATCCAAGAAATGATATATAAAATAATGAAATTAAAAATCAAGTTTAAGTGCTGCTTGTTGAAAAGTATGTTATAATCAGATAGATAAATAGATAGATATTTCTATTTATGAATAGAAAGACAAATGCAAGAGTCAGGCTAGAAACAACACATTTGCCTATGAAGTATATTATACTTTTTCCCTTCAAGTTGCTATTTTTGATACTCTCTGAGATCTGGTCATGAAAATGTTCTAGTATACCTAATCTATCCCCAGGATTTACACATTTTGAGATTAACTTAATCCACATTTAGAATATAATTTAATTTAAAGGGGAAAATAAACTATACTAAAATTTTGGAGATTTGTATATTTAAATAGGATGCAGCTGCTGAGTACTGCTGAATACTGAAAGAGATAAAGAAAAAAACTTTCTGAAAAAGCAAAAAGGAATGTAGTCTTATGAAAAGGCAAGCACCTCTACCAAGTGGAAACCTTAATCATTGTGACAGCAGTCTCCTTGTGTCTTCTACTTCATAAACTCTTTAAATAGACTCTCTAATTAAATACCACAGGATTCTTTGGTTCTAACAAAATGACTAAAGGCAAACCAGCCTTCTTACAGTGATGAGTTCAACCACAAATCTATCAGACAACGTCTTCAGCAATTTTTCCTCCCAATTTATAGATGCATAATAGTTGAATTAATAGGGAATCTTTGAAAGACTACTGGACTTAGATTTAATTAAGGAGCACATGAACCACAGCACAGGAGCAGTGTAGTGCACAGTGTGAAATATAATTGTTAATGTAAAGGTTAATGAGTTAATTAGCTACATTTAAATGTTTAATTCAAATAAATGTTCATCCATTAACTATAACAGTCACCATTTTGTCTTCTTTATTTATGCAATGTAGGGTTTTCTTTCCCCAATATTCTTCTAAAGGTATGGAGAACAAAATATGCCAAATTGGCCATCAGAAAAAGAAGGTAATAGTCTAACTATAATCCTGACTTTTTATGACTAGCTATCATACAGTAAGCTGGATGAGGTTTAAGACACAGCCCAGAGCAAGATATTATGAATAAGTTGCACAGCTATAATTCTTCCTCCTTTTTCATAGATGGAAATAATTTTGTAGTAGTAAAGGCCAATAGTGAAGCCATCTCCATTGGCTCAGCTAGTCTGGCCAACAAGCAAGGAGTGGTGTGGTTGGATGAGAAAGAGAGATCAGAAGGATCTCTGCCATGGAAAGAGATTGTAGTATGTGGTGCTGGTAGGATGGGAAGAATATAATCACCAGACATCTTGGAACAAGATATGCATAACCAAGTATCCACATGATCTTTTTTTTTTTTAGTACTAGTCCATGCTTCCTCCTGTTTTTGCATTTTACCATTCTAGCAATAGGAGTTTATGTCTGGGACAGGAAACTTGTCAGTAAATTGCTTTGTACATTGTAGATGATAGTAAGGGTCTATTCTAAATATCTGAATCTACTTTGCATTATGAATCTACTCTTATTTTAAGTCATTATTTTTTAACTAGATTTAAGATATTTCAAAACAACTGTTTTTAACCCTTAATTTTATGTAGACTTGGGTCCATATGCAGACGTAGTTCTGACCTCAATACCAGTGTAAATCCAAAAGCTTTCTGTTTATATTCATATAACTAAGAACATTTTTTCACTTAGAAAGAGAAAAAAGAGATTAGACAGATGTCCAAAAGGCACCAGACCACCAAAGGTTAGTGCTGACTTAGTTAAGTAGCACTTGGAAGGGCTGGATGTATACACATCAGCCGGCCTGGATGACCTCCATCCACGGGTGCTGAAGGAATTGGCCAGTGTCATTACTGAGCCACTGGCATGGCTGTTTGAGCTCTCATGGTGCTCCAGCCAGGTCCCTGAGGACTGGAGAAAGGCCAATGTGGTGTCCATTTTCAAGAAGGGGAGAAGGGATGAGCTGGGTAACTTTAGGCCAGTCAGTCTTACCTCTATCGCTGGAAAAATACCAGAAAAAATCATCAAAGAGCACATTTGTGAAGGCCCAGTAGGGGAAATGATGCTGAAAGGATACCAGCATAGTTTCATCACACATAGATCCTGCCTGACAAACCTTATAGCCTTTTATGACCAGGTTACACACTACCTTGACACAGGAGCTGAGGCCGATATCATCTATCTGGATTTTAGGAAGGCCTTCAACACAGTTTTGCATTCTAGCCTCATAGGGAAGCTAACAGGCTGTGTAGTGGATGCCTACACAGTCAGGTGGGTGGCTAACTGGCTTAGGGACTGCACCCAGAAAGTGGTGGTGGATGGGTTGTTCTCATCCTGGAAGGAGGTGGGAAGTGGGATCCCACAGGGTTCGGTCAATGAACTGGTGTGCCCTGGGGGAGAGTGGGAGAAAGAACTCCAAATTACAAATGGGGACTCCCGGGGATGAGAAACCGCCTGAGGAAAAGAAAATGAAAATGGAAAGTAAACAAAGAAAGTACTCACCTGCAGCGGGACCTGCGATGTAGCGGAAGGAAGAGAAGGAACCCACGTGGTTCATGAGTCACACTTTTTTACAGCTGAGACCAGCTGGTGACATCATCGGCAATCACTGGCTGGTGGGAATAAAACGAACCACGGGTGAAGCCGGCTGAGGGAGACAAGAGCCGGTGAAGGCACCAACACTGAGTGCCTCCCAGGAGTCCCTTCAGGAAAAAAAAAAAGCCTGTAGAAGTGGCTCCTTATGCCGACAGCAGTGTCAGAGGGAGCAGGGAGCCAGAGGTAGCTCCTTACTCCAGCAGCTGCATCAGAGGGAGCAGGGAGCTAGACGCTGCTCCTGACACCAGTGACTGTGAGAGAAGGAAAGCGAAGCCTGAATAGGACCCTGATGCTGGCATCAGCAACGAAAGGACTGGAGAGCCAGATGTTGCTCTCTACACCATAACAGGTGGGATCGTCAAGGGCACCGGGAAGGTGGAAGAGACGTTCCCACCGGAAGACGCTGGATGAGGGCAGCATGAAGGGTGCTGAAGTGAGATTATGAGAAACAGTGTGCCGACTCTGGGTGCGAGAAGTAACCAGGCATCCCTGGAGGTGCTGTGAGGCGCCCGATGGGAGAAACAAGAAGCAGGGCTATAATCCAGAGAAGGTTGGGTAAAGGGGGAGATGACCCAGGTGAGAAAACACGGGTTACCCCAGCCACACATAGGTTTTAGCCCCATGACAGACCCTTAGAGAGTCAGGTACTGGTACCCTGGCAGAAGGGCTCGGGTGGGGATCGTGCAGGTCCCTCAAAACAATTGTGTTTTTTTTTTCTTTTTGGTTGGTCTTTGTGTTTCCCCCTTTTTGGAGGGGTTGAGGAGTAGGACCAGGTGACGCAGGTGGGATAACAGTAACAGAGCTCTTTTGAGCCCTATCTTTGCTTGGGATCTGGGTCCAGCTTCATGTCCTGGGGGAAGGGGAGTCGGCCCTATGACCCGGGTTAAATACCACGGGCAATCTGGGATTCTTCAAGTGGGTCACCCTTCGGGAACTAATACTTTGGATGAGAGAGGGCTATCCAGACCAACATAACTGTGGGCACAACGGTGTCAGGAGTATGGGCAGAAAAAAACACAGTGATCCGCTGAGGCTTGGTGTGAGGCTGGGGTGTAGGGGAGGTGAAGCCCTGTAGATGACTGCCTGAAGGACCACACGCCACCGAGGGATCCAAGTGGTCAGACCCCCCACTGATAAAACATTCAAAGTCATGGCAGGCAAGATTGGGGAAGACCGCTCTGGGAGCAAACATCTACTCGACAGCCTGCAGGAGATGGTAAGGTAAACATCACCAGCTATCCGGGCCAAGGCCGCACGTGACTGGATGTTCAAGGCCAGGTGGACACATGGTGTTATTTAATATCTTCATCAGTGATTTGGAAAAGGGTGTGGAGAGCACCCTCTCCAAGTTCGCAGATGATACCAGGTTACGGGGCAAATTTAAAACACCGGAGGGTAGGGAGCGGATACAGGCCAATCTGGACAGGTTGGGTCAATGGGCAGAACAAAACAGGATGCAATTCAACAAAGACAAATGCAAGGTACTCCACCTAGGGAGGAGGAATCCCCAGAACACCTATAGATTGGGGGATGACCTCCTCAGCATCTTAGTGGCTGAGAGGGATCTTGGAGTCATAGTTGACTCCAAGATGAATATGAGCTGGCAGTGTAATGAGGCCATCAACAAAGCCAATCACACCTTGTTGTGTATTAGCAGATGCATGACCAACAGATCAAGGGAGGTGATGCTCCCCCTCTATGTGGCATTAGTCAGGCCGCAGTTGGAGTACTGTGTCCAGTTTTGGGTGCTGCACTTCAAAAGGGACATGGAGAATCTGGAGAGGGTTCAAAGAAGGCCCACTCACATGATTAGTGGCCTCTGTGAAAGACCCTATGAGGAGAGGTTGAGAGATCTGGAGCTCTTCAGCCTTTACAAAAGATGGCTGAGGGGTGACCTTGTAGCTGCCTACAAGTTTATCAGGGGAGGACAGCAGGGAATTGGGGATATGCTGTTTACCAGAGCACCCTAGGGAGTAACTAGGAATAATGGGTGCAAACTAGTGGAGAGTAGATTTAGGTTAGGCATTAGGAAGAAATTTTTTACAGTAAGGGTGGTCAGAATCTCACCTGGGCTTCCAAGAGAGGTGTTACTATTACCTAACTTGGAGGTCTTCAACAGGAGGCTTGACAATCACCTGGATGGGGTCGTCTGATCTCGGTCCTATTTCCTACCAGGGGCAGGGGGTCAGACATGATGATCCATTGGGTCCCTTCCGACTCTATAATCTATGAATCTATGAATGGCACCCCTTATGGAGCAACCTCCCTGACCAGGATCTGTCTTCATATCCCCTCTGGATCAAGGAATGCGAATTCTGGGAAGTCACGATAAGATCCTTGTCCCAAGCCCCACTTGTGAACCTGCTGGCTTTGAACTACCATGGCGAGAGTGGTCCCTGCTAAATAGGTTTAGGACAGGCCAAGGCAAACAACCTTTACTGCTGGGCCCTGCACAGCCAACCTTCACCTCTGGGGCCTCAGTGCTAACCCATTATGCACTCGTGGAGAGATACAAACAATGTCACACATCATCAAGGAGCATCTCCTCTATAAACTAAGAGATGGATTCATAACTTTGAAATCAGCTAATTAGGCTATTGCTTGGCTTTGCAGATTTGCATTTGTTAAATAAATAAATAAGTCTCTGGCTCCCAGATCACTCTCAGATCCTTTTCCTTAATCCCTCCTCAGATGGCCTAACACCAGCCATTGTCATCCCAGGCTGCACTCTCCTTGACCCCTTTCTCTTGTCTGTGGCCATACAAGGATCTTCAGCCTCTCTTAGGCCCTGGCCCTGCCTCAGGCCAGTGAAGAACTCCAGGGTCTTCTGGCTCTGGCAGTCTCTTCCCTGGTTTCTTTCACCCTTTGGCCTCTCCTGGGCCCTGGGCCTGCACAGGCCAGTTGAGATTCCCAGGGTCAGATCTCCCGCTTCAGCCTTCTTTTCTCTGTGGGTCCAACTGCTCAGGCCCCTCCATAGATCATTTCCTCTCTCTGGGATCTCCTAGAAATCTCCATAGGTCTTTCTTAATGCAGCTCCTTCCTTCTCAGGGGGCTCACCCAGACCCTTCACTAGGTCTCCGAAACCCTCCCAAACACTAGGTCTCCCAACCACTCTTTCCGGGATTATCTGGCCCTTCATTAGTCCCACAGACTTTCAGTTCCTCTCCAGGGCTCATCTGGTTTCTCACTAGACTCCTGTGTACTCAGTCCCTCTCTCCCAGTTCTCACCTGGCCTTCAATAGGCTCCTGTGCACTCAGCCCCTCTCTGGGTCCCCAGGAATCTCCTTCATCCCCTTCGTTCCTACCCAAACCTCCAGATGTTATTCTCCTTGCTGGCATTCAGCAATGACAGACTTCCTGCTGGGTGATGCTCCTTTACCAGCTCCTAAGATGTTACTATAAGCCCTGCTCCTCAGAGTCTGGGCTTACACCCTACCTATATCCAGCTCTCTTCCAACCAGGTGACTCCCTTGATCAGGCCTAGCCTCTCCAGCCAGCCCCCTGGGCCAGCTGACTCTGTAATTAGCCCAGACCCTTACCTGTTAGTGGCTCAGTAGGTTGCATGACCCCTTAAAGTGGCAGGGACATCAAGTTCCCTGCCACAAGCTGGAACTGTTTAAGCCAGCCAGAATGGCACACCTGGGATCTACCTCACTGGTCCGGTTATAACTATGCTTGTGACTGTAATTACTGTGTGAATATGGTTATTAATAAATAACATGGTCGTTCAATTTCCAACAGTATACGCATTATCATTCCCCACATTCCCCAGAGTGTACTCACTTCAGGAATTATTTTAAAAGATGTGAATATTAGCCCAGACTAATTCATAAAACATATGCCTGAATATAAGTAATGCTCACTTGTTTAACTAAAGTTCCCAATAAAATCACATTTAAGTTTTCTGTGACTATTATGTATTACACAGCATGTCTGGTCAATTCTAATGGATAATAGTTGAATGCTTGCATTATGTAACTGAACTAAATTGATACTGCATGTTCTATTATATAAAGACATACCTCACTTCATTATGAGGTCCCAATGTTTTTATTATTTAGTTCAAGGTTTATTCTTGAGCAGCTACATTTTTCACAGGATATCCTATTTTGTTGTCTATGGCAAAAAAGCACATGCCTAAAGGATAACTGTAGGCCTATCCTTATTTTGGACAGTACTTATGCAGGTACTTAAGAGCCATTAACTGAAATGGAATTTAAGAATATGCAAATTACAAGACCTTTCATACCACCCTAAAAGAGGATGCTTTTCTGAATTGAGGCCCTTAGTGGTAACAAATCACTTGGTTATCTCAGATTATTTGTTTTATCTCAATATATAGCTGAAGTGCCAAGCCAGAGTCTCTAATGATCATAGCAACATTCCAAAAATGTGTTTCTTTTCATGCTATGGTGGAGTTTTAAAGTGATGATGAGAATTTGGTCTTTTAGGTCATCCAGTCCTTGTGCGTGTGTTAACAGTAGGAGAAGAACTGATAACAAAGAAGTGAAAATCTATGATCTCCTGAAATACTCGAAGTTTGCTTTTATACTTTTAACACAAGTACAACAACAGAATTTTACTCCTAAGCACAAAAAAATTTAATGTGGAATTTATCCTGAAGTGTTACTAATGGTAAGCGTGAATTAGTATGTATCAATGTGTTCTCTTCAGTTATTGTTATGTTTACAAATCTGTCATGTGTTAACCTCCTGCTGTATGCCAGTGGTTAATTTGCAGTTAGAATATTTCTGGCTGGGTCTCTAATGTAATTTATCCTTATTAGAGCTACTACAACTGGCTTTTTAGCAGTTTTGTCTTTATACAACATGTTATGACATTTATCTGACTGACACAGCTACAAGTTAACTACAACTTTCTATTTCCAGTTAATCTTCTAATATGAATAGATTTAGTAATGTGCCTATATTGAAATCAAGAGGAAGCAGAACTGGCTCCTGACTCATTATGACATGGAACTATACCATAAAATTATGTTTTCTGTTCTTTCATTTTCCTTATTATTTTATTGACCTATTTATATCCTTTTACAAGAACCATAATTTATTTAGCACAGAATTATCTTAATTATATATGTTTGCTTATCCTACTATCTTTTTATTATTTGGTCCCACTTTTATCCTCATTCCAATAATGTGATACAGTTTACAGTGCACACTAAATTACAAGGGTATTCAGAGGAAGCAAGGACTTAGTATGTTGTCCTGTGGGGCCAGGCCAACTCTCAGGATCTCAAAATTGCATTGTTAGATGGGAGGGTGTGATGCAATTGCACATATACACAAACAAAAATCAGTTAGGTGCATACGCACACCAGGCACATACACACACACTACCAACTCAAGCACATACACATTCAAGATTACCAGTCTAAGCACATGCATACCTATCACCAATTCAAGCACATGTGCACTATACACACCAAATCTAGACAAAATCAGTTGTCAATGCCCACACACCCAATACACATACATGGATCACTAATCCATATATCATGCACACGATGAGATAGATAGATAGATAGATAGATAGATAGATAGATAGATAGATAGATAGATAGATAGATAGATAGATAGATAGATATTTGCCATTTCACACACACACCACACACCTACACATACACACAGGTGAGTTTCTAACTCGGGTGGTGTGTTGTATATGTGTGTGCTTGGAGTACTTGGTATACCTAGTGTGATCATGGGAGGGGGAGTCAAGGGTCAAAGATTTCGAGAAGGAGGGGAAGGTGGAAGATGGATGGGGTTAAGAGTAGAAATGGAAAAATAAGAGATTGGAAGTGCCAGGAGTGAAAGTTGCCAGGGCTGGGATTAGAACCAGCAGACTGGAGGGGAGCTGGGGTTACTTGAGGTCAATGGGGCTCGGGGTAATTTAAGGTTAATTGGTGCTAATTGATTAAAGGAAAATGCTCAAAGACATCAGACCAGAGAAGTGATGCGAGGGAAAAGCCAGCACAGAGGCTGGGGCCAGAACCGGAGCTGCAGAGGAACTGAAAGGTACTGGAAAAAGGAAACTGGGACTGGGGGGAACTGGAGGGGCTGGGGGGAAATGGGAAACCTGCACGGATGCTGGGAACTGCTGCAGTAGCCAGAGAGAGGCTCCAGGTGCTGGGAGCTGTTGTGGGAACCAGAGGGGCTGTGGGTGCTGGGAGAGTGGCTGCAGGGAGTGGAGAAATTGGTCAGGTTTGCAGGAGCCAGAGAGGCTTGAGGTGCCAGGAGAGGGGTTGCAGGTGCTGGGAGCTGCTGTGGGAGCCAGAGGGAGGTTCTGGGTGCCAGGAGAAGGGTTCTGGGTAGCTGGGGGAAGCTGGAGAATGGAGAGAGAGGCAGGAAAGATCAAGGAGAGAAGGCAGAGGCACAAGCAGGAATGGAGAGAGCGAGAGATCGGGGGAAGGCAATGGTGGCGGGACACAAATGGGGAACAGAGAGAGACAGGGAAGATCAGGGAGAGGCTGCAGAGAAAGAGACAGAGATCGAGGAGAAGGCAAAGTTGGTGAGACACAAAATGGAAAGCCAGGGGGTAGAGGAAAAGGGAGGCAGAGAGGCAATGGAGCAGAAGTGAAGGGTGGTGAAAGCTGGGATTTGGAGGAAAGTAGAGCCGAGGTTTGGAGGAGAACCAGGATGACAGAGAGAGAGAGGGACAGAATGAAGATCAGAGGGGCAGAGAGCAGAGATTGGAGCAGGTTCAGGAGGTCAGTAAGACAAAAACCCAACCTGGGGTTCCAAAATAACAGGTTTATTAAACAGACAATGCACGACACAGCCCGCAAAGTTTTTGGTTCACAAACACTCACACATATGCAAACAACGGTAGCAGGAGTCAAAGGGCTTTGGTAGAGAGACTGAAGTCTGGGAAGAAAGAGACAGGGTTCAAGTTAGAGGAGGGAATGTACGGGTAATATCTATGTTTCCCAGGCTGAGAGTTGATCCTTGATGGCCAGTCAGGGTCTCCTTCAGCAAGATGTTGTCTAGAAGGGGTCGGCAGGGCCTCTGGGGTGGATAGGTGGTGTAACGTGGAGCTGGTCTGATCTGGATGGAAATGGCATTCCCACTGGGTCTGTTTTCATTACCCCTCTTTATAGGGGCAGACCTCGTATGACCCTAGAGGCAGGGAAGGGTCAGCCCTGGTGTACTGAGCATGTGTACTCCAGGTGAGGAGGTGCAGTTTCAGGTGTCTGTGCTTCAATGGTGGGTTGGCTGATTTCTGCAGCAGCCTTTGTATTTCAAATTTCTGTTCTGCTCCTGGGTGAGGTCCATGGTTCCTGGGTGAGTCAGTGCAAGGCAATGGTCTGGTCGTTGAGTTGATGGTCCAGTCATTGAGTTGATCATTCAGTAGAGACCTGCTACCATTGTACCTCAGGCACCCTCATTCATTCCCATTCATTCAGGAACCAGATTACATGAGACTAATTAGACATGAGTCACACTTACAACATAGGTTACACCTGAGCAGAGGACACAAGATGGAGGCTTGACATACAAAATGGAAACTTGACATTACTTAACATGACTAATGATAACTTGCACATGTAGGCCTACATTATATAGTATCGATTAAAAAAAGAAAAACAGTAAAAATCAATATAAACATAATAATGATACAATATTAAACAGTGGATATCCATATCAAAATAGCAGGGCACTTATTTGCAAAGAAGGAGAGAGGGGAAAAAGAAAAAACAACTTGCTACTAAAATAAAATGCTAAAGATAATCCTATGTCTTAGCTTACTTGTATTTATCTATAGGGAATAGAGAGAGAAAGAAACAGTCAGAAATAATTGTGGAAGGGAAGGGAAGGGAATGCATTTCTATATATTAAAAAAAAAGAAAAGAAAACGGGGGGGGGGGGGGTGTTACAAGTATCCTTTCAAATCTGCATTCATTCTTCATTTCAAAAGGGAAAAAAGTGTTATTGTAGCTCCCCCTTGAAAACAGATCCTTTAAAAAGTGACAAACTTAAGTCTCTGTCTGCCAACTTCTATGTTCTCTAAAACAAGCATTCTGCTTAGAGATGGTAGAGGAAAACACCAGTAAACACTAGAATTGGAGAAGTCTGAATCTTGCTTTTGAATATATGTGCCATCCCCATTAAGAATGTTAAATAAATCTTAAGTTATTATAACTAGTATTTATCATTTATTCAAAGTTCCCATGTTATTGTAAATTTCTAGAAGGGGCATATAGTTTCTAGGGAAGACAGTCCCCACTGTGAGGAGCTTACCCTCAGAAGAACTGTTAATTCCTGATAATCATACTCCCTTTATCTACAATAGTTGCAGCATAAGCAAAGGCAGCTCAAGCTTTCCATGCAACTCCACCATTCCCATTTTGTTGCAATCATTGCAGGGATAAGAGTATAATTCAGACTCCTGGCCTTTTCATTTTTCAACATTCTGATAATGTATGGTGAACTTCATCATGGCATATGGTGGAACAGCTGAATGACTAGTGCACTATAATAACACATTTTACACTTTTTTACTTCAGACCAAGAATAGTACCAGTCTGAACCTTGCAACCTCAAAATAGCCCCTGATATACCACCTCTGTGCTATTTCATAAAATAGTCAGAAAGCTAGTAAGTGAAAAAGGTATTCAGAATGTTTTTCCCTCTTCATTTTTGATATAAGAAAGGAATAGTTTTAGGCATGGGGAAACTGTTTTAATTATCTGGTCGCAATAGCTATCTGGTCAAAAGTTGTCTCCTCATAGGATCCTAGAAAAGTAGGGTGGGAAGAGACCTAGTCAGGCTACCTGGCCAAGGTGGGATCAGCCATGACTAAACCTAAGATACAAAAATTGTTGAGCCCAAGATACGAAATTGATACATAGGTAAGTTTGCCCTTGTTTTTTATGTGGGTGGTTCTATGATTCTAGGAGATGTATATGCCTCAGCTGTGAGTATAATGCCTAAATTTAATATTTCCAAATTTTGAGTAAGTGTATGTCCATCTCTACGTCAAATGATACCTAGAGATGGACGCATCTGATATGAGTGCATAATGATATGCATATGAATGCATGTTTGATATGAATATGCATAATGTGTAGGTGAAGGATATTCAGTCTAAAAAGTGTTAATGTGGCATGCTCAGCAGATTAGCATAGTAATGATATATCAGGGAATCACTAAATCATTATGATGATTTGAAAGCAATCTATTAACAAAGCGATATGCCTGTATGGCCTTGTGTGTGTGTGTCAGAATATAAGATCAACCAAAAGCATTCTTCAGTAGTTATGGAAGCAGCTTATGTAAAATATTACATTTTATAGATAAAGGGTCAAATGCATGTTTCTTTATGGTAGAAAATAAAGAAGATTGAAAATGTAATGGTTTAATTATTAAACACTTATGCCCTTAGTATTAGTCACGAAAAAAAAATGCTTTCTTCTCCAAAAAAAGTGTTGTAGAACCTTTAGCAAGCAACAATTTATAAAGATTCCCAGGTCACATTTTGTTATGCAAGGAGATCCTATCAGTGAAGAAAATGGGGCTATAATATAAGGATAAAAAAGAAAGAATAGTCTAGAGTTACTAATTTATGTAATAAAAAATGTATAGTTTGATACTGTATTCTGATGCCAGCATATTCATTTAAGCTCAGAACCTGAAAACCTGAAAATAGCTAAAGTAAACTAGCCTGGGCATACTAATAAAGTTAAAGACATGCATAACTTGAGAGGATTGATCTTCCATTGAACTTTACTATGCTGTTGTCAGTTTTTGCCTTTGTATGGAACTCTGTGCCCCCTTTTTGCATCTTGCCTTAGTCAAGAAATATTGACCATTGCTACCCATGGTGTGTAAATAGCAGGGGTGTGTGAAATGGGCTGTATTCAATTCGGATTTGATTCAGCTCAATCAAAAACTGAAGATCCAATGCTGATTCATAGAATCAGCAGTTAGGCCATAGACACAGATGTAATGTTTTTTCTACATAACTCAAGGTACCAGGCGTGGCTCATGAATGCTGTGATGCTGGGGCAGATGGAGCATCCCACAGCACAGGGGGTCCCTGCATGCTCAGCAGTGAACTCAGAAGTGGACCAGAAGTATTTCTGATCCACTTCCAGTTCTGCTGCTGAATGGACTGGGGACCCCCCCCCCCACACACACACCCCCGCCACACTCCTGTGGGATGCTCCATCTGCCCCACTGTTGCAACACTGATGAGCCGCCTGGTACCTTGAGGTATGTAGAAAAAACATTTAAAGCTGTGTCTATGTCTGAATCACCAACTCTTTCTGAATCTCTCTGAATCATTTCAGAGGGTTCCAATTTGATTTGGAGAGATTAAAGGGTCTCTTGATTCAATTCAGATTTGGAGATTTGGCCACTGAATCAGGCTGAATCTCCGCTGCATTGAATCAGGGACTGAAGCTTTACACAGTCCTAGTAAATAGCTATATGTATGCAATCCATGGTTGTTGGCATGCTGTACATACCTTTAGGGAAGTCTTCCCACAAGCTCCCCTCATCCCCTCCCCTCAGTACTCTTGCCTTCCATGTTGTGATAGAACAAACCAACAGGGAAGGCTGCCTACAGGTGAGGAGACCTTCAGGAGTTGTACCCTTGTCTGGGCTAGAACCCTCTTGGCCTCATCCCACTTTTACTATAGATGTGCCCTCTAGCTTGGACCCCACTATTCAGGGCCACAAACTCTGGGCTCAGTGGGCATGCCCTTGGGCTTGAGGACCTATTGCCCCAAGTATTTCCACTACCTTTCAGTCCCTGATGGGCTTTGCACTTCTGGGCTCAGAACTTATTCCCGAATCTCATCTTCTGTGTTCTGAATTATGTTTGAAATTTGGGGTGTCTCCCAAGCACTCCACTTAGTGGCCTCTGCCTCCCCTACAGCCACAACCTGGAACACCATGAATAAAAATAATCAAACCCATAGACGCTTGCTTGGCTCAGAAGACAAATGGCCCACCTAGGTTTGCCTCAACTTGGGACAGTGTTCTTCAAGCCACAAAAAAACAAACAAACAAAAAAAAAATAGAAGAAAAGAACAAAACAAAAAAAGAAGGTTCCATATCTCATCCCAATACAGAATCTCCTCCCCCCCACTCAACTCCTCCCTGCAAAAGGGACTAGGACCCTCTTCTTAACCTGATTCTTCCCTTCCATAAACTCATGCTATATAGGTAACAGTTAAAGCTCATTCTATTGTGGTCCATAGTAACTTCCCATATTGCTACTGTTTACCTAGTAGTTTCTTTAGTATATACTTAATGTGTATGTCTACATGTTTAATTAATACACATGAATAAACTGCAGAGAAATTTGCTCCACAGTAAGCTACTCCCAGGTGCAGCATCTACACATGTGCCTGAGACAACAGCAAATTGAGCCAGGGAGGAGCAGTAAGTTTAAGCCAAGGCTGCATCTGCCTCACTCTGCCCTGCTGTAGTAGCCAAGGGAAGCTCTAGGCTCTGGCCACAAGTTTCTGGGTGCCAGGCCCAGGCTGGCAGGGGGCACAGAGGTCAGCCCCAGGCTCTTGCTGATAGCAGCAGTGTAGTCCAGATTTTGGGAACAGCCCTGGGCTAGCAGAGAACAAGGTGGGGCTCAGGCCCAAAGAGGTGGCTGTGTTGAGCAGCAAAGGAGCTGCCTGGCCCATGAGGCTCCTGTAGCTGCTCAGCTACATAGCTAGGCAGCAGGCCACCCTGCTGGCTGGGCTGACCAGGAGCAATTTATTCTTGGGTCAGTGTCTACATGTGTGTTGCTGTTCCATAAATAACCCCGAGTTATTTACAAGTACTATCCTGCAGCCTAATAGCCCTGTATGTGTAGATAGAAGATGTTTACTGCAGAGCTAATTAGTCTACTTCGCAGTAAACGTCTCGCCCAATGAGAAATAAATGCCCTAGTTAAGCTACAGTGTGAACTTTGGCAAGGGTGTTTTATGTCTTTACTTGGTATCATACTTGATAAATGAAAAAAACAAACAAACTATGAGATGGAGTTAACAGAAACAATGCTCTGAAATTACCATGTACCAGTTATTGTTGGGAATTTTGTTTTCATAGTGGGCCAGCTTCACTAGTGGGCTTGGAGAGATGGGCTTGTCTTGATGGTTAGAACACACTGCTGGTAAATTAGAAATGCAGACAAAAGCCCTATCTGGGTGAGTGGAGACAGAAACTGGGTCTTTCATTCCTTGGACATGTGCTGCTAAGCTAACAGGTGGGAGGTACTTCCTCCATTTTACTTTTGTCCGGAGTGTGTATAGACTAATTCTCCTGTAGCAAAATGGAATCCCAGCTTTTTTGTAAGTGCCAAAAAAATCAGTTATGCATGGCTTAGGCAAAAAAAAGAAAAGAAAAAGGACAGCTGACTCCATGTGGGAGCAAAGGTTAGGTAAAGGTTTTTGCATCTCCCTTTCTATGTCCTCTGTAATCTAACCCTGTGTGTGTTTTTGTTGGTCCCTGTGACAATTATATTTTCAAGTTCATGACTTGTGTTCCAAGTCTTAGGTATACTTTATAATATCAGTTCCAAACCAGGCAGGAAGATAATTAGATAAATGCAATGAACCAGCTCGATGTTTTTGTTGTTGTTGATGATTTAAGATTGCCAATATCATAACAAATTGGCATAAATACCTAAAAGCATTAGGTATTTCTTAATGTATCTCCACCAAGCATAACACTCTATTATGACTGTTTTTTTTTCCTTGTTCATGAGAATAAGCCTGCCAGATCACTACTAAATGCAGTAAGAAGCATTTGAATATGTAGTAAATATTATTACTATTACTCTACTAAATGCAGTAAGAAGCATCTTGAATATGAATATGTTAAGTGTTAATAATGTTCTAAATTATGCAAGAGGCCTTAAATAAGGAATGTTGTGTTCACCTGCAGGTTACTGGTCATAAAGCATGGCAAAATCAGTTCAAACAACTTACATTAATTATAACTCACAAACATTACTTTTTGTGCCAAGTTGATAATTGAGGCAGTTTATTTTCCATGAAGTGCAACAGCAGCTGTGGGCTATAATAGAGAGTCATCTTTGCATTTTTCATTGTTTTTCAGTAATTGACTAATTTTCTTCCTCATACTTCTAAAAAAACTACTAAAACATACTAAAAAAAAAAAACAAAACCTAAAAATGTTTTAGGTACATGTCCTAAATTAACTCTTTATCAACTCTGTAAGAACTTTTTCTTTTTTAAGTTTTCAATATTTTTACCTTCTTCCAAGAAAAATCCCCACATGTAGCATGCATAATAAAATTTGCATATGAGCTTGAATCAGTCATGAATTCTATTAGTTGAATTCCAGATACAAAATTTCAAAGTGATCTGGACAATTTCCAAGGCATCTAAGCATTCATGTTTATCATATCATATCATTAGTCCATGCATATATACATATATTCATGCACATATACATATACACACAGAAAATATTGCTTATACACACAGACATATATAAAGATGTAGAAATGAAATCCCTACCTCTATTTAAGCAATATTTGCTTATAATAATATATATATATTGCTTATATAGAGGTAGGGATTTCATTTCTACATCCACTAAAAGATGTGGTAAGACATCTGGCCTTGCACCTTGGGCAAAGAACATTTAGACCAGATGGAGGTACAAAGGGTAGCCGAGGAAGATCCATCCTTAGAGACCTGCCATATTCATGGGCCCTGCCAGCCCTTTACTTGGCTGTAACATGGCTGGGGCTTCCATTTTGAAAGTGGAGCAAAGCAAGCTCCCCAGGCCTCTAATTGGCTGAGGGACACCACAAGTCCCACCCCACCCAGGCAAGGACTGAAAGCCCTAGCTGGAGCTGCTTGGCTTGTTAATTCAGTAATTATCACTCTCTTGAAGAGACAGAGGGTGATAATTACGGAGTAAACAAACAGCTTTGCTCTGCTCTGGCTGTCATCCCACCCCCCCTCTCCAACCTTTTCAGGAAAAGGGGACTTTTGGCGGGCTTCTCCCTGACCCCCTTCCACCCTTCCCCTTCTGCAGATAAAGATATGGGAACTTTTCCTGCCTCTCTGTCCCCCTACCCCTGCTTCAAGAAATGGGCAGTGCACCTTTTTTCCCCTCTTTGCTCCCTTCCCCTCCCCTGCTCCCTTCTAGGAGACAGCTTTTGCTGCTCTTTGCTAACTTTTTGAACATAGCTGGTTTCCCGTGCTTGTTCACAGGGAACTGACTATTTCAGAGAAGACTGCCAATTACACAATTTCTGTAAAATCATGTATTTGGTAGGTCCCTAGCCATCCTGCTTCATACCAGGGAACTGAGAATAAAGAATAAGAATTTATCCAAATATGTCAGTCTTGTAGAAAGTAACATTTCCAGATTTGGTTCAGAATAGATGTATCAAAACTCCAGTTTATCTTTTTGAATTACTCTTGCAGTGGTTTACTTCCATTGGACTTCAGTACAAATGCTTCAGTTTACATGGTCCAATTTTTCTGTTAAAGTGGTAAAAAGCTAGCTGGTGGGTAGAATCCATTCTGTTTTTTGTTTTTTTTATCTTATTCATTTCTCTCATAGAATTGTGTTTAAATAAACACTGGGCTTTCCTTGAAAAAACAGACTGGAAAACTCTGATATCTGCTGGAAGTAGCTATTCTAAAGGGTGTAGTCCAGATGGTGCCTGTTATGAAAAGACTGTGCCAAGATAACACCTATATTAGGGCTGTGTGAAACAGCACTGTTTCATTTCAACTTCCATTTCACCATTTCGAAGGGACATTGTTTTGGTTCAACATTTTGTTTTGTTTCAAAGTACTTTCCATTTCATTTAATCAAAACTGTTTTGCTGTTTCAATACGTTTTGACATTTCAACCACAGGCTATAATGGGGGGTGGGGGGATCATGAAAATGCCTATAACTTTGCCATTTACTTCCTGATTTAAACAAAAGCAGCAGGGAGGCATCTGCTGAGGCCACAGAGCCTGTTAAGTTTGAAGGAGACAGGTATAGGCATTTCTGGGAAACTGCACCTCAAACTGTTCAGAACAAACCTCATATAACTTGTAAGTGTGAAGGCACAGTGGGGATGTGAAAACAACAGGCATGGTAGCCCTTGCTGAGACCACAAAGTCTTCCATGTTTCAAGGAGATAGGTGCAGGGGTTTCTGGGAAACGGCACCTTAAGCTGCTGACAAGCAAAACTCATGACAAGTGTGACTGTGTGTGTGTGTGTGTGTGTGTGTGTGTGTGTGTGTGTGTGTGTGTGTGTGTGTGTGTGTGTAAGGCACAGCAGGGTGAAAACAGGAGGCATGGTAGCCCCAGCTGAGTCCATGAATCCTGCCAGATTTCAAGGAGATAGGTGCAAGGGTTTCTGGGACACTGTACCTCAAACTACTGATGAGCAAAACTCGTGACATTTGTGACTTTGTGTGTGTGTTAAGGTATGCCCTCACTGGTGCTGAGGCCTCTACACAACATGGTAGTGTGTCCCAATGAGGTCTCCTCCCCCCCTACAGCCTCAGCTTGGTCCACCATTTAAATTAACAACAGGTAAGTAAGTAGTACAGTAGCACTACCATCTCAGGCAGACAAACTGTCACAGAACCTTTCTTTCCTTTCCTGCAGGAGCTTCTTCTCTAGCAGCTGTCCGAGAACTCTCCCTGCCAGCCCCAGCCCTGGGGCTTACATGTGTCCAGGGCCCTGCCTCCTTCTGCTCAACTGACTGGAGACAGGTGCTAGGGGTGTAGATTGTAGTCATGTTGGTCTAAGGACATGGTACTGGCAGACAAGATTCTTTGGGTCAATCTGATATCTTTTAGTAGGCCACCTGAATATTTGGAGCAATATCTCTTCGCAAGCTTTCAGGTTGAAAAACCCTTCAGCAGACTGAGGAAGCATCTACAATTTGTGTGTGTGATCATCCTGGATGGAAGGAATAATAAAGAAACCAGAGGTTGGCATGAAATGCAGGCAAGAAAGCGAGTCAGTGGAAATAGAGGTGTCAGGGGGTGAGGGACAGGCGTGGCCAGTCCAACCATTAGGTGAACAAGGCAGTCACCTAAGGCATCAAAATTTGGGGGGACGCCAAAATTATATGCAGAACAAAATAACAGGAACATTCTAAACAATAGCCCTGGCCAGCCATGGCTCCATCTTGGACTGGCCTTGACCCCATCCCTGCTAGTGCCCCTCACTCCCCACCTGTAGCCCCTTTCCCCAGGCGGGTGGTGCCCCTCACTCCTGCCCAGCACGTCCTCTCCACGGGGTCAGAGCCGGAGCCAAAGTCAGGCTAGCACTGGGACCAGTCTCAGGGCTGCTCTACCCACCAAGCTATAAAAATTCATTCTAGACTTCTTATTTTCCTCTATATTGGAAGTGGTGGGGGCAACGAGGTACGCAGTTTACCTAGGGCACCAATTACCCTTGGACCGGCCCTGGGACAGTCTGGGGTGGAGCGGGGGAGGGGAATGTAGCAGAGGAGGTAAAAGTGAAGAGGTACTTGAGGAGTCAGATATCCGGCTGGTTGTAGGTGTGTCAGAATCCCAATGTCTATATTGAGTTCATGAGTTTCTGTACCTAGGAGGTTGATGAAGTGCAGTTTATAGGCTCATCTGTAAAAAGTGATTTGTAAATTCAAATAAGCACTGAACCTCACTTACATCATCACCAGAGGCCAACTTCCTACAGCCTAAAACACATCAAATGGATCCAGGCCATGCCGTGACAAAACATTCAAAACCTGCCAACAATATCTCCAGTATGGAGATATCTTCACAATACATATCTCCATCAGGGCACCAAGTGGAGATCTGCCCATTTGTCCCACAGCATCTTGCCCCACTTGATGCTCTGGTGGAAGTAGCCTGCCACCTTCCTACATTTTCAATGAGCTTGCTGGTGGTGCTGGCGCTGTCACCAGCAATGAGGTGCAACTTGTGTGCCACACAGAGGATGCCAACAAAGTTGGCATTATGGACCACCTTGACTATTTTGGCTCCACTGTCAATGACCGTGAACCCGTGGGTGAGCTCGCCCTGCTCAATGAGCCACACCTGCACCAAGAGGTTCATGGCCCCTGTAATGGGGCACCAAGTCTGCCCTATCACAGAACTCTGGGGGAGTGAAGGAAAACAGAAAACTTACCTTAGCAACCAGCCCAAAGAGAGAAAGGGGTGGGGATACCTGGATGGAGGAGAGAGAGACCTGGATGAAAACAAAAACAAAAGCAGAATGTGCTTGGGGGGGGGAGGGGGGAGTGCTGCCTGTGAGAGAGGCAGCAGATGGCCAAAAGGATTTAATGGGGAAGTAACCCAGAATTAGCTCTGGAAAAGAGACAAAAGCAACCCAGAAGAAATAGGGAGAGACTACAAGAGAGAGAAAACAGACAACAGAAAGAAAGGAATGTAAGAAGGGTCCTGCAGAAGGACTTACCTGGGAAGCTGAAGTGAGGTAATGAAGGAGACCTCTGATTTGATGAGTCTGAAGATGAGCCTGAAGATATTGGGTAACATCCCAGAGACTTAAAAGTAAGAGAAAGGAATGAGAGTGTATGAAGATTAACAAAGAGAAAAAAACCCCACATTTTGATATCAGTAGTAAATACAAGGTGGCATAGAATTGCCATTTGCTTGGGACCTGCATGGAGGAGAATGGGAGAAGCAACCAAGAAACTGAGAGTTCTCAGAGAGGGAACTAAACATGTCTAAGATGTTAATTATCTGAGAGAGACATAATAGTTGTGCAGAAGAGTTAATTTTGTTGAACCACAGACACAATATCTTATTAATCTCTCACGACTGTTTTTATTTCCGTACCTTATTCCATCAAAGTCGTGGTGGGCAAGAAATAAAGAAAATTAACCAGTTTGTATTAAAACAAGAGTTGGTGATTTATTTTGTGGGCTTAGCTTAACACTCACAGCCCCCATGATCTCGGATGCTGTGTGGGACTAATCCATCACCTAGGTTTGAAGGAGAGCCCACCAATGGGCTGACTGGTTGCACCAGTGCCCTGTGAGGGAGATGTATGCATGTTCTCCACCCAGCTACTGAAGATGTCTGAGGTGAAGCATAAGGACTCCTGCGACCCTGCCTTGCACAGCGCCTCCCTCAAGTACTCCCTGCATGTCTCATACAGGGAGGGCACCACCGTCCTGCGAAAGGTGGTGAATGTGAGTACTTGATATGATGAAGCCACGAGCACCATAAACTTGCTGAACCCTGACCACTCAACTAAGGAGAAGGGCTAGCCATCCACAACAAGTATTTCCCCAATGATCTGAGTGATCTCGCTTGCATCTGCAATGCACCCTTTCCCCCACTGTTCCAGACCTGCCTGCCTCTGCTTTGGGGGGAGGGGGGCTTTGGAGCAAGAGGGGGACTTCTTTTTGGGCATGCTCCCACTGGTGCCAGGCTGACGAGGAGCAAGGGCAAGGGGGTGGTGCCTACAGAGATGCATCAGCATCCCCGTAGAGCTCATGTGTTTCATTCCCTTCCCCCAGCTGGTTTGGCTTAGCAGTGTAGGCAGATAGCATATGTGGGATCATCTGCCAGTTCAAAATGATCCCAGATGACACTACCTGCTCACTTCTGGGTTACAGGTGCATGTGTGGATGCTGCCTTTTCCCCCTTCACAGCAGGAAGAGGCACAGCAATAGGAGGAACAGACGCACCTGAGCTGCTTGTCTCCACAACCTGTACCTCAATCTTCTCCGACGTGCCTTCTAGGGAAGGAGACCTGGCTCTAGGGGAAACTTGAGGGGTGTGGAGCAGAAACTCAGATGATTCCTGCTCCTTCCCCAGAATTTCCCTTGTGATGGCACTCATATCCAGATCCAGATCCAGCTCTTCCTCTGACACTGGAAGGCTCAGGTTGGGAAGTGAAATGAGGGTGGAGGAGACTGTCATGCTGGTGCTGCTTGTTGTCATGGTGGTGGGGGGGGTCATTATGGCTGGTGGGGTTATGGCTCTTGGAGGGGATGCAGACTAGGGCAGTGGCACTGCTCCCCTCTCCTTGCTGCCAGTAGAACTGGAACTCTTGTGTCTGCTAGTTGTAGGAAAGAGGCTGCATCTCAGTTTGGGGGCAGGGGGAACTTCCAGCTCTCCCTCTATCCCCTCTTCCGCCCCTCCCTGAAGACTTGCCAGCTACCTTTCCAGCATGCTTCATGGTGTGTTTCATAGTGTGTTTGCCTTGGTGTGCTGAAAAATCTGTGTTCCTCTGTAATGTAATCTGTATTTATGTAATACATGGAGATAATTGTATGTATGTATGTATTTATATACATTACATAAATATAAATAAATAATATAGACTATATTTATAATATGCAATATATGCTGTGCTTCCCTGCACAGTGAAAGGAATGCATATTGTGAGAAAAATCACAGATTTCTTTTCTGGAGAAAAGAATCAAAATAGACTAACAAAAACAAAATTTGGGACACGGAATAAGTTGAAAGAAATAAATGAAAATAAATAATAAAAGGGTATAGAAGGAAATATATTGAATCTCACTTGCTAGTAACAGGCTAGCAAGTAGGAAGTGATAGCTTTTCTCTGATGCTGCTGAAAGACACAGCTCAGTAACTGACCCCAAGGCAGAAAACTCAGTTTAAACATGGTTTTTTTATGCTGTTTTTCCATCCCTTCCCCAGAGCACTGGGATTGGAAGGGACCTCAGGGAAGGATCCCAGTCACTGGCCAGCTACACAGTCAATATCAGAACAGTCCTGCCCACCTCTTCCCCCTCCCTTTCCTTAGTTTCTGTTTCCCTGCAAACAAGCCCAGCTTTGAAACTCAAAATGTTTTGAAATGTTTTGACTGCCTTCATTTCATTTTGAGGCTGTTTTGAAGCCTTTCGTTTCATTTCGAGCTCAAAATGAGTAGAAACCACATCAAAACGAAACACCCAGTGAAATTTTGCACAGCCCTAATACCTGTTGGCAACTGGAGCTACAGGAAACAACAAAAGATAAATGGGACAGGCAGGTACTGGGAATGAGACTGCCGAGATTGATTTTTTTTTTTTTAAATGTGAAACATTTTCCTATCTATCAGGACATCTGGAAAAAAACTTTTTTCCATTTTGTTTTTACTTGTGTTGATTATATTCTCTTCCACAGTTGGCATATTTTTAGTTAATATCCATTTTAGAGACAAAAAAGGAACTTAAATAGGAAAGAAAATATTTTCTCCTGAAATGCCCAGAAGAAAGTTATTTTTGGCTAGCCAGAGTAGAGGCTGCATTTCATACAGACTGAAAAACACATTTGTCTGGCTTAAAGAAAATAACATAGCTATTATCATTTAAGGGAGCTTGGTACATATTTAATAATCAGGCACTGGTCTGCTTTCACTTTTTGGTTATATCCTATCTCACTGAAAACATTTTGTGAGCATGGTAGGTATAGTACAAAAAAAAAAAAAATTCCCTTATACAAATTGCTTCTTGTATTTACTCCAAAATGACTTAGCAAACTAAATAAAAGATTTAAAATTAACATGTAAAAGTAAAATATTTATTATTATTTCAGATTTATTGCATGTATTTCTTGTCACAGTAACATTAGAATAAAATAAGTCTCTGGAAAGATAGGGTACACGATTACTGTTATTAATATGACAAAAATATAATTCATGATCATCAACATACTGCCTACTCCCCCACAGGTTGAAAAAGAGGTAGATGGAGCTGTGTTAATGACTCATAGAAAAAATGTTTGAAATTATGGACAAAGGCTAAAATGGAGCTAAGCATAACATCTCTGCCAAACCAAATGTATTTGTCTGGCTCCCTTGGAGATTCTTCTCAGTGTATTAAAAAGCCAGTGCTAAAGAAGTGGTGGAGAGGAGGTAGAAAGGGGGGGGGGGGGGAAAGGTGAATGCCTTATTATCAGAAGTTTCTCTGCTTTACTATATCCCATATTTTCCTCCCCGTGTTTTTTCTTTCCCTCTTCATTTTTTTTTTGCATTGTGCTGCTTATGCCAAAAGTTCCATAAAACCTCCTAACCTCTCACAACTTCCTCTCTCATATGTATTCCCTGATCTTCACTTTATCTTCCTGACTTCCCATAGCCTTTGTGAAGAATGAAGATGGTGAATTAATAAGGCAATCTCAGCAAACAGAAGTGACAGAATTTGACATGCTGGTGAAGCAACATTGTGAGTTGTAATACATTCGCACCTATTTCTCGCAACATACACTTTTACTTTCTTCAGACACTTAGCTCAGGTAAGTACCCAGAAAGAGGGTGGACCCTGAGAGTGGGAGTGATGTGGGTGTGGTGCTGCGGTTGCCCCTGAGAGGACGGGGAGTAGTGGCACGGTGAGGCCCAGTGACAGAGTGAGTGGCTAGAGAGACCCAGCCCGAAGGGGAGAGTACCCTCGACTGGCCCAAGCTGGGGCCAGGACTACGGTAGTCAAAAGGGCCAGGGGCCCACCGCGAGGAACGCCCAAGAGCCGGGGGCCTGGGGTCCCGACTGGCCTTGAGGTGGGCCAGGGCCAGGTAGCCGAAGGTTCCGGGGAACCACACCCGAGAGGGGAAGATAGCTTTGGGGGGGTGAGGTAGCCTGGATGAAGGCAGAGTGGCCACCTGATAGGAAGGATCAGAGAGGGGTCCTGTTAGGACAATTCTGGAGCCCAGTATGGGGCCGGTGACTAGGAGAACACCATGATGCCATCTGCAAGGCTTGGGCTGTGGTATTAGGGGAGGTCGGAGCCGCAGAGCACCCCCTGGCATTGGGGCACTACAATGGGCAGCCTCCTGCTTAATTGACATCGATATCTGAATCAATTATCATCGAAGGTGTGGCGGGCGAGATAAACGGGCGGTTGCCCAGAGACAGGTGGGCGGGCCATGAAGAGCTCGGCCCTGAGTAGGCCTCCTGTCACGGTGACAGGTGGGCGGGCCACAGAGTTCGGCCCCAGGAGGCCCCCTGTCACACCAGCCTTGGCAGGACTCAACATACTCTCACCTGTCTCTTGGGCACCACTGTGACCTCCTCCTTCCCTTTGTAGTCACTGCTGGACCACCAGTACAAATTAACATAAAAATGCAAGCTGCCGCTTTACAACTAGATATTTCCTATGGTCAGGGTAATTTCTCCCTAGGAGCTAAAAACAAATTCCTGTTGATTTAAGTTCAACCTTCCCATGCCCTGGAGAGCCAAATGTCTTTCCCAGAACTCCCTCCATGTGGCTTCCTGAATTCTGGCTCTCTTGCCATCTGGGCAGCATTGCTTCCAGCTCTTCCCCTCTAGGCATTTCTCCTTCCTTATTTTCCCCTCAGAGTGCCACCTCCTCTATGGTGAATTATCAGCTCCACAGTGTCTGCCCTTGGGACTAATGAGTCACCAGATCTTTCTTACTGCTGGCTGCATTTTCAGTCTGCAGTCTTTATCTCAGCCATGTGACTTACTCCTGCAGGTTTGGCGGAGAGGATGGAGGGCTTCTCAGCAGTCTTTTCCCTTCTTTCCTAACTGGGAGAGAGAGGTCCCTGTTATAGGGGCTCATTCTGAATTTTTGTCTGTGTCAAATGTTTCAATAAACAATATCGTTAGCTCTTCTCATTACCCACTTAAACTATACGTATCTGTAGCACATTCAGGGTTATTGCTTAGGTCACACAATCTTTAAATACAATACAGTCCTTTATGCCTGTCCTACAAGCATTCCCCTACATCAGTCAGTCCTCAAATACTAACACAGTCCATAAAGGGTTAACTCACAGGTCTGAGGCCCCTTCAGCCCCTGAGAAGGTACCTGCAGCTTACTGCTTCTTCTTCCTGATTGCAATCTTTCTTCTCAGGCTGGCTGTGACTCAGCTCTCTGCTGTGATGCTGCTGCTTCCAGTCTCCTAGCCCCTAGGTCATTCCTCAGACTCTGAGAGACCTTAGTCTGGTATTGTAGCTGCTGGCCAGGCCACACACTTTCATTTTCTGTATGTCTGACTCCCCTGGCTTCCCCTCCCTAGGAGCATTTTAACTTCCTGTGGCCACTAATTATCTCCCTCGACTGGCCCAGTCCTCCTGAGCAACCTGTACTTAGCATTACCTCTCACAGCTGGGCTGTAGCCTCTGGCTCCAACAGCCTGCTACGGTACCCCTCTGAACAGCTTTAGTGTTTTGAATTCCACTTTCAACGGTGTGAGCCATCCTTCAATCCACAAAGATTGTTGCTCACAGGTCCTGAGACTATCTCCAACTTTCATTCATGCAATTACATGTTCTAATATTCCCAGGGTATTTTGGCACCAGGTATGCCTCCATCAAATATGGCACACCGAGATGTTTTACTTTACTTAGCAGTTTCTTTGAGTATGGCAGTTTCACTTGAAAATATGAAAGGTTTGATATTTTAACAACAGCTTTCAGCTCATATTTTGATTTCTACTGTTTATATACCAGGAGGATTCTCTTTGCTTGTTTGTTTTATTTTGTTTTTTTAATGCTAATTAATTTCCATGATTTTCTTCCTTAGTAACTGTTAAGCCAATATGAACTGAAAAAAAACTTGCAGTAGATGGTGCTACAATAACTGACAGGCTTTTAGCAGTCTGTTTCAGTGGAGGTCAATACAAGGAGGGGTAATAATACTTAGCATTATTGCAGATTTTCTCAGATTCACAACCAGAGGCACTAAGATGTATGAAGTGTTTTTTAATAACCTCTGAATGCTGCAGTGATTTAATTGGTGTAGTTTGCTTCCACCACTAGTAGTCAAGTGGCCTGTCAGATTAATTATCATTTTCCCAGAAGACTATTTCTCTTCAAGCACATCCCTGAAGATTCCTTGAAATGTGACTCAAGTCCACAATGCATTCCCAAGTGCCCTGTCCCTAGCAATGAAGCTGCTGCTTCTGTGCATTATCTTTAGCTCGTGGAACACTGTGGGTACAAAGCCTTTTCTCTTTATCTTTGAGAAATGTATTCAAATTACTACTAAGCAGGAGGAGGAAGACTAGCTAGTATAGTAGTAGCAGTAGAGTTTTTTTTGTTTTTGTTTTTTTTTTGTTGGGTTTTTTCCCCCAAACACAGGTTATACATTATGCTATTGCTTCTGTATTATTTTAAAATAACAGACATTCAGCTGGAAGAGATCTCGGGGAAAATAATATGGTTCAACTCCCTACACTCGAAGCAGAATCATTCCTGCCTATACTGCTCTAGCCATGAGTTTGTCTAACCTGCTCTTAAAAAAACTTCAGTGATGGAGGTTCCAGAACTTCTCTAGATAGCCAGTTCCAGGCAATATAGTTAGACCATATAGTTAGAAAGTTCTTATTAATATCCAACCTAAAATTTCACTTGTTACAGTTCAAAACCAATGCTGGCAGAGAGAATGGTCTATCACCATATTCATTTTCATAGCCTTTAATATATTTGAACTAACAAACCATTTTGCAACCCCTGGCCACTTTTCTCTTCTCCAGGGTAAATAAGCTCAGTTCTTCCAACTCATCCTTGCATATCATACTTTTAAAACCTCTAATCATATTTTGTGTATTCTACCGGACTCTAATTTGTCTACGTTGTTTTTGAAGTGTGGTATCCAAAACTGGATACATTACTCCATTTGGTAAAATAAATGGAAGCACTACTTTCCATGATTTGTATGCAATATTTTTGTTACCAGCACTGGATTTTTTTGCAAATAGTGTACTATTAATTAACGTTCAATTTGTGGTCCATTATAACTCCTGGTCCTTTTATGCAATACTGCACTCGGTTCGGTCATTTCCCCATTTGAATTTGTACTATAGGTCAGACTGTCCAAACTACCATATTTACCAGAGTTCAAGATGGCCTTGAATTTAAGACAGACTCCCAGGTAATTAAATTTGACACTGGAAAATTATGGCTGTATCCCACAGTCCAAAGATTCAGACCTGTACCTCATATTCCTGATATGCTACAATGTTCCTTGCCTATCATTTTAGTTCATGTCTGAACCTGGGCTAGCACATTATTCTCTTTTTGGACCTTGTTTTACTTTATACTGTGAGCCACACAGATGTTGATTGGTGTTAATGCTAGCTCGAGTTTGGAGAATCCACACATTTGGTCCAGCAGGGTCCTGGAGGACTGAAAGGTAACACTCCTCCCATTCCAGGCATCCTGCAGGATGCAGGTATCAAATTTATGCTCAAGTCAATATAAGTGACCATATTTATTGTGTGTGTGCATGTGTAGATGTTCACCTGTACTGCACAATAATTTTGGTTATCATGCAGTAAATGCTAATGTGTAGACATACCCAGTCAATGCTAAATGTTGCCTTGGCCCTAGGACATATACTGGTCAGCCTCTCCCCTCAGTCAGGTGACCTGCCCCATAGTATTAGCAGTGGGTTTTCCATTATCCCAGGTAGAACTTCATCACTCTCAGCTAGTTATGCCAGCTATGGGCTCTATAATCCTGGGTCAGCTCCTTCTCATGGAGCAATCTCTGTGGTCTAGTTGCTGCCCTGAACTTGCTGGGTCTACTGTGCAGTCTCCATGAAGCTCACTGCCAGAAAGGCTGCATCTTTCCCAGAAGCTGCAGTAGTAAGCTCTCTCTGCTCACTACTGCCAGTCCCCACCTTTTCTCATTCTTTCAGTCTAGAAACTGGAGCCTCCTTTACAGCTAATCTTGGGGAGGATCACACTTCTTTTAGAGTTATGTTACCTCCTTTCTGAGCCCTCTGGGTCACAAAAATCCACTTCTTAAAGGGGCCTTATACATATTGCTTATTCTTCAACCCTTTTACAGTAAAAAGGCTTGGGTCTGTGACCTTCTTTGGTCTTTTTTAGTGCATCCCCTGAACTGTCTAGCTATCCCTATTGGGATATAATTATGTGATTCTCCCACTCAGGGAAATTGACTTCTAGATTACTCACTTTTTAATGCTGTTTGAATAATATATATTTTAACTTATCTTTCAAGCAGTTACCCATGCTGCAACATCTCCTTTGGATGTGTGCTCTCTCTCTGTTTCCATTAGATTTATTTTATTAAGAAAGCACCTTTACTTTAGGTAAAACAATTTTAATTACAGTTTTTACTTTCAAAAACTGTATCGACAGAACTTCTGATACCTAAATAAAGGCATTTGGCAGTTGAGTGGGTGCTTTTGAACTATCATTACTCAAAAGCATAGACATGCTGAATAGCTGCAAATGAGTTTGCCACATACACAGATGTCAGGTTACACTAATTTCTGGATTTTTAGGCTTTAAAGTAGGGATTGCCTTAACACTAGACCAAGATTTAACAGATTAGTATGTAACCTGAGCAGTACTCCAAAAAAGGTACCCCCTCTCCAATTGAAGGGATCAAAGCAGGTGCACAAGCACTGTGGGAGGTGTAGGGACTCTCTTCCCCTTGTAGAGGAGAGCCAGACCACTACTGGGGACTTAACCATACCTTTTAATGAGGGAACATAACAGGCATAAATCAGGGGGTATAGTGGACACTACAATGCCTCAAGGGGCAGGATTCAACAAAGGTTAGACATTTACAATCATTGACAAGAGACAGGGTTAACAAAATATAAAACACAAACAGCAGAGCAAACAATACTGGTTGGGGAAATATAAGAAAGGCACAAAATACAAAATGTCAAAGGACAAAGAAACATAGGGCCTAGGTACCTGGAAAGGGAGGAAGAGGGGGAAAAAAAAAAAAAAAAAAAAAAAACACAATGGCCCTTTCCTACTGCAAGAAGAATTTTTCCTTGTTAGCTGACTCACCCCAAATCACCAATGCTGGGACTTGAATTTGGATCACCCATGTGGTAGGCAGGAATGCTGCCACACAGCCACCTGCACTGGTGCTGCTTCAAGTGGCTAGGGGTCTTGACCTTCCTGGAGCCCCAGCCTCACGTCCAGCTGCCTGGTCTTTGATTGGAGGAGCTGAAAGCTGAGCTGGGAACCCCTCAGGTCGCTGCTCAGATCCTTGCTGAAGCAGGAAGCCTCTTCTGCTGGCCACAGCCTCTTGTGGGGGATCCTGGAGCCCAGCAGGAAGCTTCTTCTGCCACCCACATGCTGTGCTGCTGAGGGTCCCACTGCTGCTTGCAGGTCCTGCTCCTTCAGGCTCTTCTGGAGCAACTGCTTCTGTCCTGCTGGCTCAGCTCTTGCCAGCTCTTTGAAACTCCTTCCTTGTGGTCCCTCACTAGTCTCCCCTTGAGTCAGCTGTGCTGCCCCTTTTATCCCCCTCCAGGTGACCCAAGGGGCCAATCAGGGGACATGAGGGGTGAGTCTCTGGGGCCTGATTGGTGAGGAAAGGGATTCCCAAGTCCTCCAACCATCTTTTGCCCTTTCAAAACCCCTGGGCTAGGTCACTGCCAGCTAGCCCGTCACAATACACAGAGAAATCAAAGCTTACATGACATAAAAGATGACCATAAGTACTACTAATTATTATTATTAGCATAACAGATGTACTTAGCATAAACCATGACAATTTATTATTTTTATTAATGATCATCTTTTATGTTTGTTATGGGTGGGGCCCTACAGGAGGGCCGTGATCTCCTTAAGGCCCCTTCCTCCATGCCAAGTTGGCCTAAGGGCACCCTCCGATTCTCACCCGCCACATCTTTGATGTTTAGATAAGTTTGGGAGACTACATTACGTCTTCCTGGACACGGTTTGTTGTAACCTCTGGCCCCATGGACTCCCGGGCCCCTTGTGGGTCTTGTCCTGAAAATGGGTGCTTTGGGGCACCCTAGTCTTATGGGCTATGTGTGGCTCCAGCCACCCCTTATACCACGCCCCAAGCCTCGCAGCTGGAATAGATGTTGGTCTGTCAAATATACACTCGCCCTCTCTGAGCCTCTCCCTAGTGCTGCCCTCTCTCTGGGGCCTTTGCAATAAGGCCACCTTTCTCTCCAGGGCTTTCTCCACAATGCTTCCCCTTTTGATAATACTGCCCCTTTCTCTGGGGCTCCTCAGTACTGCTGCCCTCTCCTTGGACCTTCTTAAGTGCTGCCCCCTTCTCTGGGGCCTTCTCAGGAATGGCACCCTTCTCCTGGGGCTCCCCGTGCCCATACTGGGCCTTCTCGGTAAAGCCACCCTGTCTCTCGGGGCCACCACACTGCTACCCCCTTCTCCTGGGATCACTGCAGTACTACGCCCTTCCTCAAGGGCTCGCCATGCCTGCACTGGGGCTCCTCAATAGCGCCCCCTCTCTGGGGCTCATCCCACCCACACTGGGGCATCTCAATAGCACCCCCTCCTGGGGCTGGGGTCTATACACCCCATACACTGCACCCTCACTGGCACTGGGTTCCCCACGCTGCTGTGGGTTCCCTATGAGGCCTCCTCCATCCCCCCGATAGCCTCACCCAAACCACCGGTATAACAACAACAAAGCAAAATACAAGTCCCTAGGCTGTAACATAACTTAAGCTGCCTGGCTACAACCATGTTTCTCAGACATCTTAGAGCTGCCATTCTTTCCTCAGCTTAAGCTGTACCTGCAGTCAGGCTTTTTCCTCACATCCTGGCCTAGGAGCTCCTGCCTCTCTGGCTGCTGGCAGAAAACTGCTTCTGGCCTCAGCTCCTGGGCTTTATAAGAGCCAGGCCCTGCCCTTTACAACTAGCTGACCGCTGACAGGTGTGGGTCATTTGCCAACTCCAGTTGCCCTGGCAACTAACAGCTGGGCTCCTTATTCACTGCTAGGGCTCTTTCTCTAGCAGTTTCTCCTCTTTAGGAGCAGGGCACCTTGGTGCTCTGCGACAATGTTGAGTGAGCTTTGATGTCTCTGTGTATTAATCTGTAATAACTTGTTCTAGTTTTAAGGCAATCCACAATTCAAAAGCCAAAAATCCAGAAATTAGCAGTCTCAAACCTGTCAGCTGGGTTATTGTTGTTTTTATTATTCTTATTCTTATTATGAAAAGTGAAAAGAATAAACCTTTGCTTCAGAGCTTCAGCTATTACTTAATTAAGGCTTATTTCAGCAGTAGGATAGATTATCCCACCTCTTCCCATTGCAGGATTCTAAAATCTTCTGAGCATATGGACCTGTCCAGGGAACTTGGCTAGATAGGATTTCAGTGCGATTCACTCTGGTAGCCCCTGTGTTCCAAAGTTGCTTAGCTAAACAAGGGATGCAAGCTCTATAAAGGAAAAATACTCTATTTCTGGGGCTCAGAGGAGAGGATTCATCAGGTCACTTTATCATTAGTCTCAAAGACAACACAAAGGCTAAGAATATTGAGGATATTCAGCAATCTCCACCAGACACAGTTCCCCCTCTAAAAATAAGACATTGATGCCAGGCTATTTTGTTTGAAAAAGGTATTAACTGAAAAGAACAATAACATGCTATGATGGGGAGAGTTGATTTTTTCTGGGGCCTGGTAGAAAAAGGAGTACTAGTCAAAAGAAGGGGCATAAAAGAAGTTAGCCATTGTTGTTTTCAGTTTTAAGATAAAAATAATATTTCTAACCAAACAAAATATGTATATTATGTTTTGATGGTTTCCCTTAGATCCAAATAAATGTGTAAAATAAGCATATATTTTCTAAGTGCTACTGGGACATTAATTTGATTCAATTATTATATGAACATAAGACTTGGGGGTTTTTTTCCCCTCATCCTTAGAAAAATAGGTAAAGCCAGAACCTGATATAATTCATACAAACAAAAAAGAACTATTAGTACATTGATTCCCTTATAAAAAAAAAAGTATGTTCTAATTTCTCTAGCTGATTTTCATTTTTTTCTTTTTCAACTGTTTAATTGTGATCAAAGAAGGTTAAGTATATAAAAGGAAGAATTGGTATTCTTTTGAGACTTGATTGTTCAAATCACTCAAACCAAGAAGTCTGAGTTTTCTTTGTTTAGGATCAGAGTTCTTAGTGTTCAAAATTATATAACATGAACCTACATATAACATAACTAGCATCAAATGATTCATGTCAGAGCCTCTGGAAGGCAAGATTCCATTCATCTTTGCTTCCCAGACAAACATAGCAGCAGCAGCACACATTCACATAGCTCAGAATTTCAAATACTTGTTACCAACTTATCATACCGACTTTTCAGAGAAAATAATTAGCAGTGTTCAGTTACTCTTGGAAAGGCCTGGTGCTGTCATGTGCATCTGAAAGTTCCCTCTGAGACATCAAGTCAGATAGCAATACATCCATTAATTCAGGTTGTCCAATATCCTCTGTGGCAAGTATAGTTTTATACTTACTGTCATGGTACCTCAGAATTTGGACCTCTGAAATTAGCTCTTTCAGTTTCCTAAGTTTTTCATTAAGATGTGCATCCCACATCCATTAGATAGATCTCCACAAAGCAGGACATTACGTGGTTTGAACACTATATTAGGCATACATTCCTCTGAAATGATTCTGCAGCTGTTTCAGAAGCTGTAGGATGTGAGAGATTATACTTTAGATCTAGCAAGAGAGACTCTTTCCCAACAAGTGCAGCAGAACCACATACCTTGGAGACCTTTCCACCTCCACAAAGAAGAAGAGACAGACTGTTATGCTTTGAATGTGTTTCAGTGTAATCTGGTAACTGATTTTTAAATTTTTCTCAGGTCTTTTCTTTTGGCACCAAATTTTACAGTGTTCCATACACTGTATTTTCTTTGGGATGTATAAAAGCTAGGGGTCCATAATTCTCCTCAAAGAAGTTCAAGTTCAAGGATTCCAAAGCACAATCCCATCACATTCTTTTGAAATGTAGGCCCCCACATTTTCTCTTGGCTGGGTGTTACCTTCATCTAACCTCTCCCTGTCACTATTAACTCCTACCTGTTAGGCCAAAAGTGTCAAGAATCTGTATTCTCTGTTATCAGAGCAACCATCTGAGGTCATTCCTAATTCTTGTGTTTCAGGCCTGAAAGGTTTCATTAAAACATGAGACTGAAAATTCCAATACAGTAATGTTATGATACTAATCAATGCATTATGTATTAATGAGCAATGCATCTATTACATTTTCTTCAGTAGCAAGAATCTCTTGATACATATTAACAGATGTATTCCCCAGATGTATCCGATGCAAGACTAGTCACATCCAAGCTCAGTTTCTCTGTATAGTGGAAAGTAATCTCCTTTATTAAAACAACTGTAGAGCTGTTTGGGTTGAAGTGTTATTTTGCACTTAAAAAAGTAGAATGCAGAACTATACAGAGAGAAATTTAAATGAAAAGTTCCTAATGCAGTCTAGCTATGACGTGATTACAACTAGCTTAAATATATTAGTTCTCCACATATTACACTAGAGGTCATACAACATCTAATTTATTTCCTTGACTTTCACATTTCACACTCCCCTGAATGTAATTTCTTTCAATTTTCCCTGCTGTCGGTAATTGGCGTGCCACACATCTCTCTTCTCAAACAAACTCAGTCTGATTATACTGGCACTGCATTCTGTGTATCTATTAAGAACCAGGGATCAAACTTCCCCCCAGGCCTGGTTTCCATTTCTCTCTCTCATACTTGTTCATTTGTTAAGGGCATGAAGTCCTTATATATTTCACATTTGAAATGTTAGTACTTTCTAAAGAAAAAATAAATCTTATGGCTATGACTGACACTGTGTTTCAGAACTTGCACTTGCTCTTAGTTTGTGGTGTTGTGAGGCACGCGTCCTTTAAAGGGGGCAGAGACTCAATTTTATCTTGCAAAAGCTTTAAGTTTACACTGATACTAAAGTGTGAAATTTGTAGTATTCTTTTAGCAATTCTCAGGAAAAAAAGTATAGGTTAAAGAGAGCAAGAAATCACTCTTGCTATCAAGGTTCCATATTCTTGTCACCCTTTGTATTACTGGTACATTAAGGTCTAAGGCCTGATTTTTCACTTTCTTGTACTGGTTTTATGTTTATGAAATTCCACTGAGCTCAGTGGAGATTTACAATAATCAAACAGAATAATATGAGTGGAGAACCAGGCTCTTAGTTAATTGAATAAAAACTATATAGTTTCCTGATAATGGGTCTGCCCTAATTAGTGTTCTGCTCCACGTGACACCAGGGGAATTTTCTTGGATTATTGCAGTACAGATGTACTCTAGTCACACCTATCTTCACCTAATCATATGCCTTTCATTATGGAGTTGGGAGGGTGTCGATGCAGAGACTCCATGTCAGTTTCTTCCCAGTTGATGGATTCTAGAATTCTGAGAAAACTGAAAAATAATTAGTTAAGGCAAATGTTGAGAATCACGTAGATTCTGAATTCCACCATGATCAAAATTCCTTCTTGATTTCCTGTTTTCCTTGTATTATGCTCATCAAAGCTTTCTTTGCCTAAAAAGAGCCAGCCTTTAATTCAAGTAAAGTGTAGCCCCAACAACATCAGTGTTTCATGTCAAAGCAAAATTTCACCATTTGCACTGGGGTTTGAAACTTTTCTTATTTAATTACATTCCTTAATCAGATTTCATTCAGTGTTTGAAAATAAATTCAACATCATTTTTTGCAGAATAAAATATGCCCTAATCACCTATGGTTGTGTATTATCATCAAATAATTTATCACAACATCTGGCTAAGTCACACATATTTCTGGAGTGACATAACAGAAAAGTAATTAGACCTGAGTATAAAAATGCTTGCTAATTACTTTGCAGTTATTACTTTCATAAACGTAAGGTTTCTAAAAATAGACAAAAGAGTAAGAGTAAACTCTTCTTCGTTCCTGGAAACACATACATGTTCCTGCTGCTGTTTTACTAGTTTGAATAATTTCCCTTATCTTAGAGGGTGTGGGCTGAATCAGGATTCTCACACTAATTATTCTGCTTTGACTCCACTGACTGGACTCTAGTTAACTGTACACAGGAAGTTATTACAAATCCTGGTAAGTACCCACTCACCATGTGGATTACTTACAACTTCTAACTCCTCTGCAGCATCACATTACCAGGACAGTTAGGATAATTTTCCCAGGACAAAATACTTCTACCACCTCTTTCTCCACACTCCTCCAGTTCATATTGCTATCATTTTCTATGCAAACTAAATCAGAAGTTTTTTTTAAGCACATATTGAACAGGATACATGCAAATTATATATGAGTATTATTATACTTAATACAAAGCAAACCCTTCAGGCACTCTGGGCCTATTAGGTATTGAAGTATACTCGGTTCCAAACCTACTTCTGTCCTTGCAAAAAAAAAAAAAATTACTACTTTTTTAAATGCACCTTCATCTTAACCTTAAAATGGATTCACTAGAAAAAAGAAGACTCACCCTTTGCATTAGTATTTTTTTCAGGGACTTTAGCAGGATATAATAGGTTCTCATGTAGACATATCATACATGAGCAACTAAGTTCACAGTAGGTTAATTCAACTGCACATTAGTGCATGATGGCAAAAACTGCTAATGAGCTAATGCACAGTAGAATTAGTCTACTATACATGAGCATCACTGAAAAGGTGTGCATCAGTGCTTCTTCTGGTTACTGCTCATTGAGTTAGTACCTGTTAGTATCTGTAACTACCACCTATTAATGCACATGCCCAGTAGCATAGCCCAGTACCATAGCCACAGCTTTAAATGTTTTTTCTACATACCTCGAAGTACCAGGCATGGCCCATGAATGCTACAGTGCTGGGGCAGATAGAACATCCCACAGGGGTGCAGGGAGGCCCTCCACATGCTCAGCAGCAAACCCAGAAATGGACTGAAAGTACTTCTGGTCCACTTCTGGGTCCACCAGGGAGCGGGCAGCCCCCCCCCCCCCGCCCCCACACTTCTCCAGCTCAACGATCAGCAGTGGGATGGACCCTAAGTGCTCCCCCAGACCCAGAAGGCCAGAAGGCACCAGTTGCTGGGCTAAAGGGATAGGGGGGCGGGCATGCTCCCCAGCAGACATGCAAGTTGACCAGAAGTGCTTCTGGTCCACTTCTGGGTCTTCTGCCAAGCGCACTGGGAAACCCCCCATGCTTCTGTGGGCCACTCCATGAACCCAAGCATCTCAGCACTTACAAGTTGCCTGCTACCTAGAGGTATGTAGAAAAAACATTTAAAGCTGTAGCTATGTCTGAATCTCTGAATCTTTCTGAATCTCTCTGAATTGATTCGGAGGGTTCTGATTCAACTTGGAGAAATTAAAAGGTCCTCTGATCCAATTCGGTTTCAAAGATTCAGCCAGCGAATTGGACCGAATCTCCACTGAATCTAATCAGGGACCAAAGCTTCCCACAGCCCTACTTTCTATGATTCTATATTTCTATGATCTGCCAAATCTCAGTCTCAACCCAGGTGTAAGACAACCATCAGATTACTGCCACCTGCATGGAGATTCATGGCTGGAGAGTGTAGGATTCACTAGTCCGTCTCCATTACCCATGATCCTAAATCTATATAGATATATATAGCATTTTTATTTGATTATAAGACAACCCTGACTATAAGAACCCTCTCCCCCCAGTAAGATTCTATATATGGCAAATTTATAAATTTGTTATACTTTTCCAGGTATATAATTGAATTATTGGAGGTTTGCCCTGAATGGGTCCCCAACCCACTGCTACAATAGAGAAAATAAATCTGGGGGGGCAGGGTAGTCAGTTGGCCTCCTTGCCCTACTTCTTCCCCCTGAAGCCCCTCCCCCTCCTTACTGTGAAACCCTGCTTAATGAGAAAAAATCTGAAAACATTGACTTTGAAATAAACATTCATATAGTCTTTTGCATATAGGGTACCTATAGACTTAGTTTATCCAGAATTGATGCATTTTACCTTTTTTATTAAAAACTGCTACAAATTTTAGCACAGACATTCCATAACCACACCTCTAAGGAACATTTTTGTATCTATTTATGTATAGTACAATCTATGCATGATATTACTCCAAAGCCAAAAGGCTCATGATTTATCATATAGTTAATTTACCTAGGCCCCAGCATAATCAACAGCATTGATGGTGACCCCATAGCTCAGCAGAACTCAGTATGTGTGTGTGTACTCCAGATACTCCCTGCAAAGGATTCATGTGCTAATTACGCCACTCCCACTCATGACTAGAAAAGGGTGTTTTTGCCATGAGTCCTGGGGCCCCACCAAAATGTATATGCCAATGAGGTGCAGGGCAACCTGGTGTAGCTCCATCTCATGGAGGGCAGAGACACACAAATCATATGCAACAGGCAGAGAGAGGGGGTGACAGAGGGATTCTGGATGAACAGTTTGGAGCACTGTTTGGTGATGTTTGCCAAACATTTAAGGCTGTTGAAGAAACAGAAACCATTGGGAATGGGAAAGAAAGGCACAGCTGTAGGAGCAAAGAGGAAGTCCAAATATATTCAGTGTAGTGACTCCCCAGGACTTGAAAAAGAGTCAGAGCTCAGGGGTACTGAGCACAATGGGCACTACCATATATCTAATTCAGATGGACTACACTAACTATTTTTGTGGTGGGTTTCCATTAGTATGTTTGCCCGACGTGGGCCATTTGTTTTATAGGCCCTCACTACATGTGCAGGTAAAGACACAATAGGAGCTAATGTGCAATTCACGCCTTCTGCCATACCTTACATGTGGTAGGAAACATGATTGTGGGATCATGCATTAGATCCCATTGTGCCTTATTTTGGGTTCCCCCTGCACCAATAAAAAGCAAGCTTTTGTGGCTGGGAGTGCCCTCATCTAAGGGGCCTCCATCTGCAAGGGTACCCCATGCATCCCCCTCAGCAGAGAGATTACTTCTGCAGTGACTTCCCCATCTCAGGGGTGCATGAAACCCGTAGGGTGCGTATATCACCACTGCTGTGATCCTGCTTCCCCAGGAGTGCATGAAACCACTGGGGTGGGGAGTTCACTGCTGTGGTGATCCTGCCACCTCAGAATACATGAAATCCCTGAAGCAGGGAAATTGCTACTGTGGCAACCTCCCTGCTTCAGGGGTACATGAAACCCCTGTGGTAGAGATATTGCCAATGCAGTGATCTCCCTGCCTCAGATGAGCAGCTGTGATATCCCCGCCCCAGAGGTGTATGAAACACCTGGAGTGGGGAGATTGCCACTGCAGTGATTCCCCCCACCCCAGGGGTTTCATGCACTCCTTAGGAGAGGGTAGTGCCACTCTGAGGGGTTTCATGCACCCCTGGGGCTGGAAGATTACAGCTATGCCCTGTGGCTGCCAGGACCCACCTGGGTCCTGGCACAGAAAGCTACTCTGTAGGGACCCAGCATCCACAGCTGTGCAACTCCAAGTCCCAGCAGCTGCAGTATGCTGCCCGGACCCAGAGTCCCCAGCTGCTAGGACTGAGAATCCTCAGCAGTTGTGGGACATGCAGCCCTATCTTGGCAAGGTGTACCCCTGCTACACATGAAAATTAAAACCTGATGGCAACCAGCTGTAAAATTACTCAATATTTTTTGAAGTTTTAAGGCTGTTTATACATGTGCTTCGGGAGCGGGAGGCAAAGGTGCTTTAATTAAAGCAGCTCTGAGAGGTTTAGTTAAAGCACCCCCACCACCATTTTTTTGCACAGCAATGCTGATACACGTCACACTGGAGTCTGCTGGAGTGTAGTAAATTACTATTAGTTGAGTTTGTCCAGTGCACTGTAATTACAGTGAGTTGTAACAGCCTCTCTACCCATGTATAGATGCCCTTTGTTGAGGCTTTTTAAATTGTGATAAATACTTTCACATGTAGCTGGTTTCAAGGTATGGGCTGCATTTAATCAACTTCATAGCTGGTTTATATTACTGGGCACATGCTGTTTCTGGAAGCAGTTCAATGACAGACACTGTATTTAATGAGGTTTCCTTATATGCAAATATAAGCTGAAGAGCTATTTTTCCATGCTGATTGGAGGGAAAAAACCTTGTCTTATATTCAAGTAAATACAATAGGTAAATAGCTATATAAACATTTCAACTAACCATCACATAAAGGACTACAGCTATCCTTGATCCATGACAGACCGCTCATCACCATCAATGGGAATTGTGAAAATGTGAATCAAGGACAAAGTATGGCTCATACAGATCATAACATCTTTAACATTCTTTTTTTGCTTTTTTTCTTACTCTCACTGATATTGCTACACAACTAGATTATCAAAATAAGAATGCCAAAGTATGTTAGCCATTAGGTCACTATGTAAATTCTACCAGCCAAATTAATTCCCAGTGTAACTCCATCTGCTGCTACTCGAGTTTTCTTCGGGAAACTTTTGCCTAAAGGTGTTTGAAAAGGTAAGGTGGCAATTCTCAACCTGTCTTGATTCAAAGTGCCCCTCATTAGACATAAGGCACCTGTCAGAAAATGTCAGCTCTTAGTTTTTAACTCATTTTTTGACTACACTACAATAATAGAGCAAATCCTCTGCTGCAAAGAACTCAGGAAGCCCCCAACAGGTCAGAATATTGTTAACAATATATGTTCTTACACAAAATCTTTGGGTTTATCTTATGAATCATGTTTGCACACCAAAGAGTGTTAACACTGTGCAGCACCTTGCAGCCCTCCTCTCGCCCCATGAAAGGATGGGATCTCAAGGTTGAAAATAACTGCCTTAAAGGACTGACCAATTTTCAGATTTCAGTGGAAGAACCACTAGGAGGACTGTTGTTAAAGTCTGGGAGGCAGGGGATGATACAAGGATGTAATTAGGGATAATGGGATGACATTAAATACGGGAAATTTGCCATAAGGCAAAAATCTTCCTAATGCCTACATTTATTTGACAGTTTAGCAGTCTCCAGATTAACAGTCAAAGCCTTATTGTTTAAGACAGTTAAAATTAGCCAGCACCAAACCCCAGAAAATGTGTCATGGCAGGAGGCAACACAAGTCTCTTCCACTTCTTCCTATTGTAGAAGTTTCACAAAAAGCAACAGAAGTGCTTGCCACCATGTTGTCAATTAGTTAATTAATTTGTCACCTCTGGTGTTCACTGTATTGATAGAACAGCTTGATTATGAATAATGATAAAATGTATAAAATGTAATCAAGTACAGGGTGCAATATACATTCTTAAGTCTAAAGTTTTTCTTTTACAGCTGTTTGCTTATTTCTTCTTAAGCAAGCTGCAGTATTGGTGAAATGGTGCTTCATTAAGAAATGCCTAAGAAGAAAAGAATAAACTTCCCAAAATAACAGTATAAAAACAAGAAATAAGAATCAGGATTAATATGCATAGAATCCTACTCTCTATAAAGCCTTTAACTCAAATGCAGTATTAGAACCAAAATTTAGATTTATACTTGACTTATTTAGCTGTTGTTCTATGAGTAATTAATATTATTGATTTTCTCAGTCTAAAAGACCATTAAAGTACAAGCCAGGCACACATGCTTCTGAGAGAAAATATTGAGTGGTGTGTTAAAAAGTGAGCAGATTTAAAAGGCTACTGGCAAGAGACAGGCATACAGAGTTAACGAAGTGTGTTCCCTACAATCCATCAGTTGTCACATTGAAGCTATCTGGTGATAAAATCAATATAAATGCCGTCAGATACACAACATTGCTTCATTGGGAACTCTAGCCTCAATGTGTCATCATACAGGTATTTAAGCATTGGACCAAAATGTAGAAAAGCTTAATGTGGTTCTGAGCTTGTAAACTCTGAGGACAGATTTATTTATTTTGCAATTTTGTTTGTTTTCCAGCACACATCTCTTTAATATATTCATCTCAACATTCTTCTGTTTAGGTGGTTATTAAAGCACTTTTGTTCAAAACCTTTTATATACACCTTAGCCACAAGTTAAATAAAGAAATTTGATTTTGGAATGGATATGAAAAATGTGTCACACTTTTTAGCTTCTCTGAGATACGCTTTTGTTTCTGATTATCTTTTATTACAGCGGATGATTCTGAGCTTGACAATTAGCTTTGTTTTTAATCATCCCTTTTCAAATGTGAGAATTTATGAAGAATGCTAACCTTGAAACCTTTAATCTGCAAGAGAGAAAAACAAAAATACCATGTTATAAATGGACTGAAATGCATTATAATTAAAATCTGATTATATTGCCACAGAGTATATGCATATGTGTGTGTGTGTGTGTGTGCATAATACATATAATGTGTTTTTATTCTGTTTCTTAGAGGTGGGAGTGTACAACCCACTATAAAAATTATGCTGATGGCAAGGATGCACTGCTGCTAAATTAATTGTTTGAATGCCACTGCATCCAATTCCTGTGTAGCTATTCATTCATACTGTTCCTTTTGGGTTAGGTTGCCTTATTTCAGAACAGGTGGATATAAGCAGAGAGGCCTCAAAAAAATCCTCATAGAGTCAAACAAGGGTAAAATAAGAGAGAAATCATAATATACATGTATTCCCTTATGCTGGTGCTCCCCGGGTGTGTCTACACATGCATTTACTGCTCAGTAAGCGGTTTTTATACTGGCATCTACACATGTAGGTGTTACAGCACAGTAACGCTATGTGTGGACTGACTTCAGACTAAAGTTAGTCCCAAGTTAGTCCGCACATACAGCGTTACTATGCAGTGAGGCATCTACATGTGCCTTACTGAGCAATAACTACTTGGGCATAACATATGCTGACTTGGGCAGATAGCAAAAGTTGCCATAGTTACTGTGCAGTACTGGTGTACATGTATAGACATGTACCTGTACTGCGCAGTAACTGTGCATGTGTAGATGTGCCCCCTGTCTAATTGCACTGGAAGATACTTCTTCCTTTCACTCTCCTGCTCCAAATCTTCACAGGCAGGTCGAGGATTAAGAAAAGGTAGGAGGGGGAGTGCAGCATATGCCACTAATGCTGCCCTTCAGACTACTGAGGCTGAGGGAAAAGTTCAACCGGAGGCCCCAGGCCAGCAGGAAACACCAGAGGGAAGGAAGACTGGGAAGGGAACAGGGACAGGAACAGGAACCCACCCAACACCAGTGCTGCTGCTGCCCCTAGCTGAGCCTGGCACCTGCATAATTGTTCCCCAGAGCAGCTAGAGTGGGATAGGAGCACCTCTGGGGTTTCCCCATGCCTCAGTCAACAGGTTATAGAGGTGACTGAATCCCTCCTTGGCTTCTCAGTGTCCTCCACCTGCCTGGGTACTCTAGGTGTGTAAATCAGCTGTATGGAGTGCCAGGCTTGGCAGGGAACAGTAGCAGTGGCAGGCAGGTTTCCTCTTTCTGGCCTTACTCCCTGCCAGCAATCTATCCCTGAATGTTCCCCACTGGCCAGGAGTGGGGGAAGGAAGAGAGAAGCTATTTGCTGCTGTCACTGTCCCAGCTTAGTGCAGTTTAAACCATGCCACTGAACCCTCTCTGGATCTACCCCTGCATGCCCTTGTCACTGTATAAACATTTCTTCATTTGTTTCTGGTATTACTTAGTCTTAATTATTTTCACAGCCATCTGCAAATGCTGCCTGCCTCTGTTAAAAATGTTGTCTGTACTAGTGTCTATCCCTAGTTCTCTTTCATTTTTCTTTCCTAACAACTCTGCTAGTTACTCTTCAGGAATTAAAAAGTACCCCAATGCTTTTAAAATACATCTCACCCTAGATTTGCTACTTATTGCCTTCATATGAAATTGATTTCCTTCTGTTTCCCTTCCTACTCTGTTTACTCACCTGGATTTTGGGTGGATCTTTTCTCCCTCCCATGCAGTGGTAAGAGCTCTCTCTTTAGCCCCTGATATCTCAGATAATCCTTATATCTCTGTAGCAGTTTGACTTTTCAGACCTGCAATGGTCACAGAATAACTTACCTTGGGGAGGACTTATTCAGTGACTTTAGGTAATGAGTGTTATCAACAGACAGTGGAGCACCAGGGGATAAAGCCCTAACCATATGTTCTCACTAGGCTGGGTAGGAAGAATTCCTTCCTACTTCTACAGGACAATTTGTCCCCTCAGCAGCTTTAGTCAGGGTCCGAAACAGTCAGGGTGTGGACACAAGTCCTACCAACTGCTACTGATACAAACCCTGCTTCCAGCAGCCATTGCCAATTTACTCTGTACTGCATCTGCTTTCTCATTCCTTTTGAATATGAGCGACCTTGAGATTCAGAAATGGGGACCAGGACAGAGTAGAGTTCGGTCACAACTATATAGACAATGGATTGCACTTAGTTACTGCAAATGAGGTCTCTATCCATCATTGCTGTGTCAGATATTCCTTACCAATGAGAAACAGCCATTCATTTACTTCCCCATCAGTGTGCATTGGAGAAGTGAAAGAGATATGAATCAGTTTTGGTTTTTTTTCTTTTCAAAGATTTCCGATTAGTTGTATTAACCACACTTATTTGAATACTCTGATAAAGTATCCTTTCTCAGCCTGTGACAGAGTCCTGCCCAAACTACCAAATTACTGGTTGGCTGATGGTAGGTGCAAGCCTGAGGAAGAAGAAAAGCACAGATGGCCAGGCTGTAATCTGATTGGCTGGCATCATGCCAGCTGGAAGTGGAGCACTGATTGACCTGAAGCCCAGAGGAGCTGGATTAAAGGATGTGCCAGAGGAAGAAACAGGAACTCCAAGAGAAACTCCACACATTCGTCCTACCACTGGGAAGAAGGACCCTTCCACCGTAGATGCCACCAGGCTGCCACTCACCCCAGAATCCTCATGCACAAAGACTCAGGTGAGTTGGGGAAGGGAGAAGACAGTGTGGTGAAGTTGGGCAGGTGCACAGGCAGACTAGGTATATGAGGATGGCTGACTACTGTGGCATGACCAGCAGGGGAAGTGTAAAGCCAGGAGTGCCCTGAAGAGCACCATGGTAGAACATGGGATCTGCTCTGTGCCATCCCCAGCTAGTCCAAGTCATGCCACACCCTGCAAGGGATGCTGGCAAGAGGAGTCAGCAGACAAGTTTCCTGCTAGTATGGGTAAATGTCCTAGACGAGGGCAGGCAGAAGAGGTGTCCTAAGGCACCCATCAAATGACCGCAGGTACGGCCTCCCCTTAACCAACCATCCTCCTTATAAGAACAACAAGTCATGCAAGGTGAGTAGAGGGAGGCGTTTCTCACCCATGGTACCAAGGCGCACACACCATCCAGTGGCATCTTCCTAAGGTGTGTACCTGTCACAGTCATGTTTATAAGTCAGTGAATTTCCCATTGAAGAAAATGTGAATATATTAATGGATGTTGAATCTATTGATACTGGTAATTTGGTCTAAGTCAATGGAAGTTTCCTGTGTTTCTAATAAAACCTCAAATATAACCTCTCCTCATCCTGTGTAGTTTTCAGGTTCTCAGTTTTGCCAACTCATTATACTGAGTTTCTTGTCAAAATTATATTTTATTTGGGAAAAGTTGGAAGCAGCAGTGACAGCCTGCTATGAAAAAGTCAGCCTTCATGGGTCTTAAATGAATTATGTTACATCCAGATTACATATTTTAAATATAAAGCATACAGATTATATATTTATAGCAAATCATTCCATCCTATTTATTCATACCGGTGAAATAGTAGTGAGTGGTAATTGTTTGAGTCATTATATATAAAAACTAGCCAAATGCCCATCAAGAATGATGGCGGGCAGGGATGGAGCCCCATGCCATTCCTCCATCTGGGCCCACTCCCCCCTTTCCTCCTGCTGCTTGGGGTCCAGGCCCACTCCCCCTCTCCCCACCACAATGGCAGGGGAAGGGGAGGGGAGGGGAGGAGTGGGCCTGGGCCCAATGTGGGGGAGGACTGGGCCCGAGGGTGGGGAGAAGCTGGGCTGCCCACAGTGGTGGCGAGAGCAGTGGACTCAGGCAGGCCTGGTGGCAGTGGAGGGATGGGAGGAGTAGGCTCAGGGCCAACACAGGGGAGGAGATATTAGGAAGGAGGAAGCCTGGCCCAAGGTGGGGAGGAGGACCTCTCCTCCCCTTCCCCCACCACTGCCATATCAGGCAGAGCCCTCTGTTTCCCCTCCCCCCAACTGCTGTGACAAGCTGCCTCCTCCCCCTGCTTGGCTTGCTTCTCCTCCCCCAACCCCCACATCAGGCCTGGGCCCACTCCTTCCCTGCTGCCCCCACTGCGACCACCACCACAATGTGCCCACTTCTCCCCACACCCACATCTCCCCTCACTGCCACTGCATTGGCCCTGTCAGTGGCAACAACAAAAGAGGGGAAGGGCAGGCCAAAGCCATTGCTGGTGACCTTGCCCCCCTACAGTGTCCTTACCCCGCTTTCCCCCTGTGCCCCACTGCTGTCACCTCCAAGGAGCAAGGGGGGTGAGACTAGCTCCAGTGGCTTTACCTCCCTGCCCGATTCATCATTGCCACCTGCAGGGAGCGGGGGGGGGGGGGGAGGGGAGGTGAGGCCAGTACAGCTGGTCTCATCCCTCGTTCCATCTCCAGTGTCCCCACCATCATGGTGGCACTCTGCTGCATCCTGTCTGACCACTTCTTCACAGTCTGATTGGCTGTTTGTCAGCCAATCAGAGTGCAAATAAAGTGCTATGGACAGACAGACAGATTAAGGCTTTTATAATATTAGAATAGTGTATGAAATGCTACCCTATATAAAAGCTAAGTGCAGACATTAAGAAGCCCGAAGCAGAATCAGTTCCATCTACATGGGTTTCTCTAAGCTGTGTAGAGTGGGTTGGGAGTGAAGGGAAAACATTTGCCTTTCAGTGAAGGGGAGGAAGATAGATGCCTGGAGTGGCCAAAATCAGAAGGCAGAGGGAGTGCTCTCACGCACCTCTCAGAATGCTGGAGATTGCTGAGGGCAACCAAGTATGAGCTATCCTTGATTGGCTGCCAGCACCCCCCACCCCAAACTCTCTGCTGCCACCTGCAGGCAGGAGGGAAGCCAGCAGAGATTCTCTCTCTGACCCCTCCCCTCCCCACCAGTGGTGGACTGCCAGCAGTGTGGGGGGGGGAGGGGAGGAAGGAAAATGGACCCTACCACATAGGCCTGGCTCCCACAGACCCAGCCAGCTCAGAGCTTCATGAATGTTCAACATCGAACAGGGGGGAAGGCACAGACCCATCCTGCTCCCCACCAGACTTGAGGCAGCAAGCTAGGAGGTCTCATGTGGTGGGTGGGAACTTGTTTAAGCACACTCTACAAGCTATATTCAGTGAGATAATGAGTTTATGGATTAACATTGAGAGGATTTTAGTATATATATTAAAAAACAGTCATGCAGGGTGCATCCCCAGGAGTGGAAACATGTGTTTCCCTGGGTTCCAACTGAAGCAGCACAATATGTGCCACTGCTACTTCTCCCTGGGGAATACCTATACGTGTGTGCTCTTGCACACGTGTTGTGCACGTGGCACACTGTCCCAGGTGAGGTAGGGGAGGTTGAGGCCAGCACATGGGCTGGCCACAGTAGCTTACCTGAGGGCCTCCTGGGGTTGCAGCTGTGTGATTTGGCAGAAGGGAGCTTGGCAAGTGGTTGCAGTGTGGCTCCAGCCAGCCAGGCTCCAGTTTGGGTGAGGCATGCTGCCTCCCACCACATGTGCGGCTCCACTTTTTTTAGACACAGGTTTTTTTGACACCAGGATCTCCCAGTGTCAAAAAAACCCCTCCATGCAGCAAATTAGTGGTGTGGCACTACAAACAGGTCTACAGTGCCACATACTGCATGTGCACTCATCTAGATGCACTTGCAGATGCTAAATTTAGGATTTAAATTTGAATATTTTCACTTCTGAGCTTCTATATGGCTTTTCTGGGAATAACTGTAGAGCAAAATCTAGTCAAGTCCCTTTAACTCTTCTTCCTGAGCTATACTGCTACATCATCAGGGGAGGGCAGCATGGAATAGGAAATGCTCTATTTACTAGGGCACCCCCTGGAGTAACTAGGAACAATGGCCACAAATCGATGGAGATTTAGGTTGGACATTAGGAAGAACTTCTTCACAATAAGGGTGGCCAAAATTTGGAATGGGCTTCCAAGGGAGGTGGTGCTGTCCCCTACCATGGGGATCTTTAAGAGAAGGCTGGATAGGCATCTGGCTGGGGTCATCTGACCCCAGCACTCTTTCCTGCCCAGGCAAGGGGTTGGACTCCATTTGTAGAGGTCCCTTCTGACCCTAGCATCTATGAATCATAAGTGTGGCATGCCATTTTGCACATATTACTGAATCCTAATGATGTATTTTGTTTCATTTACCCCAAGTTGTATATTTTTATACAGAGAAAGGAATAAGTGTGTGCTCTCTAGTTTTCCAGTATAACATTTGTCACTAGTAAGGAAAAAAAAAAGTCATTTTCTATTATTCTAAACTTTTTATGAAAGTTAAGCAACTGTAAAAGCCTAATGCTTCCTGAAAAAAAAACTTAGTCTTGTACCTTACAACGTTGGTGACTTTGGCTAAGTGAACTGATCACAACACATTTAAGTGCTAAAGAATCAGCCCTCAAAAACTGGGTTCAAATTCTTAATCTATCCAATGAACCCAACAGAGTAAGAATTACATTCGAAATTAATTAGATTGCATAGCTCAGTGGAACCAATTGTTCTACAATAATTTTCACTAGCTTACAATCTGGTCAAAGGAAAAGACATGATTTGATATAGTGCTGGAGCTTTTACTCATCTGCTTATGAATTTCCTGAATGATTTCAATTCTATTTATGCTCTTTACTGGGCAATTCTCAAACCCCTGGAGCTGCAGGAATATATTTAAATGATGTCTTAGTACATGGTTCAGGAGATTCCTAGTAAAAGAGGACTTCTAAATCACTGATTCAAATACATTATGAGTTGCAACTGTCACAAGATTTTACCATTAAATTGTAATTAACATTACATGGCCCTTTGACCTATATAAAAATCAGTGAATTGTATCATTTAAATTCTTAGATGTAGACATTCACCTTACAAAATGTATCCTCTCTAATTGATAACTTAGTTAGCAGTCTCATCATAAGTTTAACAATGTAAGCAAAAAATGTGTCTTGTTTACAACTTACATCAACTACAATGGAAGGGTTAGTGTAGACAAGGCTGTGATTCAGATAAATAAGGGGCCTGATTGTTAAATCCTTTATAAAGACATTTATACCTAGTTGGTGGGTGTGAAATTCCCCTACCCTAATTTTATAGCATTTTGAATCCATTTTCATACAGCCTTGTAAAAAGCTATAAGGTGCAAGACAACAAAAATCTAAGTCTCAAGTGTCTCTGTCTGTTCTAGCAATATTCCACAAAAAATACATGATTACACTAGCATAAGGTTGTCCTGTTCGGATTTCTTTTCTCAGGGCCCCTTTCTGGGGACTAGTCTTTTAAATTTTCACCTGCAACCCAGAGAGACCTACTGGTTACTTCATCTCTTGCTCTTTCAGCTGATATGAAATCTGTTCACTTTTGTCTTTCCTCTAAATTTCCTTTTCTTTTTCCTGAGATGCTGCATTTTCACATCCTTGCCTCAAGAAGTACACAGTCTATTTATGCTTTATGTATAGAGCATGACGAACCATAAGTGTGTGTAGGGGGGGTGGGGAACAGCTATGTCTCTGTCATTAGCTTATTTCAACCTGAACATTAACACATAATCAGATGGCTGACATCAGAGGAAAGTCCCAGTATGCATTTGCAGATTTAGGATGTCAGGAATCTATAACAAAGGGGGGAAGAAAGAAGAGAAACAATACAAAATCCAAAAAAACACTGCAAACTACAATACAGAAAAACTCAGTCATGCTGTCAGATATTTAACTTCCTACCGAGAAAGGAAGTAGTTTACCCAGACAGGAATTAGCAAAAAATGCTTACATAATGGGGATGTAAACTGCTTCTTTCATCTTCAAATTATAATCATACATGGTAGTGTCTGGCAGAAATAGTTTCAGAACACTGGGAGGAAATATTAAGAAGATGAGCAAGTTTTCATTGTCAGGTATGGGTCTAGCAATGAAAAATACTCTGGACTTTAGAGATCATAAGAAAGCATTTGTTCAATGTGAAAGGGGAAAAAATAGAATTAAGATTATGAAAAATGTTTGAACCGAATACATTAAAATATGCTTGTATGAACTAGATGCATCTTTTCCAAAGGTATTGTATAAGTATTATATTTTTGTTATTCAATGTGAATGAAATTAATAGTTTAAGCGCAGTTTTGTAATTATTATTATTATGCAGGGGTGGCCAGTCTGTGCCTCCCATGACACAAGTGTCATGGGAAGCCTATGGAAATAGTGCTAGGAGCAGAAATTACAGCAGCAGATCAGGAAGGGAGAACAAAACAGGAAGAAGGAGATAGGGAAGCAGAACAGGCAGAGAAAGGGGATGTGTCTGGCACTCAGCCAGGGTGCAAAGTTAATTTGTAGCAGACTTGCCAAAAAATGTTAACTCCCACTCGTTTATATCATAGGTGTTGTGACTAGACCAAAACCTATCATTACCATTTTTGGTTGTTTTTTGCATGGGTCATAGGAAAAATATAAGCTCAACTCATGCTATATTATTAATATCCTAGAACTCTATTACGATGAAAATGAATAGAAGTGTGAACTGTCACAACCCAAAGTTGTGATTTTTGTTTGTGTGCGCGCTTCGGCACTGCTAAATTATTTTCCCGCCAATTGTCGCTTTCTTTGCACTGCTGCGAGAGAGAACTCTGGTGCAATGGGGGATTTCCTGCCAAATTACAGCTTCTTTGCAGGGTGCATTTCTTTTGTATGCTAGTGATACATGCTGCAAAGGAGTTCCCGCCATTTGTATTTGGATTCGCGCCACATTATTGGCCAATTCCAAATGTAGGCACACGTGGCGGCTAGCTATTGGCTTGCTAGCCGTATAAAAGGCTTGGGTAGCTTCCGCCCAAGTCAGAGGAGGGAGGAAGAGAAAGACTGTGTGAAGATCTCCAAGCTCTGTGGACCCTCGTGGACCCAACGCGCCTCTCCTAAGCAGGCAATAGAGGCGATAGAACCGAACCTACAGACCTTTCGCTTCTAGCCTCTCCCCGTCGCCAATCGCAATCCCAGACGTATCCATTTCCTGTAACTTCGAGCCCACGGAGCCTGAGTAACTCCGGGGAATTCTTCGAACCCTGAACCGGACCTGCGGAGCCTAAACAACTCCGTGGGAGCAATTGAATTTGTCGTGTTCCTCTAGCGAGGATCTAAGCGAGAGCTGTGCCTGGAAATCTGTCCAGCCTACACCGATACCATCTTCAGGTGTAAGTAAACAACCTTTTCAATCAACCATTACGCCTCCGTAACTAATTCTAGCTCGCGCATACCAAACCGCCCCGCTGTTTTCTCCAACCCCGCTTGCCCGGGCTGCTGGCCACAGCCCGCGTGCGCAAAGACGGGCCCGGCTCGCCCCCGGCCCTCACGTGAACAACTACACATGCCAACTACATAGATTCCTGATTTCTTAATGTAACTATACCTTTTGTTGAACAAGGCTGATATTCTTTATAACACCCCCACCACACCTTTTGTCTTATTAGGACAAGGTATAAAATGGAAATTTTCATGAGTAAGGGCTGAATAGCTTGGCAAGTGAAATTATCTCGTGTCCACTGAACAGTGCAAGCTTTCCTCACAGGATTGGTGATCTCATTATAAGGGCACTATCACTGCAAAATCTGCTTATTTACTAGGATGAATATTTCCTTTACAAACTGTCTGACAGGCCGCTTCAGAGGAGTTAACAGTTTTGTTCAACTGGGACGGAAATAACATGAAAATGGCATCTGTTGACAAGTGTATTCCAAATAACTGCTTCTTTCAACATATAGGATCAGTTTCCATGTTATTGGTGGATTTTTCCCAGCAAACAGAAATGGAAACTAATACTCAGAGGGCATGTCTACAAGGTCAATTAATGTGAAGCAATATACTCCAGAGTTATTACTGTTTAAATATGCACCCAGGATTGCAGCATGTTGAGACAGTTCAGAGCAGCCTGGGGTTGCTCCCCCTGACTCAGTGTGCTACAAAGGGCTGGCTGGGGCATAAGGGTGCTTAAGTGCAAGGCTAGCCAGCAGGCAGTCCCCACACTGAAGCACCCTTGTGCCCCAGTCAGCCAGCGCAGCATCTACATGTGCACTGCTATGGAGTAAATCGGTATACTTCAGCCTCATAGGGGTGCATATGTAGATGCCAAGATGTTGACTGTGCCGCTAATTCGTCTACTGCACAGTAAATGTCTTGTGTAGACATGCCTTGTGTGAGACTGTGCTCTCATGTTCATTCCCATGGTATAACTGATGTGTAGACTTAAAGCTGTATGAGCACTCTTATTTATAAGAACCCTTATGGGTGAATGCCATACAGTACCATATTTAAAATATATATATATATATATATATATATATATATATATATATATATATATTTCCATTTTCTTCAGTTTTTTTCACTTGTTTTTTATTGGAACAAAAAAGAAATGTTTTTCTTCAATATTCCTTTCTTGGGAAATCCAATATTTATTTCTGCCATCTCTTCAGCAGTCATCTCTTCAGCTTTTGAGAGGTGTCACTAGATTGTTGCCCCATCTATCCCCAAAGCACATTTCTGCAAAACAGTACAAATAACTGTGTACACACTACAAGACACTCTCATCCATGTTGCTTCCTAGGGTCGATGCTGTGTTTCCTGTGGTTTCTCCAATACCACCTATTCCTTTTCAACACTAGGCCTGACGGCTGAACATCCTTCATGCTTTGCATATGGACAGGTATTACATTTAGACTAACCTCAAAATAAGCTGTCTAGACCTAGACCAGATGCAGCAAATGCTTTTTAGCATTCTTTAACTCTTGGATTTATTCAGACTCATTCTACCTATAGACATGTGCAGAAGCTGTAGCCATTACTATGTTTCTCCACGAGTTAAGAAAACTCCTATCATGTTCAGTAATTGCCCTGCTACAACCCAGAGATTCAATTGTTTATAGAATCCTGGTCATTCCTGCTTGATTTTCAGAGTTCACTTTTCCACGGTGAACTCAGAAAGGAGTAAAGAGTGGCTTTACATCACAACCACTCCTTCCTAACCATTTCTACAAAATCCTGATCCCCTTCAGTGGTGTGAATAAGGAGGAACATCAAGGGGACACTTGATTGTCTGACTGAACAAGAAGATTAGTGAATTCTTACAATCACTGCTATTTAATTTTAGTTAAATGGCAGTGTTTTCCCATTTTCAACTTTAAAACATCTTTAGAAACTTACAGACAAAAATGAAAAATAAAACTATTGGAATCTGTTTACAACATCTCAACTGCTGTCATTCCAACCTAAAAGCTTTGTGTATTGTATGTACTTTACTCTGAACATTTACTGCCACTATTACATTTTGCAATTACAGTGAAGTGAGGCAGAAAATAGCAGTTCAAAAATGTATTCAAGTAATGAAGTTTGAACTATTATTTGAAAGGCTGTTATTTCAGTAAATATTTAATCTTCCTAGCAGCACGGATTCCTAATTGATCTTAAAGTATTATTGTTCTTGGACATTTCTAATCGACTTCTAATTGCTATTTTAAGGCAGTGGGGAATAGAAAGGATAATATGTAATGGCTATGGGTGAATGTTATACTACCAGCCACACTTGGTAAAATGTATTTCATAACAAATATTTCATCAATGTTTTTGCCAGGATGGAAAACATTAAGATTCATACAAGGTATCTAATCTCTTTTTCAAGTGTCCTTGATCACATGCCAATAAACCATCATTAATAAGATACAATTTACAATCAAGTTAGATGAATGTTCATGGTTAAAAACTTTTCAAATTCACTATTGAAAATAAAGCTTTCTGATTGATTGTTTCACTCTCTCTTCTAGAATGCTAAAGCTTGAAGGATATTCAGAACTATATTCCTTTCTTCTCACCCTGCCTACGGTACTTTGAGTAAATTCTTTATATAGCTGACATGGTTATAAGAGAACATCATGCATGATTGGAGAAACTAATTCTAAGGAAAGCTGACATGAAAGGTTTATTGCAAAAGAACTTCAAATTGATACTTGCATTTATTAAATTGTCTTATTTAGTAACACAAAAGATAGCAAAATTGATCTTATTCAGTTTCAACTGGTAATGAATATTAAGGGATTTATTAGTCTATTATTTAGGAAGAACACCTCTTAGAATTGGTAAAATTTACTCAGTAGTGGAAATGCAGTACCTAGCTCAGGAGACCTAGTGAAACCTAGTTACAGTCATAGCATGTTTGGGAAATGATAAAAAATTATACCTGAGATGAAGTAGGAAAATTCTACTACACTTTGAGCACATCTACATGTCACCCTACAGCGATGTAGCAACATGCTATGTCACCATACGGTGCACTATGATGAAATAGTGGTGAAGTAGCATGTGCACAGCACAGTAACTGCCCATACTTAAAGCATGATGCAATAGGAGTGTCGCTGTATGGCAATGTGTAGACATGCCCGTTATGTTATAAATGTATCCAGAATTTTAAAAATGAGGTTTCAGTTGCTGACCATGCAGTCTGGTTGGAGTGGGGCAGAAGTGTTTCTGGATCTCGCCCCAACCCCTGAGTTATCTGGGGGCAATGAGGACACTGTTAGTAGCAGGCAGGGAAGGAGGGTGCAGGAAGGGAGGGGAGGGCAGTAAATATTTTTCTGAAAACAGAAAAGGGGCAGGGGAATTCTTACCTGATTTGGGGACTTTAAAAAGTTCCAGGCCACTTCCCTCCGGCACAGTTTGAAAACAGGGTGTGATGGTGCCAGTATACCCCCTCTATATCTGCCCTAGACTCTTGTAATAATTTCTGCAAGGTTTTTCTCAGGTTTTACTCTGTGTGATGAAGACTGGCCAACTGAGCATTATGAGAAACAATCTGAACCAGTCTGGTAGCTGTATAACTCTGTATCCATCTGATAAAGTGCTTAAGTTCCATTCAAGTTTATAAAAGTTCAATCAGAAACAAAATCATAATTAGAGACTGGTGGGGATAAGTAAAACAACCCACTCACCTTTTAGCTATCTGGTTAATGTTCTTGCTTACGAAGGAAGTGATCTGGATCCTAGGTACCCTCAACATAAGATAATTTGAACTTACTTCCTAATAAATATCCTAGGCACCAATAGTCAGGGCCAAGGGCACGCTTTAGCTCTGCTGTTGAAACTGGCCTACTTGGCAGCCAAAAGAGATAAATATATGGGGTGAGAGAAAGAGGAAGCCAGAGCCACCTTGACTCTGTGTCTAAGTTGTGCATTGTCCTGCAAAGCAGTGTGCCCCTGTGGCTGTTTATGTATCTTATTCAGTTACTTCTGTGCTCTCCACTCCTCCTCCTCTCCAGACACTAATTGCCATTTTGTCTCCAGCTGAAGTTTTGGAGATTTACATGGGATCTATATATTTACCAGAGGAATTCAAAGTTACAAAAGCACCCTAGCTGGACAAGATCACATCTGAGTCCACATAGTTCACCAGGTCTAAACACATGAGACAAAACCGGATATATTAATAAAATCAGTAGATTTGCCACTAATGAGCTTGGGAGGCCAAATAGAGTTTAGATGAGATTATGGCTAAAAACAGATGCCACAAAATGAAGATCAGCTGTGTTGTGATGTGTCCCTGCACAGCTGATCTGTTTCCTTGGGTAAAATACATCACCCATTGACCCTCCCATTGAACCTGTAGGACAATAGGCAATGTGTTCCTCACTTCCACTGATGCACCCCAGGCAATCTCTGGAGCATGTCTCTGGAAGTGGGAGAAGTTGTGGTTCTTCACTTCTAGAAGTATACCTCCAGCAATCCCTAAGGTGTGTCTTTAGAAGCAGGAAAAGTTGAGGTTCCCCTCTTCCAGAGAATGACTTTCCCCATTCATCAAGTAACAATCATTTTATATTTAAGTCCCTAACATGATTGTGCTTGTAGTATAGACAATTTTCTTAGTTGTAAGTCTTCTGCTTTCTATTCTCCCTACATGATCAATACTTGCCTCTGGGTGAAGTTTTTTACATGGAGCTAAGCGAATGATGTTACTTTGATTTTCTTTTACATTGGCAGTATACTTATTTAAATATGTTGAACTTTAAATTTGGAGCTACTGGTGTATGGAAAATATTGGCTTCTATATTAGATCAGATTACTGTGCTACATAGAATAATATATTATATACATACATTCATATATACACACGTGTGTGTGTGTGTGTGTGTGTAATATACTATTCTAAATAGCACAGTTTATATAAAAATATAAACAAACTAATATATAATATACTGCTATATGCTGGAGGGTAGGGCTAGGATTCAGAGAGACCTAGGCAAATTGGACCAAATTAAATCTCATGAGGGTCAATAAAGATAAGTGCAAAATCCTGCACTTAGGATGGAACAATCCCATACACTGGTAGAGGCTGGGGGCTGACTGGCTAAGCATCAGTCCTGCAGAAAAGGACCTGGGGGATACAGTGGACAGAAGGCTGAATATGAGCCAACAGTGTGCCCTTGTTGCCAAGAAGGCTAACAGCATATTGGGCTGCATTGATAGGAAAGTTGCCAGCAGATCAAGGGAAGAGATTATTCCTCTCTATTCAGCACAGGTTAGGCAACATCTAGAGTAACTGTATTCAGTTTTGGGGCCCTCACTACCTGGGCCCTTGTCCACAACCCCACTACTTTGGGGTTGTGGACAAATTGGAAAGAGTCTGGCAGAGGGCACTGAAAATGGTGAGCAGGCTGGGGGACATGACTTTTGAGGAAAGTCTGAGGGAACTGAGCTTATTTAATCTACAGCAGAGAAGACTGAGAAGGGATTTAATAGCAGCCTTCAACTACCTGAAGGGATGTTCTAAAGAGGCAAATGACAGAACAAGGAGCAATAGTCTCAAGTTGCAGCAAGGGAAGATTAGGTTAGATATTAGGAAGAATGTTCTCACTAGGAGAGTAGTAAAACACTGAAATGGGTTACCCAAGAGGTTACGGACTCTCCATCCTTGGAGGTTATCGAGACCTGGCTAGACAAAGCCTTGTCTAGGATGATCTAGCTTGGGATGGTCCTGCTTTGAGCAGGTGGTTGGACTAGATGACCTCCTGAGGTGCCTTCCAACCCTAATTTTCTATGATTCTGTATACCAGCCTAATCTGGTCTAATACAGAAGCCAATACTTTTCTATACACTTATAGCTCCAAATTTAAAGTTCAACATAACATATATAATGTTTCTAATTTTAAATAGTTTATAGAGGAAGTTATGGTGTGTTTATAGGCAGACAAGGTTCTTTGGGTAAAGCTGATATATTTTATTAGACCAAGTTAAATAGTTGGAAAAATTCTTCTTAGCAAGTTATTGGGCACAAGCACCCTTCAAAAGGCTGAGTAAGTGTCTGCAGATGGTCTGTACAGTTCCTGGATGGAGTGGTAAAGCAGCCAGAAGCTAGCACACATGCAAAAAAGCCAGTCAGTTAAAATTAAAATTGAGGTGGTCAGTAGGTGACAGACAGGTGGGGTGGGGGAGGGGGAGTAAATGTAGCTGTAGTCAAAGGATGAGAGACAGAGGGGTGGGGGGTGGGGAATGAGAATAGCTGGTAAAAAGTGGAGGGTTTACCTGGGGAGTCAGGTGTTAGGCAGGTTATAATATGTTATAAATCCAGTGTCTATATTTAGTCCATGATTTTTTGTATCCAGTAGACTGAAGAAGTGAAGTTCATATGCTTGTCTGTGAAAGATATTTTGTAAATTCCCTTTCAGAATTAGAACTGAGAGATTGTAGAGAGAGTGGTTTTCTTGTGAGAAATGTGCCCCCACAGGTAATTAGATATTCTTGTCTGATAGATTTTCAGTGTACATTCATTCTGGTGCACAGTTGTTGTTTGGTTTCTTCTGCATATTCTCCACCGGGGCATTTGGTGCACTGAATGAGATATATAACATTTCTGGAGGTGCAGGTGTAAGATCTAGGAATGTTGATGGTTCTGTTGTAGGGTCTAGTAATTGAGAGAGTGGTGGAGATGCATTGGCAGGTTTTACATTTCTTGTCCTGGCATGGTCTGGATGCATTCAGTGTGTTTTGGGCTGTAGGAAAGTTTGCTTTTGGTGATGAGATTGGCGAGGTTTGGTGCTTTTTTAAGGGATAGGATGGGAAGATTTCTTCTGGAGTACTATGTCCACTACTTGGCGCTACACTTCAACAAGGACATAGTAAATCTTGAGAGAGTCCAGAGAAGGGCCACCCATACGATCAGAGACTTGCACGGCAAGCCATATGAGGAAAGGCTCAGGGACCTGGGACTCTTCAGCCTGAAAAAGAGAAGGCTGAGAGGGGACTTGGTAATGGCTTACCACTACATCGGGGGCATACATCAAGGGCTCAGTGAACAACAGGGCACTCTTTGGAAAAACCAGGAGTAATGGCCATAAACTCCTGGAAGACTGTTTCAGGTATCAACATCAGGAAAAACTCTCTCACAACTAGGGTGTCCAGATTGTGTAATAAGCCCCCTTCAGAGGTTTTACAATAACCTACCCAGGAAATCTTCAAGAGGAGACTGGATGGTCACCTTCCTGGGGTCACCTGACCACAACTGACTATCCTGCCTAGTGCAGGGGGCTGGACCCAATGATCTTCCAAGGTTCCTTCTAGCCTCGCAATCTATAAATTTTTGAGAATTGGGTCTCTTTCTAGTATGGGTTACAATTGTTTGAGGACTTCCCTGCTTTACCACTCCATCTAGGAAAAGTGCAGACCACCTGCAGATGCTTCCTCAGCCTGACAAAAAGGTGTTTGTGTCCAAAGGCTTGCTAAGAAGAATTTTTCCAACTATTTAAGTTGGTTTAATAAAAGATTTCGGATTTACCCAAAGAACCTTGTTTGCCTATGTCCTTAGATTAACACAGGTACAACCTACCCACCTGAAAAGTGGTGTGTTTAATCACATTTCTGTTTCAGATGCCATAGTGGTATTTGGTTTTATTGGTATTCCAATGGAAGCTAGGCTTCCAAATACCTTTGAAGACCTGGGTCATCCTAAATAACTTCTTCCAAGGCTCATGCTTAAGTGCACCAATGTACTGGGGCATTAGTAAAGGAATGAAAATACCATTTACATCTTTTGACATACACAAAAAAGTTTTTTATACTTTTTAGATTGACATTTTCTTGGGACTTTGAACTTATTCCTTCCAGAGGGGTTCTAGAAATTCTAAGAGTATTTGGTTTTAAATGGAAAATGTCTCTGTGAATCCAATATTTCTGTGTATCAGGAAGAAATGACTTGCCTTATTTTTATTTACTGAATTATGATATATTTATATATGTTTATGTATATCTGGTGGGAAATGTGTGGTAGCACTACGAACTCTGTGGCTTTGCTGTATAATGTTTGTTGGTATTATAATTGCACTTAAATTTTCCACTGGCTGGTTCATCCAGTTCAAAACTGCAAATCTCATCTTCTGTGCACTTACTTTTTACATGACATTTCTATTTCAAAATGTACTAAAGCCATCCGTATTGAAAGGAATTGAAGGTTCCTGGTATCAGAGTTTCCTTTGCAACCGTATGGTCAAGAGTGCAAAATCTTTTAGAATGCCATATAAAAACTGCTGCTAAAAATAAAAGGTTACTTCTGCCATAAATAGTACCTTTTCACTTCTGCAGAACAAAATAATGGGGTCATTCTGAATGTAAGAGTCTTGTGGGAATATTTGGATGTCCTTTCTAGTAATACATTTTATGACAAACTTTGCCCTGGAATCTATTTCATGTACTGGATTGCATGTGCTAGCATGCAGTTCAGTATAAAATAAAATTGGAACAAGTTCTTGTTTTTAAATAAGAACAATTTTTTTAGTATTTCAATTTTCTTTTGTGCTAGAAAGTAATGCAGAAAGAGAGTAATAACCCTAGACTGTATACGGCATTCTATACTCACTATGGGGCATACTTTTGTCATTCTAGACACATTACACTTCTGGATAAATACTAATTTCTTCTCCCTGTAAGCAATGTTTTTCAGCTCACAACTCCTTGACTTCATGAGTTTTAAATTAGTACAATGAAGGACTTAATTTGAATACATTCTAATATATTCTAATACACATGTGTGACTGACTCCCTCCATGGGCACCATAACATGCATTGAAATGCTGTTAAATTTATACCTAGATGTGGGAAATACACACTTTAATGTAAATATCTTACACACACACTTTATTAATTATTTTCTATAAAAATAATATATAGCAGATGCCTCAGAAGAGGAATGGACAACAGTAGCAATCTAAACATATCCTAGTAAAATAAACGAAGGGATCTCTTTATTCGTTTACTAGGATGATGTTTAGCTTGTTACTATTGTCCACTCCCCTTCTGAGACAGTTGCTGTATATATTGGCAATAATATTCTGTGCAAGAGAAAGGAATACAGCTGAATATTTCCTTCTATCAATAATTTTTTTTTCAGTTGTCTGAATTACCAGAACAAGGAAAAACAAACAACGCCCACCCCCCAATTTGTAGCATTAAACAATATTCTGTGCAAGGGGCAGAGGCAAGTACAATGTCTGAGATATTCAGAAAAAGAAATCCCCCAAGTCTCCCAGCATTGAAATATAAAGACTATGTTTCTGACTCAGGACCTCTTTCTGGCACCATTCCCTTTGCATATTAACTCAAAGGCAGAACCCTAAGTGTTCAGAACCTACTAATATTTTATATCTAGACATACTCTGGAAATGGACTCTGTAAAAGCAGTACCATGCTTATTGATTCTCAAAAACTTGACAGCTGACATTTATGAGATTTGCAGCTTACAGTATGCACACTGACATGTATATACTTTATTGTTCTTTCTGATATTGTACAAGAACATGTGTTTGCAAAAACTGACAGTGGAATTAGAATGCAACCAACAATGGTCAGTATATTCTAAACTAGAAGAGAAAATATTTCTCACTTCCATAACGATCTTAGCTCTGCAAGACCCACATTTTCTACTATAACAGAAGATAAGATTCTGAATAAAAATGTGAACCAGACCAGTGAACTAAAGTGGTTTCAATAAACCTATCTGTACCATATAGCTCTGCTTAAGAAAATACAATTGCTAACAGATATTTTAGGATTATTAATTTCTTCTTCAGAAAAAATATAGTTTTATTCTATTTTTCGTGTGTGTGTGTGTGTGTGTGTGTGTGTGTGTGTGTGTGTGTGTGTGTATAATGTATGTGTGTGATATAAAGACTTCATTAGATATTTCTTTAACAGGACATTCTATTGGAGATTATTTTAAGCAGGATATTATTTATTTGAGAAAAACATGGTGATATTTTAGTTGTTCCCAAATCATGTTGATTAGTACTAATACTTATGTTAATTGTAGTGGGAACAAAATGGTTAGGGACAAGAAGCCAGACCCTGAATTGATTCAACCTTTGCAGGTTAGTCTAACCTGCCTAGGCTGAACCAGTTAAAAGGACAAACATTTTCTCTGGACTGAGGCAATGCACGCGTATGCCTGCAGTTGCTCAAGCCAGGAGCTGGGGGGTGCTACAGTGTGCCTTTGGCTGCAGGCTGCGCTGGTGGGACATGGCCAGTTTGGGTTGAACTGGCCAGAGAGGGGTTTAATTCCTCCCTCTCCATCCCACTGACCGGCAACTGAGCTAGGTCTGCCGGTTGCCACTCCCCCCCCCCCCCCCTTGCTGCTGCAGCAGCAGGGCACCATGGCCCCTGAGGCAAAGGGGGGCATTGAGGAGAGTTAGTCTCATCTCCACCCCAACTGGCAGCTGGATCTGCCCATCATGGTCATTCACTGCTCACTACTTCAGCTGCCAGGTAGGGGTGGTGGTGGGGCCTGTTCCCTGCCTCTCCATCTGTGCTCAGGGCAAGCCCCTTCCTGGCAAGAGGGAGTTTATTCACCCACTGGCCCTGAGCATAGGCTGAGCTGCAGCTAGGCAGACCCTGCCACAGTGCTAGCAGCCAGTGCACAACTAAGCCCCCTCCTGCCAAAAGGAGGCTTGCCCCAAGCACAGAGAGGCCACTAGCACCACAGTAGAGTCTGCTCAGCCTGGTCATCACTGCTCTGTGCTTGGGGCCAGCCCCCTCCCAGCAGGAGGGAGCTTATTCAGCTGCTGGCCCAAAGTACACAGCAGCTGCAGCTGGGCCAAGCAGACCCCGCTGTACTGCCAGCAGCTGAATAGACCCCCTCCTGCTGGGAGGGGTCTTGCCTCAAGCACAGAAAGGCCACTGGCACCACAGTGGGGTCTGACTGGCCCAGTCATAAGCTACGGCTTGGCCTGCGCTCAGGGCCAACGGCTGAATAAGCCCCCTCTTGCCATGTGCGTCCTTGCCCTAAGCACAGACCAAGTGGTAGAGGCTGGGCCCCACCTATGCCCAGCAGCTGGAGCAGTGAGTGACCATGATAGGCAGCAGCCCATCATGGCTTCCCAAAGCATGAGCTCCTTTCTCAGCAGGGGCTGCTCTGCAGGGCTGGCAGACCTGCTGTGGAGCACAACAGCACTTTGGGGGGCTTGCAGGTCTATGGCCTACTCCAGACCCCAGTGCTTCCACGTGCAGCCAACTGCAGCTCTCTGGGCCCCACAGCACAGCACCCCCACTGGGAAGGGGCTCGTGCTCCCCCACATTATGACAGGGGCTGCTGCCCCCAACAAGTGGCCTGCCCCCTCTTGCTGCAGTGGCAGGGAGGAAACACAGCCAGGCAGGGCCCGAGGGGTGGGGTCAGGTAGCACAGCAGCAAGGGTGGGCAGACCCGGCTGCCAATGCGGGTAGAGAAGAGACTAACTCTCCTCCCTTTCCCCACCCCACCTCAGGGCCCATGGTACCCCACTGCTGCAGCAGCAAGGGGGGAGCACCCAGCAGCCCTGGCTCAGGTCCCTGGCAGTGGGCTAAATAGGGAGGAATTGAGCCCCTCTCTGGCCAGACCCCTTCCCCTGCCTGTCCCTGTTCTGGCTGGAGAGCAGAGGGGCGGGGCTAGCCTGGACAGGCTGGAGTGGAGAGTCCAGTCCAGAGAGCATGCCAAGATCTTGGAGATCTCAGGCTTAACTTAAACCATCAAGGGGTCTGGGACAGAAATTGCATAAAATGGTTTGACACAAATCAGTTAAGTCTAATACTACATTCAACCAGGTTTATCTCAAACTGGTTTCAGCCATTTTGAAACTGATTTATGTGCACTGAATATCTGTTCTGTTACAGATTTAAACCGGTTTCTGATCACTTAAACCAGTTTATGTATAATGTCTGTCCCTAACCCATGTCACCTTTGTATTTATTTGAGGGCTAATTTGGGGGATTCACTAAAATGTAATCCTAAATTTTTGTGCATCTCCTGAGGGCTCTAATTTTTATTGTATGTTGGAAGAAATCTAACATGCTTTGTCTACCACGAGTTTTGATCCCTTTTGTGCTAATGAACACTCCTAGTGTTAGTCATATGCTGCCTTGGGTATATTGACACTGCAATCATAGCAGCAACTGTATGCAAATGTACACATGTCTAAACTAACGTGTTCTGGTAGCAGTTGAGTTGTGTTAGCATGAATCTCACCCTATGCTAGTTTACCCTGTTTCTTCAGCAGATTTTGTGCACCACCACGTTGATACTGTTATAAGGAAGTTTAGAGATAGCAAGTTTAAAGAGAACTCAGTAATGTACACACTGGGTGCATCTACATGTGTAATTATTGCTTCAAATTAAACTCCAGAGCAGTTTGGGCCAGAGTAAATTACTGCCAGGCACAGAATGTACACATATGCCCTGGACATCATCATTTTGAGCTGGGGTGGAACCAGAGGCTGCAGAACGGGGTGGGTCACCTGGGCCATGGCCCAACCAATGTTTAGCGCGGTAATTCAAACACAGCCCAGATCCCTGCCTGCCTCCTCCCTCCTTCACATGTGCAACAGCAACCACACTCTGCCTCGCCAGGAGAGAAGAGTGACAGACCCCGTTAGCCAATGCACCAGGCCTTGGACCATTGGCTGCAGGGGGCTGTCACTCTTCCCTACAGGCGGGGCTATGGACAGCAGAGAGTGGCTGCTGCTGCGCATGTGAGGGAGGGACGGAGGCAGTCAGGGAGCAGGGCTGTGTTCAAATTGCCATGCTAAACATTGGTTGGGCCATGGCCTGGGTGGCCCACCCCATTTGGCAGCCTCTGTTTATGCCAGAGGCGCTCCTGCCCAGACCTGCCCTGCCCTGGGTTCCAGGTGGCAGCATTGGGCAGCAGAGGGGTTGGCTAGGGCACAAGGTTGCTGAAAGTGCCAGCAGCAGGAAGGAGATTGGCCCCTTGCTGGCTGGGTTGACTGGGCACAATTTACACCCATGGTCAGTGTCTACACATGTATTTGATCACATTTAATTACTCCACTGTAAGAAAATACATTCTCCAACAGTACTATCTTACAGTGCTAATAATTAGTTTACTGTGGCCTAAAACCATTGCATTTGTAGATAGTGATATTTTAGTCCACAGCTGACTAGTCTACTCTACAGTAAAGCACAAAAATAGACACAACCAGTGGATTCCAGTAATTGCAGTGGCTGAAGTATAAATCTATCACTTGATTCAGAAGAGTGCTTAAGCACTTAAGTGGATACAAAGAGACTACGAAAAACTTTCTACAGCATTCATCCTACATAAAAAGAAGAAATGGAACAAATTACTCCAAGAACAAGCTCCCCAGCCACAAAACAATCATCAGAGGAACAACACCAACACCTTACAACATTCCAACCTCAGACTTGATAAAACTGAAAGCAGCAACCAACCCACAAATATTATCAATCTCTCCCCACACACGCTTGCCAAAACTGAAAAATCTGTCCTTTCTAAAGGCCGAAATTTCTGTCCAGAAAAATACCCTAATAAAATATTGCAATGTGAAGAATTCTTCTGATGCCTGCGCCTCAAAGAATATTTCCATGACCAAACTGAACCCACTCCCAACAACAACTCATCCTCTGACAACATTCAGGAAAGGATCAATTCCAAAAATCCCCAAAAAACATCAGATTGGACACCTCGCAGTGGATGAAACCCTAACCTTGATGGCTACATTGACTGCTTCAGGGAAAGAATGAACAATGAAATAATCAGCAACACACGCCACCACAACAACCTCTCTCTACCAGAGAAAAAGGCCATAGAATCTCTAAGATCTAACCACCAAATAGTAATAAAACCAGCAGATAAAGGAAGAGCCATAGTCATCCTAAACCATGAGGATTACATAAAGGAAGCCAAGAGACAGCTGTCTGACACCACCTTCTACAAAGAACTACAAGAAGATCCTACTCCCCTTTTCACCAAAAAACTCAACAATACCATCAAATCATTTCCATCAAGATTACAAGAAAAACTACAGACCTTGATCCCCCCGCTACCTAACCCGGGGACTTTTTACATGCTCCCTAAAATCCACAAACAAGGGAACCCTGGCAGACCTATCATATCCAACTATGGGACCCTAACTGAGGAAATATCAGATTTTGTTGAATCCATCCTAAAAAAGCTTGTCACCCACAGAGCAAGTTTTGTCCAAGACACTACAGACTTGCTACGGAAACTTAAAAACATAGACCACCTTCCCAGCAACACACTTCTAGCCACCATGGATGTTACCAGCCTATATATCAACATCCCACACCAGGATGGCATCCAAGCCTGCCTTACATATCTACAGGAACAAGATTACAACCCAGAATACAGGCCCAAAGTTATTACTGAGCTTATACACTTCATCCTCACACACAACAATTTCACTTTTAATAATCAACACTTCCTCCAGATGATGGGAACAGCTATGGGCACTAAAATGGCCTCACAGTATGCCAACCTTTTTATGAGCCACCTGGAAGAAGACTTCCTCAAGAACTGCACCATCAAACCCTTACTATACCTAAGATACATCGATGACATCTTCATCATTTGGAGTGAGAACCTGCAATCTCTGATTGAGTTCCACCAGAAATTCAACAGTCATCATCCCTCCATCCGACTTTCTTTAGAATACTCCAGCACCAACATCTCCCTTTTAGACACAATGATCAGTATCCAGAAGGGTAAAATACAGACCACAGTATACAAGAAACCCACAGACTAACATACATATCTGCACAGAACCAGCAATCACCCGAAACACACCAAAAAAGCTGTGATATACAGCCAAGCCCTCAGATACCACTGCATCTGTACTGAAGAGAACACCCGGGATTGCCACCTCACCAATCTTAAAAAGGCTTTCACCCAGCAAGGACACTCCTCCAGAGAGAGAGATTGCATGTTTGAAAGAGCCACCTGGATACCACGTGAAGAACTGTTGCAGTACAGAAGAAAAACACCCACAAATCACACACCGCTGGTTATGACCTATCACCCATCCCTTGAACCTGTATGGAAAATCCTCAAAAAATTGCAACCCATATTAGAAAGAGACCCTATTCTTAAAAAGATCTTCCCAGAGCCACCCATCCTAGCCTTCAAACAAGCACCGAACCTCGCCAACCTCATCACCAGAAGCAAACTTCCTCAAGCCCAGAACACACCAAAAGGATCCAGACCGTGCCATGACAAGAAATACAAAACCTGCCAACACATCTCCACCACCTCCACTATTACTACACCCCACAACAGAGCCATCAGCATCCCAGGATCTTACAGCTGCACCTCCAGAAATGTAATATACCTCATCCAATGCACCAAATGCCCTGATGGAAGATATGTAAGAGAGACCAAACAACAACTGCGCACCAGAATGAATGCACACCAAAAATCCATCAAAGACAGAAACACCCAATTACCAGTGGGGGCACATTTCTCACAGGACGGCCACTGTCTCTCCAATCTCTCAGTCCTGATCCTCAAGGGAAACTTACACAACACTTCCCAGAGACGAGCCTATGAGCTCCATTTCATCAACCTGCTGGATACTAGAGATCAGGGACTAAACATAGACATTGGACTTTTGATACATTACAATCTGCCTGGCAACTGACTCCCCAGCCCAGCCCAGCCCCTGGCTTCTTTACTTTTCATTCCATCCAGGAAGAGCACACACCAACTGCTGAAGCTTCCTTAGCCTGACTAAGGGTTTTTGAACCCGAAAGCTTGCTTAATAACCATTCTCCAACCATTTGGGTTGGTCTAATAAAAGATATCAAGTTCACCCAAGGAACCTTGTCTGCCTATGTCCTTACACCAACACGGCTACAACCTAAAACCCTAAGAGCATGCACACATTTGAGAGGCAGATCAGTGTACAAGCTCAGGGTCTGGAGAACTGTGATCATTTATTTTCTCTGCCATAGCTTTCCTTTGTGATTTCCATCCAGGTTGTTTATTTTCCCTTGTTTTAAGGATAAATATATTAAGATTATGAGATACATATAAATGTATGTAATGGGAGTCATATTGGCACCTTAAATGAATGAATTGTCTGAATGAACTTTACCTTTTTTACCTTTGGATGATTATCACATTACAGTAAAAGCTCTGTTATTCAGCATCCCCTGGGAATGGGGGATGCCGGATAACAAAATATGCCGGTTAATTGAGCGGCCCCGGCTGCCACCTCTCACGCTGCCCCTCCCACAGCATTGCCAACCCTGCCGCAGGGCAGGGAGGCGGGTCCTACACAGCCCCGCACAGCCTGTTATGCCCCCGGGCCGTGGGAGCTTAGCAGCACAGGCTGCTTTACCCCAAGCAATAGTGGCTTGGAGAAACCAGAAGTGACATGGTGGGCACTTCCGGTTTCACTTAATCTTACAAGCCAGCATGCCGGTTAGTGGAGCATGCCAGCTTGTAAGAGAACTTTTACTGTATATAGATAAAATGGATAACATTGAAAGCTTATGCGATTTTGCTAGTTTATTGTCTCTCCTAATCTCATTGCAACTCCATTTAAGAACTTATTTACTAATTTCTCATCTGAAGGTGGTTAGTAATTACAGTAGGAAATTAGTAGCATCAGTTTAATATTAGGCAAACACACATCAGCAAACAAAATAATCTATCTTTTAGTGCATATTGCATCTATGGTCCTCTGAATTTTAAAGAGAGGGTATTTTTTTTTTCTTCCTGCATTTTAAATTTTCTAATTGGTTTTCTTAGCTTAATCTTGATTTTTCATATTATCACTCTGTGAGTTCATTATGATATTTTAATTCATAGCTATTCTGGATTGGTTTCAAATGAGGGGATTTTTGACTGACATAAATCTGAAGTGATGAGACAGTCATACCCCTTGACTTCCCAGATTCTAGTTAAAACTAGTTTGCTTTGAAATTGCTTATTAAATCTGGTCAATTTCTATAACTTAATTTACTCCATCATTATAGTTGTGATTAGGATGGTGGTTACAGAGCTGCTTAATGATAAAACATGCTGAATAACTGGCTAATTAAAGTCACTGTACTTTTTGATGTTTTTCTTAATTGATCCTAGGGGAAATGGAAAGGATGTCCAATTACTACTTTGATTGTAAGGATAGTGACTGCTGTAATTTGGATTTTGTTTTGGAGACAAAGATATTGACATCTTTATGTGATCATTTTTCATAAAGAATTTATCAAGCCACAATCTTTTCCTTCCAAGTATGGCAGAATGAATAGGCTCTGTGCCCAGGAAGTCACAATGACTTCTAATGCCTTCTGAATCTTTTCCTTTCCTTGGCAAGGAGCTTCAGTGCAAGATTCACATAGAGGGAACCAGAATGAATCCAACTAATTAATACAAAGCAGGAAGGAAATAAGGGCTGCCTTAAACTTGATTGTATTTAAATATTTACATAATAATTAAAACAAAATATTTGGGGACTCTCTATGCCCAATTAATCTCTGTAAATTGCAGTTTCATCATGTTAGATGGCAGCCTTATGAAATTAGAGGGAGCCCTCAAACTGAAAAAAAAAAATGGTGCATATTGGCAAATTCGAATGACAAAGCTTAAGACTAAGTAGATGTTTGAACAAAATCAAGGTATTCTGTGTGATTCCAATCTATCAAGACTGTGAACAAGCAGCTTCCTATTTATAACAATACGTAAAGTGCATAAGTGTAGTAGTTAGCAGAGAGGCATTTGGGGTGATTTTGAGTCTCGTGGTTAGTGAAGTGTTGATTGATTGCATAATATGCAAACATATATATACTTCAAGGAATCTGCATGCCCAGGGGAAAAAAAAAAATAGTATATTAAAAAGCCAAATGAGACTTCATAAAAGCTCCATGCATTATTCAAAATGGAAGAAATACTGGGATATTTATAAAGCAGCAACCAAAATGAGTATATATTAGCACTCAAATCAGAGGAGAAATGAGACCTGAGCTTCCTTCTATGATTTTTAACTCTCATGGAAGATGTACAATTATGACAAGACACACAAGCAGACAAAACAATTTTATCCCCCTCCCCCCCCGCCCAAAAAAAAAAAAAGGACTGAGTGATCCCATTGGAGGCATGTCAGTCAGGTATGTACATATCTTTCTTTCAGATAATGTTTTAAAGGAAAAAATAAAAATACCATGAAGGACCGGTGTGATGACCTTGCAATCATTGATTTTGAAAGGGGTTGGAAAGTATTGATTCTCTTTGTTTTCTTTGAATAAATTAAATTATGGGTTTTGTTTTGTTTTTCAAAAGCCAAACAAATTCAGGTGAGCATTCCAAAGTAGTTGTGGTAGTTTTATATTCATTCCTTCACTCATTCAAAAATAATTAAAAAGTATGCCTATAGTATAGTATATGCATATACATATAGTATATGTACTATATTAAAATACCCATATCTTTCATACTCTTTATAATATATTGAAAGCTACCCTAGGGCATATCCCTACATGCAGGGGCTTGTGTTTGCCGCAACACATATAGCAGTGGCACATATTTGTCCCTGAGTTCCTACCTGCATGCATGCATGCATGCATGCTCTGGCATAAGCCAAACTGTGTTAGGTAGGGTAGGAGAGGCTGGGTCCAACACCTGTGCTGGCCCCAGCAACCTTACCTGGGGTTCTGGAGTTTTCCCAGGGCAGCAGCAGTGCCAGTCCAGCTGCACAGAGGCTGGCCAGCAGCTAGTGTGGGGCTCTAGACAGTCAGGCTCCATTTCTAGTGGTGCACACTGCTGCCACTTGCGCTATGATTCTGTTTTGTAGTTGTTTTTTTTGACACCTGGAACTTCCAGTGAGTTTCAAATTTTGGTGCTGTGCTGCAAATTAGCAGTGGAGTGAACGGTTCATGCACCATGTGTGGCTTACAGCTATGAGGCACCACAAACAACATGTGCGTGCTCATCTGGACACACCCCTTAGGGAAACAAGGAAACAAGGGCCACTTGAAGCTTGATTTCATTTAAATATTTATATAATAAATGAAAACAAAATAGAGGACCCTCTATGCTGAATTAATCTCCATAAATTGCAACTTGATCATGTTTTAGGGTGCATCCAGATGAGTACACATGTGCAGTTTGCAGCCCCTCGAAGCTGTTCGAAGGACCGCAAGCTGCGTGTGGCATATATATAACCATTTGCTGTGCTACATGACACCAAAATTTGAAACCAGGAGATCCCGGTTTCAGAAAAATTGCAGCGAAAGGAACAAAAATGGCATGGGTCACCAGAAACAGAGCCTGACCTTCTAGAGCCATGGTCTGGCTTTTGGCCAGGCTCCATACAGCCAGATCAGCACTGCTGCTACCCTGGAAGGCCCCACAGGACCCCAGGTAAGGTTACTAGAGCCAGTCCAGTTTGACTACCCAGCCAGAGACAATTTGGCACATTGGAGTGCATGTGCAGGGGCATGCCCTGGTGCACAAAGCACTGACACAAATATATGTCACTTCTATTTGTGCTGTGGCAAACATGCCCCTACCTGTGGGGATATGCCCTTAGAGTACAAGGGGCCACAATCAAAGTGCAGTTCAGTTGACTTCTGTGTCTATTTTATCAGAAAACTTTTCTACAGTCTGAGAAAGATGACTTTTTAAATAGACAAAAAAGGCACCAACATCTGCACAATGTTATAAGCCTCTACTTTGCCGGAAGTGTAAAGCCACATCTTAGAAGTTGTTGTGTGTCTTTGGGAGAGATTGTGTCCTGAGGATACAGATTGCTTCTTAGCAAAATCTGGACTACAGCAGGTACATCTACATGAGATGCTTACAGTTTCCCAATTAGCTCCAAAATAAAGTCTGACTGTCTACACACGTGGTGCAGGATAGTACTGCACAACAGAAGTACTATTCTATGGCGGAGTTATTTACCCCACTGCAATGCATGTATAGACAGTGATTGGGGCTGGATGGGGCACAAAGGTGCTACACAAAGGTGCCACCTAGCCCTGCACTTGGGCACCCTCATGCCCCAGCTGGCCCCTGAGCAACACATTGAGTAGGACAGGAGCAGCCCAAGACTGGCAGGCTGACCCCCGAGACCCTCTGCCAGCCAGGGCTATGCCACCCCAGCTCAACATGCTGTGGTTCTGGGTGCATATGCAAATGATGCATCCAGGAGCAATAAACTCTGGCACGAACTGTGCCAGAGTTTATTGCATCATATTAATATTCACGTGTAGATGCACCCAGCATAGATGTCTTTTTGGGATGCATTACATTCCTCCCACTGAGGTACAAGGACCAGCTCTTAGAACAAGAGCATCATCCTAGCTCATTTGTTAATCCCCATCAGAATGTGCTCTTTAAATGTTATCTGGTTTTATAATGTAATTGTATGATATCAGCCAGAGATTGAACAGAAGTTTCCAGAGTTAAATATATGAAGCTAGATCCTATTCCAACTAGACATCTATGTATATTTAAATGTTCCCATTGCCCTTACACGAGTCTCAAAAAAGACATCAGCATGCTTATGTTTGTAGCAAACCACAAATTGCTCTTAAAATTACATCACAAAGAGCCTGCCCCAGCCCTGGCAAAATCTGTGGGCAAGGAAGGAGCCCCCCAGGGGGCACTTGCTTGCCTGTACACAAATGCCAGGAGCTTGGGGAATAAGCAGGAGGAACTCATCCTTCTGCTCAATGCAAATAATTATGATGTCATAGGGATAATGGAGACCTGGTGGGACTCCACCCATGACTGGACCACGGGTATAGATGGCTATACCCTGTACAGGAGGGATTGTGTAGAGAAAAGGGGCGGGGGTGTAGCTCTCTATGTTAAGGAAAGTTACACGTCCCTGCAAGCCGATATTGGTGACCAGGGTGGATGGCTGGAGACCCTCTGGGTTAAAATCCGTGGGGAACACGGCACATGGGACACAATGGTGGGAGTCTACTACAGACCTCCCACCCAAAGTCCTGAGCTTGACCAGGAGTTTGCCCGGGAACTGGCTGATGCCGCATGCTCCAGGACCATGGTTGTCATGGGTGACTTCAATTACCCGGACATCTCGTGGGAGGATCGCTCAGCAAAATCTGAGCGGTTGCAAAGCTTCCTCTCGTGCGTGGATGACCTCTACCTGACTTAAGAAGTCTATGGGCCAATGAGAGGCAAAGCGCTGCTTGACCTGGTGCTGGCTACTGGGGATGACCTAGTCGGCGACCTAGTGATCGATGGGAAGCTGGGTGACAGTGACTACGAGCTGATCACCTTCACCATCCACCGAAAAACTGGCAAGTCAGTCAGCAACACGGAAGTCCTTGACTTCAGGAAAGCCGACTTTGACAAGCTCAGGAGGCTTGTCAGTGAGGCCCTAAGAGACCATGACCATGGAGAGAGGGGAGTTCAAGAAGAGTGGTTACTCCTCAAGGGAACGATCCTCAATGTACAAACTAAGTCTATTCCATCTCGGGGGAAAGGCAGCAAGAGGGCACAGCAGCCCCCCTGGCTCTCCAGGGATCTAGCAGACCTCCTGAGGCTAAAAAGAAAGGCCTACAAAGGATGGAGGATGGGAGTCACCTCCAAGGAGGATTATTCTGCACTGGTCCGGTCCTATAGGGAGCAGACCAGGAAAGCCAAGGCTGCAACTGAACTCCAACTAGCTTTGAGCATCAAGGACAATAAAAGTCCTTTTTCAGATATGTGGGGAGCCGGAGGAAAAGCAGGGGCAACATTGGACCCCTGCTGAACCAGATGGGGCAACTGACAACTGACGCCCAGGAAAAAGCCAACCTATTAAATAGGTACTTTGCGTCGGTCTTTCATCAGTCCCATGGGACGCCCATGCCCGCTACGGGGCAGGGAAGTCCGGATAAGGGTGATCCCCTGCCCTCCATTGATGCTGACTTTGTGAAGGAACATCTTGAGAAGCTGGATACCTTCAAATCAGCTGGCCCTGACAATCTTCACCCCAGGGTACTCAAGGAGCTGGCGAGCATCATAGCCCAGTCTCTAGCGCAGATCTTTGAAAACTCTTGGCACTCTGTTGTAGTACCCAAAGACTGGAAGAAGGCCAATGTGGTGCCTATCTTCAAGAAAGGGAGGAAAGTGGATCCGGCTAACTATAGGCCCATCAGCCTGACTTCTATCCCGGGGAAGATCTTAGAAAAGTTTATCAAAGAGGCCATCCTTAATGGACTGGACGACACCAACATCTTGAGGGATAGCCAGCACGGGTTTGTTGCGGGTAGGTCTTGCTTGACCAATCTCATTTCCTTCTACGACCAGGTGACCTATCACCTGGACAAGGGAGAAGAGATTGATGTCATATACCTTGACTTCAAAAAAGCCTTTGACCTGGTTTCCCATAATCACCTCTTAGAGAAACTGGCCAATTGTCGCCTTGGGTCCTCCACGATCCACTGGCTGAAAAACTGGCTCCGGGGTCGGACCCAGAAGGTAGTAATTGATGGAAGTCACTCATCGTGGTGTCCTGTGACCAGTGGGGTCCCCCAAGGCTCTGTCCTTGGACACATACTGTTCAACATCTTCATTAATGATGTGGACACTGGAGTCAGAAGTGGACTGGCCAAGTTCACTGATGACACCAAACTTTGGGGAAAAGCATCCACACCAAAAGACAGGTGGGTGATCCAGGCTGACCTGGACAGGCTCAGCAAGTGGGCGGATGAGAATCTGATGGTCTTCAACACCGATAAACGCAAGGTTCTCCACCTTGGGAAGAAAAACCCGCAGCATCCTTATAGGCTCGGCAGTGCTATGTTGGCCAACACTATGCAAGAAAGAGACTTGGGGGTCATCATTGACCACAAGATGAACATGAGCCTGCAGTGCTATGCTGCGGCTAGTAAAGCGACCAAAACGCTGGCTTGCATCCACAGATGCTTCTCAAGCAAATCCCGGGACGTCATTCTCCCCTTGTACTCGGCCTTAGTGAGGCTGCAGCTGGAGTACTGCGTCCAGTTTTTGGCTCCACAATTCAAAAAGGATGTGGAGAAGCTTGAGAGAGTCCAGAGAAGAGCCACGCGCATGATCAGAGGTCAGGGAAGCAAACCCTACGATGACAGGCTGAGAGCCCTGGGGCTCTTTAGCCTGGAAAAGCGCAGGCTCAGGGGTGATCTGATGGCCACCTATAAGTTAATCAGGGGTGACCACCAGTATCTGTGGGAACATTTGTTCACTAGAGCGCCCCAAGGGATGACGACTAGGTCGAATGGTCATAAACTACTACAAGACTGTTTCAGGCTGGACATAAGGAAAAATTTCTTTACTGTCCGAGCCCCCAAGGTCTGGAACAGCCTGCCACCGGAGGTGGTTCAAGCGCCCACATTGAACACCTTCAAGAGCAAAGTGGATGCTCATCTTGCTGGGATCCTATGAACCCGACTGACTTGCTGCCCTTTGGGCAGGGGGCTGGACTTGATGATCTTCCGAGGTCCATTCCAGCCCTAATGTCTATGAAATCTATGAACATGAGGAAGACCCATCTATCTTTTATGTTAACTCTTTTTTTGAGACTACAGCAGGATGTAAAAAACTAACATAAGGCAGCCAATAGGTAAAATAGGATCTGGCCCATAGAATATTGTGGCCTGAGCTAAATCACTTTAATCAGCACTGTTAAAAAATTAAGTCTTATTTCTTTGCAAATCTCTCACAGAGAGCACCTGTAATACAGACTCACCAGTGGATTTTACTTGTTAAAGAGTCTTCCATGAAGGTTGGCACTTGAGGAGTTAATGTAAGGATGGGTGAAAGCTAGTATGAATTTCTATCTGTTCAGTTAGAGCTTTAGGGATTGGAGGGTCACTATAAATTTTAAAAGTCCCACAGTCATTGATTATCTCTTAATAACAATATGATAACATTCCAGTAACTGAAAGTCTATCTGATAATTGCTTTAACAGACAAGCAAGGTTTAACTTTCTGTGTCTGAAAAGCTGAACATTAAAAAGAGTCACCAGAGCACATCACATTTTGATCTTTTAAAATGGGTATGCATGAAATATTTTAAATATATATTTTTTAAAAAGACTGCCCTGCAAATGTTTTGATTTAATCTTAAATCCACTAATAAAACAGCTTTTGTTAGACATAAAAAGAATATTTGATTTGGATCACAAAGACGGTATAGGTTAAATTACTTCTGGGGATATTATTAATGATCTGAACTTTTGCTGATAAATTTAAAAAATCATTTTTCAAACACGAATATTGGATTGTTACTGCAGATAATGTGGTCTTCAAATAGGCCAAATGTAAATCCCATTCATTCCTCTGTGTTTGCAATGAAACACCTCAATTTGAATTTAATTTGTGGTTTACCAATGTAGAAATGACTAACAACCTAATAATAAACAATATAAGTTTAGATTAAATAACTGTATGGATCATCTATGTACAAATTCTAGTCTTTTTATTGAAGGACCATCTTCTAGCAACCATTTGACAGTTTCTACTTGTATCTCATGTTCATCAGAAAAATAATATATATATCCTTTGAAATATTGGCAATAAAAAAAACAATAGGTCTATTGTTATAAAACAACATAGACCAACAATAGGGCTACACTGTCTCCATGGAGATCCTGAAAATATCAATGAGAGAGAAGCTCCAACAACTTGTTCCCACTCCACATGAGCTGCAGACTGAAAAAAAAAAAATACTGTACAGTTGCCAGCACAGTGGCACAGAATATTCCCAGTGCCACATACAGAATCCCACCAACGACTGAGATCATCTCTGGACAATTTCCAAAAAGTGACTAGAAAACAGTTTTTCCAGCATGGCATGTGGAGGCTGGGAATGAGCAGGTCAAGCTTGTTTATTGGTTGCTGTCTTGGGATTTCTGCAAAGACAGCATAAGCTGTAGAGCCCTAAAATAGCAACTAAAGCGGAAACTGAACCATGAACTCCATTGTTTGAGATGTTATACAAATAACATCCTCCAAGGAGGAGGATGCCTTTCCTCCAAGGAGTTAAAGGATAGATTTTAAACTCATCTAGGTATAAAATGATTGTATACCCACTTTGTAACCCTATGTATAGGTTACAGAGAACATTCATGACCCTGATGGAAGTCAGTGGCAGATCTCCGTACAAGGTAGCCAGTAATAATGATCACTTATTGTTGAACTCTGCAGCAGCAACACTTTTGGGGGGAAATCCTAGGTAACAAAGATTAACTTTTAGTGACATACTAGTTGCCTCATTATGTAGGAAAAAGGTCAGGAAAGATCCTAAATAATCTTAAAGACAAAGAAATAACAGCTGGTGACTACATATGATAGTCAATACTTAAACTGAATCAAGGAATAAATGTAGTCATTATTACACTTTGGAATGCCAGGATATTTCAGGACAAAGAAAAAGGTAAACCTGATTTATAAAGAGCTAATAATATATTATGTGGATCTTACTGCTCAGAGGGCACAGTAAATACTGTGGAGTTGCCTAATTAGCTCAGGCAAGTCCACAGTGAAGTGGACTTTTCAGTAAAGTCTCAGCATCTACGCAGGCACCCCTATTAGGGTGCTCTAAACTAATAAATGCTGCCACAGGATAGTACTTGCCAACACAAGTACTATCCTACAACAGAGTTATTTAGTGCACCACAACACGTGCGTAGATGCTGATGGGGCTGGCTGGGGTACAAGGGTGCTTCAGTGTGGGGGCTGCCTGCTGGCTAGGCTCACACTAAAGCATACTCATGCCCCAACCAGCCCTCTGCAGCATGTTGAGCCAGGGCTCCCTGCCAACCAGGGCTGCTTCTCCCCAGCTCAATATGCTGCAGTCCTGGGTGTACATGCAAATGGTGCACCTGGGAGCAATAAACTCTAGCACAAACCACACTAGAATGTATTCATTGACATTGATTGCACATGTAGATATACCCAGAGTGAACTATTTCTGTTTTTACCCTAAATTAGAGTAGATATTCTTGGGAAGCTTCGCTCACTCAGACAGGTGCAGTATAGGCCTTCCAACATTACAAAGCATGACTGTAATTCAGATGTGATGGTTTTAAATTTGCAGTTTGTTATACGATCATTAAGAATCTTGTCATCTCATTGCAAGGAGTAAATTAATAATCTATTCATCTTCAGTTGACTCTTTAAAGGGAAGACCATGCTCTTACAATCACTAGTACACTCAGGACACATCTGCATGAGGCACTATAACTGCGGTAGCCTCATAACACTGTGCAGTAGTATGCAGGGCAAAAAGCATGCTAATACTCTACTGCACAGTAGTATTAGGCTACTGCACAGTAAGCATCACAAAAAAAGCCATGCACCAGCACTACTGTGCAGTAGTACCAGTTACTGTGCATTGATTTAGTACTTGGTTACACAAGTACTAAAGTTAATGTACAATAACTACAATGCATTAATGAACATGTAGATACATTCACAGTATATAACAATGCCCATCTGAGAGAACAATGATATATGTATTTTGTAACACTGTATTTCATAACACAATAGTTGCTATGATAATCCTCATAGCAATCTCAATCTCCAAAAAGTAGCTAACTGCGCAACCTAACAAGAGATAACTGACCACAGTGGAATAAAAGCAAAACAAAGACTAATAGTTTTTTTTTTTCCCCATTCAGAAAGTTTCTTCAACATAGTTTGCCAATCAAAATATATACTGCTTTCCAGATGCTTAAGTAGCACAAAACAATCAGTGATAAATTTTGATTCTTTCTTGATCATTATATTTTTGTGTGGTGCAGAATCTTGTCAAATGTTGGAATTACTGGAGACATATATAAAGATTGCTAGAGTGTTTGTCAGAAGAATAAAATCTGCAATATCTTTTTTTTTTTTTTTAACTCTCCTATTGTAAATTTTCAACAATACCCTATGGTGGAGACTCCACAGTTCAAACAACAATAGGCAGACAGAAAAAGATATACAAAGTTGTACTGAAAAAAACTTCTTTATAAATATTAATATCAGTGACTAGAAAGTTACAGCAGTGAATGTGTGTTTCTTTGGTGATTGTCAAAAGAAGTTATAATAAGTAATTATAATACAGGAAGCTGACAAATTGTTATACTAGTTACCTCCAGGGGCGGGGGGGGAAACCCCCAAAACTTGAAAATGAAGGGTACAGGCACTGCTGCTGCTGATATAGGAGGCTGGTGCAACTAGAGGATTTCCAAAGGCATGCAGTACTAATTTAATACTAATAGGAGCTTTTAGCAGCCATTCCTGTGGGTCCAGATGAGCAGCTGGAATTAAGTAGATGAGTCAGAAGTGGGGCAGGTATGCAGCATCAGCACCCCTGAGACTGGTGGGAATCCTTCTGGAAAGGTCACTTTTAAAACGGTAATCTTTTTTAGGAAAATCCTTTAGCGGACAAAGAACAGAGTGAGCTACATAGGGATGAAAGCTACTGCAATCATCTCAATATGTTCCTGATGTCTGTAGATAAGATACTAGCTTTCTCTCATAGAGAGGTGAAATCCCTGTCACGGGGTGGGGTCCTGGAGGATGGCCATGATCTCCCAAGGCCCCCTTACCATGCCAAGTTGGCCCAATGGGCACCCTCAATCCTCGCCCACTACGTCTTCAATGACAAAATATATAATTGGGAGGCTGCCTCTCACGCCCTCTTGGTCACGGTTAGCTGTACACTCTTACCCTGCGCCTTCCTGGACCCCTGGTAGGTCCTGCTCCAAGATGGATGGTACCACAGTTGTTTTGGGGTGCCTTAGCCTTATGGGCTCCAACCACCCCTTTACCACACCCCAAGCTCGCAGATGGAATTGATGTTGTTCAGTCACGGCCTTGTTATAATGAGGCCCTCTTGTCCTCTCTGGGCCCTGTGCGGCCCTGGTCTCACTCTGCACTCTCTCTGGCACTTGTCAGTGCTGCCCTCTTCTCTGGGGATTCTCCAAAATGCTGCCCTCTTCCTTGGGACTCACCATACCTGCACTGGGGCTTCTTGCTGCCCTCTCTCTGGGGCTCACCACACCTGCACTGGGGCTTCTCATCAGCAACTCCTCTCTTGGGCTTCTCAACTGCCTCCCTCTCTGGGGCTGGGGTCAGTGCACTCTGAATGTTGCTGGTGCTGGGGTCCCCACACTGCTATGGGTCCCCTATGAGGCCTCCTCCAACCCCTATAGCCTCACCCAAACAACTGGTTTTAAACAGTAAACAAAATGCTAGCCCCTCGATTATAACATAAACTGAAGCCGCCCGGCTATAACCATGTTACTCAAAACACCCCAGGGATGCTCCGTCCTTTACTCGGCTCGGAGCTGTACATGCGGTCCAGCCTCTCTGTTCCAGCTTTGCTCAGGGAGAGCTCCTTCGTTCCTGGCTGCTGGCAGAGAATTACCAGCCTGGCCTCAGCCCTGGGGTTTATATGTGCCAGGCCCTGCCCCCCTCGGTCAGCTGACTGCTGACAGGTGTGGGCACTAACTACTCTGGTTGCCCTGGCAACCAGCAGCTGGGCTCATCACTCACTGCTAGGGCTCTTTCCCTAGCAGTTTTTTTCATTCTTAGGAGCAGGGCACCTAAGTGCTCTTCGACAATCCCCCTTTTTCCCCACTTTCCCTTGAAGGAAACTTTCTGAGGGAAGATGCACAGAATTCCTTGTTCTTTTTTCCACTAGGGGACATTACAGAGTAGGGGTATGATTTGGCCATTACAGGCAACCTGCTCTTAGTGCTTTTAATTGGTTCCTGAAAAACCAAGCGTTAAAGAGAAACAAGCGTTAAGTGAAATTGAAAGTATCTGATGATCCAAGATGGCAACTGCAAGTGTTTTTAATGACCCAAGATGGCAAACATGAGCATTATAAGGAAACTCACTGAGCGCTATGTGGAAGCAGGTATCAATTGAATATGAGCATTATAATGAAATAGTGTTACTTGTAAGCTCTGTGTTCCTGAGGGAGCCCTGGCACCCAGCTTGCTGACTTACAAAGGACTTTTTCTATTGCCTGCCCCTGCCCCTGTCCCACAAACACATACACCTCATCTACCCAGAAGTAAGCAGAAGAGAAATTTAATAGGCATCTCAGGCCGTACATTCCCCGGTCCCAGTATGGAAGGCCTATTTAAACTTGGTTGAATAAAACCAAGTAATCCCCTTAAGCCTGTTAAAAGACTACAGTAACATCTGAAAGTCATGCTAAGCTGAGGCTTATTCACAACAGGTAAAATACAAAGCACTGATGCTGACTTCACAATGCAAACATAGCTAGGCCATCTGAGAAGAAACAATGTAGTATCCCTTCCAGTATATCTTCTATATTCATAATAATTTCAAGCTGGCTCCTAGGTGTCTGGTTACTCCTTAAAACTTGATGTTTTTCCTGGTTGTTAATCAGTTTCTTGAGATGTTCCAAACCAAATAACCGTTGTCACTGAGAAAGGAAATTCATTTAAATTGAAGCTGTTTATATAACAGGATTTTCCTGGTCAATTATGGTTTGGGACCCTCTTAATTTACACAGTTAAAAGAATGCTTTGAAGATGCTGGACTAAGGGTATAAGAAAGCTGTAAAGCAGCAAACAGTGTACTTCAAGAGAGAGAAATCTCTCTGACACCATCCACTGTTGTTCTCGAGAAGTTGGGAGAAACAGATCGTCTCCCTTCAATGATCATGCTGGGAACTTTGCTTGTCAATAAATCACCCAAGCACCTTGGAACAGTGAGATCCCAGCTCTTGCTCTCTCTCTCTCTCTCTTTTTCTTTTTCCTCTAGGCATAGCTTTCTGAACCTAAATTGTATTAAGCTTGAGCTAAATTATATTAAGCTTGAGCTAGGTTTCCCCAAATACTCAATTAAACCAGGGTAATATTGTAATTTGTTTGTTTTTCCTTGCATGTCTATTACTACTAGTACCATTATAAATGTCATATACTTAGCAATAAATAACTTCTGTAGTCAAACTGGTGGTAGCTGGGTATATTTTTCCTTCTCTACTTCTCTTCCCCACTTGATCTGCAGCAACACTTCTTTTACCTAAGCCAAAGATCCCAGAAATACTGTGGGGTCCCCTCATCAAGAGGCTACCACTACTAGGACAGTTAGGGCAAAAGATTGGGATGTACTGAGTTTGAGACACGTAAGGGGATCAGTGTGTACAGGCTGATTGACCCAGTTTGGCTCAGACATGCCCTAATGTACTGAATGCTGGCCCATGAGGGTGTCAGCTGGACACCCAGCTGGATTCAGATGTATTCTGTTCACCTGTATGCTTGTGTCTGACTGCATTTTATTGTTACCTTAATGAACTGATTCCTGGCACATGAGGGTGTCAGCCTGCACACGCTAATCAACCCAGCCGGGTCAGGAGAGTCACGTTAATGTGTGTGTGTGTGTGTGTGTGTGTGTGTGTGTGTGTGTGTGTGTGTGTGTGTGTGTGTGTGTGTGTGTGTGACTGATTTGGTGGCTGGAGGAACCCAGCCCCACTGAAACTGAGTCCTGCAAGATAGCTTCACTGGGGGTGAGGACTTGCAGAAGGGAGAGATACCGCTCCATATAGAAACACACGTAACACAAACAGCTCATTGATAGAATTACCAAGACCTTAGAAATGTATCTCTAATAAATTAGCACACCCCAAAGTGATGGGCAAATCTAGTAACAATAGTGCTGAGCAAAACAGTGTTAAGCAAGGGTTGCCTGTACTTAATATTAGAAAATGCCTATCCTAAATACTACTATCTGCTAATGATGACCAAGTATTGAAAACATCTATTTTATAAAAATGAAAAGTATGTATTTTGTTATTTCAGATCTATTAGATCAGTGTATGAAAATGTATAGCATTGCATAACAATGCTGTAAACAATAGAAAAGAAAATAATAAATGTAAGTGTGATATCATTAGCAATATCATGTTCAACCCATGCAGTTTTGCTGAACATAGGTTTATAGTCTGATTCTTGTTACATGCTTTCTTTTTAAGAGAAGAAATGCTGTTATTGAAGTTGATGCAAAGTCAACTATTCATTATTTATGGAAATCTCTTCTAAATGCCAAAAAAATTAAAGACTTCTGGCTCATCAATCCCCAGGTTTTGTTCAAACTTCATTCTGGAATTTTTCTTTTATGTAAGTATTGTGGGTTTTCTTCTATTTTTACTGTATTTTCCCCACCTTTGTATATGAAGATAAAGTGAGTCAGATGAGAACCTACTGTTCTCATAGTGATAATCCTACAATGGGATCCTCTGCTATGTAGTTCTGTGCCAAAATGGGGTTCTAGTGACATCACTGAGGGAAAGCAGCACATACTAGACAGAAAGACACTGGAATAGGAGTCAAGAGACTATTCTTTTATTTGAAGATATGCAACTTTGGGAATATGCAACACTCTTCCTTATTTTATTTCAAATATTTATTGTTTAAAGTTTCCACCGCTCTCCCCAATATAATGCATCCAAAGAAAAGAGAAAAAGAGAGAGAGAAAGTATTTCGTTCATCTTACAAGACACTCCTACTCTGTCACTGTGAATGGGGGTTGTCAGTGTCTCAGCTGACATCTACTTAATACCATTGTTTTGATTTTAATACAAAAGTGAGTCAGAAATATGCTGTAATCTGTGTCTATTCATGTTAGTACTAATTAGAAACTTGATTAAGCTTACAAAATATTTCTACTCTTTCCAAGTAAAATTTTGCTGAGTTCTTAAATAAAAAAAATAATTGATAGCTTTAACTGGCATAAAGTTTGAGATAGGTGAATGTATTGAATGCAAACTCTTTTTTTTTTTTTAATTTGTTGAAAAAATTACTGATGGCAGCTAACACACAGATTTACTTTATGTTCCAAATATTTTCAGGGCTGGCCAGCATAGCATTACTCTTGCCCACATCTGTGGCTTGAGTAACTTTATTTATGGCTGCATTTGGATAAAGACAATATAAGATCATTTAAAAAATATTTTCAGATCACACATTTTGGTAATTTCTAAAAGTTGCCACTGCTAATAATAAAAGCATTAATTTCTGAATTAGGAATCAATTACACTAGCAAAAAAATGCAACCTAGTCAGCCTATATTTGTCTTTTGTCACTTTATTGTCCCTTTTTGAATCATTATTAATTTGTATTGTAATAGAGCTTAATGGCTCCAGATAGGAATCAGGATCCACTGTCTTAGGCAATATAGAAACACACAGACAAAGATGGTCTATGTCCCACAGACCCTACAGTCTAAATACAATAGACGAGCAGTCTGCAACCTTTTACTGACACTGGCTACAGCTTGTGACCTGACCAGTGCTGAGGGCCATCAATCCCCTCTAGCCACCTCAACCATCCCAACTCTGTCTGAAGGATTGCTCTCTGATCCCCCTCCCGCTCCTTGCCAAAGTAGCTTCAGCTGACAAACACATAGTCAAAAACTGTGGCAAGCAGCGACTGGAAATGGCTAATTTGGTTGAGCCAGTAAACTGAGCCTGCACTGCAGGAGAGAGCAGCCCTCTGCATGCCTGGAGCAGGGAGAGCTCTGGTCATGCAAATGAATAGTAAATGTTAGTAAATTGCCAGCTAGGCTTCAGGTGGGTTTTCCATTTGATTTTTGTCTCCAGAAATAAGAGAATTTTGTTTGGATCTAGTGTTTCTGCATTTGGTGCAAATGTGAATGATGTATTACTCGAGGCAGTTTCAAAACATCCTAAACCAGAACTGGAATTACCGAATGCTTTGTGACAGACGAAGGGATGTTCTGTGTGATGTAACCAAAAAAAAGCTGTCTGACATTGTGAGATCAACAGTCATAAGAAATCTGAAATTAGAAACAATTTTTGGTTGGTTAAATAGTCAAACAATGGCCCTAATTGTTATTAGATGTAGGCAGTGCCTTAGGCACTGAAATGACAAAGTCCAGTTAGTTATAGAAAGTTGAGAGAAATTATACATTTCAAAAGTACAACTTATGTAGAAATCATGTTTCAGCATTTTACTAAGCTGTTTGTAAGAAAAATGTGCATGTAAGCAGGACTATCTGAGTAAAGTGGTCACATTTCTCATATGGGAATCATAAGGTTAGGCTGCTCTAGATTAAAGAAATTTGTATTTACCCTGCAATACTTCTAATGGATCCCTTCAATGTAAGAAATGTTTTGTTTTCAGAAAGGATCTAGTAATGTCAACAGCAGGGGTAAATTATTTCAATATTAAGCTACATTTTCTTCATTTTAATATCCGAAAAGGAAGTGTGCCTTTTTCAACCAATACAGACAATGCAGAACACATGTCCTATTAAATGTTGAAAATGGAACTTGTCTAGTTGTTTTAATGCTGTTTGGAAACATTCTTTTTGTCTCATTATGGACTCCCTCATGCAGGGCCAATTTTCTGCCTATATTACAATTCCCACACTCCCATTGGGAACAAAGAATAGCTTGTCAGATACCTAGGAAAGTAGACAAATGGAACTGTGCTCTACTCTAATAACCTTCCTGAGGAAGACAGATGTGTGAATTGCAAAAGTTTCACCTCTAAAATCCCTACTGGTGTCCTAATTAAGGACCAAATCTTTCCAAATTCTGCACAAAATGTCTATGGATGAGGGATAGATAAGGGAAATGATGAGAGAGAAATTATAGATGGATTATATCTCCTAATATTGCCTCTGGAATATTCTGCTGAGATTATATTTATTTTACAGTGACACAGTGCATTTAGTGCTTGGATCCCACAGATTTCCTGACACCTGTGCAGGTCTTTCACGCTCCCTTAAAGGCATACTGTCTTCCACGTTCAATCACTGTGGTGTGGCCTACTTCTAGCCCTTCTTCAATTTACAAGATACCCTAGACAAATTCTCCTGCTGGTCAATATTTTTGGCATAATGTTTATAATTTTGTCTTCAGTTCAGAGGATTTTGCTCATATACACGGGATTTAAAAGTTAAACAATTAAACTGAAATAGCTGCTATCCAACTCCTTGGACTCTCTGCCATAAAGAGAACCCAAAACAATATAATGTGATTTATATGACCAGTGATAACCAAGCAGTCCAAACGAAAGTACAAAGAAGAAATGCTAATAAGCTGTTATATAATTTCTGTACTCCATCAAAAAGGAATATTTTCCTAGCATTTTCATTAAAAATATTTCCAACTTTGAACCTAGTTATTGGAAAATATACATATATATATGATATACATTTTCCAATAAATGGGTTCAAAGTTGGCACATACACATGTAATACATACATATTATATAAAAATTTACATTATAATATATACAATATAACATATACATATTATATATATACACATATACACACATATAGACATAGATATAGATGATATATATATATTCACACACACAGATATAATACATTCATAAATACACACACACACACAATGCATAATACATACATAGATTCATAGATGTTCGGGTCGGAAGGGACCTCAATAGATCATCGAGTCCGACCCCCTGCATAGGCAGGAAAGAGTGCTGGGTCTAGATGACCCCAGCTAGATGCACATCCAACCTCCTCTTGAAGACCCCCAGGGTAGGGGAGAGCACCACCTCCCTTGGGAGCCCGTTCCAGACCTTGGCCACTCGAACTGTGAAGAAGTTCTTCCTAATGTCCAGTCTAATTCTGCTCTCTGCTAGCTTGTGGCCATTATTTCTTGTAACCCCTGGGGGCGCCTTGGTGAATAAAACCTCACCAATTCCCTTCTGTGCCCCCGTGATGAACTTATAGGCAGCCACAAGGTCGCCTCTCAACCTTGTCTTGCGGAGGCTGAAAAGGTCCAGGTTCTCTAGTCTCTCCTCGTAGGGCTTGGTCTGCAAGCCCTTAACCATACGAGTGGCCCTTCTCTGGACTCTCTCCAGGTTATCCGCATCCCTCTGGAAGTGTGGTGCCCAGAATTGCATGCAGTACTCCAACTGCGGTCTGACCAGCGCCTGATAGAGGGGACGTATCACCTTGTTGGATCTATTCGTCATGCATCTGCTGATGCACGATTAAGTGCCATTGGCTTTTCTGATGGCTTCGTCACACTGCCGACTCATGTTCATCTTGGAGTCCACTAGGACTCCAAGATCCCTTTCCACTTCCATGCCACCAAGCAGGTCATTTCCTAGGCAGTAGGTATGCTGGACATTTTTCCTCCCTAGGTGCAGCACTTTGCATTTCTCCTTGTTGAACTGCATTCTGTTGTTTTGTGCCCACTTGTCCAACCTGTCCAGGTCTGCTTGCAGCTGTTCCCTGCCCTCCGGCGTGTCCACTTCTCCCCATAGCTTTGTGTCATCTGCAAACTTGGACAGAGTACACTTCACTCCCTCATCCAAGTCGCTGATGAAGACATTAAAGAGTATCGGTCCAAGGACCGAGCCCTGCGGGACCCCACTGCCCACACCCTTCCAGGTCGAAACTGACCCATCCACCACGACTCTCTGGGTGCGACCCTGTAGCCAATTCACCACCCACCGGACTGTGTAGTCATCCAAGTCACAGCCTCTTAACTTGTTCACTAGTATGGGGTGGGATACCGTATCGAAGGCCTTCCTGAAGTCTAAGTATATGACATCCACCCCTCCTCCTGTGTCCAGGCATTTCATAACCTGGTCATAAAAAGAGACTAGATTAGTCAGGCATGATCTGCCTGCTACGAACCCGTGCTGGTTTCCCCTCAGCATAATTTGTCCTGCTGGGCTCTCGCAAATGTGAGCCTTGATAATTTTTTCAAAGATTTTGCCAAGGATGGAGGTGAGACTGACTGGCCTATAGTTGCCCGGGTCCTCATTCCTCCCCTTCTTGAAAATGGGGACCACATTGGCCCTTTTCCAGTCCTCCAGGACTTGGCCCGTGCGCCACGAGCGTTCAAATATTCCCGGCAGTGTCTGTGCAACGATGTCGGCCAGTGCCTTCAGCACCCTCGGATGGAGCTCATCCGGGCCTGCCGACTTAAAGGCATCCAGTTCTTCCAAGTGACTCTGCACCATCTCAGGGTCTACGCATGGAAGTCTGGCGCCTTGCTGCTGCCTCCCTACAACCTCTCTCTATATATATACATATATACATACAAACACATACATATATCTTAGACACACGTTTGTCCCTATATGAAATTATCTTTATGAATATTTTAGTCACCTCTTATGTGTCATTACACATTTTTATGTCAACTTTAAGTCTGATCCTCCTTAGCAACTTGTAGACAATGTCCTTTATGATTTTGAATACAATAAGATTAACCTTCATACATTCCCATGGGGGTAATTTCCTACCCCAGATGCATATTTTGTTCAGTATGTTAAAGTTAATTAATTCTAAATTTGTTTCTTTTTAGGACATTGTCACTGGCACTGCAGTGCACAATATCCCCAAAGAACAGCCAGCTTACATGAATGGATGAAAAACTGCCTAGGGTAACCTGTTACCCGAGGCATGTTTCTCCACATGGGGTAACAACTTACTCCAAGCCCATGTTAATGCATTGGGGTAAACTTGTTACTGCAATGCAATTTCTGTTTGAATGACACCTGTTTGCCCACTTTCAATGGATACATCTGAAAGGTCAGCATTCATTCACACCTCATTCATGTCCACTTCAGGTATTCATGGTAAGTAATGGATGGCCTTCCTCCACTCTGCTTTTGCTTGTGATGGGGAACTCACCCTAGTTTCCTATGTTCCAAAGAAGTCCAAAGTTGTGCTGTTGCTGTCAGGCATGCACCATGACCTGTCATTGGGTGGAGAGCAAAGAAAGCCAGACATCATCCATGACTACAATAAAAACAAGGGTGGGATGAATAACTTTGACCACTTAGTCCGTATGACCACAAGCAGGTGAAAAATCAATAGGTGGCCAATGACACTATTTTTCAATATGCTGGATGTGGCTGCTATTGCCAGCCTCATCATTTGGTTAGGCCACAGTGTAAGCTGGAAGCAAAGATCACATTTAAAAAGACAGCACTTTTTTGTGCAGGAGCTTGGAGAACAGTTGATCGATGGACAAATAAAACGAAGAATGATGGATACACATAATCTGTCTAAATCCGTCAAGTCTGGTATGACAGCTCTAAATTACAAATTGCCACAACGCACCCCAGTAGAACCTTCTGCAAGCATGAGTGGACTTTGTGCTTTTTGTCCAAAGACAGATGGCTGCAAAACCCGGAAATGATGAGAAGATTGTATGCAATTTGCTTGTGTGCACCACAGTACATTACTGCTGCTTTGTGAGGAATGCAATATTTAGTTAAAATAGTTAGAAAATGTTTTTGGAAGTAACTGTTAGTTTGAAAACAGTGTGAACTGCAGACTTAGCACATTGTTGATTCACATTTTGAAACTCTAAAAAAAGTTTTAAAATGTTCATAGTACTAGTTAAATAACATTTTGGGTTCAAATGATAAATACTCTTTCAAATAATCTGCGTGTTTAATAAATAGTTTTTGGTACATTTATGCTGTTGTCTTTGGTTCCATTTTGTTCATGTGAGTGGGGTATCCCCCGTGAGACCAATAACGGTTACGGTTTCATAAGAATGGATGAGGGTCAAGGGCTTTTTGTATCAGCAGTAGACTCTTCATGAGGATGCTAGATATGACATCTGAATGCCATAGCTCTATTAAATGAAATGAACAAAAAGATAAATCTGAAAAACTGAAGTAATGGTTGAATGATTTAAAGAGGCTTGATTTGAAATAGGCTCTTTGCAAATGGCATTAAAATTTGAATAGCCATGCCTGGAGTGCATTTTGGAAATATCATTGCATTTGGAAAGCTTTCACATCCTTAAATGTTTGAAAATGGATTTCTAAAATTTCTTTCTTAGTCATGAATTGTACAAGGCAATAAGAGTTCTATACAGTATTCATGGACTCTCTAGCAGTACTTACACATCTTTCTTACAATTTATTAAGCTGCTACTTGAGTTTGGCAAATAGAGACAATTGCAGCACTATGTTGAAACTATGTATAGTTGAAAGGAATATCAAGAAGGGTCATATTTTCAATAGATAAAAATCAACTAAGGTGTACACAAGACAGATAAGATGATATACTCTTTGTAAACGTCTTTTTAAAGATTTCCATCAATTTCTTCTTAGAAAATTAAGAAATTCAACTGAGAACATTGAGTCCCACTGTAACACTTTTGCAGATCTCACTCACAGATATTACAGTGAGTTTATCTCCACTGCACCAAGATTTGCACTGATGCCCATTATTAATTCAAAAACTACTGTGTTGTACCAGGGATATTAAACACACAGGTATATTGGCCTTCAAATGAGCAGTAAAACTGAAGGTTGATATATCTGGTTTTATTATGCAATCAATAGTGAATGATTCTACTCCAGTAATCTACATTATTTTCTCATATTTTCATGTACAACTTGAGATATTTGGCAAGGCTTATATATTTGACTAATTGTGAAATAACATTTCTGCCTCTGAAAGATGTATATTTCCTGTAAAAAAAAAAAAGCAAAATTGTGTTTGTTTATTTTTGTGTCCTCTTTTAAATCTTGCAATTTAAAAAAAAAATGAAATGTAAGCCCATATTAACCTCACAATTGTATTATTTTTTAATCTATGATATTGATTCACTTCCATGATTTGCCACAGACTTCTTCTGTGATTTTCAGCATGCCTAAAAACCTTTACAAATCTAGCTCTCATTCTCTCTGTGCTTCTGTTCCCTCTCTTTAAAAAGAAGCTACCATGCTTCACAGAGTTGTCATAGGAATAAATAGTATTGAGAGAATGAGGCACTCTAGTCCTGTGGTGATGGGACCTAAAACAGAGACCCTATACATTAAGTAAACATTTTCTCATAATAAACATTTCTGTGTTTATTAGGAATGCAGCTGGATACATTTATAATTAAATACATTTTTAATAAAGCTGTGGCTTGATTTTTCTCATAAATAGAGAAACCAGGATATGGACTTGAACATTCATCAACAAATGTAATCAGTTTATATTAATAATGCACCCCTCTAGAAGTGGTGATATTCAGAGATTACCTGAGTGGTATAGATGTAAATGGAACATTAATGGTGTCTTTAAAACAAAACAATTCACACTGATTACACACAGGCACTGCTTTATTAATAGCAATAGCAGTAGCATTAACATTTTATATCATAATAGTTCCCAGAGCTTCCATCTTTAGCATTCCCCATTGTGTGCCCAAACACAGAAAATAGACCATCCCAAGAACAAAGGTCTGAAAAGCACTACTGTGTACTGAACCATTTTCCTCTGATGTGCTTCTATTATTTGTGTGTGTGTTATTCTGGATATACTCAGGGGCCCCAAATAGGAATGAGATCCCATTGCACAAGTTTTCATATAAACACATAATATGCTCTTTACTCCAAGAGACATACAATCCAAAATGATTGTTGTATTCATGGCAATAAATAAATAATTTCTGTGGGGGGATCTCAGGATTTTGTCTTTTAGCTCATTCAGCAGCAGATTCATAAAATCTCCATGTGGTCTAGTTACAAGTTTCTCTCACTATGAGGGCTGTGCAGCACTGAAATGGGTTACCCAGAGAAGTGGTGGAATCTTCACTCTTGAAGGTTTTTAAGGACTAGCTCGACAAAGCCCTGGCTGGGGTGATCTAGTTGGGGCTGGTCCTGCTTTGAGCAGAAGGTTGGATTAGATGACCTCTTGAGGTCCCTTCCAACCCTAATTCTCTATGATTCTATGAATTGGTCCTTGTTTGAAGCTACTCTATCATTCTCCAGAATATCAGGTTTAAATTAAAAATAAATAAATATATAAAATAGCTCCCAAGCCTCTAACTGTTAATGTTTCAAAGAAAAAGAACCAAAGGAGATAGAAGTTTGGTACTGGACCTCTGATGGATGAGCACAGTCTCATTCATCACAGTGAAGAGGTAACCTAGATCCCCAGCAATGATAAGTAAGTATTGATATATTTTAGTTATTGCTCTTAGGGAGGAACAGAAGACCCTCAACATATCTGATTTCCTTAGATTAACTTTTGGTGCCAAAAAAAAATGCCACCACTTTTTCCAACAATCAAGAAAAGCTTATCCCAAAGAGGCTCACAGAGCTTTTGGGTATAATTTGTCTCAATGAGGGGAAATCAACTTTAGGGAGCGCAATTAAACTTTGATCCCAAAAGCTTGCAGAAAAGGACAATTTTCTTGTGATTTCCCAGTTGGTCTAATAAAAGGTATCATTTTGGAACCAAGAATTCTAGTTTTTTGTATGTCTTCTTGTCTCAGACCAACACAGTTACCAAGTGCACCCAATGAAACCAGGTACACACATGGTCTTATATGGAGCACCTGCACGGTATAGTACACACATGTATTAATGACGCTTCTACAGTGATTTTTGGAATAGGACAGTCTTACTTTGTGGGTAGAGCTTAGAAAAATTATTGCCATTCCCTCCAATTCTGTTCTAATAATGTCTAATTCTTATGTGAATGCAAAGTGGAATAAGGCCTTTACAAATTTGCTCCTCCAATTCAGTTACTTGGGCATCTTATCTAATCACTTAGCCACTTCCTTCACCAGTAATGTCAGGTCCTTTTGTCAGTTTGCTTGTTTCTGCCTTAAGTGTTTTCATGTTTTCTTCTTTGCTGACCACTACATATTAGATATCTCTCTAGTCTGACTCATGTAGTCATTAATTTCTTGTTCAAATTCCTGTGCAACAACTGCTTACATTGTACTGCTTATAGAACATTGCTTACTAGAAATGGTTAATCTGAAGGTCAGTGGAGAAGGAATAGAAGAATTTGTTTATTTAAATGTGCACTTTGTCATTTTATGTTCAGCTTGGCAATTTATGGCCTGCGGATTGGATCCAGATGATAGAGACCAGATATCACTGCAGGCACTCTCCCTGTGCTGCTGAGAGAAAAAGTGTTGGCTGTGGGTGCTTTCCCCTGTCACGAAAAGCAAAGATGGTGGAGGTGCTTCTCCCATGCTGCCACAGGGACATTGCAGCAGCTGGGTCATGGCACCTAGGTCAGTATAATCCAGCTAATTAAGATTGCCAGCTAATGTCCTACGTCAGTATAATCCATGTTAACACACTGGGCACATCTACACAGTCACCCTATGGTGATGTAGTGACCTGCTACATCGCCGTATGGCACACTACAGTGATGTAGAGACCATGCAGGTCTACACATGATCACTACTGTAGCAGTGTGCTCCCCGCTTATACCAAGCCACTATGGCGATGTAGTGGGGAAATGTAAGTGTCCGCTGCCCATACGGTGCAGTACAGGTGGTTACTACACTGTTTTTTAGTACTTCCAACCTAAACCTTTCTTGCTGCAACTTGAGACCATTGCTCCTTGGTCTGTCATCTGTCACCACTGAGAACAGTTTAGCTCTTTATAATGATCTCTCAGGTAGTTAATCACCCTTTAGTCAGTAACTTTAAATCCTTTGTCAGCCTTCTTTTCTGAAGACTAAATAAGCCCACTTCCCTCAGCCTCTCTTCAAAAGTCATGTGCCTCTTCCCCCTCACCATTTTCACTGCACTCCACTGGACTCTCCAATTTGTCTATATCCTTTGTGTAGTGAGGGGCCCAAAACTGGATGCAGTACTCTAGATGTTGCCTCACCAATATCAAATAGAGGTGAATAATAACTTCCCTCAATGTACTGGCAACACTCCTACTAATGCAGCTCAGTATGCTGTTAGCCTTTTTTACATCAAAGACACACACAGCTGGCTCATACTCAGGTTATTGTACCCTTTAAACCCCAAAAGGGGTTCTTTTCTGTAGAGCTGCTGCTCAGCCAGTCTTTCCCCCCAAAATTCAGCTGCTTTTGAGCCCTATAGTTCTCAATTTGATCACACATGATTAATTTTAAACATAGGTATCAGTGCTTTCTGGAACTGGTCCTCCTTGAGTAGTCCAATTGAAAGCAGTGAGACTGTATGAGGAATAACATATTACTTTAATATGAGTAAAGGCAGCAAAATATGACCTTAAATAAACATATATTACTTGTCTGTAAGATAATAGGCAGCAGGATGGAAACTAGTTCAAGGATGTCTAATAAAAGAATAAGAAAGAGAGGGAGGGAGAGAGAGAGAATGCAGCCCTGTAGTAATTATAAGGTTAGTTCTCAAATCCTTGACTGAAACCTACTTAGGGAGAAGTAGAATTGGGAGGGCAGTAGGGAGGAGCAGCTGAGTAAGAGGAAAAGGTCTAAAATAAGCCATATGTTACCTCATTTGTTTAAAATTTCAATATCCATCTCTACAAAAGCTCTTATTTATCCATATCTATGAGAAATATTACTGCTCCAGTCTCACTTTTTAGAACAGATACAATGCCATGTAAACTACAAGCTTGTATTGTGGATATGGGTAAAGGTGTCCTGCTTACAGGCCATTAAGAGAGTGGAGGGGAGGGGAGGGACAGAATCCAACTAGATCTAGACAGGTTACAGAGGTGGGCAGATGAGAATAGGATGGAATTCAACGCAGACAAGTGCAGGGTACTGCATCTAGGGAGAAGGAACCTGCAACACACCTATAGGCTGGGGAACACCCTTCTCAACAACACAGTGGCTGAAAGGGATCTTGGAATCATTGTTAACTCCCGGATGAACATGAGCTGCCAATGTGAGGAAGCAGCCAGTAAGGCTAGCTGCACCTTGTCGTCCATCTACAGATGTATCACAAGCAGGTCCAGGGAGATGATCCTTCCCCTCTATGTGGCACTGGTCAGGCCACAGTTGGAGTACTGCAACCAGTTCTGGGTGCTGCACCTCAAGAGGGATGTGGCTAACCTCGAGAGGGTCCAGAGGAGGGCCACTCACGTTGTCAGGGGGTAGCAGGCCAGGCCCTAAGAAGATAGAATAAGGGGCTTGACTCTATTCAACCTCCACAAGAGAAGACTGGGAGGGGATCTGGTGGCTGTCTTTAAACTCACCAGGGGGACTAGCAGAAAATAGGTAAGGCTCTGTTCCCCCAGGCACCACCTGGGATAACAAGGAATAATGGCCACAAATTGATTGAGAGCAGGTTCAGACTTGATATCAGGAGGCATTACTTTATGGTTAGGGCTGCCAGGTTCCAGAATGGGCTCCCAAGGGAGCTGGTGCTCTCCCCTACCTTGGGGGTCTTCAAGAGGAGGTTGGACAGATATCTGGCTGGGGTATTACAATCCCAGCACTTGTTCCTGCCCAGGGCAGGGGCTTGGACTTGATGATCTGTCCAGGTCCCTTCCGACCCCAAAAACTATGAAACTATGGAGGCAGAGATCCACTGTGGACCTTGTTACACATTAATTTTAGGTGATTTGGGGGGCTCTTAACCCTTGGATTGTCTATACATTAACACCTGAAACTAGATTTAAGCACACATTAAGTGGCTGAAAGTTATGCTGCTCCAGGCAGGTTTATCTCTCACCCCTGTTACCTAGCTCATGTCCCATTAATGTCTGGCCATTCCTCAGAAGTAAACCACCCAAGTTGCCGTCCTCCAGCATCCCAGGGTTCAGTGATCTCTCCCCCACCCTCCTGTTCTGTGTGAACAAACTTTCCACCCTGTGAACTCTACTGCCCAAGGGGCAGTTCAGTTGGTAAGCCATCTCCTAGCCACTGGAGAATAACCTTCTGAGCCCCAGGGGTGCAAACCTATGCAAACTCCATGAAGCTGGAAAAGCATATGCCAGCTAGCCAGGTTGCAAGGCACAGATGGGTCCAGGAGTGGGGTCTAGGAGGGGTAGGGAGAGAACAAGGTACAAGGCTGGATTGGGTCCCCATGAGCTGGGGCTTCCTTCCCAGGGCAGAGGCAGTAACTCCCCCAAAATCACCTTCCCTCACTGCTCCCAGCAAGCCAGGGAAGCATGGCCAACACTCCCCACATTCCAACCCTAAATCCAAAATTATTAAAATATGAGACATTCTTTAATTTATTTCCCTTACCCTCATTTCTTTTCCACCTCCCATTTCATTACCCATCCCAATCCCATTAACTTTCTGCCTCCCAGCTTCATATCCCTCCCAACCCCCATCTCTCTCACACCCCCACCTAGAGCAGGAAAAGAAGCCTGTCCTAGCTCATCAGCTGTACTAGAAGTGAAAATAATGAGTTAAAACCCACTGCCGTCAGCTGGGATCAAACCCAGGTCCTCCAGTCACCTTACTAACTGAGCTCCACAGCTCCACTTACTGTGGTTAAAAAGAGAGAGAGAGAAAGAAACCAGCAGAAAACAATAATTAGAAGTGATTGGCTAAGATGTGGCATTTAACACAAACTTAATGATCTCTGTTCTGGTTAGTTCGGATCTGTGTGTGATGCCACTGGATGGCAGCCATAATTAGTAGACAATTATTTAGGGAATACAGCTGGGCATGAAATTTAATTTCATTTTCCTGCGCGCTACACACTTAACATGTCTATGAATCTGTTTTCTGAGAGACCTGATGTAATTTCTTACTGAGGAAAAAAGTTCTTTATCTTCTTTTTATGTTCTTTGCCATTAATCTAAATGAAGTATGCAGCACTTCCATGATTGTGAATCCACAGAACAGCACCTTGGGAACTTTTCTACCGGTATAAATTACTAGTACTGCCCTGGTCAGCGTAGACAAGATCCATGACTGCTTTTGTTTATTTCATGGTTCTTGGGACCAGGGTCAGGAGGGGGTCAGGAAGATGGCAAATAAGCATGCTGTACCCCCTACCTGCTTCTATCCTTGCCTTCTTTCCTGATATGGGTGTGCTGAATGCTGCTCAGATGTAGCTGAGGATCTGTATGCACTTGTATAGGTACAATATTTTGTCTGTAAGGTATATAGTAGCTGTTTGCTCTTGCAAGAAAGCCTACGTAACATTTTGTTTCAGAGCGCACTTTGAGACTGCTGAGAGTTCACTGCTACCTGCTGTTCTTGGAAAGAGCCTATCAGGATGGTGTGCCCTTGGAGAAGTGGTAGAACTCATGTGTGATTGCTCCTGGGAGCTTGTTGGAAGCAACAGCCCATTTAGTTACAGTACCAGTGCTTCCTATAAATATATTTATGAACGCAGCTTGTATGCCTTTCTGTAATCTCAGGAGAGTGTCTGTTTCAGAGAAAATCATAACGAGAACTGTAAACTTTTATGTTTGCCCTCTCTAGAAAATGTGCTGAAACTTTTATAACCAAAATTTCTCACCTTTCACTTGCTTCTGAAATCTTACTCACAAAGCAGTTCAATAAAGAATGTTAAACCGTGTGATATGTACCCAAGCTGTTTTATTGTCTGCACCTGCTACAACTTGCTGTCTAGACACTTGACTACAGCAGCTCAGTGTCATTGTTTAGGGGACATGTTTCTGGTAATAACATTGATGAATAATATTTTTGTCATCCTAATTACTTCCCTTTGTGTAGAATACTGCTTAAGAAATCCTGTCTTTATACAGAGATGTCACACTTCCTTTACAAATTATCTGAAAAGAAGTGAGAGTAAGAGAAAGCAGAAACACTTTAGAGCTATCTCTGCAACTGATATTTTCTAAGGTTTCTCTTGGTTTTTGGAATGTGAACAATATTTATTATAATGTAAAGCCTCTCTGCTTCCCTTCATAAAAGTTTTGCTGTTAAATGAAATATTTTTTGAACTTTGCTTTTTATGTGGTATAAAAAGGTCCATTCATCATCTGTTAACTGGTTGTCTCAGACTTAGAGAACTTACTGGAGAAGGTATATTTTGCTCTGAGAAAGTCAATACTTTTCCCATTTGCCAATAGTTATATGATCCTATCTAAGTTACTATAGTTGGGGTTTTTTCCCCCGATGCCAGCGAGAAGATACTCCTACATTATTGCTTTTTAGTAAAAGCTGTTTTTTTTTTAAAGAACACCCACTATAAACAACTTTATCCTTACTGTACTGATGTGTTTTCACTAGATAAAGGTGTGGCTATCCTAGCTGAGGGTTTACATTGAAGAGAAACAATTATTAACAGTGGTAAAGCTGAAGCTGAAACTTATGAAAGCTAACTTACATAGATGTAGAACCTTGCTAAGATTCACATACACAGAATGTAATGGACTTATGGGAAAGGAGACTATTTTGTATGTTCCAATTAAATTGTAGAAGGCCACTTCTCTTTTGCTATCTTTCTTTCTTCACTGTCCTCGTATACTGTCTCTGAGAGAACTGAATTCCAGCAAATGATTCAGGTACCCTTTCCATTTACAAAGGTAATGTCACCTAAGAGAGAACAGTCAGAACACATGACCCAGGTGAATATTCCTGGGAATAGTGATATTTTTGTACATTGCATTTATCTAAGCAGAAGACACAGAGGTAAAGGAGACATTGACAGCATAGGCACTTTGGGTATGAAATTAAATATGGTTTCATATGTTATTGTGGCTTACCAGTTGAATAAATATCCTTTACTGAAACCTGAGATTCCCCATTAGCTTGAGAATACTGCATTTCTTTCACATAGATGAACTTCAGAAACCTTGTAATGAGTACTTCATGCACAACCCACAAAATGAAATTTGTTCCCACAAACATTTGATGAATATACAGGCAGCTTTAATAAGCAGTTCAGTCAAGCTGTGGACAGAAACAAAGGTGGAAAGCTAATATTTTTTATTCCTCTACAATAAACAGAATTACATTTTCTTTAAAATCAAGCAACTAAGCTGTGCTGATAAAACAAAAGGAAAAAAAAAATTATATCTTTATTTCCATGTAATAAAAGACATGCCTAGTTTTAAATTAAAGATGATAGATTTTTCTCATTCTCTTTCACGTAAAAATAAACAGTGGTAATGTCTGAGCAGTGGTGTAGAGCAGTTTATCCTTAAAAGGCATACACATGATCTTTTCTTACCCCTTTAAGGCTCATGAGAGGACCAAACTCTTGGAGCAGAGCTTGCTTAGTCCTTGCTCTCTTTGGGATGAAAAGGATGAAATAGAGAGGAAAAGCAGGGGCTGTTGCTTCTCTCCCATTCTGTATTGGCACAATGACGGCCACAATCTGAACCATCATTATGCATAGATCACAGTGTATACCAAAGAGATCAAGGGAAAATGGCTTCTGTGGCTCACAGTCTCTCTCTGTGAACCTCCCAAGGTCATTTGTATTCTTGTAAAAGATAGAATCTAGCCCAAATGTTTGGAATCTCAATGATATATAACACAATTTGCTTTCTTCACTTCTGGGGTATATAGGCAGAGAACCAAATGTCTCTTTCCCCGTTGATATTCTGCTTTTTTGCCTGTCTGTCATAAATTAGCTTCATGGGGTGCGAATCTCTCTCAGCAATCATCTTTCATCATTCATATTTGTCTCAGGTCTCTTTGCTGCAGAGCATTAGATAAAGTTAAGGAAAAAAAATCTTACAAAAAAAAAGACTTTCAATAATCAGTCTCTAAGTATTTCATCTGTCTTACCACCATAACTACACTTCTCTTCCTGCCTACCAACTCCTGGTTTTTACGGCATTGAGCCTTGTCTCTATTCTTACCTATTCCAAACTTCTTCTCATTGATTTCTCACAAATATGTCTGTGATTTGTTCAGTACATTCCTAATCTATGGAATGTCTTTCTGAGATTAATCCGTTAGGCTATTAGAATCTGAAGGAGATATTGGGTTTCTTAAAACTTATAATTTGATCAGTGTTAAATAAGTTGCCTTTCACCATTATAGTGTATCCTTGTATTATAAGTAAAGGGTAGGTAGGAGCACATGATTAATATTGTAGATTTGGAACTACCTATCATTTGCATATATTTTACTATGTCATTTATCTCTTCTTTACAATAAATAGGGCACATTCCACTGTGACTTACAACCTGAAGAACAGCTTGATTTCAAATGGGCTGCAGTTTGTGTAAATCAGAGAAGCTGACCCAATAATCCTCCTGAAAAGGTAGTCTTTCAAAGCCTCTTTCCTTTGTCCTTCTGATACATACTTTTTTGAGATGGAGTGATAAAAGAAAGCACATGGTTCAAGGTGAACGGAAGCACTGATTTATAGAATAGTCTTATAGGATTTTCAAAACTACTCTCTAGCCTTCTCCTTTAACACAGTGAAACATCTTGTTTGGTTTTTAATCATTGCACAGCATTGAACAAACACTTTCATTGAGCTGTTCACAATAACACCTAGGGCTTTTTTTCCTGAGTGGTTATAGTTAATTTAGATCCCATCAGTGTATCAATTGTTCATTCCAATGTGCCTTACCTTGCAGCTGTCAAAATGAATTTCACCTCCTATTGTGTTTGTGAAATACATAGCTTTGTTAGGATCTTCTGAAGTACGGCTCAGTCCTAGATTGTTCTCAGTAGTTTCAAGTCATATGAAAATGTTGCACTCTCACAATTTCCCCCCTTTTTCAGAGTCATGTACAAATACCCTAAATAACACCAGTCCTAGTACAAAAGGTACACTGAAGTTTAATATAAAGATACACACACATGCACACACCCATTGCACAACACAGGTAGGTAAACCAGCATGTCAATCACTTTTGGGCAAGCATGCCTGGAAGTCAGATGAAGACTCAGAAAATAAAGTTTGACAAAAAGGCAGATATAGAAAATGGCACTAGTAATTCCAACATTCAAAAATGCTATAAAAGCATTTGCTTTGGAAACAGGAAGAAAGTGTCAGATTCTGTAGAACCCGGTAAGATACTCTGAGCTATGAAATTTATGTTTATTGTTGATTATTTAAGAGACAAAGGGAGGAATTTCCTTCCATAGAAAGGTCTGATTGACTGACCCCTGTGCTCTCTCACCAAATTAGTTAATCAATTTATGGCACATTATTCCTTCATAAAATTCTACTTGGTAGTGAGCTGATTATACCAACTTTAACTGTGCTGCTTCCTCACTTGCTCAGCCTTTTCTGCTCTTTAGATCTTTTTCAGGGTTTAAGGTGACCTTGCAACTTATGAAAGAGAATAAAGAACTGTAGTTAAACATGTTATAAATGATTGACCTATCTGGATGGTAGAGAAAAAAAATAAGATGATTTTGTGCTGGTGGCTGTAAAGTTCAGAAATCAGACTTCATTCTGAATGACAGATGCTATAAAATGGAGATAATTCATATTGTATCCATAGAGGTTTCAATGAGATGGAAAGACAATCAGGGGATTGTCTTAGAGCCAGACAGATGGCCTACAATAAACTACTGAAAATGTACAAATTACTCCACAGTTAAACTGCAGTATTTTAAAATGATCTAGTGAGTCCAGGGAACATTCAGACTTTGTCCTGCCCCTCAGGAAGAGTCAGTGTAGCAAAAAAGGATTGTCAGAAATAATGCACTGTCTTATATAGCATGCCCCAGAATATAACATACACCTTGTTTTTGAAAAGCAGAATGAAGGGAAACAATACTTTTCCAGCACTATGAAGGGACCAGTCCTAATCTTCAGCCTCCCTTCCCTATTTAACTAAAGTTGAAACCTGAGCTGTTCCTGAAGACTAGTTTCCATGGCTGGATCCGTGATTTTGAAAATAGTTAAGTTCCTGAGGCTGTGAAATAGGAAGAGAGAGAGACTAGGAGCAGTGAGTAGATAGAACAATTGCCATAAGAAAGATTAGCTTCATCAGAGGAAAATCAAGGTCATTAAAAAGGAAAGAAAAATGTTAACACCTCTGAAGTGAATAACTGTTGGACATTAAGGCAATATCCCAGGCAGAAAGACCAGATTCCCCACATAATATACATGCCCTGATTTTATGGAAAAGAGGAGAGGTGTCCATTATATGTGAAAAAATATGATTGTGACAGGGGGTCATCACACAGCCAGTCTAATCATTGGCCCACCCCTCTGGCTAGGGAAGTCCACCCACCTGACTTGCCTACCATGCTTTTGTTGTAAGCAAAACAGTAGTTGTTTATAAGGCCGGAGGCTGCCCATTTACTGCCTGATGCCAAGGGGGTAAAACACAGCTCTGAACTTCCCCATTATACTGTGTCCCTTGCCTTGCAGATGTCATCCAAAAGTTACTTCCAACTCTCCTGGCTCCATGTCTAGGCCACACTTGGCCTCTGGCCCAAACTTGGTCTCAGGTGTCTGTATACAAGCCTGTGCCACATGTCCCCTCACTGGGCCTCAAGTCATGCCCCTTCACTGGGGCACTCTGGACTGCTTTACTTCAGCCACCCTATGTGCAGTGCTTCAGGCCCTTTTGTACAGACCCTAGTCTATGCATCCTACTCATACAATCACTCTTATTTAGGTCAGCCCATGCACAGTCCTTCAGGCCCCACATATGGACCCTACTCTATGCAGCCCATTGCTTTCTCACATTCCCCCCTCCCCCACTGGAATCACTACATCACTCCCTTACTGCGGCTACTATTCTACCCCTTTCCTGGGGCCACTACTCCACCCAATCCCTGGGGCTTCTGGGCCTAATGGCCCTTGGTCCTCAGGAATCTGTCAACCTACCTGAGCCCACAACTCAGCCTACAGCCCATTCAGGCCTCAGGTGTCCATTGACATGCCTGGACCCTGACTGTCCCCTGTATGGGGTAACCCACCAGGTTGTGGAGGCTGAGGCAATATGGCACTCCATATTCACCTTTCACTAGGAAGGCACTGGTGTGGCATTTCCTGAGGACCACCCTGCTACAGGCAGCCCCACCATACCATCCTACCCTATTAGGGTATAGTTTAGGTCATTCTCCAGGACCAGAAACTTCCTCCATCCCCATAGTTCCTACCCTTAACCTCCCGGCTGTTCTGGGAGCAGCAGATCTCCAGCTGGGCAATGCTATCTCTCTGGCTCCCTGCAGTAAGTGCCAGCTCAGCTCTGAGGACTTAGGTTTATATTGAGGCTTCTCAGCCCTATCCTCCAATCCAGAATCCCTCCCACTGTCATGTGATTGCCATTCACCTGCCAGCTGCTCCCCAGCCTGCTCAAACCTCTTAAAGTGGCAGGCATCAAAGGTTTCCTGCCACAATGAAATTACTTAAACACACAAGCTAAGTACTTGGAGAGAGGACTTCGGATAAGAGGAAAAGGACTATAGTGAGACAGGCTGCACAATGATATAATGGTCCTCATACATGTGTTTAAGAAAAGTACCTAAGTTCATTTGTTTCTTCTGTCAATGTGCACTGAACCATTGAAGACCATCATGGCCCAGAGAATGGTCTAGGTGGGCTAAGCAGCTTAGAGATGATCAGCTTATTCTCGTATCCTTTGCTGAGAATAATATAATTGCATCAAAATGTAAACCAGAATTGGACAGAAATTTTTCAACCATTTCTTTAATGAAATTAAAATATTTTGTGTTGCATATCACATAACTGTCACAACCCAGTTAATCAGTGCCCATGCCACTAGCAAGAGACACCATTCAGACCACCCTCACTTTGCACACAGTAGTCAACTAAGGGTTAAAAGAAATCCTTGCCAGAAACTCCTGAAACAAAATCCTGGTGGAGAGCTGTATATAATGTATGCCCATGTCACAAACAAGAAATGAAACTTAAGACTGGTCAGGGTGAAAGGGGATATCCCTGCCATAAACCCCTAGTGAAAACTGCTATATAATTGGAGATTCAGACGAAAACCAGATGACATGGCTTAAATCAATTGGTCACTGTGTAAACAAAACCAGCTTGCACTTCCGCCAAATCGGAGAACTCTGGGGGAAATCTCTGAGGAGAAACCTGAGCCCATCAGCAGAGTAACTTGATGGTTTGATCACCCATCAATCACTCCCCGTCATTGCAGTCCCGACGTACCCTAACCCTCCTGCAGGCTCGTCCGGTCGTTCACAGTATCTCGCTCGTCATACACGGTCGATTGTAACCTGAGACACACACTCGAATGTAAACAACGCAAGCCTTCTGCCTGCGTTGCACATCACTATCTGGGCGACGTAAGTAAACAATCTCCTGCAACCAACACGCATCTGTGCCTGGTTAATTTCACCCCATCCATTAATTACCCGCCTGTCAAAGTGAAAGTTTTACTGCTCCGGTGGGAATCAGAAAGCAGCTGCCAGCAGCTGCTCTGATCCCCGACAATAACATAAACCTTTCAATAGATTAAATGTTCCATATTTAGGAATAATAGCTGGTATGTTTGTGAGAGAGACTTCCATCTTAGTGGTTAGTACACTTACCTGGAATGTGGAAATAGTTGGTTCAAGTCAGAGTCAGAGGGAACAGAGACTTGACCCTGGATAAATCCCATGAAAGTATCCTAACCCCTGGTCTTTGGGTTGCTGAGAAGGATATGCTAAGTCAGTAATGTAGTGCAACTCCAAAAATGGAAAATGTAATAGTGGGTTGCATCAACAAGAATATTTAGTGTAACACATGGGAGATGATACAACCACTCTACTTGGCACTACTTAGGACTTATCTAGAGTATTGTAGGCAGTTCTGGGCTCTACCTTGGAAGAAGATAGAGAGGGTCCAGAGGTGGGTGACAAAAATTATAAAAGGATTGGAAGGTAAACTATAGGAGAAAGAATTGAACTAAGTTTGTGTAGCTTGGAAAAAAAGATGATTATTTGAACGATTGCCATAAAGAAAAAAAGAGAATGAAACATGAAGAGGGAAAAACATGAAGAAATACCTTTAAGTTGTAGCAAAATAGATTCAAAGTACATCTCAGAAAAAAAAATTCTATGCCTTTTTAGAACTGTGAGGTAACAGGGTAGGTGTACTGGGGAAGTTATAGAATCTCCTTCATTGGGTTTTTCAACACAAAGCAGGATAACATTTTAACACTAGAATTGCTTCATTCATGCAGGACACTGAACCTGATGACATTTGAGGTCTCCTCAACTCCTTAGATTTTACATCCTGTAGCCCATGTCCTCACATTAGAGGTCTTTTTCCCATGCTTATTTTATTTTATTCATTTTTTGTGAAAACTTGTGAAAGGTCTTGGTTTCATTTCCATGCAATTGCTTTTGGTTTGTCTCCTTTGTTAGGTGTAACTTTGTGACATATTCCATACTACCCCTTAGCCCTAGATTGACCCACCCAGTCGTTCTATGGCAAACTCCACCCCTTCTTAAAACGTAAAATAAAGCAAAGGCTCTCTTTTTGATTTACAATGCATATCTCGTAAAATCAAGTCAGGTCTCTTGAAGATTTTGCACTTTTTACTCAGATATAGCAGAATGTCACGCCCCCTTTTCCAGATGTAAGTGACCAGTCATGGCAAAAAATAATGAATTATCAAGCTAAATAAACTATACTTGACCTTACTTCAGAATTATGTCTTCTTTTGACTCTAAAAATTGTGTTAAATTCCATGTTTTTTCTCCAAGAGCCTGATTTAAGCTCCAGGACTCAGGCTCTGCATCTACACCCAAATAAGATATTAGCAGAAAGAAAGATTAGCACTTTCTTGCATCCTAATATTCAGGTCTTCTTTTGGAATGGCACAATTGCTTGGCAAACCCATGAAGAAAGTTTTAAACAGCAAATATCTAATATCCACTACTGAAGAATCAGAAAAAAAAATGCTTCCAAATTAGTGGGCCCTTCTGTTTCACAGAGCATGTTGTCTGGCCTCTGTAGAGTTGTTCATTAATCCACCCCAGCATCTACTATTGAGGTGGCTTCTATCTTGTCTGGAGATAGGCACTACTAAAGTACAAAAATAGAGTTAAATTATATGCAGAAATGCACGTTTTTATGATAGGTGGTATTAGGTAGAACTTTGCTAGAATTAATATGCTAAAATATCAGAAAAATTCTATTTAGTATTATGAAAGACTAAAACAAATATTCTTTGACTTTAGGGTATATTAACTTCCCCCCACCCCCTATAATCTAAGAATAAACACATGTTCAGAAGGACATGTTGGGATAAGTTTACACAGAGTATCTTCAGTCAACATATGGAATAACAATAGGTACCTTTTTATAATATATTCAGTGTTTGCATTTCATAAACAGGATGTCTGCACAGTTGCCATGTTTCTTCATGACTGATAACATTTCCATTAATGCGTTTTTAAAAGCAGAGTAAATGTTTAAAGAACTTTCTTATACCTACACACTAAATATTAACATAGGAAAGCCTCCAAGAAACAATGAATTGAAATTACAAATATTTTTATCTCAGCTTTCCACCTCATTAACAAAAGAATAGGACTCCTAAAATTTGGAAAATTGTGCCTTAACAACTTCTGTTCCATGTGTATATTCCTTCAACAAATTACACATCAAATTCCTTTATGAGGGCTTAAAAGATGATTTTGCTGAGTGTCAATTTAACCTCAGTTTTGTGTCTGAAAGTCAAATTATATTTTTCAAACATCACTATAAAAAGTATAAGAATCTTAGTTGGAAATGCTGATAATGCTTAAAACTGAACAGAACTAATACTGTTAGTCTAATATTCTACAATGTCCAAAGTAGTGCAGTGTATTAGTCAATAAAATAATACTGGCTAATAATGACAAGAACAATACCAAGGTCACATCCACACGAGTGTGGATGTGTGTTTCCCCAGGGTCAAAAAGCAGTGGCACACCCTGTGCTGCTGCTACTTGTCCCTGGGGAAAACCTGTGCCACATGCCCTCTGGCACACTGCAGATTATGCTGAATGGGGTAAGGAAGGCTGGAGCCAGCACTGGGCTGGTCCCAGCAGCCTTACCTGGGGTCCTGGGAGCCTCCTGGGGCTGCAGCAGTGGTGATCCTGCTGTTAGGACCCTGGCCAGCAGCTGAAGCATGGCTCCAGCCAGGCAGGCTCTGGTTCTGGGTGGTGTGTGCTGCCCCCATGTGTGCCACTCTGCTTTTTTTCCATGGATTTTTGTAAACTCAGATTCTACCAGAATGAACCCCCACCCCCATCCTGCTACCTTGCAGGGTGCAGAACAGCTGAATGTTCTGCACCCTGCTCCACATACCTCACAGCCGTGCTCGTCTAGACATGGTCTAATTATATACAATACAAAAACATAGGCTGCAGATATAACACAGTAAGAACATGAATTTTAGATTCCCATTGTTAACTGTAACCAAATTGTAAGCAAAGTTACCTTGAAAAAATATGTAACAATTGTGTCTGATGAATGCACAATGCCCTTTGTATGTTTTACAATCCTTCTCCCCCCCCCCCCCCACCCCCCAGTACAATAAAAGCCATGTTATACAACATTTTATTAACTGGCATGCCGGTCAACGTGGCAAAATCAAAACCGAAAGTCCCACTTCCAGTTTTGCTGAGTCCCGCTTTGCCACAGCCCAGGGCAAAGCAGGCACCCCCTTCCCTGTTCCCTGGCACACTGATGCTAGGGAGGGAAAGCCTGGCACATCAGATGCAGAGGGAGGGGCAGTGGCCCGACCAGCCAAAGATGCCTCTCAGGTAACCGGCATGTTTGGTTATCTGGAACTTCCCATTCCCCATGGGTGCCAGATAACAGTGTGTGTAGGAATTCCCGCATAATAGACTGTACAGAAGCATAAGAAAAATGTATAGTTGAAATCCAAGCCCATGAAGTCCATAGGAGATTTACCAATAAATTAAATGGAGACAATATGCATTTGAGTGGCTAATGTAAAAAAAATATTTTTGTAGAAAATACTGTATGTGAATTATACACATGCACGTCAGGTGCTGTCAATACAAGTTAGTTAAAAGACTCAATAAATTAATACTTAATATTTTCTATAGATTCTTTTTTAGCTATATGTGTTGACCAAAACAAATAAGAATCTTTATTGAATATGTGTCTTGAAAGTGAGGCAATATTTATTAAAGAAAAAGTTTAATGTTTTCAGATTGTATAATCTTTAGTTATATATAACCTTACTTTTTCAATGAGTCTACTTGCATGTTGAAATCAAGAAAATGCATACATATTTGAAAGATTGGGGCCTTGTCCAAGAGTACTTGTATTCTTTTCACATGTTTTCCTTAAAGTGATAAAACATATGGGCATCAGACATAACAGCTCATTGCACATTCCCCAAAATATGTATCTATATTACAGGGGTGTAGGTTGTAGCTGTGCCTAAGAACATAGGCAGAAAAGGTTCTTTGGATAAATCTGATATCTTTTTTTAGACTAACTAAATAGTTGGAATTTTTTTTCTTAGCAAGCTTTCAGATTTAAAAACCCTTCATCAGGCTGCAGAAGAATCTGCAATTGGTGTGTACTCTTCCTGGATGGAATTCTTTACTATTCATTCCAGCCAGGAAGAGCACACACCATCTGCAGATGCTTCCTCAGCCTGACCAAGGGTTTTTAAACCCAAAAGCTTGCTAAGAATTTTTTCCCCCAACTATGTAGTTGGTCTAATAAAAGATGTCAGATTCACCCCAAAAAAACCTTGTCTGCCTTTATCCATATTATTAATTCATTGATTGACATTTGAATTCAGCTATTTGTACAATTCCAGTAGTACAAATGTGATCTCCAAAACTGGATAGGAACAATAATCTCCCTTTACTCTTCAATTATAATGATTAGTATTAAATAATAATAATGTTTTGGGTTGTATTTTCAGAACCTCATCTGTAGATAACAGCACTGTAAGATTTCCGAGTACTGCCCACCCATTTTCCTTAATCCTAAATTAGCAAGAATGTTTCCAGGAATGAGAATATAATTCATTCTTCATGCTTTTGCCTCCATTGCTTCTGCTCTGACACTGTTAAAAAGAAGAGCGATGTCCACTAAGCAGGATTGGAATAAGTTCCTCAACTGATTTAAACTAGAGTATCACAGAGGTATAACTGAGAAATGTTGAACCCCGTTTGAAAGTTGCTTGCAGGACAGTGGCTTCATCCAGGCAATCAGTGGTGGCCAGGAAAGAAGCAGTGCCAGCTGCTATTTTTGTGTCCTCCCTAAGTCAGCATCTAGGGCTGGTGCACTGCTTATTCCCCCTTAGTTACTCTACTAGGGTATCATATGCTTTTTGTTTTCCTGTATGGAGCTCTACTGCAGGTGCTCCAGAGGTGAGAGACTTTGCAACCTGCTGCTATTCAGTCACATTAATCATTTTATAAGATGTGTTTCCTTTGGTAGAAGGGCACTCGGTTACCTGGAGATCATTTCTTAGCTTAGGGACTAACTGCTTAAAAAGTAATTCCCTTGCCTAATTGTTTATGATATGTATCATTTCACACAGCTGTGATTTTCTGGCCCCAGCTGAAGGAAAAGCAGCCTTTTGGTGCAGCTGCAAGCACATTATGCTTCTATGCTAAAGATAAAGAAAAAAAACCCAAAAAAACAAAAACAAAACAAAACAAAAAAACAAGTAAAATGATTTGAAACCCCAGGCCTCAAGCTGGTAGAGGAAGAGTACATCGCCCAGGTAAACTGTTTAATGCCTACAGGGAGAAAGTTGACTGAAGTGTACTTACTTCAAACCTTGCCAAAAAATTATAAGGATAACTGTAATAGAAAAGGAAAAGGGAACTCAAATTGGGAAAACAAAATAAGTTTTTGTTTATATTTTCTGGGCCTACTTTTCATAAAGCATTATTATCTCCCTCCCTGATACACCGACACCAGGCACAACACATAACGATGTGCTGGGCCCACTCCCAAAGCCTGTTCCTTCCCTGCCACATGTCTAGCACTGCCTACCCAAGAAACACCTGTCCCTGGAATGCCAGGGCAAACTGGGTCTTTACTGCTGTTGACAGCGGGCATGGGGAGCTGAACTTAGAAGAGGGTGGTACTCCTGCAGGTGGATCTATAAGGCAAGCTAAGTATCTGCCACTGGCAGTCTTGAATTGGCTCTGGTGGAGTGCTGGGACTGGGACTGCCAATCAACATCTAACTGCTGGTCCCATTTTCTGCACCATACCAAAATCTTGAACTTGTATTATATACCTGTCCAACAATAGCTAAATCTGTGTTACTTAATATGATCTGGAAATACTTCTCTTGTGAAAAGTCGTAACTTTGCTATGATACTATAGCACTTAATGTGTCTTACTGCTTGAGCATGTGGATGCTTGCAGTTAACGTGTGACATGACCTTTACTTCAACTGGTCTTTACACAGCTCCTAGCACTTGAACAAGCATTCTGTGGTGATTCCCGTAAGGCAAATGAACCTTTACAGCATGCTTAGATTTCCACCCACAGGTTTCATTTCTCCCAAGTCTACACGAAAAAAAAATATTGACTCTGCACACTATATAGTATTATCCACAGATGTCCTCATCATTTCTTCTATTTTCATTGCCTTGTACAAGTATCTTTATTTTTCTCTCAGAAAAAAACACAGGTGCCTTTTAATATTTTGCCACTATTGAGTAATAGACACTTTAGAATTCCAAAGGTCTTAGTTGTAGACAGAATACTTTTTCCCCTTTAACAGTTTTGGAAGCTACATATACATCCAATACAATCAGGATCACTTCACTCTCAGTGACTACTGATGACACCAACTAATTAAATTTTGCACTGGTAGAACAAAACGTGATTTTAGAGGACAGCTATTGAACAAGGAAAATACTATAATGCTAGAATTCTACCAACTGCATCAACAACAAGTACTACAAAAACCAATTATTTAAAAGGGCTTTATTCTTTTCATAGAATAGCTCATTAACCTCCCCTGCTTTTCTTCAAGGAAACTGATATGTAATAGACATATTGGATTCCTTTAATAGGTATCATTAACCATTTAAAATCAGATTACAAATTTGAATGGAGTAAAAGTGATGAACTAAATCAGACCTGTCCTACATCTAAATGTGATTTGGAGGAAATATTTTTGTCCTGATTTGTATGTGTTTGTGTAGTGTATATAGGGTGATTGCATAATTGCTCAAAAATCAAATTTTACTCTTCTATATTATGTGTGTGGGGGTGGTTGGAGGAGTAGTTGCATGTGTATGGTAAGGTGTGGAGTTTGTAAGGGGGTATGGCTGTGTGGGGGGGAGGTGTAGGGTGTGTTGGGGGGGTGTATATGTGGAGAGCTTGTGGGGAGTGCTTAGGCAGGGTATGGGGTTTGAGAGATGTGAGGGAGAAAGGGGGGTGTGGGGACATGCTCCTCCATGAGGCACAGCCCCCACCATCAGCAGCAACAGAGACTTTGCCAGGAAGCAGGGCACAGGGCTCCCTGCCACTTCTGGCAGAGTCCTGTGAGCTTTATGTGGCAGCAGAGAGCATGGCCAGGCTGCTGGATCTATCATGCAGGGCTTCCTCCTGGTGGCACGTGAATCCCAGGAGCTGAACATGAATCCCACACTATAGATGCAAACCAGCCTGGCTTCTGCCATGTACAGCTCTCTCTCTCACAGGCCCTGGGCTCTGTGTTCCCACCAGCCCTAGCCCCACACTCCATGCTCTCAACCAGGTTCCCTAGCTGCTGCTTGAGCAAGAGCTGCAGCAGAGACAGGAGGAGAAGCCACTAGAGGCTAGGGCAGCAGTGGAACCAGCAGCCCCACACAAAAGTTGCGCATGCTGGCTGGAGCCACCCTGCATATGGGGGTGGGAGCAAAATGAGCAGGCTGAGTAGGGTACAATTAATTGGTGGGTGCCCAGGGGCTGGGTGAAATCACCTGGCAGGCCATATCCAGCCTGCAGCACATATTTATGAGTTTGAAGTGTTATAGTAAAGCTATGGGCAGATAGATGGAGAAAAAAGGAGAAAAAAGCATAAATTCAGGTACAATATAACTTTGCAAAATATGCTAAAATGTTGTGTCCTTGTAGTAATGTAAACTGTTCTGGGCTGATAATACAGGATTCCTAGCCCTGCTTGCCACTGGGCTCCAACCACTTCACCCACACTTCTGGGCTCCTGGGTCCTGCCCCTTCATGATTATCTCACCTGCCATGACTTGTTATTGTAGCTTCATAGGGAGGCTGCCCCAGGAGACATATGCAAGGTTTGGGGTGGGTCCCTGTCTGAACTCAGACCCATCCAGGCTTTGGCTCACTTTTATTCTGGCTACTCTGACCCATAGTCTGTGGTCCACTGCATGAGGACTCTAGGTTTTCAGGCCATAGCTCCAGCTCAGCCCTCTGTGGGCTCTGGGCCACTCAGCTGCCAAGTCCTCTTGCTTTGCAGGTACAGGGTTTACAATACCCTCCCCTCCACCCGTAGTCTTGCAGTCAAATATGACATGCCACAGTCCTCCTCTGACATGCCACAGTCCTCTTTCTTGCAACGTATCTGGGTTACTGCCCACACACAACACTTCCAGAGCTCCAACCCTCTAGCAGTATTATGAACTGGGTATTTATGTTGCATCTCAGTGGCCTCCAATCCATCCTTTACAGCAGAGGTGGGCAAAATATGTCCCACAGGCTAGATCCAGTCTGACAGGTGGCCATACCTCCTCACAAACCCCCCACACACCCTGACTTCCCCAATCCCACCCCCCACATAATACAGAAAAGTAAAACTTGATTTTTGAGCTTTATGCAATCACCCTATATATACTACACAAAACACATACAAATCAGGACAAAAAGATTTTTGGAATAAAAGTTAAAATATGTTATAGTAGATGTTTGTCTATTAGTACATGATTTCTATTCTATTTCAGTTCCAAAATGGCACCCCCCCCCCCACCAAAAAAATCAGAAGTACTTCTGGGGACAAGGGGAGGGACTTCCAGTAGCAAAGGTCAGGGGTTAAAGGGCAGGACCTATAGTCCAAAGATGGAAACCAAGGGGTGGGGCACCTATCAAGGGGTGAGACTACCATTGCAGCTCTCAACAGCTCATCAAAACTTATTAAGTGCCCCCCACCCCCAGGCTAAATAACTTCTCACCCCTGTTTCACAGCTACTCAGGTTCTCTGGCTCAAATATAAATCAAAATATGAACATTGACTCTGAAACACCAAATGCAAGCTCCCATGTTGGGGTTTCACCCCAGGGCAACACAAATGCCAAAAGGTGCAAAGTACTTATCTAATGTTATTTGTAAAGTAGGGTCTCTTCCACCCTTCTTTGGTACACAGTCCTTGCCCGCCAGCAGTCCTTGTCTCCAGGCTGTCCAGACTGGCTCTCCCCTGGAGCTCTGCCTCCCTTGGCTCCTATGGCTAGACGGATTGTTCCGAGCTAAGCCGTGGCTTTTTAGCCTGGGTCACCTGATCTTTTATTTCTGCCCCAGGCCTGCCAATCACTTCTTACACCTGTAGTGGACAGCCATCTTATTTAGATCCCTTTTAACATTAAATCCTTAACAATTAACAATTATGCCTTAGCGTGCAAGGTGCACTGCCCCTACGAAGACTTTGGATGATTGACACTCGGTGTGGGTGTGTGGGGCTTGAGAACATGAGTGGGTCTGTGCACGTGAGCGTGGGCCTGTTAGTGTGTTGGTGCTGAGAGGATCTTGTGAGACAGAAAGAGACTGTCCGTGTGGTAAATGAATCAAGTGGAAGTAGTCTCATGATGTGTCGATGTGTTGGTGTGGGTGATTGTTGTGTGGTGTTGCATATTAGGTCATGCTGTGCCCATGGAGGTTTGGTGGGCAGAGCATACCCTTGACAGTGAGGCTGCGGTAGAATTGGCCATCATCCCCCGCAACTATGATTCCCGGGGCTCCACTTGTTCCCACCCTTGCTGGTCTTCTGTGAAAGTGGTCAGGGTTGGCTCCTCAGATTCTTCCCCTGGTATGCATTACACTTAAGCAGCAGCCCTCTGCTCTCTAGAGTAAGTATACCCTCACCCACCAGTCTTTCCCTCCTTTCTTCTCTAAAAGCGGAAGATAAACTGTCATTGCATGGTCCTGGGCGTGATCCATCCATGCGTATTGTGAGCTGAGGTGTCAGAGATCCTGCATTTAATAAAGATTTACTCTTAGTGTAATAAAGGTTGTTAGGTTTCCAGTAGAGGTTAATAGTTGTTGAAGTTGTTGTTTACATTACCTGTGTTTCATTGTTACTTACCTGTTGTTAATTAATAAACTGTTATTTCGTGAACTTTAATTCTGTGTGGGATCTCTTTACTTAAAATATAAAACAATTGCCGGGGTTGTCAGAGTGGTGATAGATCGACTCAGTCAGCTCATTAGCTGGGGAGGGGGGAGTGGGGGAGTAATTTCATTTGGAACTGGACTAGGAGACAGCTGTTAATTGGGCAGTGCTAATTAGGCACTAAGAAAGTCTGGATCCAACAATCCATTATAAGTTCAATACTTTGCAATGCCTTCAAACTGTAGCATTGTTCCCTAAAGTAAGCCAGAGGGGAAATAATCCCAAATAGTATTTGTTTAAAGTTAATGATGTATTTAAATTAATAATTTAGAGCTTGATTCTTCACAAGTAGAGCTTAACTCTTCTTATGAAACTGCATAATCTGCATCTGATAGTAAGAATAAATTTGTTTCCAAAGTCTCTATCCTTTACCATTGAAGTAAGTCAATGGTGAATTTTGCTATTAATGAAAGGGAACAGGATCAAACTTTTTGGCCAATTATAAATTTATCATTTTCATCTCTCATTGCCCTATCAAAAATCTCAATTTAAATTGATTCTTTATTACCAGTCAGTCATAACAGAATTAACTCTATCTTCAGAAAGTTCTTTCTTTTTAGTAATTCTACCTCTAGATTCATTCTTTTTGGTGAACAGAATACTAGATTTGATGGCTTGTCTGTCTGAGGCCCCATCTATACATTACACTTAAGGCATGTCTAACCAGTTAAATATCATGCCATTAATTGAATATGTGGCTACGGGGCCCTGTGGCTGGGAGCCCCAGCAGCTGATCAGAGCTCCCAGGTGAAGGAGTCCATGTGCACCCCCAAACCTGGGACCCAATGGCTGGGAGACCACAGCTACTCTTATCTCCCAGCTGCAGCTAGGATACTGCAGCTGCTATGGTGTCCTAGATGTGAGGATGTGTGAAGCCAACCCTGCAGCTGGGAGATAACAGCAACCATTGGCCATACATGGGGGTGCACAAGCATACACATGCACCTCCTGAAATTGGCAGTGCACCCCCTGAGAGAAGCCAATGCTGCTGGCAGCACCTGCAGGTGGTCAGCACTCACTGCCATCACCCCACCACTGATACCACCGCAGCCGCCTGCGGGAGCTCTCTGCTTGGCCCACCCCAACCTCCATACAGCCATGCCTGCCTGTGGGAGCTCCCTGCTCACTGCTGCCACACTCTTGCCACCACAGCTACCACTGCTGCCTATGGGCAGTTCCCCTGCCCCCCTAGCCTCTGAGGGCATGCACCATTCATGACAGCAACTGTGGCATCCCTACCACAGGGAACCCTGGACACCACCCCACTGCCCCCCATGGCTGGGAGCCCTGGTCAGCTGAAGCAGATCCCAGCCATGAGAGTGCATGGTGCGCTCCCACAGCTGGGAGCCTTGTCAGATGACCCGAGCTCCCAGCTGGAGGAGTTTGCTTCTTGCCAGTACAGGGGGAGCTCAGGCTTCCTCTGTACAAGCAACAAGGTGTGATGGGATCTAATGTTCAGTCATCACAATTGTGCCTCCTGTTATGTATATGTGGCATGCCAGGAGGTGCTATTATGTGGCTCTCACATTGCACCTTTATCTGTACACATAGAAGGGCCCTCAATATGGCACCCTTAAGTTATTTTATTTATATAATTTTGTGGCATTTACAACAAGCTTTTATTTAAATTTATAAATTTTATGGAATTTTTAAAAACTTGACATCTTCATTTAAATAGTGGAATAGTAAAATGAAATGATACTGACTTTTTCACAAGTTACTAGCTCTTTTACTTACAGTTTAGACTCCCACAATGAAACATGTTTTGTCTTTAGTGATTTCCCTGGATAAAATATGAAATATTATGCCAAGAAAAATACACATTTGTCCCTCATTTCCATTATTATTTATCTGTCATTTTGAAGCATCTGGCTTTGTTGCCACTGTATCTAGATGACCTCTATGCCATTTGCTTTGCTGTTCCTCGAGTACTAAGATATTGTTGGCTATAACTGTGAGATACAATTTTTAAAAAGCTATTTCCCAGCTGCGCATGTGACACCCATCCAAATACTAGGCAATTTTAGAATCCTGTTCTCAACCATATTGTTGTCTGTCGGAAAACGTGCTATTGCTATTTTAATTGTCATTTTGCTTTCTTTCGTTATTAGATTTCATTTTTTGAAATGGTGCTGTTTGGGCCAGCTGCTCATTTGGTACTGGGTGATGGAAAATTTGAATTGACATTTCACAAAGATCACTGACGACTTTACAAAGTTTTATAGCTCATCATGATTATAGTGTAAACAGTTTATTTCAGAATTGTGCTCACACACAGCTCGTAATCCAAGACCACTGAAGTCATTGGGAACCCTTCTAGCAACTTCAGTAGATTTTGGCTTAAGTCCATGATTGTTTTCTTTGTATTAAGGAGATATAAAATACTAAATCCTCAGTTCAGGGAAGGGATGAAGCATGTGCCTAACTTAAAGCATGAGTTCATTAAGACTATGTACATAGTTTAACATAAGCATGTTTTCAAGCACATTATTGAATCAAGTACATATACTATTTCATAATATTTTCTGATTCATAATTAAAAAAAAGTATTCCAGAATGCTGATGTGCATTGTAAAATTGTTACCATTGAAGAGAAAAACTACCTTAAGATTAGAAGAGCATATGGATCATTTTAACTTATACCAGACATGCAAATTACATATCCAAATGTTTTAAGGCATAACAATCTGAGGCTAATATACTTTTATTAATTTCCCATGTTTTGGAGGGGCTAATCAACTGGATGTAGTTCTGATAGTACTGATATGAAAGATGTTGCTGTTGCCAAAGTTGCTTCCTACCAAAAATTTATCGTGCTGAAGAAAAATAAACATTTGGCTACAGTTTAGCAGACCTTGTAAGGCCATCATATTTCCATTGAAATATGATTTATGGTATTGATTTTTTTAACCTTGCAGAAGATCTTCTGAAGAAATAGACATAATTTTTGGGGAACAAACTACACCAATTATCTTGTTGTCTACAGGTGACAAATTATTTATTTTTCTTGGTCCAATAAGATGGCCTCTAAAAGATAAAAGTGACTGGGACTATAATCAAAGGGTATTTCTGTAAATCACTCAATGACATTCTGGGGCAATTTTCAATTACTCTCAGGACAGATTTTTCCAATTGACTAGACAGAAAGTAGCAAGAAAGATTTAAGAAATGCCTTGTAAGTGCTGAGCTCAGAACTTAGTACTGAATATCATCAATCTGTATCCTACTGAGACCCAAAGCTTTACAAAATAGCTATTCTGAACTTATATAAGCATTCAATTACAGAATTATACATTGCTTAGTTTGATACCTTGGGATTTCTAAATTTACAGATACTGTCTATTGGCCTCAGGGTTTGACTGTGCTTGCAATAACCATCTGCTTCATCAGATTAGTGATTGATTATCAAGAAACAGATTACCCCTATCCCCTTTATCCCATAGAGGCACTAGTTCTACCACTACTACTATCACCACCACCACCGCCAAGTGTTTCATTGGATTGTGAGCAGCGGTCAGGATTTCTGAACAGTATCACTTTAAGAAAAGCTGTCAGACTAATATTAACAATGTATGTATTTTCTCTGGTCTCTGGAATAGAAAAAACTAGATGAGAAAAGGAGCGTCTGCATAAAAGGCACCTAATAGGTTCATAAATATCTACCAAAAAGTTGTAGAGGAAATGTTCCAAAGGAATACAATCCTGGCTAAAATTGAATTTAGTTCTTGTTTTCCAGTCTTTTAAATTCTGCCAGACATATTTTAAAAGCAATTTTATACCTTTAATTTTATTGTTTTTCAATATCAGCATAAAGAGAAAGATACAACATAACAAAAAAGTCTGATTTGCAATAAAGTCTCTTTACACTCCTCTGTTAGTATAAAGGGTCTCTACAATACATGTAATTGTTTTCTTTTTTGTGGGGAGGTGTTTTTGGGGTTTTGTTGTTGTTGTTGTTTTTAATATACCCCCAACATTTGAAGGGGAGTCAATTTTCGACAATGATTCCCAGGTACAGATGTCTGGCCAGCAGGTCTAGAATTCCCTAGGTCCTTCTTTTTGACCTTTTAAAAAACTGATATCATGTTAGCTCTTCTTCATTTCTTTGGATCCTTTGAGTTTCATTGATTTCTTTACCCTTAAGTATGCTGGGGTGAACTGAATGAGGCCCTGCTGACTTGATTTCATTATAATTAATCAACTGTTCTCTGATATATATTTTATGCATCTTTTGTGTTTATACCAACATTTTGGTATATTTATTTATTTAGAGGAGGAAAGACAAGTAAAGTAGGCATTGAATGACCTCTTTCTTGAGATTAGCATTAGTAACTACTACTCTTTTTACGCAGCAAACCACCTTGAGATTTTTAACAGGTCTTACTAGTGGTAATTTTTTTTGTATTTGGTTTCCTGATTTTATACCTATACGTTCAGTCTATTTATTTACATGCTCCTTTACTGTTGTTTCCTTCTACATCTCTCTTATGCATGTCTGTTGATTTTTCACATACCTGAAAAGATTGCTGTGCAGCCCTATCAGCCCTTTCTTTTGCATTGGACCAGCTTGATTATGAATCTTGATCCTTCCTTCCTGCCTGCCTGCCTTTCTGCCTGCCTATTTGTCCATGGGAAGCATATAATTAAACTGAAGTGGTCGTTGGAGTGGTTCCATGGTTTTTTTGCTGTTCTCATGTCTTTCTTCTGCATCAATTGGACTGTTATGTGCAAGACATGGGAGGTGATAGTGCCTCTGTACCCACAACTGATTAAGCCTCATTGGGTGCATCCAGACAAGCCTGCATGTGCCTCTTGCCACGTCTCAAAGTAGTTTGAGATGTGACAAAAAAAGTGTTCCCTGCATTGCATATTTGCAGTGTGGGATCAAATTTGATACCTGGATATCCAGGTATCAATGCCCCCAAGAAAAAAGTGGGGTAGGGCATGATCCAGGACTGTGCCCTGAGACAACTGGAGGCTCAGGTCCTCCAAAGAGGTACTTTGGTAGCCAGCCAGAGCATGTCTATGCTTGCCTCTTGCCCTGATGCTGCAGCACACTGCCTGACCATGCAGGGCAAACAGCGATGCAAGCTGAAGGGACCTGGACCCAGGCTCCGTTCCAGGTAACTAGAGGGTGGGGTGGAGTGGAGTGTAGGGCTGTGAGGGTGTGGAGGACCATGGAAGGGGGAAGCTTGGGATGGGTGGGTCCCCTGTCTGCCCCCCGCAGGGCCCACATGCCTCTTTGCAGAGTCCCAGACCCCCCCCCCCCGCCCCTGCATGGCCCGCAGCTCACTGGCAGTAGCAGCGGCCATCAGGGTGCTCAGAACCTCATGGCACAGCCCCCCTGCATGGCGCAGGGCAGCATGGCTCAGCCCCGGCCACCCGGCACTCGGCTCTGCATGTATCATATTGTGCAGGCCCAGCCCGGCTCAGCGGAGGGCCATGCCTTCGAGCCCTTTTGTGCAGCTCAGGCTGTCACCCAGGGTCCTGCACCACTCGCAGGGACCACTTGTCACACTGGGCTGGGTCATGCATGCATGAGCCCCATGGGCAGTCGGGCCGGGCCACTTCTGTGCACACAGGACCCATCCCGGTGTGACAGGCAGTCCCCATGAGCAGCCTGAGGCCCTGGGTGACAGCCAAGCAGCCCAGAGCTGCCCAAAGGCACATAGCACTGCACTGCACTGGGCTAGGCCTGCATGATAAGGCACAGTGCTGCCCCATGCCATGCAGGGGGGCTGTGCCATCAGGCCCCGAGTGCCCCAATGGTTGCTGCTGCTGCCATTGAGTTGTGGGCTATGCAGGGAGACATGTGGACTGTGTGGGGGGCTGGGGTTGTGCAGGAGGGCTGGGGCTATGCAGGGGGCATGTGGGCCCGGGGGGGGGGGGGGCTGTAGCCCTGAGGTGGAGTAGTCTATGTGCTTTGTGGGGAGGCTGTGCCCTGTGAAGGGCCAGGGGATCCACCCCTCCTGAGCATCCACCTCCACAGTCCCCCCACACCTACATTTCCCCCACACCTACCCACGTGCCCCATTCCCCCCATCACACACTGATTGTGCCCAGCTGCCAGACAGGAGGAGACCTGCTGGCAGGAGCTGTGTAAGGGTAGCTGTCCCCACAACCTAGTTAGTGAAGGGGTCAGGGGGAGCTCTAACTGTTCTATGTTAAGAAAACCGAAAGCAAGCATCAAAACATATAGATGTTTAGAATTTATTTTATGGTGCTAGAGACACTGGTAGGCTTCCAAATTTTTCTAAAATTGTAAATATATCAATAAAACATTGTCCAACTGCTGATTTTTCTCTATCTCTCTCTCCCCCTCTCCCTCCCCCCCCCCCCCCATTCTGTACCATTTTGACAATAAAGTAACATTTCTTCCTGGCTCCAAATGTAGTGATCAGCAGAGATCCTGGTTTTCCATGATAAAAAATGGCAAATTCTCAGATAAACCCCCCCAAATACATGATTAAAGTTAACCCCCCCACCTCGCAGCCCTGCTGGTGTCCCTCACCACCCACCCCACAGCCTCCCCACCCCTGCTGGTGCCCCTCACTCCCCCTACAACAACTACCCAGTCCCACAGACACACTCAGAGGCACACACATGCAGGCACAGGCACAGATACACACACACAGGCACAGACATAACACACACATGCAGGCACAGGCACACACACACAGACACACACACCCCAGCAGGTAAGTGTGGAGGGGGGAGAAGGCTGGCGGGGGGCAGATTGAGAATGCAGGGGTGGAGAATGGGGAGGTATGCATGGGTGTGCAGGTGGGTGAGAACAGAGTGCACCCTCGGACATGGTGGCGTCATTTCCCTTGGTACTTTTGCATACTTTCATCTTTCCTGGGAGAGGGGGAGGGGCAAACCAGGCACTTCTGGCCCCACATGGCACACCATGGTGCCTCCCCCCCTCACCTTAGTTCACTCTCTGTATCTGCTCCCAGGAGCAGGGCCAGGGGGTGAGGGCAGTGGTGCCTCTCTGCAGGGCACACATGTGCCACCCGGCTGGAATGGGGGGGGTGGGGTTTCACATGTGGCGGTTGCCACTGCCACCGCACCACCACTGCCATTCCTGTGCCTTGTGCTGCTTTCCTGCAGCTGGTCATATGTCCAGCTCCAGAGGCAAACAGCGTAGGACATGGAAACAGTGGGGGCAGTGTGGTGGCAGTCACTGCATGTGACACCCAGCTCCCTGCAGCTGCACATGGAGGCACAGAGCCCAGTTGGATTGATAGCACCACTCACGGTCCATGTGCAGCCAGCAGGGCACTCCATGTCTTCCACCAACACCTCCCTGCTCCTCAGCCCCCAGCCATCTTGTAGCCAGCTTCCCCCCAGCCAGATCAGCCCTCAGCCAGCTTCCCCCTCAGCCTTGCCCCACAACCCCCAAAACTCTGCGAGACCCACTTTCCTTCCTGGAGCCTGTAAGTTTAGGTAAGTGAGCCTGAAGCAAGCCTTGGGACTGACTAAGAGCCTCAGGCCCCACCCTTCTCCCTCTCTGGGCAGGATGCAGGGTTTCCCCCCTTTCTGCAATCAGCTCCTGCAGACTGGAACTCTGTCAGGCTGCAGAGCTCTTTGCAAAACCAGGAAATCTGTGGGTTTCTGTGCTAAGAGGTAAAATCCACATTTTCTCTTATAAAAATGGGGAATCCATGGTTTTCTTCATTTTTCTGTGGGAAACAGAAAACCTGGATCCCTGGTGATCAGTTTGACCCTGAGCAGAGGGGTAAGACATTTTGCCCAGAATCTATGGGTTTGAAAGTGATGCATGTGGTTTACACCCCACCAAGAACACCGGCATCCCTCTTGCATCAAAATCCCCACCTCAGCTTCATCCAACACAAAATGTTTCTCAAGAACATGGGAAAAATCCCCTGACAGGTGTGCCAACAGGAAGGAGAACTTCCTTTCTGGCCCCACATGGCAACCAGCAAAGTCTAGAATCATGGGGAATACTTCTACTATAGCATAGGGATAGCTACTCCTAGATCATAGATTTCATAGACGTTAGGGCTGGAAGGGACCACATGAGATCATCAGGTCCAGCTCCCTGTCCAAAGGGCAGGGAGTCAGCTAGGGTCATATGCAAGGTGAACATCCAGGCATTTCTTGAACATATCCAAAGTAGGTGTTTGCACCACTTTTAGGGGGAGTCTATTCCAGAATTTGGAGACTCCAACAGTGAATAAGTTTTTCCTTATGTCCAGTCTAAAACAGTCTTCAAGCAGACCTCGTCTTCCCTTGAGGTGCCCTGGTGAACAGATCATAGATTTCATAGATTTTATAAATGTTAGGACTGGAAGGGACCTTACAAGATCATTGGGTCCAGCCCCCTGCCTATTGTCAAATTGGTGAAGACTGTGGGGTTTTTTTTACTTTCTCTATGGTAGGGTCATGGCTCTCTTCCTTGGATCTCTTGAGTGTATTTTAACAAGCCTTCCAGCAGCAAAACATTGACCACCATTGTCCCCCTGCTTTACCAGTAGCAGGTTAAGGCACTATGCTTTGTGGCTGTGGTGGATTGGCTTGGAATAGTCTGTATAGGGGTGATCCTGCTTTAGGCATGGGTTGGACAGGTGACCTCCAGAATTTCCTTCCAGCTCACTTTTTAAAAATTATCTTATGATTCTAGGATTTGTTCAGAACTATGAATTCTATTGTATCATGACTATTTTCTTCCAAGTTCCCAACAGCTTCCATAGTCACAGTTTTTCCTTACTGGTCCGAACCAAATCCAAAACATTACTCTAGTTGTTTCCTCAACTTCCTAAAAGTTGGCCTCTAAGTATTAAGACCTTAATGGAAATATTTATGATTTGTCATATTTTTCTTCCAACAAATATAATGTTAGATATTATTACTAGCTTTGCAATCCATTATTACTAACTTGCATGTTTAAAATATTTTCATTACCTATTTTAAGAGTTTTTCAGTGGCCTTTTCCCTAGTAGTGCCTCCCTATAACTTCATGGCTGTTCTTTTCTGTGTTTTGCTTCTTCCAGACACAGGCCCAGGGGACCTTTGTCCCTCACCTTTTTTCAGTCCTTCCCCAAGGGTATATTTTTAAAAATAATATACAATGCTGCCTTTTGTATTCTCAGACATATGCCCAACAGCTATAACCCTCAACTGCTGATATTCTCATCATAAGAATTATCCCAAGTCTCTGACATGCAAATTAAGTCATAATTTTATTTAGGTAGTATGTAACATCCAGTTGATCTTGCTTGTTTCCAGTATTTCATGCACTGATACATTGATATGGTGCTATTTTGATCTTTTTCCTCTTGCATCATTTAACCCCTTAATAGAAAGAAGATATGCTGCAATAAAGACAAGAATTTGGTGGAGGCAGGGGGAGGAAGGTATGAAAGATTGTTGTTTATATTAAAAGAGTACATGTAAGCCTTAAGCAAGACCAGGCCTTGTTGTACCAAGAGTCCCTGACCCAAAGGCCTTCTAATAGAAACATACTGCTATATTTCTTTTCTTCCATTGTATTTTACCACTGTTTTGCGTAGTGGAGAACTAAGCCACAGAGAGATTGCATGTGACTTGATCAAGGTCAGAGGAGAAAAAAATCTGGGCTACAGCTGAGATTTGAATTCACATCTTTTGAAACCCTGCCCAATATTTGGACTGCAACATCTTATTCATTCTGAAACATTTTACCATTTTAGAATACCAAAGATATACGCTCCTTTATATATGTTAATAGTAGACATGTGACAAAATGCACAAAAATAGGATAGGTTGTATTCATTTTGGCATTGACTACCACATCCAAACAATGCTTGTTGGTCTATCTCCATGTGTCACAGCCTTGTGGATGTTGAATGGAGTTTATCATGTTGGGAGTACTCTCTAGAATCCAGAAATAAAATTCAAAGGAGCCTCAAATTGTTAAGCAGTATAAGGAATCTACTACTCAGGAACTTAACTTCAGAAGAAGTGTGTTTTTTTACATCCACCAGGAAGGGAATGCCTCTTCTATGGAAATTCTTAGCTTCTTAGGAGAGTGAAGCAGTTTCTTAAAACCACTGTTCTTGGAAAAATATGCCATTGGGCTCAGACAGAAATTACATTTGTTGCACAATCAGCCCCTTGAAAGCACTCTAAAACCATGCCCAAACAGAAAAGTATAGCATAGAGTACTCCAATCACATGGCAAATTAACCCTTACTTTATGAGTGTTTAAATGAAGAAAAGCAGAGTACCTTCATTAACTTCTGTCTGCTCCAGCTGCAGCACAGCTCGGCCCCAGCTGCTGTCTCTGGATGGGAGGGGGAGGAGTCAGGGGACTGAGGTCCATTCTGGGCTTTTCTCAGCCCCAGTGGAGTACGGGGGTGGATTGGACACCCTCACTTTAGGGGCAGAGGCTCCCATCTACCCAGCCCTCTACTCCAGTGAGGCTGAGAAAACCCTGGAATGCATCTTCTTCCCCTGTCTTCTCCCACCTCCCATCCAGAGACAGCAGCGGGGCTGCGAGAGGTAGGGCAGAACTAGGGGTAGATGCTGTGCAGATGCAGCATCTCTCCCTGGATCATCTCTAAATTGGAGCTGATCTTCCACCCTCCTGATCCAGAGTGCATGTGGCACAGGCATTCCCTGGGGACAAGTAGCAGCGGCACAAGGTGTGCCGCTGCTACTTGTCCCCAGGGAAACAAGTATCCATGCTTATCTGAATGCACCCATAAAGTCCTTTCATTCTTGAGGTTTATAAAGGATCATCTAGTGACATAACTTACCTAATGATATCTTAGAATATCACAATTTAAATGCGTGTGCGCATGAGAATGTTCTTATAAAATTGAAATAAGAAAATATTCCTATACTAATGTAAATTATTATTCTTATACTTTATTTCGTTCAAAAGCAGTTCCTAATATACCAACATTATGAATATTTTTTGAGATAGTATTTTAATAAGATAGCTATAGTTTGCTCCTAGCTAAATCTAGAAATCATTAATAAGTCTGTTAAGATTCTACACACATGGGCATTTAGCTCAGTGCACTGAAGCAAATAACAGAATAACTTACAGTGCATTGATATGGAGAGGAGCAGAATTTGCTATACCATGCAGTGTATCAATAATTCTCACCGATTTGTGTTTTTACAAACACACCATACAAAATGAACATTTTAACGCACTGTGTGTCATATCTTTAATTATTTCTGCACTGAAAAGCTATTTAAAATAGTAATTTGCATTCACATCTCTTACCATTATATGTATATTCAGAAATGCCAAAGATACAATAGATGTTTCCTTAGTGAAGGGCCTTAAATTTGATTTGAAGCTATGCAGTCACAGTCATATTCTAATTAATATGATTACCAGTTAATAAACTTGTAACTTGTTCTCATTGTATAGAGTAAGATTACTTCAACTGTGACACAATAGAATATGTATATTTTAAAACAAAGCATAAGTAGTTTACACCCCAGTGCTATAAATCAGGGATTTTTTTTTCTCTCTTTTAGTAAATTTGGTGGCAGTATCATTTTACCCCCTACATTTTGAAAGTGATGCATGTGGTTATAAACACATGACTTTCATTAAGAAAATAGGCATTTTGTGCCAAATCTGCATGCAATCCTTTAAACATTTGCACTGCTTCTCTACAGTTAATATGTGCGAAATAGTGCCAGAAAGCTATTAGAGCAAATAGAGTAAATGAGTTCAAGACAACTGGTTATTTTTATGGCAAAGCTAATTGAAGAATGCATGGAAAATATATGGGGAAGGTTGACATGAGATAAACATTGGAGAGAGCAGGCTGGATAAGCCAAATGGCCTTTTCTCACTTTGCTAATTCTTTAACTCTGTAAACCAATTCGGGTTATGAATAATTTTACTCTTCAAGATTCTAGCTTAGCCCTGGCATCAGCAATTCTTCTGGGAACCTCTTGTTTCACTTTTTAGCCAGATAATGCATGAAACAAACCAAAGAATTTGTGATAAGCAGAACGAATAGAGGAGGAGGAGTAGCAGCAGAATTATTCTCTGACAAATGGATAGGATACTTACTTGAATGCCCCTGGGTTTCTTAATTTTGTTGTTGCTTATCAACAAATTAGGACATTTAGCCTGGAGAATAATTACTTTCAAATTAAAGTAACAGAATTGCATAAATGTTTCAGTGTGAAATTCCTTTCCCTATTCTGCATTACTCATTTCTTATGCTCAGTAAGATCTCTGTGGCATATACAGATATCAATCATGAATATGAATAGGAGCTTCCCACATGGAATAAAGGTAGAATATGCATGTGTGAGATCACAACACAATTTTCCCTATAGGCTAAGGTTCCTGCACCATAGTGAAAATCATGTGCCTGATGAAAACTGGGAGACAGAGTTTCAAAGGATTCTCTTTGGACCATTTGATCCATATACTTTTCATACTCACCTTTAACCGCACAGGTAATATCCGAGTATTAATGATATTTCTCATGCTTAATATTAAGCAAAGCTTATGCCTTGAACTGGCTGGGAATTTTTTTGTTATTTTTCTTCTAAATTAACTTTGATTTTTTTTCAAGTCAATTTAAAGGAAATAAAATGCATTGTGATGATAGATTCATTTGTAACAATTATAGTTCTGATCCCTTTTCTCTTTTACAGACTGGGCTTTTTGGAAGTCTGCGTCTCCTGGGATGCATTTATTCCATGTTGTGCATCCTAAGTGTATATATATGTTATGGGGGATATAGTTCAGCCAGGGATCCTGAACTGCACCTAGAACTACATCTTCCATAGTACAATATGTAAAGCAGCTGGATGCTGAAATACAAGTTAACAACATAAATGAAACATATATATTTGGCTAATTCAAAAAGTTATGAACTGTTCAACAACACCGTCAACATTTCCATCTGCATCTGTCTATTTAGATATACAAATGGCAATTTTCAAAATTCAAGTTTTGGTCTCATTTCAGGATAAAAGCACATATCAAAATTTTACATTGCAAATTTTACTCAATTCTATATAAGTGTTTTCAAATTTAGGTTTTGACCTGGTGGGACTCCTCAAATGATTGGTGCATAGCCATAGAGGGCTACACCCTGAATAGAAGAGACCGGGTAGGGAAGAAAGGTGAAGGTGTTGTTCTCTATGTGAACGAGCAGTACACCTCCTTGGTGGCTGACATCGGCTCCAAAAAGAACAGCTTGAAACCCTCTGGGTCAAGCTGTGGGGGGAAATGGGGGGACCCTGCACACCTACAGGCTTGGCAGCACCAAACTGGTCAGCACCATGAATGAAAGGTACCTGTGGGTTATAATAGACCACAGTATGAATATGAGCTGGCAGTGCAATGGTGCAGCCAGCAGGGCAAATAATACACTGGCCTGCATCAATCGATGAATCTCCAGCAAAACCAAGGAGGTGATTCTTCCACTATACTCAGCACTGGTGAGACCACAGCTGGAGTAATGCATGCAGTTCTGGGTGCCTCATTTTAACAAAGACATTGACAAGCTTGAGAGGGTCCAGAGAAGATCCATCTGTATGAGCAGAGACTTGCATGGCAAGCCAAGCAAGAGAAGGTTGAGGGATCTGTGACTCTTCAGCTTGAAAAAGATAAGGCTGAGAGGGGACTTGGTACCAACTTACCACTACATTAGGGGAGCACATCAAGAGCTCAATGAACAGCTGTTCACCAGGGCACCTGAGAGGAAAACCAGGAGTAATGGCTACAAACTCCTGGAGGATCATTTCAAACTCAACATTAGGAAAAAACTTCTTCACAGTGAGCTGTGTCCAGACTGTGGAATAAGCTCCCTCCAGAGGTGGTGCAATCACTCCAGGGGTGGTACAATCCAGAGGTGGTGCAATTGCCTACCCTGGAAATCTTCAAGAGACTGGATGGTCACCTTGCTGGGGTCACTTGACCCCAGTTGTTTTTCCTGCTTGGTGCAGGGGGCTGGACCCGATGGTCTTCCGAGATCCCTTCCAGCCTCACAATCTATGAATCTATAATTATACAGAAGATAAGTAAAAATAAATGTGTTATGCTTATATGTGGTCCAACACATTGAAAAATTCTCCTATATCTGCTGATTCTGATAAGACTCTGATTAAAACAGGGGCCAAATTTCCCTTCGTGTGCATAGTGCTAAAAATAAGTGTCTTTCCATTAAATTAGTTATTAGACACTTAAATACTATTACAGCTAAAACATGAGAAAAATGCAGTAACAAAAGTCATTCACTGACTGGTCAGATACCCATATCTATTTCATCTTTATATTTGCTAAGATAACATCAATAAAAATCAAATTTTACATTAAACCTTTGTTTGAATTAAACTTTCTTGGTATGGAGGAAGGATGGGGAAGCACTAATGCTAGTACTTTGATTGCCAAGAGTGTATAAGCAAAGCATTATACCATTAAACAATATCAGTGTAAGTTTTGATACAATGTAAGAGCAAAATAAGAATAAGATGACTCATGTTGTAAAGCTAATGATAATGCCAAAGTGATAAACACTTTAAAGAAAAAAAAAATACTATAAAAAGTGTAAATTAATGGGAAAGAGCTAAGTCAGTAAGAGCTTCTGAACTGACATTTATTTCCAGAAAAAAACAAAGAAGATTATCTTTTCAGAAGGAGGTCATTAATGAGATTGCTTTCCCCAGTGTTGACTGATATGAGCAATATCAATAGCTATGCACAGGATATCCAATATACACTTTTGTGGTGCCCAAAGTGCATGTTAGCTGGAATGATATAGTGACTCATACTTGGTATTAGGCAAGAAGACCAAAGATTGCTGAACTTCCTCAGGGCATCATATAAATTTACTATAAAGGACAAGCTTATGAGATAATTAGTGAATTATCAAATTACCAAATTAGAGTGTTCTTCATTAACTTCTAGAATGTGTCTTTATGCATTGTGAATAAGGACAAGTCTCCTTGTAGTTGTAACACTATATAGCAACTCAGGAGATCTATGGGCTTTGTTGCACATTACACGTATCACATATTTTATTTATTTATAAACATTACTATGAATTGGGCCCTTGTCCCATATCACACTTAGACTGTGTTAACTGTATTTAAAATGCTAGCATTCCAGCAATCAATCAGGAAAAATGTGCTAAGTGCCACTGTACTGTAGCAAAGTTAGAACTTTTTTGGGGAAGGATTATCTCCAGATTATATTACTTAGCACATGTTGAGCTAACATCTGACTGTTCCATGGAGGCAATACAATCAGCCCCCACACCACATGGGAGCCATTACAGGGTTCCAGCATAATGCAGTGGGAGTGACAATTACCCATTCAAGGCTCCGATGGGTGAGGCACCTCTATTGTGGTTCAGGAGCTGGGACCAACAAACAGCTGTTTGTCATTTCCAGCCCCTGCAACACAATGCAGTGCATCAGAGTCTTCAAGGGCTCCAGTGCATAAGATGTATATTAGTAAGATCACAGTAAAAGTTACTATGCAACTACTCAGAAAACTGTGTCACAAACATTTAATGTGATCTTGAAGTCACATGGCCATTCTGTCTCTGTTCTCCATTTGTAAAATGGGAGTAATACTTCTCTATTCTTTGCCTTGTCTTGTTAGAATGTAAACTCTTCAGAATCAGTACTGATTCTTATTATATCAGGAGAATGGGGCTCTGATTAGATTTGATATCTCTGTGCACTACATCAATACAAATTATTAATAATTGATTTTAAGGCCATAAGTGAATTGTATGAGCATCTTTTCTGAACTTCTCCAAAATCAATGACATATAAGTTTACTTAACAAATTGATATATTGATCTCAATTATATTGATCCTAATACTTATACTAGATATGACTAGATATGACAAACCCATTATTTTGCTGTGTACCTTCCAAGCACCACCAGGTCTTCCCCATGAAAGATGACTCTTTTCCTGGTAAGTCTTGGTCCCACCTGCCCTGCCTAGATCTTACAGCCTAACAAAGAAGAGTACTTCCAGCTCTGAAGTTTCCCAGGGTTTGCAAAAGAAAATGAAGATAAATCCCCATCTCCACAGAAATGTTATACCTATTAGAGTCATACAGTCATAGAGAAGTAGGGCTGGCAGGGACCTTCAGAGATCATCTAGTTAACCCCCTGCCTAAGGCAGGATCATCCCTATCCAGACCATCTTACACAACCATAATCTAAACTTTACATAAGACTATAGGTGGCAGAAGGGTGGGGGCTAACAGGGCTCAGCTCCGCCAAATGTGGGACAGCAGATATAGCTGGAGGGCAGCAGCCACAGACTGCTGCAGTAGGGGGGAGGGGGCTGCACTAGGTTCTTCCCAGGGAAGACTCGGGGTTGGTGTGGGATCCTGGGGGCTCCATCATCTCTGGCCCACCAGTGTAGCTGAGGCTGGCCCCAGTCCGGGCCCCACTTGGCAGTCCAGAGCGGCAGATTCGTGGGGGCCACCAGCACCGGGCAATGACCCTAGACATGGGGAAAGGGGCAGCCTCAAGAGTGCAGCACGTCCCAAGCCCAGCACAGCCTGGCGGCTTCTCCAGAGCCAGCATGGCACAAGGGAGCTAAGGTGTGGGGGGGTACGTGGGCCCCCGATCTTTGCATGGGGTATAGGTGGGTTGCAGCTGGGCTCAGCCTCTGCTTCCTGTGTCTGTGCCCTGCTGCCACATCACCCTCTCCCTGTCCCTGCCCCTTTCACCTTCCCCTACCTTTTCCCTTGCAGACTTTCCCACTGGGGGGGGGGGGGAGCATCTGTGTGCAGATGCCTAGACCCCCCCTAATCTTTTTTACTGTCTACGCCTATGCATAAGACTACCCTCAACCCTGACACAATATAGACCTAATACCCTAACCTGCCACCAGTAAAGCAGAGGAACCATGGCACTCCTGCTTTTATAAAATGTTGTCAATATACGCTCAAGAGGTCCCAGGTAGAGGGCCATGTCCCCCACTAAAATGGAAGGCAAACCCCCCCAAAGTCAACCCCAATCTGACCATAAGGTAAAATTCCTTCCTGGCCTCAAATACGGCTATCTGTCTGACCCTGAGTGGAGGGGCAAGACCCTCTAGTCAGGAACCTCTGGCTTTACTCCTAGCAGGAGAATCGCCAGACCCCAATTGAAGTCCCTGTCCTTAGTTGTGGCCTTATCCTTAGTTGGAACAAGCTCCCCAACCCCCACTCCAGCATCACAGTTGTGATCACAGAGCAGGGGCTGGGAACTCTCTGCATGGGGACAGTTTCCCAATCAGCCTGGAGCTGGCTGGGATGGTTCCCAGGCATTCCCAGGCTGCATGGGGAAGCACATGCATCCAGGAGGTGGATGGGGACTGTCCTGTTTTGGACAGTCTGCAGCCAGCTCCAGGCTGCACATGCTGACTTCTCTATGTAGCCCAGAGCTGTCCGGGAACTGCCACAGTTGGGGGCAGGTCCCAGCCCCATGTCCCTATTGGGTGATCAAGCCACAGGGCTTAGAAGGAGCCACAGGGGTGGGGCATGTCTCAGCCCCCTTCCCCAGTCCACCACTGGGGCAGCAGTATGCTAGCTGTTAGCTGACCCACTGGCAGATCAGGACAGGGGGCTGGGCCCTACCCCATCCACTGCAGCTGTTTCCAAACCCTATGTCCTTTATTGGGGAGCCAGAGCCAGGAGCTCCCTACTGCCGGGGCAGGGGAACGTTGTCCCTGCCCCAGCAGAAGGCAGCCCCCTGGGGCCAGAAAACAGTTGTCTCATGACTTGGAGCCCCCTGGCAGTCACTGGGCTAGCACCCAGGGGGAGCCTGGAGCTTCCCCTGGTGGCCAGAGGGCTGCATTGCAAGGTTGGAGGGAACTGAGCACTAATTTATTTCCTAATCCACACATATGTAGACACCTACCCAAAAACCCTTACTGTGAAGTAAATCTAGGCTGGAGTCACTGCATATGTAGATGTGCCCAGGAAAATTAAACTGAGAAAATGCTACAGGAACACTGTCATATACACTGCAGAAGAAACCAGTATTGGAAGTCTTAAATTTGCCAATTGTTTTCTTTTTCAGTCTGAAAAAAATTTTGTAATCCACCAGTTAAAAGAGTTCACTGTACATGTAATGGTTTTTTTGCCTACACAGAAAAGCTGAAAAAATAGAGGGGGGGGGGGAGGGGGGCAGGAAGGAAAAAAAAAAAGGAATGGTAGTGATAGCCAATGTTTTTGTCAGTGTTGCATTAAGCAAGGAAACATGAGAAAAGCTTAGCATTTCAATGAAGTAGGCAGGTCAACTAGAAGCAAACTCATGTAGCCACAAAATCAAGAGAACAGACAGTATTTAGATAAGAAAGTACATGCACAATTGCACTGACAAAACATCACTAGCAGCAAAAGCAGCACATAAGTCTTTTTGTTCCCCATCAGCATCAAGAGCTTACTCTAAGCATTAGTCACTTATCACCTGAATTGTTCAGCCAGCCAGTCAGCCAGCATAATGATGATGATCCATAAAAAATTTCAGTTTATGAATGCCGGTAGGCAGTAGCTGCAGCAGCTTCAGACCTTCTGGCCTGGATACCAACATAAAAGTTTTTTTTTCTTCCCTTGCTGTTGTAGATGAAGCATTAAGAGATCTGACTTATTCATTCACAGGCAATTCATAAGCCACACTGAACACATATTCAGAGCAAAGTTGACATACCCACAATATAGAAATATTGTTACCTTCCATGGGAAGAGCTTTAGGCTCTTTGAAGTTCCAGCCTTCTGGTATTCTTTATAGGCATATCAAAATCAGAAATAAAAGATGAGGGATTCATTCTAGACCTCAGCATCTCTTTCCCGTCCCCTGAGAGAAGAACTGTAAGTGGATTTGAAGCACCTGTGAATGGGACAACTTATTCAGCATTTGAGCACAGAAGAAGCCGTCTCCACTCCAGTCCAGTCCCAGACTTGTCTGACATCCTGCATGCACTCTTAAAAACACTGAGAAAATCTTAATACAGATTTTCCACATAAAATAAATACACTGAAAATCTTAATTGGAATTTTAGACATAATAAAATCAGAAGAAACTCTTTTTGTAGCTCCCTCCCGCTCCCATCAGAGAATACATAATATCAACATGAGATATTTAATACTAAACAGATACAGTGCCACCTACTGATGGAGGTTCTGCTCATTCACCATTCCGATATTATTTTCCGTGAGCCCAATTTTCAGAAAGATTTTTAATATTTTATTTTAATAAAATATTAATTGGGACAAAACAGCTACCCATAAACAATGTCTGCTTTCCTGCCCAATGCCAATATGCTAAACAGTTTTGTCTAAATTACTGAATTTAAGAACCATTGGGATATTATAAGATTTGACCTTTCCTGAGGCTTCCTTCATAACTGTAGCAGGTGAAAAGTTGTTGCAAATGTAATTTCTTATCCATCCCTGTAATAATCTATTTTTCTTCACATAGGTATTGTACATTGCTCATCATTCTTTTCAAAGGAAAACAGTCTAAGGAGGAAATGCACTATGGCTGAGTCTAGACAAGCAGGGGCATGTACTTGCAGTGGCAGAAATAGTAGTGGTACAAATTTGTGCTGCTGCTTTGTGCCTCAGTGCACACCTCTGCATGTGTATTTTGTTTGTGGGACAAATGGTCCTGCTGTGGACAAATTGCCTTTGCCCAGCTCCTGGCATGCTGGAGCTATTGGGGCACAAATGGAGCATAGTGACACTCTGGCTGGCTGCCAGAGCACCTCATTGGAGGACCAAGCTTCCATTTATTCCAGCACATGCTATTGTAGCATGCTCTGCTTTTGTTTGCTATTGGAAAATCCCTGTAGCAAAATTTGTCCCCATTGGGACAAATTTGCAGAGCTGGGCACTTTTTAACATTCCATATGGGCAGTTTGTGGCACAACAAACCACATGCCTCTATTTGTCTGGATGTGGGCCCCAGGTTTAAAGTATTAATTTACTTCTTTCTGTTTGAAGAGAACCCAGAAAATTATTCCATAATGTAACATGCCTGCCTTTCCCCCACCATATTGGCCTTTTATTTTCAGGACTTTCATTCACATATATTTAAATGATCTTTTTCCTAATCTGGTAGAAGCACATACAAGGCTTGCTAAAATGATATTTACATAAAACATATTTTGCTTCTTCACACATCTGTAATTCACAAAAATCCTGTAAAAACACATTTGTACTATCACTTCCCCCAATAGAAACATTCCTGAAAAATAACTGAAAAAACAATAAATGCCAGTTATATAACAAATGAAATGCATATTTCTATACAATGAATCATGAAATAGATTTTCAATTTGTATGACTACTTATCTTTTCCTTATTTACCTTCTGTGTCTTTAATAACTTGTTCATTGGGCTTTGATCATTCAGTGTACAAGAGGCCATCAGTAAAAGTCAATGACAGGGAAAATTGATTAAGGCTGATGAAGCACCCCTGGACTTTCACTTAATTTTAACCAGGGAACAGCTTTGTATGTTTTGAAAAAGTATTTTATCTAACCAAGGACATAGAGTAGGTTGTTTAGGCTGGGGGAGATTGCTTGTTGCGTAGTTGCTGATTGCTGGCCTCGCTAGAAGGAAAAGCTGTATCAACAAAGTTCTGGAGCTGGAAGGGGGTTACTTGGTGGGGGAACTGGAAGGGGGGTTACTTGCTGGGCTTGCTATACATTTCGTCACATCAGCAAGTTTAACCTGTTACATAGCTATATAAGGCAGACACCCACTGGGGTGTGGGTGCTTGCTTTGCGAACGATTGCCAAGCACCACTTTCTGCGCAGAAATAAAGATTAAGTTGGATCCTTCACCCCTGTGTGTTTATTGGCACAAGCGCACCGGGCACGAACTCACTGTCCTTTGGGGACAACAATTTCTGGCGACCACGAAGGGACTCTAGCTGACTGCCTTGCCCGGTCCACCTCTTCGGCTCCGGCAACAACTGTGGACGGCGCGAGGGCCAGGTGCCACCGACCTTATTCGTTGGAGGTCTGACCATCTCCTGGTTGCCTGACAGAGTCGGGGAGGGGCATAATGGCGCAACGCTCGAAGGACCAACTTAATCAGGTGGGGCGAGGGAGGTTTCAACGGACTGGTGAGTACTTCTTTCCATATTTTGGGCAGGTTGGGAAAGAGACGGCTTTGAAAGTTCCGACCGTATAGATGCCCTAGGAGAGTGAGATCGGGTGGCAGCCCCGTGAACTCCCTTTAATCAATTTGGTTCTGAGGCTGAGCGGCGGTCGCCGTCCGGTAGTTGGATAATGGGAAGTAACCAGTCTAAGATTCCACCCTGCAGTCCCTTAGGTTGCATTTTGAAAAATTGGCCAAAGTTTGGAAGTGACCCTATGACAAACAACAGATGATTTGGTATTACAATACATGCTGGCCACAGTACCAACTTGCGGATGGTGCAGCCTGGCCGGAGAATGGGTCTTTGGATTATAACACAATCTTGCAGTTACAATTGTTTTGTAGGCGCCAAGGGAAGTGGGATGACATGCTTTATGTAGAGGCATATATGACTTTGTATAGGGATGAGGTTACACAGAAGTTATGTGGGATATTTAGGGGAAGTGGGGTAATGGCTTTACGGGGGGTCATCACAGTATGTCCAAAGGAGCCGGAGGAGGAAGACGTGCAGTTGCTAATTGCTCCTATGGCTCCCCCGTCTCATCCTGTGAGACATGCGTCACCACAGGGGACTTTCACTGCACCTGTAACGGCTCGTCAGGGACTCCCGGCTGGCTCATCCAGTCTGTCGTCCCCCACCTCCCCTGACAGCCTGGGGTGCCGTCCCCGGGTCCAGCGGATGCGGGTGGTAGCAATCTGGTGGTAGAAGGGACTGTAGGAGATGGGGCGTTTAGCCCTGTGGCGAGTCGCTTACAATCAGGGGCCCAACCAATAGTTCAGGCCCCTTTACGACAAGCGCTGGGTCCTGAGGGTGAACCAGTTTTTGTCCATGTGCCATTCAGCACGGCAGACTTGATAAATTGGAAACAGTCCATGGGCCAATATCGCCAGAATCCAGAAGCAATGGCCCAGTTGTTCTCTACTATTTTCCTCACCCACCAACCAAACTGGATAGATATTCAGGCCTTACTGGCTGCTCTTCTGACTCCAGAAGAAAAAAGGTTGGTCTTAGAGAAAGCACGCACGATAGCACAGCAGCGTCACCCAGCTGGTGATGTAGATGAACTTTGCCCTAAGAAAAATCAAGACTGGGATCCCAACACCCGAGGGGGCCGCAAGGAGTTAGAGCTGTATCGGGAGTTTGTGCTGGCTGCTCTCCGGGAGGCTATCCCCAAGCAGAAAAATTTGTCTAAATTGTATGAAGTGCAGCAGGGTCCGAAGGAGGATCCATCCAGTTTCTATGGGAGGTTATGCGAGGCAGCCAGACAGTGGACGGATTTAGATCCGGAGCTGCCAGAAAATGCCAAGATATTTAACACACTGTTTATAGGACAGTCAGCCCCAGATATTAGAAAAAAACTACAGAAGACTGAAGGAGCAGCTGGAATGACCATCAGCCAAATGATTGAGATTGCTTATAAAGTATACTCCAACAGAGATCAGGTTAAGGAGAAAAAGGAAGATAAGAGAATAAAGGCACAGGCGTCGTTACAAGCATCATTGTTGGCAGTGGCAATTGTAGATCAGAGGAGTCGAGGACGGGGCAGGGGAAGTAGACGGCGTAGAGGAGGCGTGAGCTATGCTCCGGGAGGCTGCGGCCAGGGTCCCAGGCTGGGACCTAATCAGTGTGCTATTTGCAAGCAGAAAGGGCATTGGAAAAATGAGTGCCCCAAGAGGGAGAAGAAGAGACGAGAGGAGGAAGAAAGATTGTTGATGTTGGATGGTTCTGACCAGGAGTGACGGGGACCGGGGGCTAACACTGAAGTAATCTCTGTCTCCCCCAACGAGCCCCTGGTTAAAATGCAAGTAGGGGGAGAACTTATTGTCTTTCTAGTAGATAGTGGAGCCACACATTCAGTTGTAACCAATTTTAAAGGACCCTTATCAAAAACCAAGATCCCCATAATTGGAGCCACCAGGCAGTGGATGTATCGTCCTTTGGTGCCACCCATGGAATGCAAATTGGGAGGAAAGAAAGTGTCTCATCAGTTCCTGTATATGCCTGAGTGCCCCATACCTTTGTTTGGGAGGGATTTGCTGTGTAAATTGCAGGCCCAACTGATCTTTTCGGAGGGGAAAATTACTATGAAGATACCAACTGAGGAAGCCTGGAAAGCTCAGGTGTGTCTCCTATTGCAGGAGGGGGAGGAACGGAGAATTCCCCCAGAAGTAGAAGACACTATAGTACCATGGGTATGGGCGGGAGAGAAGCCAGGGAGAGCCAAACTGGCCACCCCTGTAAACATTGATTAAAAGCCGGGAATTACCCCGCCCAGGGTGCCACAGTATCGATTGAAAATAGAAGCTTGGAAAGGCCTGGAACCATTGATAAAGAGATTCCTTAAATATGGTTTACTTCGGGAGTGTCAATCATCTTTCAATTCCCCCATTTTGCCTGTATAAAAACCCCACAGTAATGAGTATCATTTTGTGCAGGACCTCAGAGCCGTGAACAAGGTCACGGTGACCCTCCACCCGGTGGTTCCGAACCCTTATACTTTGCTGGCTACTTTGTCTGCAGAGGAACAGTGGTTTACAATCCTGGACCTGAAAGATGCCTTCTTTTGCATCCCACTTGAAAGGGACAGCCAAGAGATTTTTGCATTTGAGTGGGAAGACCCGAATACTAGGACAAAAACCCAATTGTGCTGGACAGTTTTGCCTCAGGGTTTTAAGAACAGTCCCACTATTTTCAGCACTGCCTTAGTACCGACCTTCAGAAGTGGGACAAAGGGACATCAGGAACCCTGTTACAGTATGTGGACGATTTGTTAATTGCAGCAAAAATGAGGGAAGACTGCCACCTGCTGATCGTAAGTTTACTAAACTTCCTGGGACAGGTTGGATACAGAGTATCTCGGAAGAAAGCCCAAATAACAGAAAAAAGGTACGATATTTGGGATTTGACATCTCACAAGGCCAGAGGATGTTGGGCCCTGAAAAAAAAGAGGCCATCTGTTGGATGGCAGTCCCAAAGACCAAGAGACAGTTGCGAGGTTTTTTAGGTATGGCAGGATTCTGCCGGATCTGGATCCCCAATTTTGGACTAATAACCAAGGCTGTTTATGAGACCACTACTGGTAGTGAGGGAGATTTGCAACGGACGGCAGTATGCCGAAAGAGCTTTGACACTATCAAACAGGCCCTTATGACAGCGCCGGCCCTGGGCCTACCCAATCTGAATAAACCATTTCAACTTTATGTACATGAACGCCAAGGAAAAGCATCAGGAGTGCTAACCCAGTACTTAGGTAGCTGGAAAAGAGCAATGGCCTACTTCTCCAAACAATTAAATCCCACTAGTTTGGGATGGCCGGCCTGCCTGCGAGCAGTGGCAGCTACCGCTATGCTGGTAAAGGAATCTAAGAAACTTACTTTAGGACAACCAATGACTGTGTATACCCCACATTCAGTGCTGACGGTGATGAATGCAAAGGGGGGAACCTGGCTTTCCCCTGGACGAATGGCTAAGTACCAGGCGACTCTCCTGGATCAAGGAGACATCCAGTTGCAAACCTCCAGTACCCTGAACCCAGCTACATTGATGCCATTGGAACAGGACGAAGGATTACAGCATGACTACATTGAAACTATTGAGAGTGTGTATGCTAGCCGGCCGGATCTTAAAGATGCCCCACTACCTAATGCAGACCTTGAATTCTACACAGATGGAAGCAGCTTCATGGACAATGGAACCCGAAAGGCGGGATACGCCGTGGTTACATCATGGGATACCGTGGAAGCAAACGCCTTGCCTCCAAATACCTCTGCACAGAGAGCTGAGCTTATTGCGCTGACCCGAGCTCTCCATTTGGCAAAAGGAAAGATAGCCACTATATACACGGATTCGAAGTACACCTTTGGAGTCTTACACGCCCACGGAGCTATATGGAAAGAGAGAGGACTCTTAACGGTAAGTAAAAGCCCAGTAAAGCATGGAACAGAGATCCTGAAATTACTTGAAGCCATGATGGAACCACTAGAGGTAGCTGTGGTGTACTGTAAGGCCCATCAAAAGGGAGATGCTGACGTTATTAAAGGAAATCGACGAGCAGATGCTGCAGCGAAGAAGGCAGCTAGAGGACAAGGTCAGGAAACTCAAATGTTGGCATTGATGCCTCAGGTAGTGTAGCCTGAGGAACCTCCCAAATATACTGAAAAAGAGAACCAACTCGCAGAGAAATTGGGAAGCAAAGAACAACACGATGGATGGTGGGTTTTGCCTGAAGGACAAGTCCTGATGCCAAAACTGATTCTTAGCAAAGTGCTCCAAGAGTACCACCAGAGCACTCATGTGGGAGCTGACGCCATGACCCAAGGTCTCCAAAGAACTGTAGTGGGACCTAAGATGAGAAAAACAGCAGAACAAATAGTGCGAAGATGCCCTGTCTGTTGTGCTAACAATCCTAAGATTTCCCCGAAACCTCCGCCAGGAGCAGGAAGGCAAGGACTATTAGCAGGAGAATGTTGGCAGATAGATTTCTCTGAAGTTCCCAAGAAGGGACACTACAAATACCTGTTAGTGCTCGTGGACACTCTGACTGGATGGACTGAGGCCTTCCCGTGCCGAACCAACCAAGCAAAAGAAGTGGTCCGGGTGATGCTAAAAGAAATTATTCCACGATTCGGAATCCCAGAGGTATTAGCCTCAGAACAAGGGCCACACTTTGTGTCAGAAGTGACCCAGGCAGTTTCCCGGGCTCTGGGGATACAATGGGACCTTCACACAGCATGGAGACCGCAGTCAAGTGGACAGGTAGAACAAATGAATCAGACTCTAAAAAGACAGCTGGCTAAACTCTGCCAGGAAACTCAGTTGAAATGGCCCGAAGCTCTGCCTCTTGCCTTGCTTAGAGTGCGCATATCCCCTCAAGCTAAATTGGGAGTTAGTCCATTTGAATTAATGTATGGCAAACCATATCCTAAGAATCCAGTGGTGATGCATGGGAGTCAAATGCATGTAAAAGGGGAAGGCTGGGTAAAAGACTATTTGTATTCTTGTCTGCTGTATTATCTTCTCTCCACAGGTATGTCCAGGAACGACTTCCACTCCCTCTAGATACACCAGTCCACAAGTTCCAGATCAGAGACGAAGTGCTGGTCCAGACGTGGAAAGACAAGCAGCTTCAGCCCAGGTGGAAGGGACCGTATCCTGTGATTCTCACCACTCACACTGCAGTAAAAGTTCAGGGGGTAAAGCCGTGGATACACTACACCCGGGTGAAGGCCGCACTAGAAGTACCACCGGCAGGAGAAGTGGCTGAGAGTGTCGCACCAGAAGCCGACACAAACAGACACCATTGGACAGCAGAGCCAGTAGAAGGACTTAAATTTCTGTTTAAACGTCAACCATGTGGAAAGTAGTTCTTTGCATAGGTGTAATGTTTCTAGAGTCTAAGGGGTTGGTGCATCAAAGGTTCGATGAGAGTCAAAATGTATGGGTTCATTTGGCAAAGGACATATTAAATGTCACTCATTTTTGTTTGGCAGGTGGAATATTGGTTGATGATATTTTCACGTCATGCCTTATAGGGGTGCCCACTCCAATGGAAGCACTCCGGAATCAGACTTGGTTCGCATCTGGGGGAATAGGAGGTCCAATCGATTACACTAACAACCCCATGTGGGGAACCATTACCACAGAAAGAAACGCCAGTACCTTTGAAATAGATTTGTTGACAGTCACCTCCCCTGGTAACACCAGCTGTGCCAATTTTGTGAACTGTACCAAAGCTTGTAAAAGCCTAACCAAAGAAATGAAAATTTTCAATTGCTCAGACGTGACTAATGTATCTTGCAACTACGGTCATGTTGTATTACCCTGGGGGTGGTTCCTTCTTTGTGGGAAGACTGCCTATTCATATATCCCAGCCAATGCCACAGGATGCCCTTGTGCTCTGGGCCGGTTGACTGTCTGGCTACCAGGTATGCCTATGACCTCTAGTAAGCATCACCGGAGAGGTTCGAAGGTGCTAGATAAATCCTGTGATAGTGACATAAACCTCCTGAGTGAGGCCGAGGTAGTGTCCTTAGCAGTTTTCCTAGTAGGGGTGCCAGGCCTAGTAGTGGATGCTGAGAGGCAGCTTGGTAAGGTGGCCTGTGCCCTGGCAAAGGGCCTAAATACAACTTCACAGGCCCTAGCTGCCCTCAATATTGAAATGAAAGAACTAAGAGGAGCTACTCTGCAAAATAGAGCAGCCATAGATTACCTGTTGCTGAGGCATAACCACGGATGTGAAGAGTTCGAGGGAATGTGTTGTTTTAATTTGACTGATAACTCCGAGTTGATAGAGTCAAAAGTGCAGAAGTTAAAAAAGGTTCTGTCCCACATTAAGCAAGGGGAAGGGTTCGACTTCTCATGGCTTACTTCTTGGCTTCCTAATTTTTCATGGCTTAAGCAAATTTTCCTATTAATTGTGGCAAGTATATGTATTTTCTTGATAATCTGTTGTGGGATACAGTGTGCGCCAATGTGTTGTGAGGTACTCAAGAAATCAATTTCTTCCCCCGTTCACTGCGTGATGTTTGTAAAATCATCAGTTACAAACCCGATCCAAAATAATCCGGAGGAAGCGAAGAGATTTCTGGAGATAAGAAAGATAGTTGAGGACTATGGGCTTTGTCCATAAAGGCCATAGCCTCAAAGCGGGGATTTGCTGAAGCACCCCTGGACTTTCACTTAATTTTAACCAGGGAACAGCTTTGTATGTTTTGAAAAAGTATTTTATCTAACCAAGGGCATAGAGTAAGTTGTTTAGGCTGGGGGAGATTGCTTGTTGCGTAGTTGCTGATTGCTGGCCTCGCTAGAAGGAAAAGCTGTATCAACAAAGTTCCGGAGCTGGAAGGGGGGTTACTTGAGGGGGGGGGGAGCTGGAAGGGGGGTTACTTGCTGGGCTTGCTATACATTTCATCACATCAGCAAGTTTAACCTGTTACGTAGCTATATAAGGCAGACACCCACTGGGGTGTGAGTGCTTGCTTTGTGAACGATTGCCAAGCACCACTTTCTGCGCAGAAATAAAGATTAAGTTGGATCCTTCACCCCTGTGTGTTTATTGGCACAAGCGCACCTGGCACGAACTCACTGTCCTTTGGGGACAACAAGGCTGTGTGATTTTACACACTTGGGTAGCTCACAGCCATATTATTGAGTCCAAAAGTCTGAGTCTGTATGTGTGTGTGTGTGTGTGTGCACGCGCGTGCGTGAGCACGCACGTGTGTGTGTGTGCGTGTAAAGAATTAAAACAGATAAGCAATGTAAACTCCCATTCTTCTTCATATAAACCATAAATAAAATAAGTTATTTTCCAATAGGCAGGTTATTATATCTACCATATAGATTTTTATTTGATTAATTTAGTATTCGCTCCAGTCAGAAACTGTATACTCAACTCGATGGACCAGTTATTTAATCTAGCAAGATAGATCTTAATTTCAAATATGAGAAGAATTTCCTTGCAATTTACTGTATTTCCTTGTTTATATGGATATAGTTTAATTTTTAGAGTCTATACATGTTAAACTGAGACTTACGATACTATTTAAGGACTGTGTATGGCATCTTTTCATTGGGTATCTAAATCTCTTAGATCAGAGGTGTTCAGCCTCTGGCCTGTGGACCAAACGTAGCCCACAGAGCCACCACATCTGCCTTGTGGGTTCTCTCTGCAGGACAGGATATTTGGCAGTCAGGGAAGGGTGGTCATTAATATGGCCACCCTGCCCCCTGCAAAATTCCCAAACCCCAACCCCCATGTGGTTGACCAGGCTGGGCTGTGATCACTTCCCCTACGGGTCTTGGCCGTAACACCCGCTTCTTCTGGATTGGGGCAGGGCCAGGTCATGCCCCCTTCCCTTCCCGCAGGGCCAGGTTGGGGTCTGGCCATATCCCCTTCCCTTGCAGGGCTGGGTCGGGATCCCTCTGTGGGGCTGGGTCAGGTCATGGTCACATTTCCACTCCCCATAAAGGCTGAGCTACACACTCTTACCTCTCTGTGGGGCTGCGTTGGGGCCTAACGTTGCCTATTCCTCCGCCCTTTGCCCCCTCTCCCCTGCCACAGAGACATGTCCCCTTCCCTCTCAATGGGGACAGGTCAAGCTCCTTTGTCCAGCAAGGCCTGTCCCCCACACACCTCCATGCAGCCATATAATGCCTGCTGTACCTGTCTGTGCGCCAGATCAAGAACACCAGCTGGATCTGGCCTGTGGATGGCCCAGGTGCTGCCAATCCAGCCTGCAGTGCAAAAAGTTTGAGTACCACTGATCGTTATGAAAACTCAGCCAGAATTAGTATCTTTCATGAACACTGTACTTTCATCAGAGAATTTCCAAGAAAGCTGGAGCATATTCCTTGTGTCGGAGGAGTTACAAACCTGACAGTTGACTGCACCTTCACGTTTACTCTTGTGGTGAGTATAAAGGATTGTAGGTCTCTCCCTGACTCCCGTAATACAAGGGGCATAATGGATGGGCATAGGGCAAAGAAAACTGCTTCAACTGCTCTTTATACATTGTACATTATCAGAAGCAGATCCGGGATTTTACAAAGGGGGTGTGGAATCAACAGTTAGTACTGCAGGTGTGACTGCACTACAACCCCCTGTCCCCACCTTACACTTCTAGCTCCCTCCCTACCCACCCTGCACCTCCTCCCCCCCCCCCCCCCCACACACACTGAGGTGGTCAGAATGCACTAAGGGAGAAGAATCGGGATAAAATCTCCAAAAGGGTAAAAATATATTACCTGCTACCCTTCCCTGCTTAGAAGCATGAGCCCTTCTCTCCACCCCTTCCCCTCCTGATGCCACTGTCCCTCTTTTTCCAAGGGTGAGGGGAGTTCAAGAGCCACTCCAGCAGGGCTGCATGGGGACTGGGCTCAGCCCAGGACAGAGATGATGCCAGCCAACAAGTGGGTAACCCCACCGCATGCCTGGTCCCAGGCTGGTGGGAAACACCTGGAGGGGACCAGGCATGGAGGATCCACCCTTTCACTTATTCCCTGAGAAACATCAGAGTTTTTTATATGACATATCACCAGAGAAATGTCCTGCGATCAGATATTACCAGTGAAATACTATGGAGCAGGAAGTGTGTGATCTTTGCTACAAGATATTACATAGGTAGCACTTGGTTAACTCTTCTGTCACATAGCCTGGAACATTAGCATCAAATCAAAATCATTCAAGCTTAAAGCAATGTGGCCCTTCAATACATGCTCAGTGCCACCATATTAACTTGTAGACAATTGACAGTGTAAGAATAAATCATAAATGAAGGTGTTATTTTTATAGATAGGTCATTCTTTGACCCAATTTAGTATCGATATAAAATACATTTTTGAATACACCCATCTGCCAAAAAACAATTTTCAAGTATATGAAAATCAGTGATTTATCTAAGATAAAAATAGAATCTTATTTTACGGTTTCTCTTGCCACTTCAGCTCTAACCTTAGGGTGTTTGGACAATGTTGGAAGACTGAAATTTTATACAGTTCAGAATGAGTCATAAATCCATTTTTCCCCCTTAAATCTGCCAGTAGAATTTTGTTCTACACTTTGCATTTTAATTTAAATCACTTGTCCTTTGCTGTTTGCTCTTTTTCTCCCAGACACATTCAATTGATTTCTCAGTTATATATATGTGTGTGTCAGAGGTAGGGAAAACCTTTTGGCTTTTTGCCAGCTAAGTATCTGCCACCTAATAACACAAAGTAGTTTATTCTTTCTTTTTAGAATGTATTTTAGGAGTAAGCAAATGCCTGATTCCCCAGGCATTGTCGTGTGAAGGTGGATCATCTCTCTATGACTTCAGATGGGTTCTGCATAGGTCTTGAATTTCACAGAAAAGGACCAGATTGAAGGATTGAGGCCAGAATAACATTCAAAATCAGAAAAAGAGAACATGTTCCTTCTGTTTGGTTCCCACATTGGAAGGTAAAAAGGGATTATTGTGATTTTCTAGCCTGACCTCTTGAATAATAGAGCCATAAGACTTCCTTGGATTAATAATTCCTTGTTTTAACTACAACATCTTTTTTAAAAAACAAAACTAATTCTAACTTAATTTTTAAAAATCCAGTAATGGAGAATCTGCTACGACCCAAAGAAAATGGTTCTAAAGGGTAACTAAACTCAGTGTTAAAAATGTGGCTGATTACCCATTGGAACTTATCCATTACATTGATAAGCCCTTTATAAGGAAATGTCTAGTCCTCATGTAAAGTTTTCCTTAATCTTCTTTGGAAAGCTAAAGAGATGGTACACTTTGAGTTTTGTACTGTAAGACATGTTTTCCAATCTTTTACTTATTCTTGTGACTTTTCTTTGAACCCCTTCCAAGTTCCCAACATCCTTTTTCTATTGCCCATTACAACACTGACATAGTATTCCACCAGCAGTTACATATATAGTAAATGCACAAGTACTATAATCAGTCTAGTCCTATTTGCTCTTTCCTTGCTTATACATTCAAGGATCATATTACCATATTTACTTGCATACTCCATACACTCTTTCACCAAAGATCAGCCCTTGAAAATTGGAGTGTATGCCTTAACTAGGCAAACTAATTTTTCTTCAGGAATGATGGAATGAAAGCGTTGAGATACTGCAAAATGATTACACTGCTTCTCCCCCTGCCAGCCTCATGGAAGGAGTGGGGTGAGAGATATAGCACTAACCCCTTTCACATCTGCTGTGGAATTAGCAATAGCTGTTGGCTGAGTAGCCCGCAGCTACTACCAATTTACCACTGGCTCTGAGAGGATTAACACTTTTATTTTTGCCTGAGCAATGCTGGTCAGGATTTGACCATGATGCCAAGAGTCCCTGAAGTCAGAATTCAGCCATGACTGGAAAAAAAAAATTTCTTCATTCTGCTGTCCACAAAAAAAAAGGTGCAGGCCTTATTTGGAGGTGTGTGGTATATGGGAAACTATGTTAGGGTGGGTTTTCTTTTCTTTTCTTTTTTTGCTTTGTTTGCTGAAGTGTCATGGTTACAGATTGTTTATAGCTGCTTATCCTTTGTGCCTCCAAAGTCAGTTTCAGAACAGCTGCCTCCCAGGATGGAGTTGTCTGCTTTTGCAGCGGTGCCGTAGCAAGGGGGGCAAGTGGGATGACCACCCTGGATGCTGAAGCTAAGGGGCACTAACAGGCATTGCCCAGCTGGGGTGGAGTGTGGGACAGAGCTGTGAGTGGATTGTTTGGGGGGGCATGGGGACAGGGGGAGGGTGGCTCCCACCAATGCATAAGCGCTTGGGGGCAGAGGGAGCATATGCTCCCTGGATCTGTGCACAGGGCTAGAGTATAGCTGTTCCTGTGGGCTGTCCCAGGTGCCAAACTTCCTTGCCATGGTATTGCTTAGTAGTATGCAAATATAACTTTAAAGAGTTATCAATGGTATGATAGTATAAACAGTTTCAAGAGTTATCAAAGGTCATCAGAAGTAAGTAATAAATTGAGTTTCATCCTAGTCTCTGTGCACATATGTAAACCTACCAGGAGATGACCTTTGGAATATATGAATATTTTTGTCCTCATTGAACCCAAACAGATGAGGCAGCTGCTTAGTACCCAGGCAGAAATTAAAATGTGGGTTGGAATCTCAGCAAAGAGAATTTGCAGTCCAAGTAGGAGGCAATGTTAGGTAATATGAATGCAAGGCAGAAATCAAATTCAGCAACCTGAGCAAACAAAGCTGCATGAGAATGCATATGTCTAAACTAAAGGAAAAAAAAATAGTCCCAAAATATCAGGCCTAGTCTAATATGAATTAACTACAGACAGAACTCTGAACTGATAAATTGTTAATGGCTGAGGTAGGCTACTGATTTATTAAGTGTTTCCCAAATCTGTCCATTGCTCCACTTTACTTTGACCCAAGATAATAAATACATTTGTGTAAAACCCTTAAACTGAACTCTGTTCTTGTTACTGCTCTCTTGTGCCTAGAAAAATGGTTACATTTTGTTACATTATATTTGACAGCTTCCACACTTCCATCAAACTGACTCTGAAATACTATTCCCAGAAATTTGTTTCTTGGATACCACTGTGAAAGTTTTTTCAATGGCCAGCTCACCACCACATTGTATAAGAAATCAACTGATCACTATAGCTATCTCTAAATCAGCAGCTCTCATTTTAAGCACATGACTATATCCATTGTCTACAGTCAAGCTCTATGCTACAATAGTATCTGCTCTGATCCCATTGATCAGGATGCACACTTAAAGGATCTTGAGTACAGTACCATCCTAAAACAAGCCTCTCAATCAACAGAGCCAGATGCAAACCCCACTCCAATCTACTAAAATAGCAACTCCAAGAGAAGAGCCACTGAATACCTTCTGCTGTAACCTCTAGCCCCCAGCCTGAACACCTGAGACACATCAGTAGTGACTTCCAACCCCTCCTGGAAAGCAACAGCCATCTGATAGTAGCCATGGAGGGTAGCCCTGTCTTAGTTTCTCCTCCCCAACCTCAAGCGCCATTTCTCTAGCAACGGATTTCCTAACTCCTATTCCCACCAAGGCATCAGACTTTGCTCTGGACCCAGATGCCAGCTCTGCCCCCTCATCATCACAGACCACATTATCACTGGCCCAAACAACATGGGTTGTATCTTTCAAGGTTCGTTTACTTGCACCACCACCAAAGTCATTTAGGCCAACATTTGCTGTCCCCTCTGCTGTCTACATAGGACAGATAAAATGATCCCTACATGTAAGAATGAATGAACACTGATCTGACATCAATACTAGAAAGGAAGACAAGCCAGTGGCAGAAAACTTTAATCTATTTGAACATTTCATTGCTGACCTCAGCAGAAACAGGGAATTGCAGAACAAGAAATCATCCCCAGTCTAAGTTGTGCTATACAAGGTCTAAACCAAAGCTATATATTCTTATTCCATTATCTGGATTAGGTTTTATAAGCCTGTGTCACTCAGTGGGTTAACTACTTTGTTTTTCTGTCTCCTACCCACCTTGCCTTTCTCAGCAGCGCCTCCTCCTTTTTACTCCACTTCTTTCTCCACCTTTTGAATTCCAATCAGTGCTTTCTATTTAGCAGCTCTGCTTCCTGCAATTCCTTCACAGCATCTGATGAAGTAAACCCTCTGCTAAGGAAAGTTTAGGCTATATATGTCTGATTTACTTTATCTATGAAGTGAAAATCTACCCTGCCTTCTGCTTAATTGTAGAGGACCATGATAGATTTGGAACTGTGTGTAATAATTAATGGATATCCTATGCTCTATATATAGCTAAAGGGACAATTATTACTTTATCCTGACATTATCATAGTGGTTAGTGCATGCATATATTGACATAATTCAATTGGACCTGCTTACATGACAGGCTTTCGGAGAACACTTGGGACTATTAATTTAATGTTATTGTCCCAAAGCCTGAACCAATTTAATCCAGCCCAGAAAATGGAGAAGAACAATAAGATTTAAAGACATTCTCAGATAGGGACAGCTAAGGGTTTCAGAGTCTGTAGTATGTGTATTAATATAGACTTATTTAGGATTCCAGTTAAAATGTTAATATACATTTTTATAAGCGTTTTGGTTATTTAAGCATCCTTTTCATTTAGGTTATGCTTTGTTCTGCTGTTAAGATTAAACTATACTTGGCTTTATGAAGACAGATTTGGTTTACTGTAGTCATGACTGCTTACAAGTTCAAGGGTGGGCAGTAGGACACATTCTTTAACCTGTGTAAGCTCTTGGGCTAATACAGTTTATCTAGACCATACTGTAGACTAGACTGAATGGCTTCCACCCCAAAAAATTAAGGTTGTAAAGTTTCAGAGAACAAAATTTTGACAATATAACAGAAAGTTCAACAATACAGTATTTTTTTTCAGGAAACAGAAAAAGCCATACATTTTGGCCAAACCTCCACTTTGCTGACAAAGGAAAGCTGGAATGATGATGCAGAAACTGTTGCTCAATACAAATGAGAAGTATGAGGGCAATTTTAAGTTTACACATAAAATGAAAACAGAAAGGGTAGATTTAGTATGAAACATGCTGTTATCAGGAAATTCTGCAGTGTTTAGTAAAAAAGGTCATGCTTCAGGAAAGCACTTAAGCATGCTTTAGTTTCAACCGATTACCTCTGAAAATGAAGAGGAGGAGCCATAAGGAAATACTGTAAGGAGGGAAATATGTGGTAAAGCTGTGAAAGTATTCAAACAGAATAAATTTCAATAAAGACTATTAAAGACTTAAATATGAGCATGTAAGTAGAGAAGGAGGACACTACATTGTACTTAAATTTCAAATGAACTACAGCCATCTGTATTGCAGCAGGATCAAATGCAGACATGTAATAGCTGGTTTCACTGACTGCTCTTATTCATTATTTATTTAGCTGCTTCATGTTTACTAAATACGCAATGGTGACAATATACAATTAACTTAATTTAATTAATCTAATCACATAGCAAAATCAATTGTTTCTGAAGGGATCTTAGAGTTTTACATTCAGCATTTTTCGGGAAAATGAAGCTATAATATATTAAACTTTTTGGGTTTTCATATTTATTTATATGGTCTTTGTAACAATACAAAAATACTATATTTTAAAGGGAGATACTCTATAGATAATATCATTTACACACACATACATATATATGACTCGGTCTTCTTTCCAGTACAGCACATTATTCTTATCTTTCAATGTGTTTTCTGTTATACATTTGAAAGAAAAATGTCATATAAATCTGTTTAATTAGAAATTATTAATTAGCAGTAAAACCCTGCAATGACTTCATTCAACTTATTTTTCAGCTTAATGTACTGCCAGTTCCAAAGAATTTTCTTAGGAGAAAATTTGCAAACACATTAAAATTTTTATTATGGCTTACCAATGAGTGGTGTCTGTATTAATAATAATACAATTATGTCTCATTAAAACACTAAGTAGTAATAAATGGAAAAAAATGAAGCTGCCTTTTCTAATCAGAGCTCAGGATTATCATTAGCTATGTTAGACTGGAAGGCCAATGGTAAAGGGCAAATTGCAGCAGGTTTTCTCTGCACTACTGAATAAATAAAGAAAACAAAATATGCAAATTCCAGGTATATTAGCATTGGTTCATCTAGTTTAATCTCAATATATCCTAGAATTACTTTATTTAATATTATTAAAATTAGGATGTCTGAATGAACACATAGAAAAATGCCAATGGCACTGAACACTCTGAGACTCAAGTCTCACCTAATAGATATATAATTATTTCATGAATTTTAATATCAGGAAACTGTTGATTGTATAGTTAGGGATTGAGATTTTCCTTACAGTATTCCCACAAAATTCCTTAGGGTTTGCGTTTGGCTCTTACCTGGTGAACATAAGAATACCTATAATGGCTCAGCTCAAATATCCATGTAATCCTATATCTTTTGTCTGAACCAATGGACAAGCATTATATTTTTATACACACTTGTAATGCCACAAAAAGAGAGCGTAAAGACATTGAAGTTTTTCACAGACAAAACTGGTAGTTCCATAAAGAAATATTAGCATTTTAAAACTTCAAATTCTTGTCAGCAAGAAAATGTCCAGTGCCTCATATAAAATTTGTCTACATACATGGAGCACCAGAGGACATGCTCCTGCTGTATTCCTAGTTCCTTCCTTCCTCCATGGCTCCAAGTCTGCATGGCATCCCAAAATATGCTGCTCCAGGGAGGTGGAACTGGGCTCACAGATTGCCACATAGTCACACTGTTCAGCCCTGTCTTTCTTTGTAGAAAAGATAAAGTGCTTCCTGTACAAGGAACACGGCAAGAATCCACTTCCTAGACCCACTTTGCCACCAAAATTATCCGTTTCTGTTGCACCTCTGGCATTATGTATAAGCTAGGCTGGAGGAAGGGTATCAAGCTGGGGGTTATTTCTGCCTAGTCTTGAACTATGGACATTTGTAAGCAAATGCAATAGCTGTTATACTACAGAAAACAAAGGTACTTCAGAAAATGAGGTCATCATTCAAGAACTTGTGGGTGTTGAGTTTGTCTCTGGTCCTTCAAAAGTCAGCTCTTAGCTTCTACAAGTATCAAATGCCAAGGTTTGGCCAAAGCAGAGACCTCTCAACATATCTTTTGAAGTAGAGGCAACATCAGAGTCTTGTGGCATAGCAGCAGAGCTAGGAGATGTGTATGTACTTGGTGCAAAGACTGGTAGCTGTAATTTGTAAAAAAAACATTGCTGGGATGAAAGTGAGTCCTTGCAGCCACCTCTTCTGAGATGGAGGCAGTGCCAAAGCCCTCCCCCTGCAAGTGACATGCTGGGAATTAATGAGGCAGGTGAATCACAGGGCCAGCACCCACTGCAGAGCCAAGGACATCTCCTGCATTGCATCTTCCACTGTTATGTTCTACACCAAACTGGTTGGTGAACTGTATACTGTGTGGTAATGCCCTTGGTCATCTAAGGGTCTTACATGGCATTACACATCAGCCTGACAGGAGCTAAATGAATTCTCTGTAAAAGACAACTTTGATTCTGTGCTGGTAGGACTGTGGCAGGCAGCTGCCACATTGGACTTAAAGAAATCCCAGATATTTTTTTGATCCATTTTCCTAAATTCCTCATTCCTCATGACTTCAGTAACTAGTTCCCCTAGTTTGTCAAAATGTATCTTCTGGAGATACACACACACACACACACACAACAAATAACAACAAAAATAACTATAGGCCTGTTTAGTCCCTCCACTTATTGAGAGTGAATCAACTGATGACCCGGGTTATTTTCCATGGCATCTTATTTACTTTCCTTGGTGGGTGTTGTTCCCCAGGCAGCCATCCAATCAAGGTTTTCCTCAACTGTCCTTGGGAATTTCTGTAGATGGGGACCCTCAAAACACATTGGGAACTCTGCACACTGGCCCTCTGCTTCAGATCATCACCAGTACAGGCTGTCTTTCACCATTCTCTATGATGCTCTGGATGACTGCACATTTCAAATCCTTCATTTCCTGCCATGTTTTATGGTGCTGCAATTCTTAGTGTTACAAATGATTGTCTATTCATGTCCTGACAGTGCTAAGGAGCAGATTATTTAGAAAAAGAATATCTGAAACAGGGCATCTGTAGAATCCAATCTCACTTTTCATATAGCTGCATTTATAGGTTGAAGGACATCATGAGCCTGAAATTACATCCTTGGGTTTTAGGCCACTAAGGCATTAATACAGTTAAAAACAAAATCAAAGGCAGGTTATGCTGGAAAGTTGGGGGGTATCACTGAAGCTTGTATATTCATTCAGGCTAAATATAAAAACAGTCAAACTCCTTTTGAGGAAAAGATAGTTAAAACAATAGCAGCTAATAACCAAGCAGAGACATATGACAAGTAGAAGGTGAAGAGAAGTGTTTTAACAGGTTGCCATGGAGACAGAGAGAGCAAATTCAGGGTTTGGTGCATGCATTTCTGGGGCCATGGGGGAGAAAAACAGCAGCCACAAATAGAAGGACATGGAGGACCAAAGATGACCCAGGTAAAAACATAATCATAAAAATAGGCACTATGGGTGGGGGGGGGGGGAGGAGCAGGAGAGGAAAAGGAAGAGGGATTAAGCAAGTGGTTTGGAGTCAGCTATTTCTGGAAGGATACAGAATTAAGACTTGTGAACAAACTACTGACCTGTTTGATTCCAATGTTCTTCAGGAAAACAGAACTTTGCACATTCTTTATTCATTAAAACACTATATTATAGAAATAAGTTGCAAATCTACCTTGTCTTCTAATATAAATATCACACTATTATTATTTAATATCTCTTCTAAATGGAAACAGTGCATTAGACCCCCAAAATAGACTAATGGAAAAAATGGGAAAAAGCTTTGGGGAGATAGGTGCTACAGAGGTAATCCCAATGGCTGCATCTAGATGTATAGGTATATGCAGTTTTTGGTGCCACAAACCTCTTTCAGGCACCACAAACCACATGCTCAGAATGTTAAAACATGCCCCACACTGGAAATTTGCAGCACTGGGGCAAATTTTGCTAGCAGAAAATCCTGGTAGCAGGAACAAAAAAATGGCACAAAAAAAGCAGTGCAATGCACACAGGAGGAGTATATGCTGGCAGACACAAAGGCTTGGTCCTCCTGGTAGATGCTCTGACTGCTGGCCAGAGCATCTCCATACTTTTAGTTGTCCTCCAGCTCCTCCAGCATGCTGGGAGCCAGGAGAAGCAGGGAAAAGGCAGTTTCCCTGAATCAGGGCAATTTGCCCCACACAGCAAAAGTTTGGGCTGCTACTATTTTTGCCTTTGCAAGCACGTGCCCCTACATGTGGTGATGCTCTCGATTAGTGCATAGGGAAACAATAGCAGCTTGTCCAAGGTCATACAACAAGTTACTGGCAGAGCTAAGAATAAAACTTATACAACAAATGCAGTTCAATGCCTTCTTCTTTATGTCATGCTGCCTTTCACTGAAATGTTTGAATTTTTCCAAGAACATTTTTTCATAAGATGAAAAAAACAATGTTGGGGATTGAAAAGAAGAGAAATAAATTTGTTGAAATAAAATCATTGTTTTTAAAAATAGGTTAACTCTTATTTATGGAAAAATACTTAGTCTGACAAAAAAAAATGTTTTCTCACTAAACAGATAATCTCATTTCTAGGAGCTTTATAGAACAGTAGCAATTAAACACAGAATATATTCACAATCTGATGGGGCTGCCAGTGCTAGAGCCTTCACTAATCCTCTTACAAGCAAGCTGTACTGCTTGTTGCTCAGTCCTGAAATATGAATTTTCAAAAGGTCAAAACTACTTTACACCATCCAAAAATACATTGGACTACATTAGATAATAGCTTTTAATCATAACTGGCATTTTTGAGCCTAGAGGTGACAGCCAGCTTGCTGAAAAGCAATATACTGCTGGTAAGGCAGTTGAATAAAAGAGAAAAAACACTAGGTCTTATGTCACTGTATTGCTTTCCTAAAGAAAAAAAAAGGAACCCCAGCCCCCCAAATATATAATATTAAAGGTACAGCTCAAATTACTTTAATCATTTTAAATGGTTGTTATGTACTTGCCACTTACTTTCACCCCTGCTTTACTTTATGCATGTGGAGCAGTTCCACTGTAGTAGCTGAAGTGCGGTGCTGACACTTGTGCAGGATTATCTCCCTAGTTTCTTTCCTGACCATGCAAATAGCCATTATAGATACTTTTAATGTGTGAGAAACATTTTAGACAAAATAGATTGTATTTTATATGCATACTGGAACAGATTGTAACTCACAGTCTGGACATTTTGGACTCACTGGGTATGTCTAGACGAGTGCGGTTGTGTGGTTTGTGGTGCTGCAAACACGTTTGCAGTGCCACGTACCACACAGTCCGGTGTTCTCCACACTGCAAGGGCATGCTGCCCCAGCATGCTCTATGCCAGGTTTTTTTTGCACAGGTTTTTTTGACCCCTGGATATACTTGTCCCCAGGGAACCAAACATCCATCCATGTCTGGACGTGCCCACTTGGCACATCTACGTGAGATACTATGTCACCACAGCAATGAGCTATGGCAGTTTAGTGTCAGTGGGCACTAACTGTGACACCTCTGCTACAGCACAGTAGCAATGACTCATGTGTCGCTGGGACTGCACAGTACTGGTGGGTACTGCACAGTCATTTAGTACTTGCTAAAGCTAAAGTAAGAAAGAAATGTGTGTGCAGTACCAACTGCTCAGTCAGGGACACATATAAACACTCCCACTGGGAATAATCTTGAGTTGGGGGGCTGCCTATTTCCACCAAAGTTGCTCCACTACCCCACAGTGGGGTCCAGGTTCTGAGTGTGACCATGGGGAATGTAGGAGCACCCCCTTGGACCTCCTGGTGCAGCGATGGATGAGCTGGGGCTATCAGGCCATGCTGCCAGAAGGTGCCCCAGTGGCTGTCTAGACTGGTGGGCTGGTAGGCTGTACTCTCCTGCACATTCTGAGTGCTCCTGTACCCCTTTGGAACTGGCCTGGGACCATGTGGGGAGCCTGGGTCTACTGGATAACGGCAGTGTATATTAACTCTGTATCCCAGTGATGTGACTCTCAGCTCTGCTGCACTGCAGGATGTCTCCCCCAAACAGAAGGTAACCATCTAAATCCCCAGTCATGTAACTCAGAGGACCATGTGTAAACACCTCTGAACTGTCCATTTCCCCTGTGCATGGCCCAGTTTGTTCCCCCCTGACAGTCTTGCAGTCCCGGGTAACACCAGGCCATTGTGTGCAGCCTGAGCTTGGACTGATCATGCCAGCTGCCATGTGCTGGCCTTCTGCACATAGATGTGGACCCTGCAGGCAAGGGGGACTGGTTACTTAGCTTGCAGAGGTGGCAAAGTTTGGGAGGGAGGGGCAGGTCTGGGGCCAGGATGGGCACATTATGGCTGGAAGGAATTTGAGGAGTACCCTCAGAGGTCAATACAGTGAGTGCCGTCTTCATGAAAATTGGAGTCCAGCGGCACCCACTGACTTCACTCATGGATCAAATCAGAGGGGAAGGGAAAAAGTGCTGTTGGGCTACTCGCCAGCACATCCAGATGAGGAACTCAGGAGTCACCGTGGCAATGAGAGCTGAGTGACTGAGATAACAGTTCACATGTGGTCTTGGTGAGACACTGCTCCCAGTCTCTGTTGTGACCCATCATCTGCATCTCCTAAGAGATGTGCTTGAAGACATCTGTGATGTGATGCCCTATCTGGAGCTGGTGCTGGATGTCCTCATCACCCCAGATGTCAATAAGATCCTTTATTTCCCCAAAATGCCACTTGCATCCCTATATTTGTCTGTTGGGGTGGATTAGCAGGGTTTGTCCATGATCTACAGCAGTGCCCATGGGGTCTTGGTTTTCTGTGAGTGGGTGAAGATCTATTTGTGAGGGGGTAAGTGAAAGGCTGGAAGCATGGACGGATGGATAGAAGCAGTGGTGGATTCATGAAGATGCAGTTTGTAGAACATGGTTGCTGCTCTCACTTCAGAAACTTGGGGCCCCTTGTCCTGCTTCACCTGGACTCAACTACTCAGGTCACCCGCAGAATCTCAAATTGTCCAAGGGCTTTCAGTTGAAGCCCCATGATTCTGGCAATGACACATATTATGTACATATTATCCACGCTTATGTACAGGCACCTTTTGGGCTCAGCTCAGCCACCCATGCTTTACATCCTTGTAATATAGAGGACTTTAGCATAGTGGATTCTATTAGTTGGATGTTATGAATTTCAAACCCACATAGTGCTTGCCAAATGTTATTAGATTTCATTTTTTTCACTTTTACTATTTCTTTCCTCATCCTTTAACTGGCACTGTATAAAATCTCTGTTTTGAGGAGATTTCAACATAAATATTGATGTCACAAGTGAGGAGGCACAAGGCACCACAGTCAAGTGGTTGTTTTCCATTATTATGAATTTATTTCAATATTTATAAAGAAATAAATACATCTAGATTTGTTGTTTATAAACCTGAGTAAGGTAGAAAGTTGGGATGACTCGTGGTGGCAGATACCATAAAAAAAGGCATGAGATTTTTAACAGAAGAAAATTACAGAGGAAATCTGAGATAGAAATAAGGAGGAATCATCTCCTCCCACTAGTTTCCATAATCCAGAGCTATAACCCTGCAAGAACAGACATAAGTAGAATTACTCTAGTTTTGGAACTAACCATATGCCAGGTTCAGATCCAAGACTACAATGCAAACACTCCCCTATGCACCTAAATTGAAATTTCATATTTAAGACTTTATCCCTTCTCAACATGAAAGTGATTTTTTAATAGAGTAGGCAAATTCAGAGTTTTTGGTTCAGAGTTGGTTCCCTAAGTCTTAGGGAAACACAGACTTGGTTTGAACAAGACACTGTTTGCATCAGGACGTTACAAAATACTTCTGAGTGTAAGCAGCTCCTTACTGAATCAGATGCATCTGAAATCACTTTGGAGAATGCAAGATGGCGAGACTAGATATTATAGATTGTAGATACTGAAACCAAGAAGGACAGTTTACTTTTGTGATATTTTTACCCCCACAAAAGCCTTCAGATGAAGTGCTATTAAAATATTTTGTGCAAGACTTTGCTTTTTGTTTTACATTCACATACATAACTGGCTCCGACTTTTATTTTCTTTACATAATATAAAGCTCATTGGCTTCACCTGACAAGTCTTAATTGGCTTAATTTCACGTGACTATGTTGTCTTCTCTTTCCCCTTCCCCCACAACTGTAGAATTTTTGCATACTTGTAATGACTGCTAATGATTACCCAGCTGGGAAGTGATTTTCCTCAGCTCAGACAATTTCTCTAATTCATTCCAAGGAGACAAAACAAGGACAGGCTAGAGATGCGCCTTACAGAGTAGACAGTACAGTGCAAAGGCCCAAACCTGTTCCATCAGAAACCAAGGGAAAATTACCCCGATTTCAGATTTAAGTGTTACTACATTAAAAAAAAAAAATTGCATGTGACTGAAGGACTATGAGATAAACTTAACCCCTCCCCCCAAAAAAAATAACTCTCCCCCCTCATCAAAGTCCACTGAACTATTCATCAGATCACTTCAGAAAACATATAATGTGAGTGTAATTGCCCTGAGTGCAAACATTCACTGCCTTTTAAAATCTTTGAACAATTACTTGGTACAATGTACTCTGGTACTGAGGGGTGTAGCTCCACTGCGCACAAACATACAATGCTTATGATTGACTGGTAATGTTAGGGGTCCAGCTAATTAGGTAATTAAAAAAGAACTGATCAAATACTGACACAGTGTGTGTCTCTACACATTCATTAATGTGCCGTAGTTTCTGCGAGTTAAGTTTAGTACTTGAATATCAAGTACTAAATCAATGCACAGTAACTGGAGCTACTAATCAATGCACAGTAACTGAAGCCGTGCACTGGTGTTACTTTGCAGTAACACCAGTGCGTGGCTTTTTAGTGATGCTAACTGTGCAGTAGCCTAATACTACGGCACAGTAGCATATTATCACGGGTTTTGCCCTGCATGCTACTGTGGGTGCATCTTGTGTAGATGCACCCAGTACCACCAGCTACCTAGTGATCCTAAGTCATCCACTGTAAGGCATGAGCCAGCAAATGGGAACTGACTGCCTCCATTCACTAGGGCTTTAGAAAAGTCATCCTGTTTGTCTAGTGGCTTCCAAAACTTTGTATAGATTTTAGGGAATCGACTGGGTTCAGAAGGGAAAATGAAATCACTGCTTCTTTTGCAGGCAGTAGATTGGGAAGGTGGGGAAAAAGTTTCCTCTCCTTCCACTGAAGAATGTCAGGTGTTTCCTAAGGAGAACGTCATAGACACTGTCCCCCAGGGTTTTTGTATTTTTTTTTTCAATAGAAGGTTGCTTAAAGAAGGGAACAGTACATTAAGGCTAGCAAGATGATTACGTATTATTATTCATATAGCCAGGAAAAGTGATGACTGTAAAATGGTAACTAATAAAACAAACAGTGTTGCAGCGTGACTAAACCAGAGTTCCTCAAGCTAGCTTCCCTATATGTGTATCTGTGGGACTCCCAGCAGCATACCTCAAACACTGTAACAGACTGTCTGAACCAGCTTCCTATCATGTGTCCGTGGTTCCAAACCATTACTCAAGTGACCAAAATGATCAGAAATTGGCTTTAAGATATGAGAAAAAAGAAACACTTTCTGCTTCTGTATGAATGTTATTGAATGTATCCAAGATTTCTGGGAGATTGTGTCTGTGGGTTGGAGTCATGAGTTTCTGGTCCTACCTCCTGTAAAGAGCACAGGCAGCATAAATATTTCTCACAGTCTACATTTTGCACATGCATTCAGTTTCCTGAGGCAAATCAGAAAGTAGTGATGCTACATATTAGTATGAACAGGTGTGCTGATGTACATTTTGGGCCTCTCCAAGTACATTTTTTCTTCTATTAGGGAACTTGCTAAGTGCCAGGAATAAGTGCAGAATAATTAATTCTTAAGACAGGTTAACTGTGAGTAGAGGCAAAATAGCAGCAGACCTACATTCAGCACTTGCTCACCTGCACCCATGACAATATGCAATAAAAGAAATTCAGCAATAAGCAATTTTCTTTGTGGGAATGGATCTGTGCTACCTGGAGGGAGGATGTGGGTGGCCCTGGGGACAGAGTTTTCCCCAACTCTTGTCAGTGGCAGTCTAGTGGTGGGGCTAGCCTGGTACTCAGACAGGAGATCAGGTCTGGCTGAGACTAGACTGCTGCTCTGAGAGGGACAGCAAGCAGAGTTGTGCAAAGCCCTATGAGTTGCCAGTGGAATGCGACCTAATGTGAGTTGGGATGGGACCTGGTGCAGATGTTCATCATGGCACTCTAACCTACAGTGCTGAAGTCTAATACCACATCCATCCAGGGTTATCTTAGAGTAGGAGTCACCATTTTGACAGTGCTGTATGTGCCCTGACCATCTGTTCAATTACAGCTGTAGAGCATTTGCTGTGTGCTTACCATACAATAAATGTAATTTCTTCACCTGACCAGAGATACTATCTAAGCCTATGGTTCAGTCTGAACCACTTCAAACTATGGTTCAGTTCCATTGACTTCAAAGACGCTTTTGATATGTCTTAACATGTTTTGCCAAATCTGAACTTTAGAGCAATATATTTGTTAATTTTATCTCTGTTTTACTGCATAATAGTTTACAATAGGGTAAAATACTCTGCAGAAGTTTTAATTGCATGCATATGTTATAATTATGGTGTGTTCCTACCTGCGGTATCTCTAAATATATCCAAGTATATGAAAGACTTTCTAAGCCTTATGCTTGTTTTCTTCCCACCCAGCATGTAGTATTTCAATAAAGTTGTTGTTTAATATATCTGAAATAAAGTTCAAAAGTGATAAGATGAAATATATGCAAATGGAGACTGCGTATGCGTAATTTTCATTACAGAACATATTAAGTCTAGTAATTGGAAAACATGCAGCTGAGATATTTTCTTTACCAGCACCTCTGGCCTTACTTTTGTTTATTCAAAACAGCCTGGCATCAAGTATCCTCAGCACCAACTGACATTTCATATTTTTAACTCAATTCAACTTTACTGCTCCCTATCCATTTGTCTTTGACAGGGAAATATATGGTCTGCCATTATAAATCCTTTATGATGACCCTGTCTCCCATACCCTTCATTCTAATCGTAGCAATGCCACTTACGAATCATGTCAGTTTGGAAATATATAAGAGCTATAAAAGTAAAACCTCCTCTCCCTACCATCTTTGAATTATCAGTCAAAGAGCTATAAAAATAAAACTGAACTAAATTCATACAGAAGTTCAAAATACAATGAATCATTTTTTTTCTTCCCCTCTCAACAGTGCTTGACTAGACAAGTGGAATGATGCTTTCCAATTTCTGATCAACAACTAAGCAGTTGCCATGTCCAGCTTATAAGATTTATTTAACACAGTCATTTCTCCAGCCCAGAAAAAAAACATTATTTTTTCTTAGCTTTCTGTTACCCGAGTTTTCTTAAACAAACTTTAAAAATCATGTATCATATTATGAAAGATATACTATGAAAGGTCAAAATTTATCTCTACATTTCTAATTTAAACTGGAAGTTCTTCAAAAGGTGAAAAAGTAAAGTGGCCTTCTTGTAGAAACAGTATACAATACCAGCACAGGTGAATGAATTCTAGTATGGCATCTCCTTCATAGCCACTTAATCAAACTGAAATTCCTATCAATGTCTTGGTGATAGAGACAGACAACAGGATCAGGCAGCACTTGACAAGACATGAGAAACAGATCTTTCAAAGATCATCTTGGGTTTCTGGGATTATGTTGTCTAATGATACCAAAATATGAATGAATTTAAAGGAGGATAGAGCAAGCAATGTGATGTGGTGATATTTTTTCTGTTTGAGAGTCATGCTAGAGAGTAGGAAACAGAATTGAGACTTTAATTACCACAGTATCTGCTAGAATGGCAATACACCAGCACACTAAAAATTGAGCTAACTTGGATTGTATAAAAGACAGCCAGAAAGTATAGGTGTTGGAGAAACCAACTGAGGGAAATCTCTCAATCTGCTTCTTACTAATAAGGAGGATTTTGCTAAGGATCTGAAGGTGGTAGGCAATGTAGGTAATAGTAGGTGCATCTACACATGAAATTAAGGTGAAGCAATAAATTCTGGAGCTGTATGAGCCACAGTAAACTGCTACCAAGTACAGCATCTGCATGTTCACCCAGGACATCAGCAAATATGAGCTGGGACAGAGCAGGTATGAGATGGCAGGGGACAAAGCGGGGGGGCAGCCCAGGCTCTGGGTGGTGGCTTGGGGCAGCAGCGGGGCTAGCTGGGGCATGAGGGTACAGAACCCAGTGAGCCATGTGGCTAGGCAGCAGCCAGGAATTTAGTTACCCTGCCTGGTAACTGTCTGCATGTACTTTTCAGTGCAGTTAAGTGCTCCACCATAAGATACTACTGTCTCTGATAGTACTATTTTACAGATTATTTTACAGATTTTAGAGGTAATTAGTTTACTGCACCCTAATATTGGTGCACATGTAAATACTGATGAGTTACTGTGAAGTTAATTAGTCTACTCTGTAGTGACAAAATCTGAGGATTTCAGGAAAGTAAAGAGGAAGAGTGGCAATAGAAAAGCTTCAGATTTGAGAAAAGCAGACTCTAATGAACTCAGAGTTGATGGACAGGATCCCATTAGAGACAAGTCAAAGAGTTTTCTCTGAAGACTCTTGGGGTATGTCCAGATGAGCCTGCACGTGCCTCTTGCAGTGCCTCAAACTCCTTTGAGATGCTGCAAGAGGCACGTGCAGGAATGAGAAAATGTTCCCTGCGCTGCAAATTTGCAGTGCAGGGGCAAAATGAGACCCCTGGATATCCAGAGGTCAAAAAAACCCACAGACAAAAAATGCAGAGCAACTGGAGGCTGCGTCCTCCACAGAGATGCTCTGGCTGCCATAGCATCTCTATGGTTGGCCCTTACCCTGGTGCTGAAGCACACTGACTGCTTGTGCAAGGCAGGCAGCGTGCCAGCAACAGGGAGCTGGACCCAGGCAGCAGTGCTGGTAAGTAAGGGGTCAGGGGGACTGGAGGAGGGGGGAGGGGACCATGGGGGGACACCTGCTGGCCCCACCCACTCCCCAGCCCCCCCCAGCCCTGCCCCACCTGGCCCCATCCCTCACCTGCTCCCTGAGCCCCCCCAATCCCTTCCCTGCCTGCCCCACCCCTCACCTGTCCCCCAAGCCCTCTGATCCCTGCCCCACCTGGACCCAGCCCCGGCCTGCCCCCCAATTCCTTCCCTACCCCAGCAGGGTTATTTTGCCCTAAGTGGCACAACTAACCCCACACCAAAGTACATGTCTGGGCATGCGCACTGAGGCAAAAAGCCTGGCTCAAATTTGCACTGCTTCTATTTGAGCTGCTGCAAATGCATGTGCCTGCATATGTGGATGTGCTCCAGGAGGTCAGGTGACATCCTAAACAACTGAAAAAGGGCAAAGGACCTAGGGAACTACATACTGGCCAGTCTAACTTCCCTATCCAGAATGATATTGTAATGTCATAGATGAGTTTTACAAATGCCTAAAAATAACAAGGTGACAATGAAGAACAAAAGAATTAGATCATTAGCAAAAAGGCAGGATAGAGTTGTAGTGTATAGACTAACTAAATCAGAGATGCATACGCTTTCATAAGCATTTTATTTTATCAGATGGGACTTCATAGCAACTGATGAAGTAATCTGTTGTTAACGGAGAGCTAATGCATCTATAGTATAATTAGTCTATACACTGCAATGCTATCTGGCCTTCTGCCTGACTTCAGGCTACCATGGCTAATTGCCTCTCTCTTATGCTTAATGAACCTGATTTCCTTTTATGGCAAGATAGCAGGTTTTGTGGATGGAAAAAAATAAATGTATCTGATAAAACTCATTTTCACAAAGTTTTAGGGTGCCTATAAATGAGCACAGAGGCTACTCCTATGCTCTAGAATTCCTGTGCATTGAAGCAGACTCGATTAATCAAATCTGCTAGACTATGGCAATTACCGCACTCCAATGAGTCTCCTGTGTCTCATGTATCAGCATCCCTGTGCTTAAAAATGGTGGCAGTGGTGCTTGAACTAAAGCTTATCAAATGAGCTTTAGATCAAGCCCCCCTGCTGCCATTTTTCAGTGAGGTGATGCTGATGCAGGAGATGCAGTGGCAATGTAATTAGAGCAGCTCCAAGAGTTTTGAAGTCTAACTGCGAGGAGGCTTTAAGTGGGGTTCTTCAAGGGTATGCCCTATATCTAATTTTATTCAGTATCCTTATTATTACACTTAGAAAATGTGCACCTAACCCAGATAACATTATTCTGGGTTAGGCAGTAGAGACTTTTGAGACTAGGATTAGGATTCCAACTAACCTAGATTAATTGGAAAAAAATGGCCTGAAATAAATTTGATGACAAGTGCAAAATGCAACACTTAGGACAGAGTTAGCAAATATAAAATGCAAGTTGGGAAACAACTGTCCAAGCTGAAATATTACAGAAAATGACCTGGAGATTACAATGGACCACAAGATGAATGAATAACAGCACATTACTGTTACAGAAAAACAGCACTAGCATACTGGGATGTATAAATGGAGTATCATATGCAAGTCATAGGAAGTGATTGTTCCACAATATTCAGCACTAGTGAAGACTTGTTTGGAGAAACATGAACAATTTAGGGCATTGCATGTCAAGAAACATGCAGACACACTGAAAAAACCTAGAAGGAGGGCAGTGGGGGGGGCAGGGCGGGAAGAAAAGACAAGAGCTCTAGAAAATATGATTTATAAGGAAAGGCTGACAGCACATCGATTATTGAAATATGGCGAAGAGAGGAAGGGGGTTGGTAACAGTCAACAGGATAGTTATCCTTTTTTCACATTGGAGACAGGGCAAAAATTAAGCAGCCTAAATAACAAGAGAAATTTAGGTTATGAATTAGGAAGAACTAACTATAAAGTGTGTTTAAACCCTAGAACAGACTAGCTAAAGAGATTGTTGGACTTCCCATCACTGGAAATTTTTAACTTCAGAAATGGATTAGTTGGGGATGTTGTGAGCAGAGTGGTGAAGTAGAGGAGCTCCTATGGTCCCTTCCAGCCATATTATTTTGTAACTGTGTCTGCTTACTCTTAAAAGTACTTCATTTATAATTTATATTGATATATTGTTGTTGATTTTTTCCAATGATTCATAGATGTTAGGGTCGGAAGGGACCTCAATAGATCATCGAGTCCGACCCCCTGCATAAGCAGGAAAGAGTGCTGGGTCTAAATGATCCCAGCTAGATGCTCATCTAACCTCCACTTGAAGACCCCCCAGGGTAGGGGAGAGCACCACCTCCCTTGGGAGCCCGTTCCAGATCCTGGCCACTCTAACTGTGAAGAAGTTCTCCCTAATGTCCAATCTAAATCTGCTCTCTGCTAGCTTGTGGCCATTATTTCTTGTAACCCCCGGGGGCGCCTTGGTGAATAAATACTCACCAATTCCCTTCTGTGCCCCCGTGATGAACTTATAGGCAGCCACAAGGTCGCCTCTCAACCTTCTCTTGCGGAGGCTGAAAAGATCCAGTTTCTCTAGTCTCTCCTCGTAGGGCTTGGTCTGCAGGCCCTTGACCATACGAGTTCCCCTTCTCTGGACCCTCTCCAGGTTATCCGCATCCCTCTTGAATTGCGGCGCCCAGAATTGCACGCAGTACTCCAACTGCGGTCTGACCAGCGCCCGATAGAAGGGAAGTATCACCTCCTTGGACCTATTCGTCATGCATCTGCTGATTCACGATAAAGTGCCATTGGCTTTTCTGATGGCTGCGTCATCACACTGCCGACTCGTGTTCATCTTGGAGTCCACTAGGACTCCAAGATCCCTTTCCACTTCCGTGCTACCCAGCAGGTCATTCCCTAGGCTGTAGGTGTGCTGGACATTCTTCCTCCCTAGGTGCAGCACTTTGCATTTCTCCTTGTTGAACTGCATTCTGTTGTTTTCTGCCCACTTGTCCAACCTATCCAGGTCTGCCTGCAGCTGTTCCCTGCCCTCCGGCGTGTCCACTTCTCCCCATAGCTTTGTGTCATCTGCAAACTTGGACAGAGTACATTTCACTCCCTCGTCCAAGTCACTGATGAAGACATTAAAGAGTATCGGTCCAAGGACCGAGCCCTGCGGGACCCCACTGCCCACACCCTTCCAGGTCGAAACCGACCCATCCACCATGACTCTCTGGGTGCGACCCTCCAGCCAATTCGCCACCCACCCGACTGTGTAGTCATCCAAGTCACAGCCTCTTAACTTGTTCACCAGTATGGGGTGGGATACCGTATTGAAGGCCTTCTTGAAGTCTAAGTATACGACATCCACCCCTCCTCCTGTGTCCAGGCATTTCGTAACCTGGTCATAAAAAGAAACTAGATTGGTCAGGCACGATCTGCCTGCCACGAACCCGTGCTGATTTCCCCTCAGCATAATTTGTCTTGCTGGGCTCTCACAAATGTGAGCCTTGATAATTTTTTCAAAGACTTTGCCAAGGATGGAGGTGAGACTGACAGGTCTATAGTTGCCCGGGTCCTCCTTCCTCCCCTTTTTGAAAATGGGGACCACGTTGGCCCTTTTCCAGTCCTCCGGGACTTGGCCCGTGTGCCACAAGCATTCAAATATTCCCACCAGTGGCTCTGCAATGATGTCGGCCAGTGCCTTCAGCACCCTCGGATGGAGCTCATCTGGGCCTGCCAGCTTAAAGGCATCCAGTTCTTCCAAATGACTCTGCACCATTTCAGGGTCTACGCATGGAAGTCTGGCACCTTGCTGCTGCCTCTCTACAACCCCAGTGAGAGACTTGTCGTGCCCCTCACTTAGGAACACTGAGGCAAAGAACTCGTTGAGGAGTTCAGCCTTGTCCCCCCTGTCTGTCACCAATTGTTTCTGCCCATTTAGCAGAGGTCCTATTCCTCCCTCGGCCTTCCTTTTACTCCCTATATATCTAAAAAACAATTTCTTGTTGTCTTTTACTTGGGTTGACATCCTCAGCTCCATGGTAGCTTTGGCCCGTCTAACTGCCTCCCTACAAGCATGAGCAGAGGAGGTATATTCATCTTTGGTGATCTCTCCCTGTTTCCACTTTTTATGTGCTCCCCTTTTGTCCCTTAGGCTGCTCTGGATTTCTCTGGTCAGCCAGGGAAGGCTCCTGGCCCCTTTCCCTCTTTTGCCTTGCTCGGGGATCGTCTTGCTTTGTGCCCGAAGGATCGTTTCCTTAAAGCACAGCCACCCTTCTTGGGCTTCCATCTCTTCAAATCTCCTACTCTGCAGTATGTCCTTGACTATGATGAGTCTGCCATTCTTCCTCCGTAATTGTCTCTTTTCGTACACAGGCTTACTGCTGAGGAGTAATTCCAGGGAATTCAGTGCTGTAGGAACACTCAACGTTCATGCCAGTTTTGTCAGATGTGAGGGAAATCCCTAGCTTTTTGAAGGTGGTCCTTGATGCTGATATCTCCTGGCACAACAGTTACATATATAATATTGCATAATCAAGTATCACCATGTGGAACTTCCCTTCACCTTAAAAAAAGTTGAAACAAGTCATCATTCTGTTTAAGACTTGCATACAGTAATGCTGCATAAATTCCTCATTAAGAATTGAGATTATGTTGAGAATGGAATATTGAAATGTTATGTAAGAAAAAAATTAAATAATTTTATAAATCTTTAATCTAGGAAATATATCCAGGTTTAATCTAGTGATTAATCTGATATGATAAAGAAGAAAAAAAGATAATGGATATGAAATTGAAATGGAAACAGGGACTTCAAGCGGAAGCTGAATTCAACAGGTGTATATGTGCCTTTTGGAATGGTACCTTAATGCAACTACTGAAATGTAGTGTTAGTGATCCAGAGTTTTTTTTAGACTTGGCTGAGTCACCTCATTGAAAACAAGACCAGATGCTATCCTTTGCTATATTAATTCCTGAAACTAGAAAATAATTTTTTTGAAAACAAGATCTTACTTGCCAAGTTTCAGCATATATTCAGTGCTTCCAATACTATCTAAGGTTTTGTACATGCAAACTCTGGCAAACAAAATCTACCTTGAAACTGAAAAAGGTCTTGGAAGGATTTAGCTGAAAAAAATTGCATCTCATTCAGGTTTGTGTGGCTTATTATCAATATAGCTGATAGTCCTGTCTTACACCTTAGGTTACATTATTAGCAACCACGTAAAATGCAAGAGACTTTGCTTCATAAAGACACTAGAAATCTAAGTTCTATTCCAACAGGTAACATTTCTTGCTCTTGTGTATATGTGAGGACTAGGTTGTCTCTTACTACCCCTGAAGCAAGACATATAATAGATTTTTCATATCAGTGAAAATGATAAGGCCAATTTTTTGCTAGTGATACAAGGAAGAAGGAAAACAACATTACCGGTTAATATGTATTATATATGTCATATACGTATCACATTTCACACACACACACACACACACACACACACACACACACACACACACAAGCTTCCTTAGTCCTTTCACATTTGAATCTGATATGATCTTTAAGAATGTTTTAAATGCAAAGAATTCAGATGCATGTTCTGTTTGTCCAAACTTAGTATCATTGTGCTCTGTTCCCTACTCTGGATACCAAAATACTTATCAGTAACTTTTAATGGGGTAGGCAATATCTGTATAGCTGAGGCCAAAATAACCTAAAAGGCAGCTTAATCAGACGACCTACTATTTGATTTACATACATTCAAGCTGATGCATATCTTTAAGGTAAGGTCCATGGAAATTAGAACCAGGATACTTTTGGCTATACTTCCAGCAGAATCAGATTTAGATATGACTTTACCAACCAACAGAAATAACTTCTCTTTATGTAGGCTTCCACGTTTAAAGATTTTAAAAATTGATTAATTTTGACATCTAAAAATAGACACATAAAGATACAGAGAAAATCACGTGTTCAGCTCTGTACACACCAAAAGCAATGCACTTACACATTTGCTCACTTTTGCCCAACATTTTGAACTACTAAAGTCATGCCCAGAAAGATTACTACACAATCCAGTGTTTAAACATTACTACACAGTCCAGACTCAAGAAACTGGACCTACCATTACACAGATCCTTAAAAATCATTATGCTCCCTTCAAAGTCTAGTTCTTTGATTTCTTGGATTACAGTGTTTGTAGTCACATCTGAAGATCGTCCCCTGCTGAAAAGTGGAAAACTGTATAACTACTTTCAGAAACCCTAAGAACGAAAGGAAGGAGGATCTTTTTGGTACCTCCTACTCCATGTCTCTGACTGGGAAGAGATGAAAGCTCAATATGTCCAGTTAGAACAATAAATACATGGAAGTGAGTGAATAAACACATTCCTCTTCAGCAAGCTAAGCAGCATGCACTTCATTTAAGACTTTCAAAGAAGCCAGTGCATTCAACAGATAGATTTCAAGAACAACATTGCTGTTAGAATACTTCAGCATTTACTGATAACTGTCTTACCATGCTGCTGCTTGATAAACTTTGTTAATCTGGAGCTGACAGAGTTACAGAGCAAGCAGTATGCCAGCACCAATGATTTCATGTTTTTGTGGAAGGGTTTACAGTTTGGCAGCTATAGAAAATCCAGTACTGCATAACAATTAATTTTTTGAGAACAGAATTGAGTCTGTAAAAATAGTAATATTTTATCAGTGCTTTCCTCCTTTATTGAGAAGAGACATGTCAGTTACAAAATGGAAAGGAGGGAGATTGGACTGGATGCCTTTGAAAATTAGAGCATAGAAAATATTCTTTGCTTCTAAATAGTTCAGCCAAGTGGGGACTTTGTTACATTTCACAAAAATGAATATGCTACCATTTTGCAATTATGCATCACTCCCCAAGGCCCCCTGCTCACAAAGTCCAACTCATGGGAAAATCAGAACTGACATACATTTTCTAGAACAGCGCTTCTCAGCATTTTTAGACTCAAGGCCCACCTTGCTAGATTCAAGGTTCCCCTCAAGAAAAGGCAAGCTTTTAGATTTAATTTATTTCTTAACAGCAACCAAATAGAACAATTCTTCTGTTTCAAATATCTCAGAAGGCACACAACAGATCAGAATGTTTTTGATCCTATTTGAAATCTCTGGATTTGTCTTGTGAATTACATGCAGGTGTTAACAGACTTAATAGTGATACTATTGTGCAGGATTACCCTCTCAAGGGTTTCAGGGCATTCTCACAGTTAAGAATGACTATTTTCAAGGGAAAGAGGACAGGAATTTATTCTTCTAAATCCTAACTTTTCCTTCTTTAGATACCAAGATTTTAGCGAGCTTCATGGAATACTTAAAATATTGAGGCAGGGCAGGGTGGCACCTCGTAGACTAACTATGGGTGAGTCTACATGTTGCCCTCTGGATTTTCCAAAAGACATCAGCAAAGTCTTTCACTAGAAGCTTTTATAGTAGCTAAATAGTCATGATGTAAGGAGTGAAGTTTTGCCCTGGATTAGAAACTAGCTAAGAGATGGAAAACAAAGAGCAGGAATAAATGGTCAATCTTCAAGGTGGCAAAAGGTTAACAGTGAGGTTCAGTAAGTCTTGGAGAGAGAGACTTCTAGGACATGACTTACTGAACATGTAATTTACCAACAAACTGAAATAAGCAGGAGAGATTCTAATATAGATGGCATTTGGAGAGTAGCCTTTTCCATATAGACTCTGACTTCTAGGTCAAGACCTCAATTTCTCTCTTCTGTGCTCTCAGGTTTGTAGGCAATACAGACATATGCTTTCTGACTCCCCACTGATCCACTGTGATTTGACTGCTTGGGAATTCTTGAGGAAAAAGGAAAAAAAAAAACCCAACAGGTTTGCAACATCGTTCTGAGCAAACTTTAAGTGAACTCCAGGAGGATTGTTATTTTTCACTACTTTGAAAGAACCTACTTATCCTCCTGAACACTTGTGCCACAGGCCTGTGATACTCTTCTTCTTTCTTACTGTTCCTCAAGATTAGATCATAAAAGGATCTTCCATGACATGGAAGACAATGTTTTCTATGCTTTGATATTTTTATTGGCATGTTAATGTCTGCAATAGAGTTTAACATTAAAGATTTTTTTTCTTTCCTATAAGATATCCAAAGGGTTGTTTTGAGCATGATTATCTACAATTGTAAATGAGTCACTGCCAAAGTATTTCAGCTTCATTTCCCTAATCCTAAATTGTTCTAGAAACAACAGATCTAGGAACCATTAAGCTATATTTGCCCTTTGCAGAAAATATAGTTCATATATTGTTATTATTCATATTTTTATACAAATCTGTTGCAAGACCAACAGCTTTTATTATTTGTATTTTTACCTGATGCCTAGTCAAGTTTTTATAGAGAATCAAAAAAAAAAATAAAATAAAAAAAATATATATATATATATTTCTGCAGTATCTATTTCTGCAGTCTTTATTCACAAACTGGAAAATGTTGTACACACATACTTGGACCAGTACAGACATTACACATAAACTGGTATATGTGTTTGGAAACTGGTCTACACCCAAAATCAAACAGAAGTTCAGTGCACATAGACTGGTTTAAAAATGATATAACCCAGTCTAAGATATATGTAGATCAATTTGGTTTCAGATTTAATCAGTTTAGTTTAGACTGGTATATTGAACTTCTGTCGAACAGTTCCCCAACCAACTCAAGTTAGGTCAGTGTCCTTTGGTTGCTTTGTGGCTCTCCGCTAACCACCCCTTGCAGGGAGCTCAGCTAGCAGCTGGCCTGTACTTGGCTGCTCCAGCTGAGGACGTATTTGGCCCTGCCCCCAGGGTTCTCACAGAGCTGAGTCAAAATAGCCTCTCTACCCAGCCCCACCTCCTGTCCGCAGCCAGCTGGGGGCAGGTGGAGCAAAAGGAAGCATCTGTAGATTAGTATTTTTCTATCTTAATACAATGTCCCTAGTAGGGGGGAGCCAGGGAGATGTTCAGCAGAAGGAAGGATTGGGCCCCTTGGAGCTCCAGTGAACAGCAGTTGGCAGTAATGGGCACCAGGCATAAATTGCAGGAACCACAATTGCAGTAATCACACCAGGTGCCTGCCACCACTGCATGTTGCTCACTGGAGCTCGAAGGCCACCTGATCCTTCTTTCTGAGAAGAGCACCACCACCACTGCTGCCACCTAGGCTGCCAGGCATGCCATGATGACCCATTCTGGGATTTTTCTAGAGGCCTAGGGCTTGTTGTAGGGGAGGATCTATGGTGACAGGGTTTGGGGGCATGCTTGCCCATGCCTGGCAGTCAATCAGGGGTGGCCCAGCCTCTGAGATCCCCTTGGCATTATCCAGCAGCCTGTAGAATCTAGGAGGCATGAGGCAGCACCCCCAACCTGCTGGCCTCAGCCAGTGCAGGCAACCTGCAGCACCTCACCTCCCCCTGACCACCACTACCAAAGGATGACTGTGTGCTCTGTTTTTTCCTGATGTAACCTATGGTGCTTACAGAAACTTGCGTGGGTTAGACTGATTCCACCGCAGGCTTTTAAATCACCTGTACTTAGCCTATATGTGTAACAGTTGCTGCCACATTAGGGTCAGCTCCTAACACTCATGCTAATTTGTAGAATTTTTCTTCTTAATATTTTGTGTTTTTATATCTGGGTGTAAATGGTGGTTGGAAAGCATAGTTAGGTTTGGCAAGAGTTTTTGCTTGTGTGAGTGTTTAGGAAGGGAAAGATTAGTTTGAGGTGGAGTGGGAGGGTAGAATTGGAGTTTTCAAGTTTTGAGGGTTTTGTTAGGTGCATCTTTGCGGGGTGGTTCTCAGAGTCCCTGGAGTGTTCCAGTCCCTGGAGCTGCATGTGGTGGCAATGAGTGGGGCCAGACTCACCCAGCCCCGTAGCGCACACCTCCCTGTGCTCCCATCCTAGGCTGTGGCCTCAGGTGGCAGCAGTGTGCAGGTCTAGTCCCACCAAACCCTGCACGATGAACCTGGTGGTGCTGGTCATGAGGCTCCACTAGGGTGTCAGGGAGAGGGGCAGAAACAGCACATCTCCATATCTCAGACCACCCCACCATTCCCCATGACCTGCGCATAGCAATGAGCAGGGCCTGGCCACCAGCTCCATTGTGTGGAGCTCTCCCTAGAGGCATGTGGCTCAGATGGACTGGATGTAAGCCTTGCATGATGGAGTCAGGAGGACCCCAAACTCTGTGCTCCTTCCACCCCACCCAGGATCCCTGCTGGCCCTAGCCTCAGGGCACCAGCGCAGGTCCCATGATACTGCCCAGCTTCCACTTTACCCCTGCCCACCACCACTGCCACTTCCCCACCCGACCCTGCCACTCCCCTGCTGCTGCCACTGCCACTTCCCCCGCCACCACAGTCACCCTTCCCCTGCTGCTTCCCTACTTTCCTGCCCATCCACCATTGTTGCTGCTGCTTCCCACTCACCACTGCTACTCTTCCCTGCCTGCATACCACCACCACCACTGCAATTCCCCCCTCCCACATGCCACCACTGATGACACTCCACCCTGCCTACCCACAACTGCCACTTGCCCCCCCATCTACCACTGCTGACACTCTACCCCCTCACTGCCACCACTTCCCCACCTGTAGGGCCAGGGTCAGGCTTGTCCTGTGGGTGAAGGTGGAAGAATAGTGTGCACTGCTCACCTGGCAGTATGCAGGGCTCATCCAAATGCAAGAACAGCAGGGGCAGCCTGGATCTGGGCTGGATACAGTGAATTAGTAGGTACTTGCCAGCAGGCCAAATGAAATTGCCTGGTGGGCCAGATCCAGCCCGCGGGTCATATTTTGCCTACCCTTGGACTAAGTTATGCAGAATCAGATATCCTACTAAAGCAGGGGTGGGGGATAGGAAGGGGAAGAGGAATATTAAGTAGAAAAGTGAAGGGGATGGGAAGGGGAAGAGGAATATTAAATAGAAAAGTGAAGGTCAAGCCTTGCCACATTCACTTTCCCTCCCTGTTAGAAGACATCAGCACCCCTTCCTTAAGGAATTTTGATGTTACACTTGTATCTTGGTAGAAGAAAACTACATTTATGATTATAAGAAATTAATCCAAAGTAAATACATTTGAACTATTTGAATACACTACAAACTTTAATCTTTTCAACATGAATTCAATTAAACACTTTATGGGCCAAATAAAGCAGAATTTACACCTCCAAAGTATCTAGCCTTCAGGTTAATTTCATTTAGGTAAATCCATTATTAAGGGCAGTTAGGAGAAATAGAAACTTCAGTATTGCCCTTAAAGGTATTCTGCTTCTGAGCTTCCTGACATATTGAGGGGGAGCATACCCCAAGCAAAACAATATAAGGGAGGAATAATCTTATTGTCTTTCCTCCTCTCTTCATTCTCACATGAAAAACCTATTATGGCAAAATTAAATTTTTCATTATAAAAACCACAGCACTCAAGACTACAGATTGCTGGATGAGCTCGGCTAACTTATGCATAGATGAAACACCATCAGGAGAGGTAATCTATTCAGAACTCTGATTAAGTCATCTTTAATAACTTTACAGCAGTGATTAAAATTTGTTAACAACTGGACATAATGTGTGCCAAAATTTAACTGACTTCATTTGTGAAGGATCATCTATAGTACTCTTCCTCCAGTTGTTTATTTTTCACTTCATTTGGCTTCAAATCCTAATGTAACAAACATTAAAGTCTTAGAGAGAGACAATAAACTAGTAAGCTTATTCCAGGTACATCTTTTTGAGAATGAAAGGCCAGTCTGCTCTGCATTCACTTCAAGTATTGTCAGGGAAAAATATAATCTATGAATAAATTTGTATAGACTCTTAGAAAGAGGAGTAGACAGGGAATAAATGAGCTGCCAAGATTGTATCGTGCCACTTCTCTGGAGAAATATTTTAGCCCTAAGATTCAATCCCTTAAATATATATATATCCTCCATCTCGGGGGAAAGTTTAGTTAATACATACTATATATAGAGTAATAGACTGCCCTAGCAAGAGAAGGTCATACACATACAAACTTTCCTCTAGGCATACAAGGTATGACAGAAAAGTGGGTCAAATTTCAAGGTTAACATATCTGTAGAGTTTGCTTGTTATAAAAGAGAAAAGAAAGAGATAAGAATAGCAGAAAGCAGAATTGAACTCTGTCTAAATGTTCTTTATGGGCAAAGAGTCTAAGATTTTGGAGCTAGATCTAAAGGAGGAGTTATATACCCAAAACAGAACTGAAGAAGACTTGGTGTGATAATGCCCAATTCTGTGATCTAAAAAAAAAAAAAAAGTTCCTGTTCAGCAGGTGCTTGAGCCTTTTCACTACCCTTCTATGATTTAGAAATTCTATAGGTGCCTGCACTCTTCCTTCTGTCCATGCTCAGAATGTCCCCTTCTTATTAGCTGGATGCCAACCTCATCCTGAAGATTCAATGAAACTTAAAAACTGGACAGATCAATGTCTAGAAAGGCCCAATCTAGTATGCATGCTTTGACCACATTTCACATACACCAGCAATCTTGAGTTCAACAAATAATTTTGGCAGTGTGGGGATTATACTTCCAGGGGAAAATCACTACTTAATTGTCACTCAGTGGAAGATGGACACTGGACTCCTTTAGGACCTTTTTGAAAATCCAGGTTTATATATTGCTAAAAACTTCAATTGCCAGGACTAATTATTTATATTCAGATTATCAGATGATGACTGGAGCCAGAGCCGACCCGAGCAGGGTGCAGGCCCCAGGGCAAATCAGCTTGTGTGGGCCCTGCCCCAATCTTGTGCACCCTGGATGTGAAGAAGCTGCCAGTAGCTGGTGGTGGGGAGGGTGGGGGTAGCGAGTGGCCAGATACAAAGCCTGTGGCGGCACCACAGAGTCATCATGGCCAATCTGCCTGGCTCTGTGGGACCCCCAAAGCATGAGGCCTGGGGATCTCACCCCCCCCTCCCCCCCGCCACAGGACAGCCCTGACTGGAACTATGTCAATTTACAACAGCTAAGGATTTTGGTTATTGTTCAACACTGGGGGATACCGGCACCTAGGAAAACCAAACTTTGTGCCTTCCACTGAGACAGAAGATGTAAATATGTAAGTATATATCAATGAGGTATCGTCTCCAATGTGGAACAGCAGAAAAAATCCCTGTAGATTAGTAAATTTCATGCAGTGGCAGATGTTATCACCTGGTTTATGCCTTGTGATACCTTTCCTTAGACAGGCTCATGAAATCAAAGAGACTTTGAGAAGACACTTTTTTTCCCCTTTGTGGAAGAAGAAAGTCACTTAGAAGTTGAGCTTTCACTTCATATGCTTTGCTAAATCCTCAGCTGAAGTAAATGAGTATGCAGTTTCATTACCTTCAAATGGAACAGTGCAATTTTACATCTGCAAAGGATTGCCCCTTCTTTTTAATTTAAAATTCTTTAATCTTTTCCATTCTAGTTACAATACAGACAACATCAGACTTTTGAGTACATTTTTGTCACTTATGTTTATTATCATTTCAATGATAAATATTGCGTGAATTCTCATTCTGATGCAGAAACATTGCATTAAACACTTTTCTCCCATTAGATTTATAATGGAAAGCACAGAAGTAAACACATTTGTACAATGTTCTTAGTAATATTTAAGGATTTCACCACATTTAGACTCATGATGATGGTTCTTGTTAAAATATACAGGTGGCTCATTATGTTGTGGAACATGGCAGCATTATTTTATTCCAGGTTTATTTTTCAAGGTTAGTAAATAGCAGACATAATTATACAGAATGCTTGAATACATCTTTTTCTCCAGCCAGCCAGCATTTTCATCTGACTTTACTTGGATACTACTTATTTTTTCCTCATTAAAAACAGCGACACTGATATAAAAGCAAGGAAGTTAAAACAACCAGATATGACAGACAGTGCTAAAACCAGACTAATCTAACAGTTGCCCTAGTCACCCACATGTTTGACTGTTACAGCAGAATTTTGGGGGGTTCTGTTAAAAGATGCTGAATTTTGGGGGTTCTTTTTGGAGTGTTCCTAACATTTGCCCACATTGATGAATTATTCCAATGCTGGGAAAAATTTGTCAGTGGTATTAGACGTTCTGAAAATAAAATGGGGGAAAAAACACCTGCACAGATTTTGTTTTCAGTTAATTCAGGTGAGGAAAAAACTATTACTTGCACTTCAAATAAACCCCAGTATCTGATATAGGCAAGTGTATTTCTTTTATTCCTTTTGTGCATTTCAATCCTCAGAAGAAATAATCAGAGACACTATCCATGGGCAAGTGCTGTTGGTAGCAACCAAGGACTGGTTCCAACAGGTAGGGGTTACTCATAAAACTAGCAAATACCAATGGTTTCAGCTCCTGATAAGAATTTCTAGATCACTTTATACCTTCCCTGAATACTGTTTAAGAAGCAATCATTCCCAATTTGTGAACAAGGATGTATTGGGATGAAAAAGATCACAGCAAAAGTATATCTACATCTCCTAAATACCATGCAAGAGTTGATGCAGTCCCAGAACCCTGAGGTCCACTCAGGTAGGTCTGTCTCCAGCCAAGTCAATGATTCATTATTTCCCTTCTAAGAACCCTCCCTACAGCATACATTACTTCCTAAGAATTAAGGACCAACCAACAACATGACCCCTGGACAGAATCGTTGCCAGAAAACAGGAGTTCTTTACCCTTCTGCAGGTTAGTTTCACTATGCAATCAGTCCTGAACTTGTATACAGATATGGTGATATTTGAAGTGTCATTAAGAAATGCTGGATAGAAAATTTAGGCAAATGCAGCTGTCTCTTTATCCAGACTTCCCCTGTTCACCTGCAGATAGATATGGGGAGCCTTTGCCCCTCTAATACTTTTATTCATTTTGAGTGGGTAAGTTTCCAGATACTAGAAACAAATTAATAGGCTGAAATCCACAGCCTGCTTCCTTTAAGGCAGACATCTTTGCATTAGTTAACTTATGCAGATAAAGCAGCTGTGTGCCTCTTCCTTTTTCTGTTCACCAAGAGATGGGAAGAAAGGATTCCTTATTCCTTCAGACAAGGAACTTATATACAGTTAGGGTGGCCACTGATACATCCCCAGAATACAGGATATCCCCTCAGTGGGGGAGAGGGGGAATCACTAGCCCCCTTGACCAATCAGCAGTGATGGGTGAGGCTGTCACCTCCTCAGCCAATCAGCAGCGAGGGATAGGGCCACCAGGCACCTTGGCCAATCTTCAGCAAGGGGTGGGGCCACCACAAAAGGCCACCTTCCTCACTCCCTCCTTCTCTCCCTGGCTGGGCTCAGAACCCTGTTTCTCCTAACTGTGCACTACTTTACCTTTAGGTACAGCCAATAGAATCATGAGGACTAATGATTGACATGTATGTTTACCAATGAAGTGAAAAATAGGATTTTTGCAGTCCAAGTCTCATTTAGAAATGGACAGGGAACAAAGGGTTTAAAAACATGATGGTCTGCTATAAAACAGGACCAAGGGCCACCTTATATACAGTCCCTAAGATCAATCCTCAATTAAGCTCAGTACTGTACATGCACAGATATTAGAAGCTAAATAGATAAGGACAACAAAAAATGTAAAGAAAAAAGAAAAAAATAAGATACAGACATGAACTGACAGGACCAAGGCTACTTAAGCAAGTCAGTTGACAGAGCAAATTCTCATGGCAAAACTCTTATTGACATGACCAAGATTTTGCTCATTTTCGGCTAAAACCTGCCTTAGGGTATATGTACATGTTTGCCATTAATATCAGTGGAAGCTGTGCATATGTGACTGAGGAGAGGACTTGGCCTAATAAATGCAGGCTAATAATACAGAGAAAACATGCCCATATTAACATGCCTCTGTACACACATAGCCAGTGCAAATGAATATTCATAAGCATCAATTCATCTAACTCCAGTCACATCTCATTTTAAGCTCTGAGGCACTGATAATTTTTGCCTTTATTATGAAGAAAGAGCAATCACATTAGAGAGCCTTGTCATTCTCTTAGTAATGAGTTTAATATGACATTTGGGAAAGTGCTTTTCTGTGTCTTGCATAACAATGTTGTTTGTACATTTTTAATAGAAGCTGCACAAAGACATACTGTACAAGTAGCTTCTTGTGTTGATTTTTTTCTTTAATTTGAATACGAGTTAAATGTTAAATTACAGTAATTGTGAACTGTTTTAGTATTGCTGTAAAGTTGCCTATTATGTACTAAGCTTTGTTTCAAAGATAGCTTTCCCTTAACTGAATAGAAACTCTGAAGCTGTTACACTGTATTACATCAAAAGAAAAACATATTCAGTAGGGCTCTGCAAAGCTTCCCCGGCTGTTTCATTTCAATGTTGTTTTGACTCGTTTCGAGCTTGAAACAGTAAAACGGAAGTAAAATGAAGGGCGTTGAAACAGCCTTGAAACAAAACAAGGCTAGTCGAAACATTTTTAAAGTTTCAAAATGTTTCTTATTTTGAAGGAGCCCAGTGGTGGGAGGAAGGCAAGAGTCAGGGCTGAGCTCCAAGTTGCTCCACAGCCCTATGTGGCTCAGTCCCATGGGGAGCATAGCTCTGGTTGATCTGAGGAGGGTGTGGGGCCCAGGACAACCCATGCCGAGAAGCTCAGTGCTGCCACTAGCCCCAGCTGGGAGCACCAGCCTCCTGTCATCTGGCAGGCAGAATGGGTGTTCACCCACATCCCTGGGAGGGCTGCGGGGGCTGTGCCAGACTGCTCCTGGGGGTGCAGCCCCTGATCTCCCTGCCAGATGACAGGAAGCTGGTGCTGCCAGCTAGAGCCAGTGGCAGCACTGATCTGCCCAGCACTATCTATGGGCAAAACATCGAAACAGCATCAAAACAGCCAAAGTGTTTCAATGAAATGAAATAAAGAGTGCTTTCAAAATGAAATGAAACTCGAAATGAAACAGTGTTCCATCAAAACATCGAAATGGAAGTTGAAGCAGAACAATGCTGTTTTGCACAGCCCTAATGTTCAGAGATCTTCTGAGTTTCCTGGCAAAAAGTTCAATAGAGATGTCCCAGATATGGATTGGGTAAAATGTCTAAAAATGTTAGACAAACTCTAGAGCTTGGGATGGACTAAGGGACACATTCTTTTATTGTCAGAGAGAGCCCCCGCACTTAATTTACAGCCTTATAGGTGTTCTAAATTACATTACTGGTGTAGAATTCAAAATGGGCCCTATGCCAGTGACACATCTGTAATCAATATCCTTATTACTTTTTGTCTGTAGTTCTCAAAACACTTTATAGAGGAAATACATATCATTAGATTAATTTTACATCTCAGAAAACTGAGGAACCAGAAAGTGACTTGTCTAAGGTCACCAGTCAGCCAGGTGCAGATCAAGAAAGCTCTCGAAGCATAGCCCAGAGACCCAGACAACAGTATTTGCCTCTCCAACCATAATTTGTTCATGCATTTAAGAACTAATACAGTTTTTTTTTATATGCTGGGGCCATCTGGGGGTGGAAAATGCCCAGGATAGATTTCTGGTAAGGGTTTTTCAGCCTGGAATATATCAGGAAATTAAATAATATTGTGTGCTCTGTCCCAAGTACCAGCTGGTTGGGCCCTGGCTCAGCCATAAGAGCCCACTTGTGCTTGCCCACTGTCAGCATACCATTTGAGCGGATTGGGGTAGACTTGGTGGGACCACTAGAGCACAATGTAAGGACATACTGGCTTATTTTTGTTCTGGTAGACTATGCCACCCACTACACCAAGGTAGTTATGATCCACTTAGCATCAGCACAAATGGTGGCCATGGAGCTACTACAGATTTTTTTCTCAGGTGGGCATCTGTAAAGAAATGGACCAGGGTACAGCCTTTATGTCCCAGTTTCCAGGCCTTATTGAAAGTCCGTTCACTAAGGGCTTCGGTATACCATCCCGAAACAGATGAATTCATCAATAGATTTAATCAAATACTGAAAGGGATGTTGAGGAAGTTTGTCTCCAAGGAACCACAATATTGGGACCAATTGCTACCATACCTGTTGTTTGCCATATGAGAGGTTCCACAGGCCTCTACAGGCTTTTTAACCCTTTGAGTTACTATATGGGAGGCAAGCCTGTGGTGTGTTAGACCTCCAAAAAGAGTCCTAGAAGGCCTAGGGGACAACTACACAAAACATAGTTCAGTATGCTTTGAAGCTTCAGAAAAGTTAGGCCTAGTGGGGGCCCCTGCAAGGAAAAATCTCAAGGCCACCCCACAGGAACAAGAACAACAATACAATAAAAACGCTTGGCTCTTGGTCTATCAGTCAGGAGACTGAGTCCTACTGCCTACTGTTATGCCCTTCATCCGAAAGCAAATTACTGGTAAAATGGTAAGATCTTTTTACATGAGGGTTGCCAAAATACGGAATACGCTTCCAAGGGGGATGGTGCTGTTCCCTTCCTTGGAGGTATTTAAGAGGAGGTTGGACAAATACCTGGCTGGGGTCATTTGACCCCAGCACTCTTACCTGCCCAGGGCAGGGGGTCAGACTCGATGATCCCTTCCAACCCTAAAATGTATCTACCTATGAGGGTCTGCCAGATAAATTATGAGGTTTGCTTAGAGGGGAAATGTTGGGTGGCACAGATACATCACGTTAACCTGTTAAAGTCTAGAAGGCCCACAAGGCCTGTCTAGTCTCTATATATTCAGTGGGAGATAACCAGGGAAGTATAGAACATGTTCCAAATCCAAAAACTGGCCTCATGCTGGCAGAGATTTTGACCCCAGCTCAAATGGCTGAAATCCAAAGTTTCTTGGAAGATGGTAAGAAGTGTTTATAGTGATTCCAGGCTGAACTACGTTAATCAAATACCAGATTACCCTCAAACTGGACTGGGCAATTCAGAAGGGACACTCAAGATATCCAGTATGGTTGAGGGTGAAACAAGAACTGAAGAAAATGTTAGACTTAGGGGTAATCAAGGAATCAGACAGATAGCGGAATAGCCCAACTGTGTTGGTCCCAAAACCTGATCATTCCATCCGACTTTGCATTGACTTTCACAAAGTCAACATAGTTTCAAAATATGACAAATACTCTACACCAGAATGGATGAGATAGTGGAGGTCATAGGGAATGCAAAGTATATAACCACCCTTGACTTGACCAAAGGATATTGGCAGATTCCTTTGGATCTAGCATCCCAGGAAATCACAGGCTTCACCACACCCTGTGGGCTATATTACACATTTGATGGATAAAGTACTTCACCTGCACTAGACATATGACACTGCCTATCTGGATGATGTGGTAATATTTACCAACATGTGGGCAGGCCACTTCCAGTGGGTAAAGGAGATGTTGCAATTAATAAGGGCAGTAGGTCTCATGGCTAACCTGGCTAAATGTCACCAGTGTTGCACAGAAACTAAATATCTGGGATATGTATTAAGCAATGGTAAAATAAGACCACTAGCAGACAAAGTGAAGGCCTTGATGGAATTTGCAGTGCCCACAATCAAAAGACAGATGAAATAATTTCTAGGTTTAGCAAATTATTACTGGTGTTCATTCTTCAATTTGCTGTCATCACAGCCCACTAACTGACCTGCTGCAGAAGGGAGCACCACCAAAGAACCAGTGGGTGCCCGGGTGTGATGCAGTGTTTGGGACATTAAAATGATTACTTCGTAGTGAACTGGTCCTGTGCAGCCCAGACTTAAGAAAATAATTCCTATTGCAGACCGATTCCTCAGAGTGAAGCTTGGGAGTGGTTCTGTCCTAAGAGTTTTAGGATGAAGAACACCACATCCTAGATCTCAGTAAGAAGTTAGAATCATAGAAAGTTAAGGTTGGAAGGGACCTCAGGAGGTCCAACCCCCAACTCAAAGCAGGACAAGCCCTTATTAGATCATCCCAACCAAAGGTTTGTCTAGCTGGGTTTTGAAAACCCCCAAGGATGGAGCTTCCACCACCTTTCTGGGTAACCTGTTCCACTGTTTTACTAACCTCCTAGTGAGAATTTTTTTGCTAATATCTAACCTAAACTTCCCTTACTGTAACTTAAGACCATTGCTTCTTGTTCTGTCCTCTGCCACCACTGAGAATAGCTTAGTTCCATCCTCTTTCAAACCCCACTTTAGGTAGTTGAAGACAGCTATTAAGTCTCCTCTCAGTCTCCTATTGTCTAGATTAAATAACCCCAGTTCCCTCAGTCTTTCTTCATAAGTCATGTCCCTCAGCCATCTCACCATTTTTGTTGCCCTCTGCTGGACTCTCTTCAATTTGTCCACATCATTTTGTAGTGAGGGGCCCAAAACTGAATACAGTACTCCAGATGTAAACTCACCAGTGCTGAATGGAGGGGAATAATTATTTCCCTTGACCTACTGGCAACACATCTACCAATGCAGCCCAGGATGTCATTAGCCTTCTTGGCAACAAGGACACACTGCTAACTTATATTCAACTGATTCTTCACTGTAACCCCCAGGTCCTTTTCTACAGAGTTCCTTCCCCAGGAACAGAAGCATGCAGTTATCAAAAAGGAGTGCCTAGTGATTAAATGGGCAGTTTAGGCCCTTTGCTACTACCTCATAGGGGCCCAGTTTCATTTGGTTACTGATCATGCCCCTTTGATATGGCTCAATGCCAGATGGGAGACCACCAATTGAAAAAGTGGTACCTGTCCCAGCAACCCTTCAATCCTTCAATTTTAAAACAGAGCACCAGCCTGAGTCTGCACACACAAATGTGGTCATCTTATCCTGAGACGAGGGTGTGGGGATTAAAGAAAGGGCAGAGTGTGGGTCTGACTCTACTCTTGGGTGGGGGGATGTGTAATGAAATGCAAGGCTCAGGGGTGAGAGAGAAGCTATGGGTGGTTAAACATGATAGCCAGGCTGCTCAGCATGGTGCCAACTAACAGCAATCAGTGCCTGGCTTGAAGGAAGTTAAAAGCTCTCATGGAGTGGAGCTGTTGGGAGAGACAGAGGAGGACAATGCAGAGAGCCACAGAGTTCCTCTGAGCCCCAGGGTTCCTCTCTCCAGGTCCAGAAAAGGACCATCGCTGTGAGTTAACCCTTTGTTGACTGTATTTTTGTTTATTTATTAATGAAGCTGTGTTCCATGGGGTAAGGCTGCCCAGAGACAATTAAAGCCAAGTGAAAACCTGCTAAAGGTACAAATTATGGATATAAATCACACTAAATCAAGATAGACATTTTCAGTATTCTAACCATTAGATGGATAAGATTTGTGAACAGCTTCCAAAAAACCTGAGTACTCCTGACCCCCAACAGAGCTACTTCTAGGATAGAATGCGATTGTTTTATAGAATCATAGAAAATTTGGACCTCAGGAAGTTATCTAGTCTAATCCCCTGGTCAAAGCAGGCCCATCTGTAACTAGATCATTCCAGCCAAACGCTACACAGCAGTTTCCCCCTGCAGATTTTCTAACCCTGCATCCATAGCAGCAGCAACAGTCCTCTCCTTCATTCCTGTCCTGCATTTGCTCCCCTCCCCCAGCCTCTCCTACACCCTCAGCATGAATGAGATAATATACTACAGACTAGACTCTGTTATTCAGGATGTCTCTTTCAGTTCCATGTTCATAACAGCTCTGAACATGACAAAGTCTGTCACTGCTACCTTATTTTTTCTTGTCTTGTCAGTATGAGTTCTCTGCTGTCAAGTTTTGACTACTACTGACCTGAAGAAGATGCTTTACATTCAAAATTTTGTGTAACTTTATCCCAACTATATAGTGTCTTCAATAAAAGGTATCATTCCTCAAAAGCATCCTTGCCTCCCAGGTACTACAAACTATTTCTGAAGGCAACATGTGGCAGTATAGCTGGAAGGGCATTCTTGATTCATTCTTTAGCTTCTACTTACAAACAGCTCTCAATCTACTTCTAGAATTGCCTTCGTCATCTTTTGTAGGATCTCTGCTCCCACAATTGTATAGCTTCTAGTCTTCTTATTTCATTATAGAAAAATCTCCAGAGAATTTGGTTATTGTTTTCCAAATCATATTTTGTCAATTTACTTCTGTCTTCCACTTTCCCATAATGATTCTATAAGGTATAATTGTGTCAGACACTCCATGATTGTGGTGTGATGTCACACTCACTTATTCCTAATTTTGTTTTTCTTTTCATATAATTTCTCTTAGCTTGAGAAATCTCAAAAGAATTGTGGACATCCTTAATATTTGTTCCCTTGCTATTTTGTTCAATTTTCCAGGTGAAATTTCTGCTGCCTCTTGAAGATGCTAAGGAATATTGGAAACTACCTTTTACCAGATTCAGAATTGTGCTCCAGGAAGATTATTGCAATCATCACCGATAAGGGTAATTCTTTTTCCTTTGGTTGCTGAAAGATTAATTTCATCTTATGCCTAAAGCTTTCAGTCCATGCCTTTGCTCCTGATTTCTCATCATGTCTATTCTTATAATGTTTATTTTGTGAACAAATAAAGAAAAGACAGGTTACAGAAAACTACTGCAATGGAAACAGAGAAAGAGGACTGAAAATTATATTTACCTTCATAGAGTTTACCATACGGTCATTCTTGAGTCAGTCCTCATCAGCCATCTGCACTCTAAAACCCATCTTTAACTCTTGGAAGCAATCTAGCCTGACAATGCTGCACTGCCAGGTATGTGTTTGACATTGCCTCCACTTATCTCCTAGCCAACCCCTTTCTACAGTGTGCTTGGAACTTACCTATATCTTTATCCCTTAAGCACAGGCAGTCTGCCAGCAGCAATCCCACATTCCTGTTCCTCTCTTCTGGCCCTTCCTCATTCTACATTTCCTTCCACTGCCAGTAAGTAAACCCAAGTGACCTCAAGGTGCTCCACAAGTAAATCTTGTATTTGTCTTAATACTGTTCTCAGAAAAAGAGAAACACAATGGGGATGGTTTTCATGGTGGCTAAAAGTAATGCTATAGATATGGTAGGGCAGCTCAACTAGTTTAGGCCAGTTGAAGGCAACCTGAAGTTTTTATGCTCCATGGCAATCTCCTTGGTCAACTAAATATCCACTGTATCCCAGTCATCGTTCCCCTATTACAAAAACCTAATTCATGCAAATTACTTTGAAGACAAGGTAGCTTAATACACTTTATTACAGGAGACTAGCATAAGCTATGGAGTTCATTTAATTATTATACCCAATACTTAGGAGCGATTACAATGCTGGGGTGAATCACCTGAAATATAGTTCTGCCCTCTTCTGAAGTGAAAGAGTACAAAGAGTTAATCAATATACATAATCTAACATTTTCTTATGCTTCTGCTTATTAATTTAAAATGACTTTTATTCTGGATCAGTGGACAGGATTGATTACTATTTGCATCTGTTAACACAGAGTAATTGAGACTTTTAAAAAATGTGGCAAAACATGCCTTTAAGAATCTATTTGAGATTTTGAATGAGTAAATTTTATTTGGTGTAGAAGAAAGGCAAACCATCATTTCTTTAGAGGACCCAGAAGTTTTCATTTTGTCCCCAAGCATCAGAAGAATTCCCTAGGCTTAAGATGTCAGGGAAAGAGATACATCAGAAAAGCTTTCAGAGGAATATTTATTTGGTCTCTAAAGACATTCCCAAGAATGGAAAGATTAGAAGAAGCTGTGGCAACAGCTTCCTTAAATCCCCTTTATCCTAAAAGACAAAATGATTACTATAATGTAGCATGTTTCAAATCAAAGAGTGTGCTGGTCTCAGCAGGGCTAAAGACACAGTTCATTTAATACCGTTAAAAGTTATATAAACAGAAGTAAAGGGTGGACTTCTGCACTAGACTTCAGAGGCCTCCAAAGAAATGTCTTTTGATACCAACTTTAGATTTGTTGTACATTTACTTTTGTAGCAGTCTTTATGCCAGTGCTATTCACACTGACTGTTTGTACCAGTAAAGACAAAAATTGTACGATTAAGAAAAAGATCTCCAGTATGTGTCCATTGATTAATTTTTCTCTACTTAATGAACCCTTGAAGATTTTTTTACTTATTTTGGTTTACAACACAGATTATCTTTAAACAGCACTGGTATATATTTGCTGAGATATTAAACAGGCTTTTAAGGGAGAAACAAACTTTTCTTATCTCTCAAATTACCAGAAATGGGTTAGCTTAATGATGCTAATCATTCCACCTTTCATACATTTAAGTTTCTCTTCTGAGTTTTAGTTGGAAATGCCCTGAATAGAGCCAGATTAATTTCTATGGAAGCATGATATGAGAAGATTATGGTCAGTAGTTGACTGAGTTTTCTTGAATGGCATGGAGGTACTTCTACACTGGTGAATCTAACACAGGTTTTATTAAGTCAGCTGTAGACAAAACAGTTGTAGATTAGGTCTAATAGGGCCAATCATGTAGGGATCCAGGAGTCATGAGACACTACAGTCCATGCAGAGGCAAAGGGTAATTTGAGTATCTAGTGGAATACCTGGTCCACAACATTTTTAGAGGCCTTGATTTTATGGGATCAATATGACTATTCTTTCATGAGAGACAAGGGTAAGGTAAACACTTGTTCCCCCGTAAGACTTTTTGTTCTTACTAACTCTGTGTTAATCATTAAGTATTCAAAACAGTATACATTTAATCATAATTTTAAACATATGAACATATGTACACAGGGCCATGACATAATGCTAAATGGCTTGGAATTTTCTATGGCATAAGCATATTGGATATATGTAGCAAAAGCCTCCAGATTAAATTAGCATATCATTTTATACATAGTACCCTGTATCTGTTGTGATTTGATAGAAGTTGCATTTGAAAAAATGAAAATCTGCATCTTATTGCTAATTAATGATCTATTCTTTGTTGTGCTATTGTTTGATAAACTTAAAACAATATTTCTGATTACATTTGTCTTTCCTTTCTCTTTAAATAATCATGCATATTATATCTAAAATATTTCCGGAGTTCGGATTTCATCTCAGATTATTTATACTACTTTTCTTTATATTTCCTGAACCTGCCTGTCCCAGTTACCCACATGTTTTCATTCACAAAGTAAAGCTGAAAAATTATCAAGGCATGAAAACTGTGTGGGGCTTACTGCTACTGCTGTATATCAAAAAGCAAGCAAATGCAGAGAACTGTACTCAAGATTAATACTGGATGTTGTATTTGATAAGCAGAGATGCTTAAAAGGTTATATATAGTGTGATATATTTTTTCCTATAACAGATAACTTCAGTTTCCTGTAATTTTTTCTTGTGAAGTCTTACTGAGATCATAAAATGGGCTTGATTCTCTACCTTTTTATACTAGTTTTACACCAATTTACCTGTACAGGAATTTTTTTTTTGGTACAAGAGTTTTAAAAAATAGTTCTTTTTCATTCAGTGTGGTCATTCATTCTAAATCTATTGCAATTTCTGTTCTTTGAATTTGCCTCAAGTGTTTTCTTAATTTTTTTTTCTTATTCCAGAGTTGTGTGTTAATCAGCTGTGTGCTGACTTCACAGGCAACCAATCTCATTTTGCTTTGGGGCAAAATTCAAACTCTAATTACAGAGGTTAGGAAGGAACTTCCCCTAGTGACAGGTTACTCCATAATTGCTTACTATAGGTATTTTTACATTTCACATAGATAAAACTTGAAGTTAGACTACTCTGTTAGATGGACAAATAATCTCTCCTAACTTTCAGTGGTGCAGTAAGATGTTCTAGAATCCTTAAAGATCAAATAGAATTTTATAGGTATTTCAAGTAGAACACTTTGCAATTAAAGTGCCTACCAGGTGATTGCTTGTTTTCAGTTGCTTATAACTACAAATTTAAATGCAGTTTAAATGCTCCCGACTAAGGTGGCACCAGTCGCCCATGCTGGAAACCTTAATGACAGTTTTTAAACTTTTGAACGTTTGACTTCTCCACCTGAGTACAATGCTTGAGAGAGAGAGAAAGTGGCTTAATTTAAATTGATAGCAAAAGGTATACATGTTCACCCTTTGATGGGGAGGGCATGCCGGCTGCCTGCACTGGCCAAGGCCCACAGGTTGGGGGCACTACTGACTGCTACCTAGTGCTACCCTAGGCTGCCAGCAATTGTTGAGCACAGTTGAGTGCCTGGGTCATCCCTTATTGACTGCCAAGCATGGGCAAGCACACCCCCAACCCCTCTTACCATGGACCCTCCTCCATGCCCAGCCCTAGACTTTCATAGTCAGAATCCGTGCAGCTGCGCCAGAGAATGGGAACATTGGGTTCCATGGCTAGGTGTGGGGGAGTCAGGTTTGGGCTCCATGAAGCTGTGCCCAAACGTGGGGTAATGTGGGTTCCTGGCTGGATGAGCAGGAGCCAGTGTCTATCTCTGTTGAGTTGTGCCCAAGTGCAGTGATTCTCCTGGGCTCAATGTCAGGAATATGTCTATAGCATGGGATGCTTCAGGATAGGGTGCAGGGTTATGGCCTGGGGAAATGGGTGCCTAGGTCCTAGGGCTTGTGCAGGGGACACAGATACCTGCCTTCTCCTGCTCCCCTCCATTCCCCACTTCCTACCTGCAGTTGGCAGATGACCAGAGGTGGGAGGTAGGGCAGGGTAGAGGGTCTGTGCTGGCTTAGCTCTGGGAAATCTTGGGGGCGGGGAGCACTGGGCACTTGACCAGAGCAGCCAAGGGTGCTACCACACGTTCCTGCAAAGGATGGGTGGGGGGAGGGGGATTTTGAGAGGGCACAAAGGAGACAAGGATGCCAGAGGATAGTGATCTAACTTGAATCAATAGGGGAACCATCACAGAAGTTTGATTCACCACCCTAACCTGAATCAACCAGATCTGAGTGCACATTGAATAAGGACTATCTTAGATTGGGTTCTGCCATTTTCAGACTGGTCTATGTGCCCTGAACTTCTGTGCAGTTATGGGTTTAGATCTATTTCTGATCACCAGGGATCCTGGTTTTCCCTGATAAAAAACAAACAAAGAAAAAAACCACAAATTCTCTAATAAGCCCCGCCTAAATCTGTGATTAAAATTAAAGGCCCCTCACAGCCCCTCTGGCCCTGATGGTGCCCCTCACTCCCCACCCACAGCCCCCCTGTCCTCACTCATGCCTCTCACTCCCCCCCCAGAACCCCCACAGTCTTGCTGGTGCTCCTTGGCCCACCACCCACAGCCCCTGCTCCCCCAGCCCTGGTAGAGGGGACTCTAGCTGTCATTTCTGGAGCCCCCTCTGTGGTCTTGGGGAGTTGGGGTGAGGGGGCATCTCCCTGCCATGCTATGCACTCCCAGCAGCAAGGGGGACCCATACCCCCCTGATCTCTATGCCAGGCAAGCACAGGCTGTGGGCTCAGGTTCCCACCCTCTTTACCTCCCCCAGGGCCTCTGCAGCCCAGCAGGTGTGACTAGGCACAGAAGGGAATAGCAGAGCCATGAAGAGAAGCTTCTCGCCACTGTGAACTCTGAACTGTCCTGTCAATGTGCCTCCTGCACCTGGGCTGCAGTAAGAGCAGCAGCACTGGGTTGCACCCTTCAAAGCAGCAGCATGAGCAGGGGTGGAATCACCAGGGCAGTGCAGAGCTCACAATGGCAAGGAGATCCCCACATGGCTCTGCTGTTCCCTGCCATGCTTGGTCATGCCTGCTGGGTTACAGAGACCCCGGGGGAAGGAAACAGGGTGGGAGCCCGAGCGTGCAGCCTGTGCCCACCCCATGCACAGATCTAGGGAGTGCGGGTCTCCTTTGACTCTTGGGAGTGCAGCAGCAGGAAGCCAGCCCTCCTCCAGATGAACCACCCACAGTCCCATCCTGCTCCCCGCTTAGGCCCTGCAACCAAGCATTGTGGCCCCGGGTCCCAAACCCCATGCACTGCCCAGCTGGGAAGCAGACCTAGCCCTGCCAAGCTCCCTCCTCCCTACAGGGGCCTCAATCTCCATATTCCCTGCCCCTGCCCCCACTTACCTGCAGGAGCTACTTTCCGAGCTGCTTGGGGCCAAGTGCATGTACATGCAGATGGCACCCCCTACCTGACTGTCCTCCTTCTGCTGTCTCCCAGCTCCCTGCAGACTGGAACTCTGCTATTCTGCAGAGATCTCATTGCAAAACTGCAATATCCATGGGTTTCCCTGGTTAAATGAGAAATCTATGTTTGTCTCCGATAAAAGTTAAAATCCACGGTTTACTCTGTTTTTCTATGGGGAAGGGAAACCCAGATACCTGATGATCACTTAGACTGGCTTATGTGGTATATCTGTACCAGGCCAAAAAGATCTGTGGAAGAACTATGCAGGGAACAAGAAATCAAACTGACACGTAGTGAAAGAGCAACTACAAAATTAAGAACTTTGCAAATTTTTTAACGTATATTTAGGACAAATATATGGACCTGATTCCCCACTAAATCTATACTGGTTTTGTGCTATTAAATTCAGGCCATCAAATCCTTCATTGGTAGAAAATAGGCCATAGCTGTATTATATCCATATACAACAACTTAAAATCTGGCCTCTGAAACTTCTGACACTTTAATAGGCAAGGACATTGGAAGAAAATAGCTAAACAGAATTTGCATGTTTTCAAATAGAAATCTGGTAATTAGGAATATTTCAATAATATTTTTCTTAAACCAAAATGGTATCTGGGTAACAGAATGAACAAGAGACAGGTTTCTCAAGAGCTAGTTACTGAAGATAGACAGGAAAAGAAGCTGATACAGCACTTATACTATGGATGAAAATTCAAGTCAATAAATACAGCTTGAGGATTTTTGCTCCAAGGTATGGCTGTTAATGACTATGGAAGAGGAAATGTTTTTGCTTATGACTTAGATTTGGGGTTTAAAATAGCTTGGGTGTTTTAATTTTTTGAAAGTAAGGAAAGTCAGTTCCATATCAGTGTCCAAAAATCAAAGCCCCTCACATCAAAGCATGGTATGATTTTTCCTGTGTTTATCTCTACTAGAAGTCACAGAACAGAGGAAAGTTATTTCAATTAACACTCACATTTTCAAAAGAGAGTAACAGAAATAAAAATTAAATACTTCAGAAATTTCTTCAGACATTTCTCACAGATGGAAACATTTAGATACATAGAACTGGTTTTGTTTTTGTTTGTTTTGTTTTTGTTAGGTTTACAGTGATTTCCTAGTTAGGAATTTGATCTGATTCTTTTTTGTTTCTTTCTTTTTTACCTCTGCCATTGGCTACAATATACCACATTGTTTTTAGACTCATGTTTGCTTTTCAGGAAATACATGGAAAATATTTTATATTATAGTTTAGGCCCAGGTTTGCACAGTATTGCAAAAACTTGACTACTATTTTATTTTTTTAGATATGACACATTCATTAAGAATATATCTGTTAATATAATGTGGATCCAGAGCACTACACATTGTGTCCCTGAGGAAGGCAACAAATTAATGAGCCAGAACCATCATGATTGGTTTGACACAAATGATAACACCATCCAAAAGCTATTAGAAAAAGAGAAGTGATCCACTGAAAATGGTGTGTCTGATTTTCCTATCCATAAGAGGGATTATGGAGAGATTTAACATGAAATTTCTGTTCAAACCTGCCAAATGCAGGGCAACCAATGGAATGCCAAGCAGATGAAATGCAATAGATTGATTTGTGTGACAACATGGCAATGCTTTGTGGGACTTAAGGTTATATTTGGTCCTTTTTGTGACATACTGATGCCAATGAAGTGCAGTGATGATCAAGAGATGATTACTGATTTTGTCAGCACCCAATGAAAATTGAAACAGAATTTTGTGGACTGAATCTAATGTTACTGGTAATGTGCTGGTTGAGATGATACAGACAAGAGTTCTGGTGCCTCAGACCTTGAACCTAGCCTAGAAATAGTTCTGTATGCCATGCAAATTCTAAAAAATGGAAAGTTTGAGGTCCTGATGGTATTCCAAGGTATGTTTATAATTTATGGTGTGTAGCCCTGACTGAGGGTCTGTACAAAATATTTTTACAAATCTAGGAAGAAAAAGTTGTTCCCCTCAAGAATTCCCAGATGGGACCATAATGAATATGCTCAAGAAAGGTGATTGTAAGGAAGTAAATATTGGGTTATCTCATTGTTAATGACCACTGTAAAATTTTGAATCAATACTTTTAACTGATTTCTTTTGCACTTGCTAGATGGTGGGCTCCTACAGTCCCAGGGTAGCTCAAAGTTGAGTTGGGGGATGATAAATCACATTTTGTTGCAAGAATAATTTGAAAAGAATTGCAATCTCTAATTTTTCTTGACATCACAAAAGTTTTTGATATGGTCAGTTCATGTGAAATCTGTAGCTTGCTGGGTAAATTCTGGAGTCCTGAAAAAGTTTTCATTGTACTACATAATCTCTATGAAAGAATTCATGGTGAAGTAAGGGTTGGTACTGATTTCTACTTATGTTCTGCTCTTGCAACTGGCTCATTGCAAACAGACCCTGTCATGACCGTAAAGCTTTATTAAAATCCAGTGCCATAGCAAGGCAGGGTGCGGGGGGGGGGGGGGGCAGGGGGCAAGTGGGGTGACTGCCCAGGGCACTGAAGCAAAGGTGCACCAACAGGCACTAGCCAGCTGGGGTGCAGTATGGGATGGAGCCACAAGCAACTCATCTGGGGGGGGGGGAGGAAATGAGGGGATGGGGGCAGCTGTCACTGCTATGTGCACTCCTGGCCAAGCATGGGATGGTGTGTGCTCCCGGATCTGTGTGTGGGGCGAAGGCAGGCTGCCACTGTGGGCTTTGCTCTGGGCACCAAACTTGGTTGCTATGGCACTGTTTAAATCAGTTATACTCTGTGCAGCAATCCAATGGGCATGGGAAATGTAGCAAAATTGGTGTGTTACTCTTCATGAATAATTCCACTGAGTGGAAAATTGTATAGAGAAAATAATTTGAAAAAAATGTTTAATAAATACCCATAGATGAATTGAGAGACTAGATTGAAACTTCTTTGAATATTAGGAATTAAATATTCTCTTTGCCTTGTTGAGACAGAAACATAAAAGTTAAGAAAATTTAAAAGCCCATAAGAAAAATTCAATTAAAAAAAATTACTATTTCAATGGAGAGGAATCAATTTCATGGATCAAATTGGGTTATCACTGGGCATGTCAACACATGTCCTTGACTGCACATTCAGTAATGCATGTTCCCATCAGTGCACAGTTATTTTTAGATGCTACATCACTGTAGTGATGTAACTCGTTGATATGGCAATGTAGCTTCAGCATTATGGTTTATGCCTGCCAATGCTATGTCACCATAGTGATGAGCTACATTATCGTAGCTCCTCGGTACTGTGATGTAGCATCTCATGTAGATGCACTCATTGTCATTAATGTATCATATAACTTACATCTCTTTCCTGTCTAGTTTTGAAATAGCTTAAAGTTCTGCCCATAGTCAAAGATTCTGATGCTACAGTTTTCAGCACTGACTGTGGGATAGCTCCATAAGCCATCTAGAGAGAGGAATAATTTGTGAATCCATCGGCTTCAAATAAGCATATTATTTAATGGAATGCCATCATCATCCAGTCACAGTCACGGTGTTCATTTCTGTTTATTTTGATTCTTTATCAAATTAATAATTTCTAGTGAGTGCTCATATGGAAGCTGTTAAGGTGGCAGATCCCTTACTTCTGTGAATATGATAACAGCATTTCATGGGGTTAGAAATTACATTGATTTCCCTAAAGTAAATAAGGAGTGTGCATTTCCAGTAAAACATAATTGAACAGGCAGGATATTAGAAGTAATTTCTACTTTGATTGGGGTAATTAAGAATCATCTTTTTCTTTGTCTCAGGCTTCTCTCAAAAGAATTTAAAATGGATTTGCAAGGTTACAACAATGGTGGAAAATTTCTTAGCTTCAACCAGACTTAAAGAAACAAAATAACTTATTCACTGGTGCAATGAGAAGAGAATGTGATTCTGGTTGTGATTCTATGTCCATATCTCTTTTTGACAGCACTCAGTTTTAAAGCAGTTTACTCTGGGTGCATAGTGGATTCATACTAACAAAGCACATCCATAGCAACTGAATCCAATGGTCCATATGGGACCTGATAGTAAGCCACTGTAGTCAATAGGAGTTTTCCCATTGATGTCAGTTGGAGCAAGACTAGGTAGAATTCAAAACATGCAAGAGAAGCATGTAGCAGTGTTGTGTAACCTTGGATGTTTAGTAAAGGTTTCAGATGAAATCTCTTAGCGTATTGATTGACATTGACAAAGATATGTGGTAATGTATTTGGGATACAGACTGACAAAATATAGTGATTTGTGTTTCCCCTTACCTAATCAGGTGCAAATTCTAATATCTTGCCTGCTCAATAAACTTCTACTAGAAATGTAATAGTCCACTCTCCTTATTACTTATGGGAAATCAGTATGATTACTAAAGCCATGAATTGCTATTACCATAGTCATAGCAGTACAGGATCTGCCATTTTAGCAGTTACAATATGAACACTCATTAGAAAATAGTACTTATTTGTCAAAGAATTTCAGGCTACAAAAATGAAATAGGTTGGATATGATAATGATTGCATTCCAATTCTCTCTCTGTCTCTCTCTACACACACAAACACACACACACACACACACACACACACACACACACACACACACACACGCATGCACCCAGAAAAAGAGAGAGAGAGGAGAGAACCTTTGAAGTTTTTTTTTTTTACTTATTTTGGTTTACAACACAGATTATCTTTCGACTGCACTGGTATATATTTGTTGAGATATTAAACAGGCTTTTAAAGGGGAAACAAACTTTTCTTGTCTCACAAATTACCAGAAATGGGTTAGCTTAATGATGCTAATCATTCCACCTTTCATATATTTAAGTTTCTCTTCTGAATCTTAGTAGAAAGTGCCCTGAATGGAACCAGAGTAATTTCTATGGAAGCATGACATAGGAAGATTGAAATTATAAAAATAGATATAGATATATTTATATAGATATATAGAGGGAGGGAGGGAGGAAGAGAGAGAGGGGGCAGAGGAATTATAAGATCTCAGATTTCTATAAATTGAATGGGGTAATAATGGCGCTTTATAACAAGAAGAAAAGGCAAATATGAAGGACACTAGAGAATGATTCCCTGTAGGGTTTTGACAATAATATTAAAAATAAAGTCAGAAATCCGGCTTGAGCACCCATTGTCTCTCCATATAGTATTAAACCTAAAAAGCCTTGTTTTAAACTGAGTAGACTTTTTGTAACACATTATTTATGAAGAAACCTTACTATTCCAAGATCAGGTTTCTTCTATAGACTCTTCAAGTCTATAATCTAATAAATTGAAGGGTGTGTGTGTGTGGGGGGGGGTCATTTTACATTCAGGATCAACTTAGTAAATATGGTAATTTTAAGAAAGGTTTTTAAATTTGTTATTTGGATACTTCTAGTGAAAATACAATTCAAGAGTATTTTGCTGGCCTTGAATTGCTCACTGGTTGCATCTACACATGTGATTAATGTCCATGGATAAACTCTGAGATTATTGTTCCAGAGCTTTTTGCTCCTGGGTACATGGTTTGAACATGCACCCAGAAGCAAAAAACTCCAGAGCATATTGCAGAGCATATTGCCCTGGACTTTATTTGTGCACAGCATGTACAGCCTGGTCAGAGCAGCCTAGGATGGCAGGATACCCACGGAGTCTGCCTGCCAGCCCAGGGCTTCTCCAACCAGGCTCCATGTGCTGTGGTGGGGCTGGCTAAGGCACAAGGGTGCTTCATTGTTGGTCTAGCTGACAGGCAGCCCTTCACTGCCCCAGACAACTGCTCTGCAACATGTGGAGCCCAGTCAAAGCAGCCCTGGGATGGCTGCTTTGGGCAGGCTTCACGTGCTGAGGAAAAGCTGGCTCCAGTGTGGAGGCTGCCTATTGACTAGCCCCACACTGAAGCACTCTGTGCCTCAGCCAGCTGGGGCAGCATCTACCCATGCACTGCTGGGATTTAAAAAACTCTGTAGCAGGGTAGTAATTGTATTTTGCAAGTACTACCTAGCTGAGGAATTTATTAGTTTCATGCACCCTAACAGAGCTCACGTGTAGATGCCGAGACATTTGCTGCACAGTTAATTAGCTATCATCATTCTACCTCAAACTATGACAATATATAAAATAGATAAAATAATGGCTATATAAAATATACTATGCCATGCTATACATGCCAGAAATACACTGTGCTTTAGCACTAGTTGTCCATTGATACTCAAGTGGAACTTGTTTGCTCATTTTGACTGGTGAAGTTATAAATGTTTTAGGGCACATCTATTTCAGGAATTCTCTCTCTCCTAATCCTAATATAAAAGTTATATTAGGGGAGATAGGAGAGAGACATCTCCTCTCTCAGGGGAGATCTGCATTCTATAATCTAATTCATAGGCGACTCCATCCTGAGAGGTACGGAAGGACCCATCTGTCGCCAGGAACCCTCAGCACGAGAGGTATGCTGCCTCCCTGGAGCAAAGATTCGGGATGTGACGGAGGTAATCCAGGCCAGGATCAAGCCCACCGATTATTACCCCATGGTCCTAGTCCATGTGGGTACTAATGATGCGGCCAGGAGAACCCCTGATCACCTGATGGCGGGCTACAGTGCTCTGGGTGGTGTGCTGAAGGAGTTCGGTGCACAGGTGGTTTCTCTTCCATCCTACCAGTGACCGGACGAGGAAGACGGCAGGAGAACTGCATCAGAGAGACCAAATGGCGGCTTCGGCAGTGGTGTCTCGAGGCAGGCTTCGGCTTCCTGGACAATGACCCGCACATCACGACGAGGGACATGCTCAGCTGGGATGGGCTTCACCTGTCCCCCAAAGGCAAGCGTGTGTTTTCTACTAGGTTGGCGGATCTCCTCCGGCGGGCTTTAAACTAGGCTTGTCGGGGGGAGGGGAGTACGAGGGCCGGGGAAGCTGTGGACCACCAAACCATGTGGCACCCACAAGGACAGCCCAGCCTGAAGAAAGAGAGCATTGGGAACCTGAAAGCCATGGGGAGACCAGCACTACAGAACAGGTAAGAAACAAGAAGGTAAGAAACAACGGGCCCCTTGGGACTCGGAGCTGGGGGGCAGCAAAGGCACCAGTCGCAGGGCTCAAGTGCCTATATACTAATGCTAGGAGCATGGGGAACAAGCAGGATGAACTAGTGCTCCTGCTTCCACTAAACACCTATGACTTAGTGGGGCTAACAGAGACCTGGTGGGATTCATCCCATGACTGGGCGGTACATATTGAGGGCTATAGATTGTATAGAAAGGACAGGTCGGGGAAGAAAGGGGGGGGGGGTTCCACTTTATGTCAGTGAGCAATATACATCAACCCTCATCAAGACAGAATCTGAGGTTGAGGAAGTAGAAGGATTGTGGGTTAGGCTACATGGGGGGCAAGGAGAAAGGGATTTGGTGGTAGGGGTCTGCTACAGACCCCCACACCAAGGGGAAGAAATAGATGCGGGGCTCCTGAGGCAACTCTCGGAGACCATAAAAGCTAAAGAGGCGGTAGTCATGGGGGACCTGAACTACCCGGACATCTGCTGGGAGACGCAGACAGCAAGGTCCCATCGCTCACGCAGGTTTGTAACCTGTATACAGGACCTCCACCTGACACAGGAGGTGCATGGTCCCACTAGGGGGAATGCCATACTGGATCTAGTATTGGCAACAGGGGATGACATGATAGGGGACCTCCAGATCGGTAGCCATTTGGGAGACAGTGATCACCTTATAATAGAATTCAACATAAGACGGCGAGTGGGTAAGGTAACTAGTAGGGTGAAAGTGCTAGACTTTAGGAAAGCTGATCTCAATGCACTCAGGCGATTAGTCAAGGAAGCACTGCAGAGTAGGAGTTTTGAAGGGATGGGAGCCCAAGAAGGGTGGCTGTGCCTAAAGGAAACGATCCTTCGGGCACAAAGCAAGACGATCCCTGAGCGAGGGAAAAAAGGGAAAGGGGCCAGGAGGCTTCCATGGCTGACCAGAGAAATCCAGGGCAGCCTAAGGGCCAAAAGGGGAGCACATAAAAAGTGGAAGCAAGGTGAGATCACTAAAGATGAATATACCTCCTCTGCTCGTGCTTGTAGGGAAGCAGTTAGACGGGCCAAAGCTACCATGGAGCTGAGCAAGGCAACCCAAGTAAAAGACAACAAGAAATTGTTTTTTAGATATATTGGGAGTAAAAGGAAGGCCCAGGGAGGAATAGAACCACTGCTAAATGGGCAGAAACAATTGGTGACAGATAGGGGGGACAAGGCTGAACTCCTCAACGAGTTCTTTGCCTCAGTGTTCCTAAGTGAGGGGCACGACAAGTCTCTCACTGGGGTTGTAGAGAGGCAGCAGCAAGGCGCCAGACTTCCATACATAGATCCTGAGATGGTGCAGAGTCATTTGGAAGAACTGGATGCCTTTAAATCGGCAGGCCTGGATGAGCTCCATCCGAGGGTGCTGAAGGCACTGGCCGACATCATTGCAGAGCCACTGGCGGGAAGATTCGAATGCTCGTGGCGCACGGGCCAGGTCCCGGAGGACTGGAAAAGGGCTAACGTGGTCCCCATTTTCAAAAAGGGGAGGAAGGAGGACCCGGGCAACTATAGGCCAGTCAGTCTCACCTCCATCCTTGGTAAAGTCTTTGAAAAAATTATCAAGGCTCACATTTGTGAGAGCCTGGCAGGGCAGATTATGCTGAGGGGAAACCAGCACGGGTTTGTGGTGGGCAAATCGTGCCTGACCAACCTAGTCTCTTTCTATGACCAGGTTATGAAACGCCTGGACACAGGAGGAGGGGTGGATGTCGTATACTTAGACTTCAGGCAGGCCTTCGATACGGTATCCCACCCCATACTGGTGAACAAGTTAAGAGGCTGTGACGTGGATGACTGCACAGTCCGGTGGGTGGCGAATTGGCTGGAGGGTCGCACCCAAAGAGTCGTGGTAGATGGGTCGGTCTCAACCTGGAAGGGTGTGGGCAGTGCGGTCCCACAGGGCTCGGTCCTTGGACCGATACTCTTTAATGTCTTCATCAGCGACTTGGACAAGGGAGTCAAATGTACTCTGTCCAAGTTTGCAGATGACACAAAGCTATGGGGAGAAGTGGACACGCCAGAGGGTAGGGAACAGCTGCAGGCAGACCTGGATAGGTTGGACAAGTGGGCAGAAAACAACAGGATGCAGTTCAACAAGGAGAAATGCAAAGTGCTGCACCTAGGGAGGAAAAATGTCCAGCACACCTACAGCCTAGGGAATGACCTGCTGGGTGGCACAGAGGTGGAAAGGGATCTTGGAGTCCTAGTGGACTCCAAGATGAACATGAGCCTGAAGTGTGACGAAGCCATCAGAAAAGCCAATGGCACTTTATCGTGCATCAGCAGATGCATGATGAATAGGTCCAAGGAGGTGATACTTCCCCTCTATCGGGCGCTGGTCAGACCGCAGTTGGAGTACTGCGTGCAATTCTGGGCGCCACACTTCAAAAAGGATGCGGATAACCTGGAGAGGGTCCAGAGAAGGGCAACTCGTATGGTCAAGGGCCTGCAGACCAAGCCCTACGAGGAGAGACTAGAGAAACTGGACCTTTTCAGCCTCCGCAAGAGAAGGTTGAGAGGCGACCTTGTGGCTGCCTATAAGTTCATCACGGGGGCACAGAAGGGAATTGGTGAGTATTTATTCACCAAGGTGCCCCCGGGGGTTACAAGAAACAATGGCCACAAGCTAGCAGAGAGCAGGTTTAGATTGGACATTAGGAAGAACTTCTTCACAGTTCGAGTGGCCAAGGTCTGGAACAGGCTCCCAAGGGAGGTGGTGCTCTCCCCTACCCTGGGGGTCTTCAAGAGGAGGTTAGATGAGTATCTAGCTGGGGTTATCTAGACCCAGCACTCTTTCCTGCTTATGCAGGGGGTCGGACTTGATGATCTATTGAGGTCCCTTCCGACCCTAACATCTATGAATCTATGAATCTACTCTTCCCATAGGAATGAAATCTCTTGAACCTGTTGCCCTTTAGGACAGATTACAAACTATCTGTTTTCACAAGCCTATAGGATATGTAATTGTAAAAGGACAAAAGGGCTGTAAACTATGAAGAAAGGACTTGCTAACACCATTGTTCTTTTAGGGTCCCAATTCAACAATGTGTTTAAATAACTATTTATTTCTTGGCACAGGTCTTGCTGTACAGGGCTGGAATTATATACTTTTGTTTTAGTGATTTGCTGGATCAGGGCCTATAGCATTGTGAATCTCAACTGAAAATAGCACATAGAAAAAGTTACACAACAACATCTCTTGCTTTTCTTCAAGGTTTTCCTTCTTTAGATTTAGCAGGCATTGACTAGTTTCTTCAATAGCACACTTCTAGTCCAATACCATTGAAAGTGACCCGTAATTGAATATGTCTGCCTGAATTAAAGAAATGTAGATCAGGGCATCGTATCTAAATTAATTTCCTGAGTTTGCAGTTAGTTTTATCTGCATTACCAATTATGAAAATGAAAGATTGTGCACTTGAAAACTGAAAGAGACACTGGCAAGGTTGCAAGTCCTCTAAATTAAGCAGACCTTGACAGTTGTCCTGCCTGATTGCAGTTATACTTCAACAAGTTTCTGCTTGTTGAAGTGAATTCTGGGACTATGCCTTAATCCTGCATTACACTGCATCCAAAGTGATATTAGCATGCCTAATATGTCAGGAAATGGCAGGACCTATAGTTCAATATAAAGGTTAATGTGCACCTGGGAGCACCATGCCCGGCCGATTCCTATACCTACATTCATATTGTTTCTGCCAAGACAGGGAATAATCTTTGAGAGACAATCCTGTCTCTCAAAGGCTGTTTGAGGGACACACCTAGAATAAGAAACACTCTTCACAGCTGCTGTGGAAAGCGTTCTCTGGTATAAGACATACATTTTCAGATGAAACCTGGAGAGAAAGAACAAGACAAAGCAGTTCTATAACCACAGAACACCTAAAACTAGGTATAAATGAAGTTGAACCCACTCTCCTAGCATCTTTGGGGGTTTATGCACGTACTTAAGGGGAGGCAGAGAGAGAGAGAGAGAGAGAGAGAGAGAGAGAGAGAGTGTGTGTGTGTGTGTGTGGAGTGGGGCGGGGGGTGATGCTTTAATTAGAGTGGCTCTAATTAAAGAGCCCAGAGCGTCATGTGTATCAGTGTTCCCGTGCTGAAAAATGGTGATAGGGGCACTTTAGCTAAAGCTCATTCAGCAGTTCAAGTTCCCTTCTCCTCCCTAATTTCCAGACATGTAATAAAATAAGGAAGTGAAACAGAACTCATTCAATTAGCTTTAGTTAAAGTGCCCCGCCACCATTCTTCAGGTCAGGGATGATGATACAGGTGTTCTTCCCTGAATGTGACCACACGTGACACTGGAGTCTGCTGGAGCACAGAAATTACCACACTCCAGTAGACTCAATTAACTGAGTCTGCTTCAAAACACTGTAATTACAGTGTGTCAGAGCAGCCTCACTGCACATATATAGGCACCCTTTGTGACTTACTGAACAAAGTTCAATTTGTAAGGCTTTCCTGACATAAGAGACTATTTAAGGACCTTCTACACTGTTTTAGGGGAGCAAGGAGAGCGCTATACTGATATGGTGCATGGGCTTCCTGTAACATAAGTTGCTGGAATTCAGCTTTCATGATTTTTCTTAATGCCGTTCATGGTACTGTTGTCACTGTTGAGAGCCTCTTTACAGATGGGTCATGAGAATTTATACAAGCTCCAACTAAGAAGGAAAAACAGCTCATTCATCTCTTCACTCATACCCTGCTATGTTGAGTTTTTGTCCAGTTGTGGATTTCATCTTCAAATAAATTCATCCTATTTATTTAGTATCACTCTAAAAAAAAAATTAAATGATCACATTCAGGCAAGAACAGAAGTTGACAATTTAAATTTGCAACTCAAACTATTAGTATTTTAAAATAACTGAAGTATTCTTAATAAGGCACCAGCATAGAGGCAGCCCTACCTTCTGTAGAACATTCAGCTTCTAGAGCATTAGGAATAAGAGCTGAATAGAGACAGACTTTGAACAATACATCAGGACTACTTACACATCAAAGGTAGGGGAGCTACAATAAAAGCTGGAAGAACCAGATTCTAACACTTCTTCTGAGTCACAAAAACCCAGGTTGACTTCCAATTCACATTGGACTCCTGATGTTTTATTTCATCTGTTCTTATGGGGTTTTCCCCACTCTCTCCCTAGCCATTTCTTTTGGTCTGAACACTTTAGATCTGTCCAGATCATACAGATGATTCTCTTTCATTTCTCCATGGGAATATCTCTTGCCTGCCCATGTCAGCTGAACAAGGAAGCAATAGGGGGGAGAGGGGAAGTGGCCAGACCTCCACCCCCCACCCCGGGTGTTACCTGGCTCAGCTGACAGCCCCATGTGGCTCTTAGCACCGGCTCCTGTCTTCCCATATCAGCCAAGCTGGACAATGCTGGATGGTGGTTGGGGAGCAGAGGCCCCTGCCCCATAGGTCTGGCTCTATCACCAAGCAAGCATAGCTGGGGTTGGGGGAGTCTGTGCAGCTGTGGGCCTCTGCTCCCCTACCCTCCTTACCACTGCATGGCTCTCAGATTGGCTCTTGCCATCTGTGAAAACCTGGGGTGGGGCCAGCCAAGGTTAGGTTGCCTACCCTATGTGGGGAGGTTAATGGGAACCCACAAGGTAGCCTGGGATGCCAGGGGACTGTGACCTAACTTGAGTTGGGAGGGGATCAGGGACAGAAGTTCAATAGACCAGTCTAATATAAACCAATTAAATCTGATACTATATCCATCTAGGTATATCTTAGATTGGGTTCCACCATTTTTAAAACAGTCAATGTGTGCTGAACTTCTGTTTTGTTATAGGTTTAGACCAGTTTCCTATCACTTATACCTGTTTATGTGTAATGTCTGTACCTAGACATAAAACTACTCTCTATGCCCAGAGTTCTTCACTGTTTACCAAAATGAAGTCTAAAACAATATACTATCTTATTAGTACAGACTAGTAGTGAAAATGTTTCTGCTCTATTGTTCAAAAAAACCTGGGCCTTACTATGATTAATAGTGTTTCATCTCCAAGGTATAGCTGTAAGGTCAATTTTTGCATAATGACAGTTTGCAGTAATACTCTCTCCAACAACACTATAGAGATTTACTACCCATAGTTAAATCTGAGCTGGGGGGTAATAACCTCCTCCCATTATAATCTCTTTTACCATAGTTTCCAAAAATGGTTTTTAATCATTATGTCTCCAAGGTCTTTATGTAAAATATATAGTTTTAGCAAAGCATAAGTTACTTTTAGTCAGTTGTAGTTATTTGGCTTAGAGGGATAACTAGGTTAAATTTAATGATCAGAGATACGGCCAATCAAGATGTTCTAATGAGCTCTTTTGGCCCTCAACTCCATGCATCTTGAATTCCCAGCTTGAAAGACCATCTAAGCATTGCTGCCTTTTAAACAACAGGTTTCTAAAAATGTTTCAAATTGGGCATGCAACTGTGGTATCTGTAACAAGGAACTCCTGTCCCTGTACTGAGGATGCTGGCAATGAGTGAGGGCAGAGGGTCAGGCAGATAACAAGCTTACTGGACACACTGGGCTCTGGTATGAATGAGCCAATCAGATTTGAAGAGGGACACTGACTCATCCAAGTTCCCTCTTATGTGAGCAGTGAGGAAGGGAGAGACAGAAGTAGTCTGAAGCAGCAGACTGCATGACTGCAGGAGAAAGAAGCTGTTCTGTGCCTGAGGCAGGCTGGAAAGTGAGAAGGGGAGTCTAGCAATAACGTGGGGCAATTGGTAGCCATGATTTAGAAGGATTGTGTGTTTCTCTGATCCTGTGGGCTGAAGTTTGTGTGTGGACCTGGTATGGGAATAGTCTGTGTTGTAGCTGGAAGGTTTGCTCTTTTGTTACAGCTTGGACTGGTGGTTTGTGGAAGGGACTAAGGGGAGGTAAGGAGGTCCCAGCATGCCTGGATGGAGAGAGGTGCCATAGGGCTAAAGGGCCCAGAGTCAGAGAGAGAGCCAAAGGGCTCAGAACACAGTGGAGCTAGGGAGATCTGAGAGAGACTTCCCTTAGCAAAGGGTTGCAGATAACCCTCTAGAGGGGGTGGTATGAGGAAATAAAGGACTAGGATGACATAGCGTGCTCTTTCACTGCTCAGATGAAGGACATTCAGCAAGTAAAAGTGGCAAAGCCTCACATACTGGGGCTTGCCTCATGGATCCAGTAAGAAGGCAGTGCCAATGGGAAAAAATGGGATCAGACCATAAGCAGGTGAGATTACAACACAATCTCCATGTGTCTCCTTAAAGAAACATGAGTTTGAAGAGGAAGGGAAGACCGCTGGGTAGAAAGATCTCAAAAACCCACAAAGCCTCCTACCATGAAAAAAATATCAAAGGTGTGGCAGGAAAGTAAAGAGAGTGAAGGTGAGCAAAAGACCATTTGAGGACAAACAGATTCATTCCAGATACCCATGTAGGGACTACAGTATCCACAGTCATCACTAGTTAGTTTAAAAAATGGCTGGGTGTATATAGCATCTCTTTTTCTTTTTGTGGACTTGCTTTTAAATGAAATGAAAGTTTCACTCATTATTAAAGGTAGATTATGTATATCCATTAATATCTCTTTATACCACTGAAATGGTTGACATTCAGTAGCTATTTCACAATACACAGCAAAACTACATAGTAGTGTAGAACATTTAAGTGAAAAAGTATCCATTTGAAACTGAAGATGTCACTGGAATCCAGAAGCACTAAGCTTCTTATACTCTATTCTATATATACCCAAAAATGTTTTTTTTTAATTTAATTTAAATGTAAATTGATGTGATGATCTTTCACTGAGCATAATCCATATGGGCACTGACTGCTTTAGACTGTGTGTGGAGGGGTTGCTGTTGATCATCTGTTCTTCAAGCTTCAGACATTATTTGTTCTAGTTAATGTAACATGAAAGCAAAAAATTTTTCATTTACTATTTTCCCTGCATTTGTATTCACATTTGTCTGCATCAGCAGTTTCTTTTTCCCCCAAAGATATGGAGATAACTTAGAACTTGCAACTTTGTGGTTTTTCCACTTCAAGTACTTATATGCATAATAACTCTGTAAAAGTATCTCAGTGTTTGATCAATGGTTAATGATTTTGTTTCATGCAATTACATACCTTGCAGCTTGAAACAGAAAAAATAACTGTTAAGGCTTCTTTTAATGGAATTTTAAGCTTACATCAGATATTTCAAAACTCCTTTGACAAACAATGGTTTGGTTTTTGTAATTTCTTTGATAGTCCTGAAAGTATAACTGTTACTGTAACACAGAAATGTAAATACTGTGCTCCTTTCACTGTGATCAGCAAACACAGACACTTTTAAAGAAACAGATGTAGGTCTGTGGTTTAGCATGAACAAGAAAGTAATTCCACCCCTGTATATGACCCCCCCACTTTTGTCTTAACTTTTTTTATTGGCATAAGCATGTTTAAAGACAGAAAGAAAGGACATTTTGATTCTTCAATAGTGCTCAGTTTGTAAATCCAACAAGAAAACTTTGTGTTGAAAATAAAATGTACTCTTCAGTTGACTTTCATCACACTAAATGATTATCTTGTACTTCATTTAAAATATGTAGAATTTTTAATGTAATGTGCCTCAATACATGAAGTATTTTTAATGCTTTTGAAAAGGAAATCTCTGTCTAATAGGCCCTGATTTTCTTAAGTATCAATTTTAGCCCCAATCCAGTAAAGCAGTGGTTTTCAACCTGTGGTCTGCAGACCCCAAGGGATCTACAGAATATGTCTAAAGGGTCTGTAAAAGATGACTATGATCAATCAAAAGTATGTGAATACCCACACTTACAATCCAAAGGGGTCTGCACCTCCATTCAAAATTTCCAAAGGGGTCTGCACTTCCGTTCTAAATTTTTGAGGGGTCCACAAATGAAAAAAGGCTGAAAATCACTACAGTAAAGCATAACTTCAAGGAGGTATCTAACTGGCTGTATTATTTTACATTGCTTGACTTCAGTGAGACAATTCATGTATTTAGAGTTCAGTATATATTTAATTGCTTAGCTAACCTGGAAACATGGTGCTTAGCACCTCATGGGATCAGGTATTAAGAATAATATTTAAGCACCCTTTCAAAGCATTCAGTGGAGTTGATCATTTTTTCAGGCCCTTATTTTTTCGTGTTTGTTAAAAATGCCTGAAATGGAATTTTTGTGTCAGGTTAAACAAAACACTTAATTCAGGCTTAAGCAATTTTTGTGTTGGTTATTTATTTCTCTATGAGAAAATACAAAAGGAAAACAAAAACTAAATCCAATTTAGGTTGAAATATTTATTTCCACTGCCACGGTTAGAAATCAGGTTTTTTTACACCTTCATGCTGAACATCCTTCATTCCTTTTTTAATGTACTGAATACCTAAGAGAAATGTTATTTCCTGTCACTTTACTGTTAGGCAGTGAGACAGACACACATGCACAAACAGACATACACACAAATATGCATCCATCCATCCTCACCTTTTATAATAATTTAAACTTAAGAATAAATCAAATGCACACACACACTTTAAAAATTAAAGGAAAACAGGCAACTTTGAAATATAATCACTGTGTACATTGGAACTACCATATTAAAATGACTTAAATAAAACAAGCAGACTCTAAAGAAGCCAGACTGTCATTCTGTGTCATTGTTACAATTCTATTTATCAGCTCCATTAACTTAATGGGCAAAGGTTGTGTCCCTTCTTCCCTGTATCTCCACTGACATACACAAAACACATTCAGTTATAAGACAGTGCTAACAGAGAACAAAATGATGTTATCAGCATTATTTTATGGAGCCTTTATTGCTTTCCATCAAATTCTGTCACAGGGATAAAAGTAATGATTTTGTACATCTGGCTTAAATATAGGAACATTTATTTTTTTACTTATTTTAGTTTCCATTATACTCTTATGTTTGCATCCTTCATATAATATTCTTGGTTTCACATGAGTGGTAAGATAACAGATGCATTAAGAATGTTTGTTATGTAAAACTGGGTTCGCTCCAGTTTTGATGATTATTTAGTGGTCCAATTAAATACTCTTTTTTTTCTTTATACTTTAACACTATAACTCAAATGTTGTTCATATGTTATGCCATCTATGATGTAATCTGAAGGACCACATACTCATATGCCCCTGTTAACTGCTATTACTCCATTGATTTGAACTGAACTGTTTTGATTTACACCAGTGGAGAACATGACCTTCATGTCCATCTCACTGGTTCTCCTATATGTAGTCTGCAACTGAAAAAATGTCAACCTCTCATTAGGCAGCTCTAATTCAACCCAGTAACAGGAAATATACTGTGAGCTCATCAACTGGGAGCTACAGAGGAGGAGAAAGGCCGTCAGTGATGATCACAGGAAACCATGAGCCACCAATATGAAATATCTGTGAAAAAAGGCAAATGTTTTTGTGGCATGTATTAGGCAGGGTAATTTCAGTAGAGGCAAGAAGTGTTAATGCTATTCCAAAGATTTCTGTTGAAAATCTGGATTACTCTGTATCATTCCAGTCACCCATTTTCAAAAAAAGAGGAGTTCAAAGTGGAATAGTTGCAGAAAATGTCTACTGGGATGATCAGCAGATTGGACAAGCTAGCTTATGAGAGAAGAATGAAAGAAAGCAGTTGGTTTAGCTTAGCAGAGCAAATGATGAAAAGGAATATGATTATTATCTACAAAAAAAATGAAATAAAAAAAATCAGGAGGATAAATATCAGAGAGGGAGGAGAGCCATTTAAGATAAAGGACAATGTTGACAGAAGAACAAATGGGTATAAAATGGCCATGAATAAAACCTTTTTTTGTGGGAACCAGAAGGTGGTGGGTGTCTAACCATTGGAACAGTGAGCTTTTGGAATAGCTTTCCAATTTATAGTATTGAGGCCAAGAAACTAACTAGTCTTAACATGGAGCTTGATCAGTTTATAAAAGAGATTATATGATGCAGTCCTCTGTTTCTATGGAATACTGATGCATCAAGTACTACACTGCAGTCTCCTGTGCAAGCTGATTTGCTTGCAGATGCTTGTAAGAGCTATAGATTTTTCTTCCCTTCAGATAGAATACCTTGTTTTATGTATAAAACACCTCCCACAATGAGAGCATCAATAACTCATCATTTTCTGGCTTTGCCATTTTTCTTTGTATATTGGTTTACAAATACAGGCTTTGACTTTTGATTACTCTGTTATACACTCATAACCCTGTAAAGAATTTCCCAGGATAGAGTGGTTGTTTGCAGCATATGAGAGTGAAATGTTTAAATTAGTTCTGACATGGAGTTTAAGGTCATAAATCAATATGCTACTCCACTAGGTACATGACAAAAGGGGTTAACACACCTGTTTTGTAAACACTGGATTACTTTATATACACACTTCTATCCCAATAATTTCATTTGGAACAATTTCCTGCAAAGATCAACTTTCCTACACAAAATTATTTGTATCACATTCCAAAAATCCCATTAAAAGTGACTTTTAAATGATACATGCCATGTTGTGAGTGGGAAAAACACCCTGTCATTCCTGTAATAAATTCAATTATTACAGATATTTTTTTCTTTGCAATAATAATATTAATATAATCTTATACCCTTCACAAAACCATGGATTGGTATTGACACAAAAAGCCCTTGTTTATTTATGGCACATGCTTTTCAAATAAATAAGTACTAATTCATGTAGACATACTACAGGAGAAACAAAATATTATTCTTGAAAGAAAAATGTACTATGATACTGCAGCAAGAAAGTACAGTTTTCACCAACCTGTGTATGATGTAAGAGTTAAGCTTTCATTGCAGAAGTCATGTACTAATCTAACCCAGTTGATAACAGCAACTGAAAAGTAAGTTACGATCCTGTCAAACGCTGTCTTACTCAGGGATGGGTAAAATGGCGAATCCCGCCGGCAGCTGGACTTCACTTCCCAGAAGGCCCTGCCCACATGGCTGGGGCCAGTCTCCATGGAGACCCCAGATGCAGCTGCGCTTTGAAAGCTCAAGGCTGGAGTTTCATAGGAGAAAAGTCCCAGCCGCACTAGCAGGGCACACAGCAGAGCAGGCCAGGGGGCTGCTCTGGAGCTGCTGGGATCTTGAGATGGGGGCAGCTTGCTCCAGAACCAAGGCAGAGCCATGAACTCATGGTAGGGGCATGCAGGCAGGGGATCACAGCTCTACCTCAGCTTCTTGCAGTGGTTAATGCCTGGTCTGGAGCAGGGGCAGAGCTGCGATCCCCTGTCTGTGCGCCCCTTCCCCGAGCATGTGCAGGCTACAGATTGCAGCTCTGCCCTGGCTCCAGAGCAAGCTGTCCCCATTACAAGATCCCAGTGGCTCCAGAGCAGCCTCCTGCCCTGCTCTGCCATGTGCCTGGGACTGTCTTCATGGCAACCCTAGCCTTGAGCTTTCACAGTGCAGCTGTGGCTGGGGTCTCCATGGAGTCCAGCCCCAGCCATGCAGGCAGAGGCTGCTGGGAAGTAAAGTCTGGCTGCTGGCCAGATCTGGTCTGTGGGCCAGACTTTGCCCATTATGCTTTTACTGGAAGTATCAAGTATCACAACATAGTCGTTGCCATCACGGTGAAACAAGGAACTAAACAAGGAAATATTCAAGATGCCTTTGTTGACAATACTGTATTCCAAATGAAGAGGAGTGATGTGTTTTTTTTAGCATTCATGTTCAGACATAGGTTCTTTTAGATTAAAAATGGTGACTTCCTAATTTTGTGTTGCTCTTGCACTACTAGGATGCTTCAGAGTCAGAACTTGCTAACACCCCAGAAAATATCTAGGGTATTCTCCCTGGAGTGCAAACCATGAATGGTATGTTATCTACAAATCATATCTCAAATAAGATTCTCATCAGAGACTGTGTAGGAGAATACAGTAGATCTTTTTTTTCCCCCACTGATGCCCAAAAGAAAAAAAAAATCTTTTTTGTTTCATAACCCTAGAGTTTTTAGAAACATAAGTGTTGGACTTGTATATGTCCATTTTCCACACATCAAGGGTCTGCATGTAATTAAATGTGTACTATATTTTCAGTCACAACTATTAAGATTCTGCACTTCGCAGTTCTAATTGTCTGTTGTTTAGCAAACAGATGTAAAAATGCAGCAGAATATTGTACATTTCATTCAAAATCAGTCTTGAACTAAAAATACAATAGAAAAAAGTGATGTCTAACTAATTTCCCCCCTTTTTAAGCATTTTATTTGCAGTTTTCTATTTTAGAAAGATTTGGGCAAGTTATTTCTGGCATACATTGCAATCTTGTGTTAAAAAAACACACAAACAAAAAGTTGAGAATACAAAAAAGAAAAGCAAATAGAAAAATGTTACCAGCCCAGAAGTCACTGTAAGTCCCCAGTATGCTAAAATAGGAGTGGTCAACATTGTGCCTGTGGGCCAAATCCACATGGGTAAAAAAATTGGCAGCATGGAGCAGGAATATTCCAAATCCTGCCTGGTCCACTGCTGAGCAAAAGAATCAGGGCCAGGATCACTCCCTTCCCCAGCACATCTGGATCTGGCTTCCCCCCTTGCACATCTGGATCAGGACCAGGCTGATCCATGTTCCCTGCCCCAGGAAGATAGGTCAGGGTCAGGCTTCACATCCCCCGCCCCCCAACATGACTGGATCAGGACTTTGCCGCACCAGCCCAGCATACCAGATTGAGTCCACTGTCCACGTCCAGTCCCCTGACAAACCTGGCACCACTCATCTGGCCCATGGGTTGAAAAGGTTGGGCACCTCTGAGATAGAACTAGAGAAAGGAAATCACTATAGACAATCACCTATATTTATCATTGAAGGTACAAACAAAAGCTTCTACGACTATGATTCTAAATATGCTGTTGTTCACCACTGCTAGAAGTGGTACAGGGAGCCTGAGCTAAGTAACTTGAGGTAATGGAAGGGGCTGGTAGGTTGGGGAGGGAGAGGTGGTATGTCTGAAGCAATGGGGGAAAGTTGGGGAAAGTTGGGGGCTAATAGTCAAGTCAGGGGTGGGGGGCTAGGAATAGCATAGCCCTGGGGCCAGGGTAAGTAGCTGGGCTTTCCCAGCCCTGGGCTGGGGTTCAAACATGTACAGGCATTTGCAAAATCAGGTTAACCCCTTCCTAGATCAGGTTAACCCTTTCTCAACCTTAGTTAGTGCACCTCCTGAGGTCAATTAACTTAAATTGAGTGTACTATTGTTTGACTGATTTAAACCCTCCAAACACCTGCATGGATAGGCATTTACATTGACCTAACTTTGGTTAGTTTGATCTAGTATGTAACGTGTGTATGTACCCTAGGAGCTTAATAGTGTACTTGAAACAGGAAATCATCTGAAGCATTTACATTCAGAAAAGAAGCCTTAGTTCAGGGGCCTTGCAGAAAATGAAAATAACACAACAACAGTGAATTAAATGAATGGAAAATAATGGATCTTGTGGTTATGATGCTAGGCTTGGAATGAGGAAATCTGTATTTAAATCCCAGTTCTACTACATACTTTTTTCTATGCTATACTAGCCAACTGAGTGTGTCTTTGTTTTCCATTTATAAAATTATTATTTTTACTACCTTTTTTCTTTTGACTGAGAGCCATTTGGACAGACCTTAACACTGGACTTCGTATGATGCTGCATCTCTGTAGCGATACACTATGGTGACATAGCTTTTTGCTACGTTGACATAGCATTAGTAGGGACAAACCATGATACCAATGCTATGTCACTGTAGCAATGAGCTACCTTGCTATAGCATGCTTCTATGCTGACATAGCTGCTAAAAATAACCATGCACCTCTCAAAGGGCACAGTAATGGCTGTTACTTTGCCATCATTTAGTATTTCCTAAAGCAATTACTAAATGATGGCACAGTAACAATTGCGCCATAGGGGCATGTGTAGATGTGTCCACTTGGTAGTAATATATGTATATATCACCCATAGCATATGAGGTCTCAGTCTCAGATAAGGTTTCCAAATATTACTCCAAAAATAAAAATAAAAATGATATAATTGAGAAACCATTTTTATTTTACTGCTAGTTCATACACTAAATTGCAATATTGAAAAGTAAGACTTCTCAAGATCAAAAGTATATAATATTCAGTAGTTTTTTGGGGAGGGTTTTTTTCATTTTTTTTTTTTTTTACTGAGTTTGCAGTGAAACACTCATGAATTCTAAATACTGGATCAGGAAGTAGAGCAGTTCTCTGTTTTGGTTTCAGAAACACCGACTTGATTAGAAATCCATAAAATTTGATGGTAGAACTTACAGTTGTTGAACAAGTATTACATTTGATAAAATGATTTTTCAAATCCTAGTACAAAGGGTAAAGATATGATTGAGAAATATGCATCCCTGTGACTCGTTGTATAATTGCTTGAGTTTTCATTTACTAGATCCAAGTACAGCCAGCTGGAGGTTTCATGGTGAAAGTTTTAGACGGAAAAAAGCTTTGCATGAATTCCTTATGATTTTTTTTCCTTCAAAATATTTTACAACTTTTAACGTATTTAAATGAAGATATTACGTTCTTATGCTTCACACTGAAAACATTATTCATTTAGGGTCTGAATTTTTTGACAGGAAAAGAGCCATTGTTTTCTTCCCCCTCCCTACCTCTCCAAATTTTCACATTCAGTTTATCTTTTGCTTTTGTCTCCTTTTCTGTAATCAGATTCCCCAAACCTTAAAAATAATGAATATTTTTGCTTTGGTCTTCATTTTTTATGAAGCCATCCATGATAGATTTTGAGAACAAAAGAAACCTCCTACCCAAGCTGAGCACCTGCAGCTCAAAATAATATAACTGAGAGCAACAGGTGCTAAATGATGACTAAAATAATAGGTTAAAATTATTTTGATATATTTAAAAATGCATTAAAGAAATTGTCTCTAACTTCTTTCAAATTGGTGCCAGCCTATTAATAGGCCAGCAGGGCCCACTAAATGTAATTAATACTTTTTCTCATTTATATTATGTAGTATTCTGTCACTAAAATGGCTGATAAAAAGTAATCAATATACTGTTCTTCTTTGGTGAGAAATCCCATGAGCTAAGTGACTAGCTGTCTTGTATCTTGAAAGATATTCACACAGGGACATTACATCTAACACAATTAGTTTCCCAAATACAGTAAAATGTGTAGAGCATCATTCAGAAATAAATTATGTATGTATTACTCTAAAGAACATTGGTAATTTATGAATTTCTATTAAGTCTGTTTCACTCAATTTTTATTAAACTTGAGAGCTGTGACCTATCTAGAGATTTCCAGTTAAATTAAGCTAATTAAGGACTGGCAACAGCTAGGATGGGAATGGGATATATGTAAATTGGTTAATGCAAATTTGAATTAATAAGTAAAATTAACTTGGAAGTGTCTTTTTTCATTCCACTGTATCATTTTCCTGCTTTAGCTATAGTCAGATCACCTATGTCTTTTGATAATAATTTTTTCATGTGTGACCCAGCAGTATACTTTTACTAATTGATATGAGAGAATTTAAAAGGATTTTTCATAAAAATGAATCACAATTTTTCTATTATCATGTTTTTACCCATGGCTCATGTTCATGTCCTTCATTTACACAGGAACATCCACACAGACGAAAGGAGATAGTTGATTTTCTCGGTGCCATAGATATCAGAGAACTCTCCCTGTTCCAGTGACTCCATATATTATAAGGTGATAGGTTTAGGGTTGTGGTGCCCAAGGAGGCACATCATTCTCCTTCGAGCCCACTGGGAATATTTTAGTACGATACAGAGTTGAATTAACTATATGGTGGAATCTCCCCTCTACTCTCTCAATGGAAATCTTAAGGAGATTCCAGAGAAGCCAAGGTAAACTGAGGGATTGTAGAGTTGAGGAAAAGAAACTCTTTAACAGGATACTGACAGTACTTAATGCACTTACCATGAATGTAGTACACGTGGATTCAGTTTCTAGTTTACCCTAGACAATTTGCATAACTTTGAGTTGTCACTTAAGTTTCTTGTGTGTTAACTACTGTTCCCTAAAATAGGAATAAAATTACTATATATTTTAGGGTATTTGCAAAGAGGAAATTCACTAATGCTCATAAAAGTCTGAGCTCTATATTTAATGTGCTGATTTGCATTAATATAGTGTTAGGGCATACCATCAGATGCGTGAATTTTAAGCAGCAGTAGCCTAAACAACATTACATATATATTGATCAGTCCTGATCATAAAATATATTTTTATATATGAAAACAAGAGTAAAATATCGATGTGCAAAATTTGACATTATAACATCAACATCAAAGATCCTAAACTGCAAGTGAATTCATATGTGACTGGAGCCTCAATGGAAGTTATCAAGTGATTTTAGCTGAATAGCCTTCACATTTTATTACTTTTCATGATGTGTAACACCCCGTTAACAGCAAGAACTTTATTTTAAACTTAAAAAAAAATATATTGATTTTTGTCTTTTTTCCGCTTGGAAAGCATTCTCCCCAACTGTATTTCTAATGAAATTGAAATCAATAAAACTGTTTACTTCTTTGTTTGGGCACTAGCTTTCCACCTTGTCACTGACTATGAACCCAACAGGATATGTTGTAGCTATAATGAAAAATACTGAAAATGTTGAAGCTATACAAAGGAGACATTGGTGTAGTCTTCTCCATTCATGCACCTCATTCCCTACAAGAAAACCAAATAATTTTTTATTGTGTAAACTGGTGTGACTGTGAAATATTTTTCCATCATAGCTTTTACTTTCTTTGAGGAACAGGAGATAATGGAAAAAGTATGAAACTTCAGCTAAAAATCAAACAAAAGTGAACTTGGGAACTCATAAAAAAGCAAAGTGGTTCAATGATAGTAAAGCTCTATTTCTTTATTTGAGAATTTGATAGTAATAATAATTTGGAGGATGGAAGGAACATGCTTTCTATAACAATGCATTACATCTGTCTCTCTGCCTTTTAGTTACATGTGCTTTGATACAATGTTTTCCTTCAGAGTTTCCCTTTACCAAACTAAGATAAGAAAAACTCATACGAGTAGTTCATGATATTATTTGCATCCATGGACGCTATTTAGTTTGGACTGAAAATGCTAACGTTATTGTTATAGGACAAAATATCATTGTGTAGAAATATTTGCAATAACAAAAGAAAACATGCCTTAACTTAAACAACCAAAAATAATTAATAGAACTTAATAAAAATATTTAAATGCACATCATTTATGCTACCATATAACTTCAATCTTCCTCTGAGCTCTATTTAGATACTAAGCTAGAGGTCAAAGTGCCTCTACGAATCTGTACAATGTCTAGTACAAGGGATTTTACTGCATGATCAGGTGTAATATAAAGAATAATACACTATTAGAGAAACTAAAAATTGTATGCACTTCTCCATCAATTTCAGAAAACATCATAAAAAGTCATTACTTTTACTCAGTTGCAGATTTTTCAACCTAGTTACATGCAAGTAATATACAAAACTATATTGTAAATTCACATATTTCCCAAGAGACCACTGGTGTTCCCATCTAGACTGCTGTGCACACTGAATTAGCTAACAGAGTATGTCTTCTCTAGAAAGAAACAGGCTCTTCATAACAAATTATTTAACTATCATTCCAATTTCCTATAAACCAATTTCTGTTTTACATAGCTAAGCAATATAATTTAAATGCTTTATTTAGAATCCTTTAGAAATAGAACACAGTTTCCAAATATTTCACATTTGTAAAAAAGCTATAGACTGGTTATAGATAATCTACTACTGCTATAGTGCCTCCAAAAAAGATCTATATGTCCAACCTTTCCTTCACTAAACTCACTGGAAGAGTTCTCATGTGGATCCAATCAGCTGAAACATGCATAAGCAATGTCTTATAATTACAGAATGATTATTTTGTATATAAGGAGGATTGAGAAGATAAGCAGCTTAAGTATTTACTTGTTTAATGCTAAAATATTTGTATCTTTAGCTAATAGAAGATGAGTAGCCAGCTATCCGCCTTCTTCATATATTTTTCTACATTTCTTCTGTTCCATTTGAATTTCATTATCTAGACAAGATGTTTACAATTCAACACCTTTTAAAGCAAAAACAAAACAAAACAAAAAAACCCCTACTATAGAACCCAACAGAAATACCAGTGAAGACAGACACTAGGAGAATTTCACTTGAAGGTTTTTGGGCAGGTTTTTTGTGGGTGTTTTTTTTGTTTTGTTTTGTTTTTGTTTTTGGGTTTTTGGTTTTTGTTTGTTTTGGTTTTTGTTCCTCCTATGAGGCATCTTGTCTGATAGTAGAGCAATCATATACAGCTGTTAAAGTAAGTGCAAAATTTGGTTGGATTTTGTATCCACTTTGCAGTCATATAAATGTGTATTTGTTATAAAAGAAACAGTTAACCAGAATTTTGGATTATAGTAGTCAATATTAATATGTTTTTATATATATACATATACATGGTGTAGGTATAGGTATAGGTATAGGTATAGAGAGGGAGAGATCCTTTCATTGCAGGTCTGATTTCTATATATGAACACACACATATATACACATACATATGCACACATATATACATACATATATATACACCCATACATATACTTTCATATATAAAAATCAGACTCGCAATGCAAGGCTATTTCTATTTTTTGGGGGGTGGAGGGGAGTGGGATGGGGCTTCAGTAAGTTACTGCATAAAAACTTATATATCTTTATACTCTCCCTCTGTCTCTGAACACATATCAAACTCAAATAGTCTCAATAGCCAATGTGTATCGACAGCACTCACTGCTCTCCACAGGTTTTCCTGAATATTTCATACTTGATTCTCAAAGTTGTTTATGTACTTGCACAGCTTCTGTTGCAATTTGTGCAATACTTCATCTAAATTCAGAGCAAAATATGCAGTCAGCTAAACATCATTTCTACAGCGGCATGAACCCATATATTTTGTATATGTCTATTAATCACCTTCAGAACTATGCACATTAAATCTATCAGGGGAAGAGAATGCGAAGGCACCAAGTTTGGTAAAAAGATCCCTAAGTTTTATATCCCTGCCAGAAAAGCTTTTGTACTTAAGTTTCATTAATTCATTTTACATTATTAATTTTTATTACAAGATATTCTTGATGGCATACATGTAATTAGGTCTTCAATTAAAAATGTGGGTGTATTTTTGTCAGCTTGTACATATAAAGTTATAAAGGCAAATTTTGTACTTGGGTAAATACATAGTCAAAAGAACGTGCTGGTTCATAGGTAGCAGATGTTACCTATCCAAATGATGTATTCCTACTTCCACAGATAACTAGATACATTATAAAAGATCAGAGTAAAAGTTGCTCGAGCATCATTCTCAGGAATATAGACTAAAAATTATGATGTGGGTAGGTCTTGCCTATCCTTAAAGTCTAATCTTATCTAATTCTAGCTGTGATTCATTCCCATATCTCAGATTTCATCTACCATACATACTTGAAAATAAGACAAGGTTTTCCACCCCCAGTCAACGTGGGTGAAAAAGCCCCTCATCTTACATTCACATACAAGGAAACCTCATTAAATACCTTGTCTATCATTAACCTTCTGCCAAAAGCAGCATGTGCTCAGTAATAGAAACCAACAAGGAAGCTGATTAAATACAAGCAAAGTTAAGCATGACTATGAAGCACATGGCCCATGGGACAAACATACTGATAGGAACCTTTTTTTTAAATTCACAAATTGTATTAAAAACACACATCACCCTACATTATAAAGCTACACATATTGAGCATCCTAGTTTTACCAAGACTTCATAGCACAGAAACAACTCCATATCAGAAACATACAATTACATATATAAAAACCTTCAATAACATACACCAACTGCCACAAAAAAATCTTCAAATAGAACCCCATGTAAAAAAAAAACCAAAACAACAACAAAAAACAAACAAAAAAAACTATTACCTCATTAACCACCTGAAACTCTCCACCCATCCCATCAGTCATCTCTGTTGGCTTAGCAAAACAAGTGTGTCCAATCCTTTTTATTCCACTTTTTCTCTGATCTCTTCCTTGTCCTAATTGATGCAGTATTTCAGTTCATGCAACCCCAGCTTCAGATGCTTTCAGTAAAAGTCAAGTACAAAGGGCATGTCCAAATGAGTGTGCATGTGCCTCTTACAACATCCCAAACTAGTTTGAGATGCTGCAAGAGGCACACTGGGAACAAAAAATGGTCCCCACACTGCATATTTGCAGCACAAGCTCAAAGTTTGATACCTGGTGATCCAGGTATCAAAAAATATCTTGCAGGAAAAAAGTGGAGCAGGGAACAGTCCTGGACCATGCCCTGAGACAACCAGAGGCTTGGGTCCTCCCTTAGCTTTCATCACTTCTTCATACTCTACTGTATATTTTAGAGAGATACTTTTGATGAGAAGGGTGCATTCATATTACATTTATTTATATTACTGCATTTATATTATCCATGTATAATAGCATTTATATTTTCTATGTATAATATGCATTTTACCTCACTCCTCCCAGTATCTTTACTCTGCTTATGACCTTATATATGTCTCAGCCGGGCTGAACCGACTCAAGGTGATTCAGAATTTACCTGTTCGTCAGGGCGGGCTGGTGAATAGAGAGGTTGACAAGCTTAATGGTTGCAAAAAACTTTACTTACACCGTGGGTGGCTGCGACGGAAATGGTTCGGTCGTCTGGACAACAAAGTGTGTTGCTCCAGCTGGCGAGGCCAATGCGAGTAAACTCATCCGTAATTCAAGCCGGCGGGAAAAGGGTACGTCTGGGACTGCGTTCGGAGACGGGAAGAAGATAGGTGATCAGTCTATCGATCAGCTAGCCGCAAGTCGGATCTCTAAGAGGCACTCTGCAGCATGCTCAAAGTTCTTCGACTTGGGCGGAAGTCGCGCTAGTTTTTAAACGGCCAGCAAGCCAATTACCGGCCGCCACGTGGGAATAATTTAGCACTAGCCAATTGCGGGGCACGAATTTACATCCGAATGGCGGGAACTCTTTGCACCGTGCACCTCCGTGCTGCAAAGAGAAACTGCATCCTGCAAAAGCAGCTGCAAAAGTAGCGGGAACACTCTCCTGCACGCGGGTTCTTTATGCAAAAAAAACCCTCGCTGTGCAAGAGGCTCTCGTGTGTCAAGAAAATTCCATAGTGCCGAGGCACCAAACTCACTGGGTTATGACAATATATATATATATTTGTTCCCAGTGTGCCTCCTGCAGCATCTCAAACTAGTTTGGGATGCTGTGAGAGGCACATGCACGCTCATTTGGACATGCCCTGTGTATTTGACTTTTACTGAAAGCATCTGAAGCTGGGGTTGCATGAACTGAAATGCTGCATCAACTGGGACAAGGAAGAGATCAGAGAAAAAGTGGAACCACTTCCACAGTCCCTTCCCTGTCAAGTCACATGTATGTTTTCTTTCTTCCTGATCCCTATTTCTGTTGATATCCTCCCAAAGTCAGTTCTTGTTGTTCCTTTCCACTGGGATCTGTTCTAGCTAAAAACCTTCCCCTCTGCCCACACATCTCTAAGCAACTCTTTTATTGTATTTGTTAACAGTCTGGATAAGCTGTCTAAAGCTCTGTTTTCTCCGTCCCCTGTTCTGTCAGCCACTTCAGTTATACAATTGAGATCTCCAGCTAGTACTTGCAGCCTCCCTCCAACCAAGTAAACTGGTAAGAGTTGCATTCCTTCCCTCCCTCTCCAGTGCTGCATATATATTAAAAAAAATCTAATTCTGTTCCCCCAACTGATAGACTCATTCATTGCAGTCTGCCACTGTTGAGTTCTTCTATCCCCTTTGCCCTCAGCTATGGGTTCTTAATAATATTGCTATTATTATTATTATTATTAATAATAATAATAATGCATTGTTCTCATTTGTCTCTGACCGCCAAAACGGCTCCCATTTCCATCTTTTCTCAAAGTGTTTGTAATCCCTCTCTCCTGGTATACCACATTCTTATAGGCAGATTATGTTTGCCCTTACTTGGCTCAACACTGGTTCAATCTGTTCTCATCTTTTTCTTGTTGAGATCTCCTGATCCTAAGTGAAACTATAGTCAATGCCATTTATGCTTCGTCTTAAAATGAGGGCTCCTATGCCTTTACGGTTAATCTGTGCTACTGCTTGGGATGGTTCACCCTCCCCTTCCCTTGGTTGAATTCCTGTAGCCTTTAGAAGTTGCTGGATTGCTTTTGTATTTAGGAAGACTTGCATATTCCTGCTTCCCTACTATGTCTCATCTTCTGGTCTCCACTCCAGGCTGGAGCCCAGAGGCGTTAGTGGCAGGAAACTGCTCTCTGATTCTCCCTCTAAATCACCTCCCAGGTTTCTTCTTCCTGGTCTTCAGCCACCGCATTTCCTTTCTTTTCCCAGTCTGTCACTGGTTCTTGCTCCATGCCCACTTCTGTTGTTTGTAGGGTGTCTTCTTTCTTCCCCATCCCCAACTCCAAGTCTGAGCTGTTTGCTATTCCTGTCATCTCTTCCATGCTTTCTCTTATCTCTGCCTGCATTACCTCTATCACAGACATTTTGCTCCCTCATTCTGTTTCATTGTCCCATGGAGTTTCTTCTACCATTTCTACCTCAGTTGTCAAAGTGCCCAACCCCTCCTTTTCTCCACTTTCCTCCTCCAGGTTTCGCTGTTCCTTAGAGGGTCTGACTATACTTGCAAAGGTTTTTGGGCACCTATGATACAAGTGCCCATCTCCTTTACAAATACTGCATTTTAGGGACTCCTGAAGCTCTTCTGCTCTATTCCCCAGCCATTCAAATCAGTAGCACACTGTGAGGGGACAGTGCGCAGACAGGTGCCCCACCTTTCTGCATTTGCTGCACCATTTCGGTTGCCAATAGTACATTATAAAACCCCAGTATACCCCAATCCAGTGGTGACATGTAGGGGGTGCACGTGCACTCTCTGAGAGTGCCGGTGCACCCCCTGACAGGCTGCACTCATCACTTAGGCAATGGGCAGGGGGGGCAGGTGGGAGCATCGGTGCCCACCCCTGCAAGCAACAGCCAATCACTGCAATCACTCCCATAAGTGGCTACAGCCACTCCCAGAAGCAGCTGCAGCGATTGGCCATGGTGATCAGCCATGGGGGAACTTCTCCTGGGCACTGCAACCAGCCACAGGGGAATGCCCCTGGTTGACAGAATCAGCCATGGGAGGTACCATCCCCCTGTCAGCGGGACTGGTCACAGGGGTAAACTGCATCAATTTTGGATGGACTAAAGACATAGGTACCTATAATAATTGCCTTATACACAAGTTATTGCAGGTATGTTTATTTACTTCTCACTTCTATGTGCTCAGGAAGAGCAGGGTCTGACAATAAGGAAAGGGGTTGTAAGTGAAGAAGTTGGGGAGTTGGCAGAAGGCAATGGAGCTACCTGACTGCCCAGATTTATCTTCCTTCCCATAGCAATGGGAAGGAGACAAATTTAAGGCAAGCTTCCAAATATTAAATTCTCTATCAGGAAAATTATAACAAATTTAGACATTTCCCTTATATAGCATTTAATTAGTGGAGTGCTGTCTTATAATCAGGGTCATCTTCTATTCAAATAAATATGGCAATTTTTACACTAGATCAAAAGTGAATAGTTGTTTTTGTTTGTTGTTCCATCTTTTAAAAGGCTGTAGACCTTTCAGAACATTACAAACAGGTCTATTAATGTAGCTAACCACCACTTAGGTGCTCTGAATTTTCAATATATGCCCAGGAGCAAAAAAACCCAGAGCATTTTGCTCTGTAGTTTATGCGTGCAAAGCACATGGAGCCCAGTTGGAGCAGCCTGGTCTGGCAGGAAATCCAAGGGGTCAGCCTCCCAACCCAGGGGTGCTCTGACCGGGCTCCCAGTGTTGCAGAATAGCTGGATGAGGCATGAGGATGCTTCAGTGCAGGGGCTACCTGCTGGCTAGCTCTGCACTGAAGCACGCTATATCCCAGCCAGCTGGGGCAGCATCTGCACATGTTCTATTGTGCACGAAAACACTCCACAGCAACGTAGTACTTCTTTTTCTTAGTTTTGTGCATCCTAATAGGGGCACATGTGTAGATGTTGACATGTTTACTGCACAGTTAATTAGTCAACTGCATAGTAAACGTCTTGTGTAGACACACCCACTGTTCATGAAAATGGGCAAAATGTTTATTGAATTCATTAAATTAATTTTTAGGCATGTTGTTAGTTTCATATCTGCTTTTCTTAGATTGCCAAAGCATTTGTGGATTTTTTGATTTGGGAGAGGCTTCCTGTGACAGCATTGAAAAATGAGGGCAAAACTCTTATCTCATATCTACAGTTATAGTTCCAATATTGTATTTCCCCTACATGGACAGAACATTCAGGATCCACTGTGCTGATCAGAGAAAAAAATTGCTTTTTGTACCTAAAGTGGCTGTCTATTGCACTGCCTCTAATTGATGATCCTAGATGCTGATTTGCAGGTGGAGCACAGCCCTTGCCAGCTGATGGTTGATACATTGCTTCTGTTTTCTTTAATCTGAGTATTCTTATTTTGCAGCAGTTGCAATGTGATTGCTGATTAGTTACAGGTTGTTTGGGACTGTGCCAGAAGTGCATGAAAGAGCTTGACAGATCCTTTTTATTTTTTGTTTTGCCTGATGCTGTAACAAGAAGTCCCTTCTTGCCTGCAAACTCCCTCCCCTATTTTGTGCATTTCTTCTTCCTTCTAAGTATTGGCAGAGACCTAGCATGCACATCGCATAGGTGTGGCAAGGCTCAGAGCAAGCTAAAATGCTGAAATGGCTTTCTGTAGGAGAAACCCACAAACTACATCTACATATCAATTGAGCTAAGTGTCAGTAAAGAAAACAAAAAACCTAAAATATCCACTTCAAAGCACAGCCTGTAAGAGAGGAGAAAAGCCAAGATGCATTGAAAACATGACTGTAAATATATCCTGGTGAACACATTTCCCCTTTTCATTAAAGCCTATTTCCCACAGCAAACTTCCCCCATTTGTCTAAAGTTTATGTTAAATCAGTCTACTGCATCTAACCTAACTCACTTAGTGTCCCAATGTTTAATCCTCACTACCTCAACATTTGCATTTATTGAAGGTATATTCCTTTTTATATTTCTTCTGTCTGATATCTGTCTCATCTATACCCTGGCATTCTGGGTATGCCCCGCCGCATGAGCGGTCCCAGCAGACACTCCTGTACCAGGGGGAAGGTCCTCCCCCGGCCCCACAGGGGCCTGTTGGCAGCTCGCCCCCCAGCCCTTGGATGCATAGGAAAGCTCTGCCAGGAGCCAGAAGAGGGCCAGGGCCACTTTTCTGCTTCAGAAGCTCCTGTGGACTCTCAGGGCTTCTTGTGACCTGGGCCAGGTCCCTGCTGGATTGTGCTGCCCCAAGCAGCCTCAGGTGCCCCCAGACTGTCCCCCAGGCCTGCCAGGAGCTTCTTTAGGGCCCCCACACTCCTTGCAACAGCAGGACCTTCCAGAGCAGAAAAGCAGTCGTGTTCCCACTCCGGCTTCTGGTGCAGCCTCCCCACCCATCCCCAGCCTGGGAGGTGAGCTGCCAATGGGCTGCTAGGCCCCAGGTATGCAGGGGGTCCAGGACCTTCCCCCCTGGTGCACCCCAGGGCCAGCTGTGGGGGGAGTCAGCCAGACTGTGGGAACCACAAGCCTCGTGGTTGCATTATATTCCATGGCTGAGTCTTGGGGGCCATGGGTCCTGCTGGCAGAGCTGCCAACGGGCCATAGGCCCCCGTGGGGTGGGGGGGACCAGGCCTTCCCTCTGGGGTGGCAGCACCTGTCAGGGTTGCCTGGGGGGGGAGACCAGTCATTGCCACCCCAAGCCTCAGGCATGCTATGCAAGTTCCATGCCACCTCCCTGCACTTCCTGCATCCCCATATGTTTTCCCAGCCCATTTAGGCCCCATAAGAACCTTTATAAACTGGAACCAGCTGCTTGATTCTTTGCTCTGGTTTACAACCAATTATTTTTATTTCTGTTACCACTCAGTTAATAATAACTACAAGAGTAGTCATAGAGAAATATCTAATATTTTGCCAAAAAAGATAAATAAAAGATGATAGGATTTTAAAACTTGTAAGTCCTATACAGATAGAAACATATGTCACTATTTAAAAAGAAAGAAATGTGGTTTCAGACTTATTACATGTCATCTTCACCCTGAAACAGAAAGGGATTTGAGGGCTAGAATATAGGATACTTTATTGCAAAATTGTAATTGCTCTAAGATAGGAATTAATGATAGGAAGGTCAATGTACCAATAACAGGAGCATCAGAAAAATTATCCTCAACTAGTAAGCAACAAAATAAGGGGCCTTAACATTTGTGAAACTTTGTTGAAGCTCTTTAACAGAAAATACAAAAGGAAATTGAATTAATTGCCAAAAAATGTAGCATTGTAAGAAATACCGTATTTTCTTAAATGTCTAGAAGTGGAAGAAGATGTCAGCTCGATACTTCCAAAAAATTTTAAAGCAGATGTCTTCTTTCTTCTGCAATAAGTAACTGTAGCTATGACCAATATGACAGTTTCAAATGTAATACAGCAGTTAGACTGTGTAGTACAGAGATGCTTTCAAGAAAGTTGAAGTTTCTACATCTCTAGCTGTTAACAGACTATCACTGGAGATGCCTTCTTTCAATAATTTAGGCATGATTTTGGTATGAGCAAATATTATGCTTAGATGCAACTGATTGAAGATTCCAAAACTTAGAACTTCAAGCTCTGTCATTAAATGAAGTTAATGCAGAAGGAAACATAGATCTGCATCTAGTGGAGTAATTGAATAAGAGTCAATGGGGAAAGCAAACTGTAGAAATATACAGTGCCCCTCTCCAGGAAAAACAAAAGTGCAAAGTTGCACCATCCGTACAGAGATCATGTATGTGTGTGATTTTAGGATAATCTCTGCATCAAACATTCAATATCAATTTAGAAAAAAAAATCAAATAAAAGAAATCTAGATCTACTTTGGAAGGACAGGAGTGAGACTTAAAAAGCTTGAATAAAATCTGTGTATGGTGTCTCCTAGTCCATTTTGCATCCATGAGACAGAACAACCTACCCTAGGTAAGAAATGAGAAATTTTGAGGGTCATTCAAGACAGTGAATCTTCACAGTAGCTCAATACAATATGATTTCCAATAACTACAGCTAGATTTTTTTTCCTTTGAAAAAGAACTATAACCTCTCATTTGAGAGAAAATGTACAAAGCCATTGCATTTAAGTATTCCAGGAGTCCACCTGCTTGACAAAGGCTGCTTTGCCAACTAGTCACTGTTAGAACAGAAATGATCTGACTCTGTAGGGTGATTTTTGCTATGTGTTTTGTTCTTCTTCATTATATTGAATAGAAGCTTTTACTGGAAAGCTATCCTTGAAAGTCAATGAAAATGACTCTTTTACTTAACATATGCCCATTATTACCTCATACAATTAAACTGCTACTTATTTAGGCTTGCATTTAAGAACCCAACTATCATTCATTTTCAAGTCTGTCTTAAATTTTAGTTTTAATTTGAATTCCATGGGGTTTTTTTAAACCTGGTTTTGTCTTTCACATTCTTGGAAATTCATTTAACCTTTAACTTACTAAAATTTACTCTTGACCTTGATTCTAATTTATTTGTCTAAGAAGATCTATTTATCCGTGAATTGTGTTGGATTCATTCACTACTGTTCTACTTATACTTTTGTCATGAAATTAACATAGGCACTCAAATTCTACCACGTGACATGAATCAAACACACAGTATGAAAACTTGTAGAGAAAGATATGGGATCAGGTAATTTGGGAATTAAAACTATTCCCTGTTTCAGGAACATCCACCATCCCTACAAAAAAAAAGAAATTCCAAAGACCTTTCTAGGAGCTCTTGAAGGAGAATGCTGGTAAGCTTTATTGTCACCCTACATTTCTTCCTCCCAAGGCTGGTGGAGTAGGAAAAAAAAAGGGTAAATATAAAGTTACCACAGGAAAGGGAAGCAGGGATTGAAGACTTACAAGAAACTGTATATTTCCTTTGATTGAGCCACGGCTGAAGCAAGCAGTATCTTCCCACTGTGATACGGGACTAAAAGAAAACCTCTCCTTTCCTCTCCCCTTCCTTCTGTTCTTGGAGGGAACTGAATGTGCAAATGCTTTTTACACGATGTGAATACTCCCTTGGCTTTATATCCTAACAACGTATCATTGGATTACTATGGACGCATAGCAAATCTACTTATTTACTGCTTTTCTCTTCCCTTTCTGAATATACCAAGTCGCTTCTGTGACACATGCGAAAATGTTTAGATATAGTACTCACAAGAATCAAGCTCAACTGGCACATATTAATCTATTATCTTTTACTAATTTTCCACTTTTATTTGTGTCCTCTTTGTGCATTGTCTTAAAGAAATCTTAACAATCCGGGACTTTAAAAAAATGAATCGATGCACTTAAGGGTATGCAGTAGCCCTATAATTTAATATCTGTTGCAGGTTTTACCTAGATAAAAATTAGGTTTTAAGGTTGTTCTTTGAATGAAGAAGATAGTCTCAGTGGGCATGTCTACACCAGATGCTACATCACCATCGGGATGAGCGATGTCACCATAGTTCATTGCTATGGCAATGCAGCATTGGTGAGCGTGAACTGTGATCCTGTTGCTACTGCACAGTAGCAACAAACTATTGTGCGGTAGCATGGGGAAAAAACAAAACTTGTGTGGCATCAGGACTGCATAATAATGCCGGTTAATGAAGTCAACTGCACAGTAACAATTGCACAGTCCAGCCAGCACACATGTAGATGTGACCAGTATAGCAAAACCCTGAGAAGAACAGTCTTAGAAGAAATATGATACTTTAGAGAAAACTCATACCTGCTTAGTAAAAGTACTGCTTTTCCTTCTTTTACCCAAAATGTAAGAACCAAACTTTTCAAAATTGTACAATGCATTAGCCTTCTAACTTATGATTTCAGATAATGAGTTCCCAACTATACTCCATAGCTAGCAGTTACTAATGACCTTTCTCTTCTCTGAAACAACTGAAGGCTAACTAAAAAATAATTAATATATGCAATTTTGAGATAAGTAAATTAAAAGAAACCCATGAAAAGCTGTTGAAATCAAAAGGGAAATTTATAGGCTAATCCCATGAGTTTATGACTGAAAATGGAGTCATGTTGCCATTAGCTATATCACTTCTCAGGTATATAATGGGCACTTATACACTTGCCTGATACCTGCTCCAATTCATTCTAATCCACACACATGACAGCAGACTCGATTATCCGAGTCTGCTTGAGAGTTGTAATTAGAACAGTCCAGCAGCCTTGGCATCACATGTATTCAATGTCCCCACCTTTCAAAATGGTGGCGGGGGGTGATTTTAACTAAAGCTCATCAAACAAGCTTTAGTTAAAGCCGCTATTTTGAAGCTCAGTATGATGAATACACCAGAAGCTGCAGGCATTTTAATTAGAGGAGCTCCCGAGAGCTCCACTAATTAAGAATGTGCCTCCCCCTCGCCCCACCCCTGAGCACATATAAAGATACTCATTATGGTCAGGTGTATAGAAGAGGTAGTATCCATCTATGGAAAATATAATATCATCATTGCTTCAATGTAGGTATATCTGATGGGATCCACCTGGGAAAGAAGAGCACCTGGCAGAATTAGCAACGAAAAAAAGAGTAGCTTTGTATTTCAGGTCTGTATTCTACTTTTAGTTTTTCATCCTACAGAAGAGGGTACAGAATTGTGAAAAAAACTACATGGGCGATAATCTTATTATTTGGCTTCTTCACTTTGCATATTCACCAATGATAAATACATTCAAAAGCAATGAGTATTTCACATATCTTTGAACCTTGAGAATGTGGAGATTAGTTTAGGTTCTTGAAGAGTTACTCAAGCTCTCTACCATTATGTTTAATTTAATAACAGGTTTTTGACTAAGCCTTTTTTTTTTTTTTTTGCTTTTAACAGTTTAACAATTTTTTAACTATTGAAACTTTTCTAAGAACCATTGACATTTTTGTAAGTATCAAAGGCCCAAATATTTTTTTAATTTTAAATTCCAGACCACATTCCTGTGAGAGAGGAGTACAAACCAAAATGCTCTGGCCAGGTATCTTCAAGCTTTACAGTATAAATCATTCAAAATATGAAACCAGATCTGTATTTTGTAGCTTGCACCTTCTCTTTGCAATTGAGAAAACCTAAACTCTAAATCTCGAAATTCCTCAAACTCCTTTTTGATGATTTGGCAGCTGCAATGAAGGAGGTTGTTGGAATGTGTATCAAGATTACAGACAAGCTCCTCTTAAAACTATACCATCAAGAAACCTTTGTAACATTTTATTGAGAGGTCATAAAAAATGTTCATTCTTTACTTAATACAACATGAACTGCTAAAGATTCTATCTTCTGCAGACAACAGATGTAATTGCTATACAAATCATGCACATAATTGGCATGCTGGGGGTAGAAGTCTGACTCATTATTTAAAACACAGGGTGTTTCTATCATTATTATTTATCAGTTCAGCTACAGCAACATTCCTTTATCTGGTCACAGTAGCAGGCCCCTTATTTTTTCTGTGGGCCATCTGGTAAAGATCATATATTCACTGATAAAAAGCCTGCACAGCTGGACAACAGCTGCTACTCCAAGCATCTAAAGTTTATGGGAGTTCAAATCCAATAGCAGGGTAAGAACTTCTAATACATTCATGTACAGTACCACAGAAAAAAATAATTATATAAATAGCATATATACAAACAGCAAGTAGAGACAAGGACTTGTTCTTCACCTGCCTTTTTGATGCAACTGAAGGGGAATGGTAGTATGCTCCCACTCAATTAAATTTCTAAAAATAGTAGCAGAAGTAGTAGCGTGTTCTTTTCTACCTCAGCACAAGGTGCTTATTGCAGAGTTGCCCAATTAGCTCTGCAGTAATTGTCTCAGCATCTACATGTGCACTTCTATTAGGATGGAGTAAACTAATTAACTCTACTTTAGGTTAGTGCTTATAAACAAAAGTACTATCCTGTAGTGGAGTTCTTTACTCCACAGCAGTGCATGTGTAGAAACTGATGGGGCTGGCTGGGGCACATATGCCAGCTAGCCCTGCACTGGAGTATGCTCGTGCCCCAGCCAGCCCTACCACAGCATGGAGAGCTGGATCAGAGCAGCCCTGGGCTGGCAGGCTGTCCACTGGGGTGGCTCTGACTTGGCTTAACATGCTGCAGTCCTGGGTGCACATAACAGCATGCCCGGGAACAATAAACTCCAGCATGTACTATGCTACAATGTATTCTTTTGCCTTAATTGCATGTGTACATGTGCTAATTGTCGGCTAGTTGTGGGTGATGGCATACACTCATATAACCAAACAAAGTCAGGACATCGCATAGTTTTTCCCCATAGTCATCCTGGTACATAATGTTCATCTCAAATGAGATCCACAGTTGTTCAAAACAAAAGTCAAGAGTCAATCTATACTCAAAAAACAACATGTTTGTCAGACAGCAGCAGATGGGATACTGGTACTTCATTAAAACCTTTTGATCTAAAGGAGAATTTGTATTATGACTGCTCCATCATGGTGTGGAGCACTCATTATTAAATGAAATACCAGCTTCTGAGTCATATGTCCTAAGTTGTTATGCAATGTAATCCACACTTTGAAAGCCTACAAGGGTTGTGAGGCATATTCTGCAGTGGGTTATGACATTTGCTGGACTTAATTGCTATATGAAGAAGAGAATGTTATATGAACAAATCTAGTATATTTGTCTTGCATTGTTCTGGATTTTTGATGGGGTTAACCAGAAAAAGACATATATCAAAGTACTACAAGACAAGGAAGTAACCACTGGAAAACAGCATTTCAGATTATAGTATTGTTGAATGAAATCCTCTTGGGCAGTGGCTTTCACCCTGTGGTCTGCAGATCCATGGGGGTCTGCAGACTATGCCTAAGAGGTCTGCAAAAAATGACTATGATCAATCAAAAATATGTGAATACACTTATAATTCAGAGAGTTTCACACTTGTACTCAACATTTTTTTAGCAGTCCACAAATGAAAAAAGGTTGAAAACCACTACTCTTGTGTAGGAAGTTGTAAAAGTAGTGACAGTATTTTAGGAAAAGGGGAAAGACAACTAGTTTAAAGGGAAGACCTCTTTGTACAATTTGTTATTGTTGTTATCAAGGCCTTTATCATCATCCCAAAGTATTTACATATAAAGTGTTTAAAATGCTGTATATTAAAAAAAACCCACTCAAGATTCAGGCCCATTCCTAGTTAACTATTTGAGTTTCAGTGAGCCAGGTGCAATAAGATAGCAGACACGTTGCTGGTTACCCAGCATAGGAGCACAAGAAAGCAATTTCTGATTATGATTACACACTTTCTGTTGTCAGACAAGCCAGGAGTCTATTCTGGGATTTTTTTCCACATGACAACACCTCATAGTATGTTCCCGCACCCTAATGATTTTATGGTGACAAAACAGCATCTTCTTTTTTAATTAGTCAACATAATTAAAATGGTAACATTTAAAGCTAAGTAACCAACCATTCACTACTATTTCCTTTTATACTCACTCTGATAATAATATATTATCATTACCCCTTCCAGCCCTACTTTCTAATGATCCTGTTAGTATGGTTTTGTCAGGGGCTGGATTAGATGGCTTTATGAGTTCTCTTCCAGCCCAACTTTCCTACAATCCTATTGGGGTGATTTTATGAGTGTATTCATTTAAAGCTGTAGGGCCCCTTTTCTGGTCTGTCCTTATTATACATATCGTAAGTATCATGCAGGGGTGGAACAAACTCTAAAAAGCTGTTCCTCTCTGATTTAAGGAGATGACTGGAGATTTGGTTCTGTATAGATCCTTTCTACCCACTATAGAAGTGGACTACAGAGCTAAGCTGTCACTGTAGGGAAAATAGAGCTTGAGGAGATAAGAGGTTGGCATACTTCTCTTTCCTCCTCCAGAGCACGGAGAAAAGCTGCAAGACTCTTAGTCACAATTTGGATCATTGACAGTTTCTGAGACAGCCCAGAGATGGCCTGCAGCTTGCTAGAAGCTTGTAGCAAAGTCTCAATACTGGCTTTGGGAATGTATGTGTTGTCTGACATTTTTGGGATGAGAGAAAGGTATAACATTTAATAAATGGTATTTAAAGAAAAAAAGATTAAGGTATTTTAAAAACCATTAGTAGGCAATCACAAAAACACCCTTCTGATGGGACTAGTGGAATATTCATTTTACAGAAAAGTTAACAAGTGGGTGGAGCAATTTATTTTAAATCGTTATTCTAAAACTACATTGCAAGTCATTGGGCATAACTGGACATACAACTCAGCAATCATGTCCCCCAAGTTCCATTTCAGTGATGTACTTAATTATGTTTAAATCCATCCTTTTTCCATAAACAACTTGAGTGTTTTCTTAATTTCAAAGGGACTCAAGCACTTGCTGATCAGATATGGACTGCAGAATTGGGCCACTACCCAGTCCCCTGCCACACTTCCAGAGAAGGTGAGATACAGTTAGATTGTATAAATTAGCATAGGTTAGTGATTAAAAAGTGTTTTATATCAATAAGGGACCAATATAAATTTAAAACTTACAACTGAAATTCTTAGCTTGGTTTCCTAATTATTATAAAAAATACAAAAAAGGGCAGTTTTTTGTTTAAAATGTGGATTTTTTAATGCCTTTTTTCAGACCAGTCTATTCCTGTAGTAAAATATTATTAAAATCTCATGTTGACACAGTATGTTATTGTGCCTGGTCTGGGAGTGGATCCTGTTCTCTTTAAGGCATCACAATAGTTATGTTTAGTTTTGCTTTGGCAATCATGAAAATATTTGTTTCTCTACAACAATTCTAGTAATTCTGGTTAAAGATACAAATTAACTTGTAGAGGGTAAATATAATTTCCAAAATGGGAAAGGAGGATGAGTTCCCTTACAATACACTGATTTCTTCAGTTTTTGACAGGTTGACTCTATCCAGTGTTGTAATATGGCAATCCTACTCCACATAAAAATATTGAGCTGGCTAACCCTGAACATTCACATTAAGTATTTGTTACATTATTGCAAGGAAAATTAATGTTTGATCTTATCTTTGAAAACTAAGAATGATTCCATCCTGCTTAGTGATCGTATATCAGAGAGGGACACAGAAGGATGAGAGTGGCATAGAGGAGGTTGAAATTGCTAACACCTAAAGTTAAAAGACCTGCTGTAATGTAATTATAAACAATTATTCCTAGGGCATCACTAGGTACCTCTGAAAACTAGATTGAATGTGGACCTACCAGGAGAAGAAAGTACATGTGTGTTTGTTTAAAATAATTCAATTAAAAACAACTAGAGAGAAACAAAAAACAAAACAAACCCTTCAATATATAAGCAAATCCAATGCCCATTATTAATTAAAAAAAATAACACTGATTTCATTTAGCTATACTCAGGCAAGTAATGATTGCATTTTCTCTAATAAACTGGAGTAATAGGATACCACTAGTTAAAGATAGCATTTTTAATAAGCTATTTAAAGTTCACTTTTGCCCCCTCATCTATTTGGCTGTACTTACGCAGTTGTAGCTGCATTCTGGTTAGTGATAGGTCTTTAAAAAAGTAGTTTATAGGAGGTTTCCAAAAGGCATCCTGGGCCAACCAAGGGAACTGGGGGGAAAACACATCAAAATTTTTAGCAATGCCCAGGAACCAGAACCATTTTCAAGTCCTATTCTCAAAATTGAAATCAGAATGAACCTTCTGTGCAAGGATGTTTATAGCTGGACACCTGACAAGACTGGGGTAAAACATGAAAAATTTCCAGCAGTACAGCCAGATAGCTAGCAGTTTACATTTAGTACTGCAGCAGTTATACATCCATCTTAAGTATGAAGACCTATATAGTAATGGAAGATAAGCTCTACTTCCCAGGGGTTTAACATGGGAAAATTACTGTTTCATGGGTCAGTAAAGCAGCTGAATGTGTTAGTCTCCATTTCAAGAGACTTGCACAGGAGATGATTCCAGCAACATTTTGGGACAAGTAATTTTATTAGAAACTTATTATAAAAATTGCACTGGAATAAAGGCTCCACCCTTTTGTTTCTAAAACAGATAGCTTGAAATAAATCTGATTCCAAGAGCGTATTTGATGAGGAATTGTCTAGTTGCCAGTTTTATACGAGGACATTTTAGCCCACTTTTAGTTATATGTTCTAGTAATTATGTAACCTATAGCAATATCAGTGAAGAATGGTATTGTCATCTTACCCACATAGAACATAATAGCAGATATTTGGATTTTGACACATTGTTAATTAAATATTGATTTGCTGGAAGATGAACTAAGCCATCAGTATTTTCTTTCCCAATTAGAATAATGACTTTTCCACATGCCAGCAGTCATGAATTTACCCCCCCACCCCAAAATAATAATTGTAGAGGTGGAAATGTAAAAACCCCTAAATTATGTAGCAAGCTGCATCTCAGTTATGATTAATAAGTTAGAGGTATGATGATAGTTTTAGGCTAATGTTCTCAGTTTCCTTGGACTGTGTTCAAAAAGGATTGTGTACTTCTACCTCACTCTGGGAATGAATGTTAGCAGCCAATTGTTAACTTATGACCATCTATTCTATATCCTAGTCTACCATGAATTAGGATACAGTGGGTGCATCTACACGTTCATTAATATGCTGTAGTTAGTGCGCATTAAGTTTAGCACTTCGTTAACCAAGTACCAAATCAATGTACAGTTATGCACTACTGTGCAGTAGTTCTGGTACATGGCTATTTAGTGATGCTTACTGTGCAGTAGCCTAATACAACCATGCAGTAGCTTATTAGCACATATTTTGCTCAGCACACTACCGTGCAGTGTTATTAGGTCACTGCATGGTTAGTGTCTCGGGTAGACACACCCAATAAGCAATAGTCCACCTTTCAGCAAAAGGCATGGGGTGCCTCCTAAACTAGAAGCAACAGAGATACGCTGTTACAGAACTTGTGGGCCTTGCAAAGGAATGGTATGAAATAGTTATATTATTTCTAGTATGATGCAGCCAGCTCAGAGCAGTGTAATGTGCTTCACAGTACTGATGTTGATATGGTACATTGTAGACATGGCACTTGTCATTTTAAGTGACAAAATTATGCATGGTACTTGGTCATCTGTGCATTGAAGAGACTGCAATATGAGTACCATTATGTCACTAAGCCATATAATTATTATTAATATAACGGATGCAGAAAGACAAAGAACTATTTGCTTTTTCCTTAAACCTTGTTAGAATCAGCCATATGATTTGCTGAGCTTCTGCTTGTCCAGGGAAATAAAACTCAAGGCTTGCTGCAAAAATGATACTTCTTTGCATCTCCCACAATTGCATTAGAGAATTAAAAATCATTTTTAATTACAAATGATCTCAAATCAGAGGAGTTAACATAAGAGTTATAGGGTATATGCAGATATTACATTTAGATTGACCTAACCTTAAAGGTCAATCTAAGTGCAGATCTGTGCGGACGTTTGGGGAAGTTAAATTGGGTAAAAGTTGGTGGGACCAATCTAAGTTAGCTCACCGGAGGAGGAGAACTAATTTACATCAGGAATAAGTAAGCCTTATATATTGAATGTATGTACACATTCAGAGCACAGCCCTAGGGCTAGGAAATCTCACCCACATGCCCCAGCCTTGGGGCTGTGTTCTTCCTTCCCCCTCAACTCTGAATGGGCTGTTCTTAGATCTCCAACTCTCACTCCAGAACAGACACCGTCCCAAACACACCAACCCCTGCTCTCAACACCCTGATAGCCTCCCTAAACTCACTCACCCCTTCTCCTAATCCAGGTTACTAACACCAGTTTTCCAGGTGGATCCCAGCACCAGCAAACATCTGCATGCATGGCTCTTGATCTACAGTCATGTAGCTTAAGATAAGCCACATGATTGTAGACCAGGTGTGGTGAATGTCTGCACATACCCATAATCATTAGGACCCAAATCCAGAAAAAAAAAAAAAAGAGTACTTTTACAAGTATTTGCAGGTGTAGGACTTGCTTCTTGATTGTTTCAATGATTGAGTTGTTTAAATCTCTCCTACTGAGTTTATATTTGTATTTATTTCACTTCTTCATAGTTGAATTTTCTCAATACTTCCATTCATCCATATGTGTAGGAATAAATGTGTAAACACCATTTTGTCTCTTAAATAGATATAATGGAAACCAGGAGGGAGCTAAATAACAAAAAAAACCTATCTGCAGAGACAGAGACACTGCTTTAAGCATCACACTGCTAACGTAGGGATCAGTTCATACATACATATTAAGCTATTTGCTTATATTATTGCAAGATCAGAGATGTATTGCCATCTGTAGACTTCTAAACTTAAAAAAAATACTTTATATAAATACAAAGTTATTTTCTTATTTTTACTATGTACTGCACACTCTTCTCTCTTTTTTTTGCAATGGGAAACTATGTGGTTTCTCCAAACATTTTATTGTTTGTTCCCGTCTGCTTTGTTATACAGTGTGAATACTTATTCTACATTCACCTGTACATCTCCTATTAATGATAATGAAAAATTTGAATACAGGTAAAGATGAGATGAACTTATGCATTTTAGTATTTTGAAGAGTTCAAGATACTCAAAATTGCATGTACAGTTGTGATTTAGTCCACTTAAAAAAGAAAATAAAAACCCTCTGCTAATTTATATCAGGTTAAGGTTTCACCTTTTTTATTATTTTTATAAAAAGGAAAGTTTATTTGTGTTTTTTTTCTTTTCTTATGCAGAAAAATAAAAATCACCAGTATATTGCAATACTTCAAAGAAAGCGAAAAGCTAAAACAAAACAAAACCACAAAAGCTACAAGAACTTGTATTGTAATGTGGACAGTGAAAAGAATTATCAATTATTGTAATAAAAGTGGCACAGGGCACTGAGGTGCCCTGTTCCTAAAGAGGGGAAACTGCGGGGGAAAGAGCCCTAGCAGGGTATAAGGAGCCCAGCTGTGGGTTGCCAGGGCAACCAGGAGGTCAGCTGACTGAAAGGGGCATGGCCTGGCTCCTATATAAATCACAGGCAGGCGGCCAGAAGCAGTTTCCTGCCAGCAGCTAGAGAGGCAGGAGCTTCTAGGCTAGGATGTGAGAAGAAGCCTGACCACAGGTACAGCTTAAGCTGAGTAAAGGATGGCAGCTCTAAGATGTCTGGCAACATGGTTTTAGCCAGGCAGCTTTAAGTTATGTTACAGCCTAGGGGCTTGTGTTTTGCTTTGTTATTGTTACACTGGTGGTTTGGGTGAGGCTATTAGGGGTTGGAGGAGGCCTCATAGGGGCCCCACAGTAGCGTGGGGACTCCAGCCCCAGTGCTGGCATGGCAAGCCCCTGAGGAAGCGGGTAGCAGTGCAGTGAGCCCCGGAGAAAGGGAGTAACAGTGCGGTGGGCCTGGGAGACGGACGGCTTTACCGAGAAGGCCCTGAGACAGGGCGGCTTTACTGAGAAGGCCCGGTGTGGGCACAGAGAGCCCCAGGAGAGAGGCGGCATTCCTGAGAAGGCCCCAAAGAAGGAGGCAGCACTTAAGAAGGCCCGAGGAGAGGGCAGCACTACTGAGGAGCCCCAGAGAAGGGGGCAGCATTATCAAAAGGGGCAGCATTGTGGAGAAGGCCCTGGAGGGAAGGGTGGCGTTGTTGAGAAGGCCCCAGAGAGAGAGGGTGGCACTGCAGAGGATCCCTGAGAGAGGGCAGCACTACGGAGAGGACCCCAGAGAGGGCGAGTGTATATTTGACAGACCAACATCTATTCCATCTGCGAGGCTTGGGCTGTGGTATAAGGGGTGGTTGGAGCCACGCGTAGCCCATAATGCTAGGGGGCCCGGGAAGCGCCCATCATAGAGTGAGACCCACAAAGAGTCTGGGAAACCACGGGGTCTGAATCAACACCGAGAAGTTACCAAGAGGATGTAAGGCAGCCTCCCAAACTTTTTCAAACATCAAAGACGTGGCGGGCGAAAATTGGAGGGTGCCCTTGGGCCGACTTGGCACGGAGGAAGGAGGCCTTAAGGAGATCAGGGCCCTCTGGTAGGACCCCACTGTGACAAAAAGCATTGTCTAGACAAAAGACTCTGGAGGAAAGTGAATTAAGGTAGAAAAATATCACAGAGAAAGATCTAGAACATGTTTTTTTCATCCTACAGAGGCATGCTTATTCTCATAACTTTAGACAAGGAAAGGGAGGTTTCATTTCAATGTAGTAAGGTAGCTCAGCTCATGTAAATCAGCTGGATCCACTGCAATCAATAGAGCTATTCCAAATTAAACAAGCTGGAGATCAAACCCAAGAATGATGCTTCTTTACTCAAGGATCATTGATTGTGCCATAATCTACAACAAGAAATAGCAGGGGACAATTCTATAAAAGAACAATATTTAGGATGTTCACTTATTTGCAGATGTAAAAAGATACGGGTTCACTATAACCTTGTATTCCTACCATGAGATGGTATTTGAAATGCATGTAAGCAGCCTGTCTTTTAGTGCCTTTAATTTTATGATAATTAAATTTGATCTTTAATTTATTTTTTTTCCTTTTTTACCTCTACTGTACATTGAGGAAATAATTTGATGTAGTTCATTTTCATGTTATTCTGACATAAAACAGCATACATCCTATCACAGCTCTTAAATTCAAAATAAAGATTTTCTTTCATAAATAGAATGTTCATGAAGGTATTGAACATTTTATTAGTGTTCTTGTGTTAAGGTAGTTAGATATGACCATATATATTACAGAACAAGAGGTATGATTTAACGTTGTGTCACTGGGATTTTTCAGCGATTTCACTGGCATTTTACAGGTATTAAATTGGAGCAGTACAGTGGTGAATTAGGCTTAATATGTAGATTACATTAAAGTGGAATGTTGTTCACCACTTAACCTTTCTTCCCTAGGAGTTTTCAATAAAATTAATTTCTCTCTCCTAGTGGACCAAAAAAAAAAAAAATCTTTTGAATTAGTTTCTTTGTAATATAGTGTAATATATACTATAATGTAACCTTAATTAGTATCCATCTAGCTAACCTTAGAGTGATACCACAGAGCTGAACTGATGGGATTAACACAGATAAATGCTAGATTATGCCAAATTGGCAGATAAATGCCAAATATGAATCAGTTTTGGAATGTTGGACAAAATAGAGGCGGTCAGTGACTCTTTTGACTGTGATGTCTAATAAATTCATGAAGCTAAGTGTTTCTTTATTTCTATATAGTTCTTTTCACTGCACCTGCAAACTCTTTGGGGCTTTGCATTTACTTCAAGGGGTTCATTGTTGTGCTTTTGTCTCCCTTACTTAAATATATTTCCATAACTAGGAGATTTCGCATACCCTGGATTCTCCTGCTATATGATGGGGTAGCTGCTGTACACATTCACTGCTAAAGCATGAGCTCCCTTGGGGGTGGGGGAAAGAGTCAGTAAAATGAGGATATTGATCCAACTTTCATTTGTACACTGTAGTGGGGTACCCTCCAGGGGTGGCCTTGAACCTCTGGAGTCCCCTCAACCCTTAGCCTCTTTGTCTTCAGGTAGTCACAATTTCATTCAGCCACCACACCTTGATATATTTTGCTTTTATATATAAGGGATGCTTTCCAGGCCAAACCTCGCTCTAATGAGCACCAGGTGTCTGGTCATTGACTTCAAGGATAATTGCATGGCTCAACCAACCCTACACCACAACCCAAGCCTCACAGGTATTATCACTCTTGGTGTTCGTTCCACTCACTCCGTCTCTAGGCTCTTGGATTCCCTGTCACCATGCTTAGTCCCCTCTCTGAACTCACGGACCCCCTAGTAACCCATGCAGCTCCCCTGGGCTCACGGACCCCACCCCCCATGTCCCCTAGAAGCTTCATTTAAGTGCTTTTCTGTCAGCATATGCTCCCCTAGCCTTTCCCTGCCAAAGAGTAATGCACAGGCAGTAGGAGCTGGGACTTTCAGGCATCCCATACTCACCTTTCTATTTTTAGGGGCTACCCCTCCATAAGCAGCTCTGCCACTGTGACCCCCAGCCCCACTAGGGTACAGCTTCTGGTCTTACCCAACACCATGGACTTGGGCCCTAGCCTCCATCCCTAGAGCTAAGGTGCACTTTGCCTGTCTCAGCTACTCCTGAGCACAACACCTTTGCTTTTACTCCCCACCTTTGCACTTGGCCTATGTGGGCTACTCCCAGGCACTTCAGTCTATCCTACCAGGATTTATCTCTACCCCCTCCTAGGCTTCAGGCCCTGGTCCTGTTGGTCTCCAGCAGTGGCCCTTTCCAGATCTTTGGCCCCTTTTGGGCCCTGGCCCCACCCTTAGGGCAGTTGTGATCTCCAGGCTTCCCAGTCCTTGTAGTCTCTGGCTGTAGTCCCTCATAGAACCTGAACCCTGGCCCCACCTCAGGCCAGTTAAAACCTTCCAGGCTCCGTAGCCCTACCTGCCCCTCTGGGCTACAAGTTTCTGTGCCTAGCTCTCACCCCTGTTGTGGGCTATGAGCTTTCAGACCTCTGATTCCCAAGCCTGCAGCTTTTCCCTGTGACCCTTAATAAAGTACAGGCCACCCACCTGCATAAACAACTTTGTTCACTCACCCACCCACCAGAGTCACTTACTCCAGTGCCATAGCAATCCTACTACCAGGAGCTCCTGTGCTCAGGGTAAAATTACCTGACCAGCTCAGGCCGTGGGCTTACATGACTCAAGCCCAACCCTCTCCTGGTCAGGTGACCTTCTCATTAGCCCACCTTGTCACCTGCAGGCTGCTTCTCAAGCAGCCTCTCTTTAAAATGACAGGTGGGCTAAGCATTCTGTCACATACACCCTTAACAATCCTGGCTGTGCTGGTGATTTCACTATAATATTCAAATATTATAGAACTTTGTTCGGTCTTCCTTCTTGTTGTCATCACAATCCTAATATGATTTTATAGGAAAGACAGAGCAAACATGTAACATGAAGGAAGCCCAGATGATAAATTAAACAGTGTTAGATTGATGTTGTGGCTGTGAGGGTCTAGGAATTATGCGAGAAGGAAGGATTTTTTGGCGGGGTGATGCCTTTTTTTGGCCTAACAGCATGGATGGGGTAGAGTTAAATAAGTTTTCAAGGCATTCTTCATCATATCATCAAATGATCAGTGCCTGATGAAGAATATACTGCATTCAAAACCTTGTCTATCTTTATCTCTTGTCTATCTCTATCCCAGCTATGCCATTGGTTCATAAAAGATATCACCCTAAGAAATCCTTACCTCTTTAAATTAAACTGTACTCACTTAATTTTATTTGTTGTTCTTGATTTTTCCATTCTTTTAATTTCTTTTTAAATTGGTGACATTTCTGGCACTTACCTATGGGAAAAATTCAATGACGTCATTTTAAATTAATCCAGTGAAGAATTTTGGTGCATACGATCTTAAAGTGTTATCACAGGGAACAGAACCAGCCCATGGGTTTGGAGCTTGTCTATTTAAGTCTTTTATCTTATAGCCAAGGCCCTAGTTTTTAATGTCCCCTTAAGGAAGTTCTTCTTTTTTGCTGACTATCTGACTGGACACATGAATCAGAAAGAGCAGGGAGAATGGTAAAGGCAACAAAGTTAATGGTTTCCCCTTGTTGATGCTATAGAGATAAGCCATCTATATGAAGTACAGGCATTCAGGGATCTGGCACTTTGTTTCTGTTTGTTTTGTGAATCTAGTAGGAAAGTGTAATTTCACTAGAAGTCTCTGAATGGGAGTGAGGTATGAAGTATTTGTCAGATTCTATGTTTTCTTTTTACAGTCTAATATTAAATTATGAATGATCTTTGGAATCTATGATAACCGATGTTTGGTTAGCTTATTACTGAAATGGGTTTGAGAGAAATTAAAAAAGCCTACAGTAGACATTCATTACTTTAAGTACAACTTTGAACATTAAAATACTCTTTTCTAAAACATGGCTCGTTTTATTAAGCAGCTTTTTTTTTTTTTAATTTATTTATTTTTTTTGCTTAAATACCTCAGCAACAGCTTCTGTGTAGACATTTTTTGAAAATTAAAAAAATCAAGGCCAAAAACAGACAATGATGAAACAAGTTTAATAGATGTACACAAGGAAATTAATTGCTGCTGAAATGCAGAGAGTAGCTACAGTTAAAGTAGCTTCACAGGTGCTAGTGTTATTATGTAAATCAAGTATGTAGACAGTTAGGGTAAGCACATAATTTATGAGTAGGTTGTTTTAAGAATGTTCTAAAGACTTAGACAATACAGTTCGAAAATAATTTACTGAGATGGAAGTAGAAGGAAGACATTCAGTGAATTTTGTTTATTTGTCATCATATATTGGTACTAAAACAGATGACTGCTATGAACAGTTTAGAGGATCAAATCCTAAATATATGTCTAGAAACATGACCAACAGCTATCGGACATTTTTTTTTAATGGAAAAAAGACATAATGTCTGTAAAATTGTAGCAATCTTTACATGCTAACCTACTAAAACATAATATTTTAAGACTTTCATTTCAAGGAATAGAATGTTATAATTTATGTGAATTACACAGTAAAAGGTGTACTTATATAAATGCTTATCTTTTTTATTTTTTAGTTTGAAGTGATTTTAAAAGAAATGAAGATATCAAGAAATGGAAATGACTACCCTATATTTGCATAAGATGCAGAACTAAGATGAAGGCTTCCTTTATTTTACATATTTCCTGAGAAGCAATACAGATATATTCTATTCATTGATATATAGGCTTTATGCAAGATAGTGGATAATGAGATTAAAAGTTAGATTTAACTCATGAAAATCATGAATTTAATGACCTTCATACTAAAAAATGCTTTAAAATAATTGCATACTCTGACTTCATGTAGTTCAATGTCGTTTTACTGTTTGCTAATTTGAGAACTTTCTCTTAAATTAAAATAAATTGTGTGTCTACTAGGCCATTAATGTAATGGCCTAGTAGACACATAGTATTGATAGTTTTCACTTGGGAGTAGGTAGCTGAGGTCAACCCAGGTAGGGAGTACAGGTAAGACCAGTAAGAGCTACCCAGAGTTTGGATGAAGTTACACCTTACACTTACACCATACTAAATCTGTGGAATGTTAAGCAGTGTTGAAGTTAAAAGGTGCTGTGAGCAATTGCATGTTAAGGGTTAATATCATTTCTTGCCTGCACAACTCTGACTTGCCAATAGCAACCAGGGGCATGGCTAGAAGCTAAGACAATTAGGCTCTATCCTTGTTCAGCAGGTAAGAGGGGAGTGGGACCAGTGTATCCTGGGATGCTGGAAGAAGACCAATTTCTTATTTTATCACTGTGGAGCAGCTTAACAATAAGAGGGTAGCACAACCCAGAGTTAACCCTTGCTTGAAGTGATGTAACTTACCATAAATTTAGAGGACACTTAATAGCCTCTGAGTTAATGAGCTTTAATATATGAACATTTGTGTTTTAAGTGCCCTTAGTATGGTCTAAGTCAGGGGCAGGCAAAGTCCAGCCTGTGGGCCTGATCCAGCCAGCAGTGGACTCCATGTCCCAGCAGGCCCTGCCCACATGGCTGGGGCCAGTCTCCATGGATACCCCAGCTGCAGCTACACTGTGATAGCATAAAGCTGGGGTTGCCGTGGAGACGGGCCCCAGCCGCACTGGCAGGGCACACGGCAGGGTAAGGGGATGCTCCAGAGATGCTGGGATCTTGTGGCAGGGGCAGCTTGGTCAGAGCCAGGACAGAGCCATGAACTACAGCCTGCATGCTCCAGGCAGGGGCGCAGCTCTGCCCCAGCTCAGGACCACACTGTCACTGCTGCAAGGAGCCAGGGTAGAATTGCAATCTGCTTTCTGTGCACCCTTGCCCAGAGTACGCAGACTGCAGATCATAGCTCTGTCCTGGTCCCAACCAAGCTGTCCCTGATGCAAGATCCCAGCAGCTCTGAAGCAGCTCCTTGCCCTGCTCCATTGCCCGCCCTGCCAGCACAGCTGGGGCCAGTCTCTATGGCAACCCCAGCCTTGCACTATCACAGTGCAGCTGAGGTCTCCATGGAGACTGGCCCCAGACGTGGGCAGGGGCTGCTGGGAAATGGAGTCCAGCTGCTGGCTGCGTCCACCATTTTGTCCACCCCTGGTCAAAGCTAGAAACAAATGTTGGATTTGTCCTGGGACCAGTTGTACCTGTGTTTGTCCTGGAACAAAAAGTCCCAGGATTGGCATGTATACCTTTCCAATCAGGGTTTAAAGAGTGGTGGAATGCACTGTCACATTTCTGTCATTGATTCAATGGTGCAATCCCAGGAGAACCATTCAGATGCATTTCACAGTGTTCTGGGACATGCTTCTTATTCCATGGACTTTGGGGGGCTTTATCCTGGGACAACAGATGAGGATGTCTGAATGCTTGCACTTTGTCCTTGGAGAACAGAGGTTCTCCTGCACCAAATATGATGTCCATTTGCAGCCTAAGTGATTTGGAATATAAATTTAAGGTAGTAAATGCTAATAAAAATTGGAAATAGCTCTAGGGTGTCCCACTGAAAGCTCACAAAACCCCACTCACACACATACAATTAAGATAGATGAAAAGCCATTCTCATTCCACTCCTTCCCACTCCCCAAATCCCAAAAAGGGGATGTAGGAAAACTAATAATGTGAAAAACACCCCCATATAAATACAAGGGGGTGAGGGGATGGAAAGTAAATTGAAATGAATAAGAGTGATAATTTTAAAATGTAGGCAATTGATAACTGAAATGAAAGGAATCCATGAAATATTGGAGACAGTCAGACAGTGTCCATATACAAGCATTCATTTTCAGCAGTGGAAAATTATCACCACTAGAAATGATTCCAGGAGATAGAGCACTACAGGCATTCAGCCTGCAACCACCCTTTTTGAGGTTTCCAGGGACAGATCCTGTTCTTGGGAAAATGTGGACTGCTCCAGTCCCTCTCTTCTCAAGTGGATGGAGTAGCAGGGCAAAGACTCCTACCTCTTCTCACACTGGGGACTCCCATGGGTGGCTGTTCCTCCCCTCCCATCCCAGTCTATGGAAATCAGCTGCCCCTCTTGCCTTTTACAGTCTAGGATGATCCCAGTCTCTGGAAGGTATAGGAGTCTCCCTCCACAGCTCTACTCCTACTGGTTCCCATGAGAAGTTAAGCTGTGGGGAGGTATACAGAGGCTATTTTTCCCCAGGATAAACTCCTTTTTTTGCCTTGATGGTCTTCCCTGACTGCTGACAGATGTGGTGAGGGGGAAGGTAGGGGGTATTAAAAAAAAGGACTTTACTGAAACAGGCAGTGCATTAGTTTGATCCAGCTCCACAGAATCTGTATAGGTTGTGTGCTTCAGCAGGACTTTTTGGCACTTATCTAATAGTTGATTCAATCAGCTATTAGATAAAAGCACCAAAAAAGCCCCACTGAAGTGTTGTATCTAGTCAGATGTTGGGTTGGGTGAACCAGGTCAAACTAACATTATACCACTTTTGGGTACGTGCTGGATTTGGTGTGGGAGTGTGCCAAAATTAAAGTAAAGCACCATTTTGGAGGGTTTTATGTCTATAAGCAGCAAGAAGACTGTGAGAACATGGGTTTAAAAAAAATGATCCCTGTCTTTTTTGAGAAGCTTAAAATGGGTAATGAGAGAAAAGTTTCCCCATCACATTTGCTGGTAGTTGCCATCTGATATTCACCATGTTCCTACCTGATTAAAATGACAGCAAAATCTGTTCCTTGGAATTAGTTGTAAAACTTTAGGGGGAAATCATTAAAGGAATTAATGTGTATTCATTACCTAACTTCCTTTTACTTCCAAATGCCCACCTTTACCTTTGAAAATCTTCATCAACATCTTTAAACAGTGCTGGAACTACCAGAGCAAGTTTTCCTTTCAGCCTCTGAAAGGTCTTAATTCTTTCTCACCTAAGGCATAACAAGGGCACAGGTTGTTACATGTCTATGGTCTTCCAATAATAGGATGTTTAAGAGCAGTGAAACCTTCTGTCGGCAGAATAAGGTTCACATTCAGTCTCTGCAAATAATCTGTATAGTGCCCTGCAAGATGTCCCTGCTTTCACAGGAGGCCCATGTATCAATTTTTTATGCAGTCTCCACACTTCATCTTTACTTTAAATGTAGTAGATAAATTAAAAATAATATTTTTCAGCATAGTTTGTGAAGTTTTTTGAAGTCTGAACTAGATCTTTGTACATGATGGATTCCAAAGCTTGAAGTGGCAAAAAGAGCCCATAACAGATCTATAAAACAAACTGTAGGGGAAATACAGAGAAAATCTAAAGAGGATTTAAAAAAACAAAATAAAACATAAAACAAACAAACCAACAAACAAAACACACTACCGTGTGTGCCTTATTACCAGTTCCAAATGGAGAAAAAAATTGGTTTATGTGATCAGTAATTGAAATCTGTCTGGTCTGCCAAGTTCAGATTCTGTTACTTTAATAAAAAGAAGATGCATAAATACTACCCTTGCTTTACAGAGGAAAGAGAAGATGTTATAAGGAATGATCACTCCACACACATTATTTTATGGCATGACATTTTCTTTCTTATAATATTTCTCTTTTCATTATAATCTCAGTGTATCAACTACGAAAATTATGAAGGTTTCATTTGAAAGGATTTTTAGATTATGGTCCATACCTACAAAATAATCTTGCAATGTTTAGCAAGTTCTCAGCATGACGTTCTTAGACAGTTCTCAGCATGATGTTTTCACTACTCTAGTTATACACTCTTCATAATTTATTTATATTAGAAATCCAACCAAATAACAATGTTGAAGACAGGCAGGAGGACTGAAATCTACCACCAAGGTGAACATATTCTACACTGTCCAAGTAAATGCACAATGTGAACTATTTTTTGGTTTTATAAACCTGTAGTTTCTTATTTACAATTTACACAAATATAAAAAGCTATGATAAATCTGTTCTTTTTCAGTTTGGCAAGGCTAAAAGGCATGGCAGAAAAGAAAAGGTGGCAAGACTGTAACTCATTCCCTTTTTTTGTTCACTATTATAGTCTACCTGTGCCATTCAGGTCTTGGGATTTAGTCCATGTAATTGCTTGAGAGGAATATGTAGTTTCAAAGGACATAATGAATATTATGCAATATTGGCACAATGGCAGATGTGTCATTTCAATCCTCACATAGCTCTCTTCAGAACTTTACAGCATATGCATACAATATACCCATAATTATACTTATAATTAAATCTATTAAATATATAACTGTGGTTTTTGCAATAGGGATATTAGTTATTAAAGACAAGCCACTCTGATAGAAGGCCAGTGTTTTCTCTTTTTTGCTACTTTTTTGTTTTTGAAAGACGATATGGAAAAAAAAAAAATACCTTTGGGCTAAAACATCTTGTGCTTCAATTGCTGAGAAACAGTTTTAAAACTATCTGTTTGACTAATTTTGAGTTGTCATAGATTTCTTCAGACTTGTTACTCGATTGTTACTTGTTATAGTGATTGTGGTAGTGATTTTGTCCAGGGGACAAAATCGCTACGACATACCAAGCCCAATTACAGTAAAAGCTCTGTTATCCGGCATCCCCTGGGAATGGGGGATGCCAGATAACAAAATATGCCAGTTAATTGAGTGGGCCAGACCGCCGCTTCTCCCGCTATGTCTGGGGTATCCTGCCACATCACTGCCCCTCTTGCAGGTCCTGTGGGCCCTGTGGGACAGGGAGGTGGGTCCCACACAGTCCCTCACAGCCTGTTATGCCCCGGGCTGTGGGGACTTGGCAGCGCAGGCTGCTTTTCCCCAGGCACTTCCAGTTTTAGTTCATCTTAGAAGCCGGCATGCCGGTTAATTGAGCATGCCAGCTTGTAAGATGCCAGTTAACAGACCTTTTAAAGTACATTACCTTTTTGATTAGCAACCAAACCTTATATTGGGTTAAAAACATGGCTGTTCTGAAATGAAAAACAGAAAAATATACATTTGATTGAATTCATGTTTCCATTTTCTCACCAAAAGGAAAACAGAATCCAAAACAAAATTATTTCCATTTTGGGCATTTTAATAATGTCAAAATTGTGAAAATAAAGAACTATTATTCACAGAAACACCCTGTTACTTAATAATAGTTACTCAACCAGGGTACGGAAAAATGTGGTTCAATTTCTTACTCTTACCAAGGGAACTTGAATTGTACTAAACAACAGGATTATAGATAATTCTGGGGTAAATTTCTCTAAGTCTTGAAGTTATTCTACTTTGTATAAAACACTTAAACATTTAGTCATACAAAGAACTAGAACTCTTGGTTCCAAAATGATACCTTTTATTAGACCAACTGGAAAATAGCAAGAAAATTGTCATTTTCTGCAAGCTTTTGAGATCCAAGTCCCTTTGTCAGGCTCTGGGAAAAGTATAGATGGTACAAGATGGTAAAAAGTCTCCACAGTGTCTCAGACGGCTAGAGCCGACTTGAGGGGTACGAATTAATCGGTCGTCAGGTGGCCTGGTGGATGGAGAGGCGAGACACTGCGTATCGGTTTCAAAGATTATTTTACTTACGCCGCTGGTGGTCACGACGCAGGCTATGAGGTTGTTTACGTAGTTACGGATAACAGAGGTAGCGCAATGAGTCGACAAGACGAGTCCATGGACGAAACGAGCATGCAAAGGAAAGGGGTACATCAGGGCCGGTCGATGACGGAGAGAAATTGGTGGTTGATCAGGCCGCCAATTCACTCTGTCACGTGTCCAGAGTTCTCCGAGGTCACTCTGCAGCGTGCTCAGAGGTCTCCGACTTGGGCGGAAGTTGCACGGACTTTTGTATGTTTAGAGTAGCCAATGACAGATTGCCAGGTGGGAATAGCTAATGAGGTGGAACGTGACCAAATTTTGGAGATAGGGGCAGTTGCTTAGGGTGGTTCTATTGTGGCAGGGTCACTTAACTGACTTGGTTATGACACATAGGTTGGACATAAACTTCATTTTTGCACAGAGGAAGCTGGAGATGGAAGGCTGTCCCTCTGAGTCCATGAGAGTGTCTTTGTGAGCTGTGTTGAGTAGTTCTTTGATGTGTTGATCAGGTAGAATTCCTTCCCTGGAGGTGTCAGATAGCAGGCAGGGAGGTAAAAAAAAAAACTTCCTTGTTGTTCTGCAATGAAGTTTAAAACACAAAATCAACTAAAATTCAGCATCTTCCATGTTCCAGGGGTGTACTTGATAGCTGTGTTGGTCTGAGACAAAAAGACATACAAAAAACTAGAAATTTTGGTTACAAAATGAAACTGGAAAACTATTTTCAAGAGTTTTAAACCCAGCTATGAAAATATGATTCAGGCTTTAACTTGTCAAGTATATATATTTTTTATTATTATTACTTAATACCTTTTTTTTAAGTCACAATTAAGATACAAAAAATGTCATACATAAAAGCACATTTTCTAACATTTATTTTGTCATATTTGTAATTCCAAAACTAAAGACTGGTCCTGTTTCCTAATACAAATAATGTCTTTCCTCAAGAATTATTCTTAATACAGTATATCTTTTTTTTTTTTTAATGACAAACATTCATTTCTAAAAAAAACCTTTTGAAACTTTGCATTTTTAAAACTCTCGTTCCAAAGGAGAAAAAGGACATGCATTTTAAAATGCAAAACAAATAGCTAACCAAAACTTAGAGTCTGGGCTTTATATCATTAGCCATTTTATCTATATGACTAAGATGCTTTTAGCCCTTAGTTATGATCTGTGCAATAGTCTTTCCAAGCAAAACGAAAGCACCCTCCTTATGATGTCCTTGGAAAAAGTGGTATGTCCTCATGCATCAGAACTTCTCTACTTTAAAAGGTTTTTTTTCCATTTCACAACTTTTCTTAATTGTTCTTTAATCATATTTCAGCAGTTTATATGATTAGAAAATACTATAATTTCTCCCATTTAAAAATAGTATTGCTCATCTTTAAATATTCCTGGCTTTCAACCTTTAGCAGTTTATGCTTTATTGTGCATAAAACATTCTGAAGTGTATTTTTAAACTTTATTATATATCTTTGGCTTAATGACAATAAAATAGACAGGATAATTAGGTAATCTGGAGAGAGAGAGAACAAAAAGGAGAAATAGAGAGAAAGAGACTACAATGCAAAGACATTTTGAGAATTGTTTTCTTTCATTCTTTTGATAACAATAGTCAGATATTCTAAATTACCAACCAAAGAATAAATGCAAATATGACTTAAATATTTCTGCATTGTATCATTTAACTCTTTTTTTTTTTTTAATTTAAATAATGTAGGGTGGCATTCTATTTCCCAGTCATTGTTGTCTAAAGTAAAAGACTTGTTGGTTGTCAACATGGCTTTTTAGACTGAGGTAGCAATTATTTTCCTGGACTTACAATTTTATCTGCATAAATTACTGTGTACTGCACATATACCTGAGTGAAAGTCTGCCCCCCACAACCACCCTGGGAGGGGCTGGCAGGCCTATGGTGGGTGAGGAGAAGGAGGGTTGTTAATTCAGGGGTGGGAAAATCAGTGGAATAAAGATAGCCTGGTCAGGGTCCAGTCAGGGTAGGAAGAGCACAGAACAAGGGCTGGGGCAAGTAGCCTGGCTTTTCTAGCCCCAGGGCTGTGCTCCAAATGCGTACATCTCCACAGGTGAATTGACTTGGATCAGGGCTACCATTTTTGGGTGCTTTAAACCCCCCTGAACATCTGTACAGATGGACATTTAAATTGATCTAACTGCAGCTAGGTAGACCTGAAAATAACAGCTTTACATGCCCTAAAAAAACTAGACAAGTGCAGGGGAACAGAATGCCACCTGTAAGTCCACATTTTAAAATATAAGGCAGTGACTGTTCCCATAACTGGACTGAGTCTTTTGCAAAGGGGATTACCTGCATGCCTTTTGAATGATAGAAACAGGATCGAAATGCATAATGTAAGTAAATTATATTAAAATGTCACTATTTCTCTAATAGGAGAAATCATTCATTTCTAAGCTCTGAAACTGGGAATAGCTCCGCCAAGATGCAACATCATCATAAAGGTTCAATACTGAGAGTCCAAGCTATCTTCTCAATTTAATCCTATTGTTCCACCACAATATTTTTTCTTCCTTGTGACACTATTCATTAATAAAGCATCTCTCCATTTCAAAGACTGAGCAGAATATTTAAAAGTATAATATCCCTTTGAATCATCAAATGTGCAAGACACCACAAACAACAAGACCACATTTTTTTTCACAACAAAAACAAAATTATGTTCATAAATCTTGGTGGTGAACAACATGAACATTACTCAACCCAATTACACTGGCTGGGTTCGATAAAACCAGACAAAACCAGGATCTTTGTCAAAGATTTGGAGAGCTTTGAATTGATTTGGACCTTTTAATTGGTTTCCTGAGTCAATCTGGATTCAGAGGTTCGGTCACCGAATTAGGCCAAATCTCCAAAATGAATCACCACCCGAAGCTTCACACAGCCCTAATAAATATCAAATGCTATCATATAACCTACATTTTAATAATTGTACATTCAGTATGCTTTGTGTCTGATGTTGTGTCCTATGTTGTAATGTGACTATAGAGAAGCATTTTTAATTTATGATTTCATATCATAAATCTTGTGCAGAAACTATTAACTGTACTTCTGAAATGGTATATATTTAAAGGATTTGTTTTACTTCTCTGCATCTCAAGAAATAAAGTAATATTCATGTCCCCTGCCCCCTCCTAATTTGATGGATCATGAAAATAGAAATAGGTACCACCCTTTATTTATCATCAGTACAGAATATAATTTACAAATGTAAGAAAAGGAATAATTAATCCTAAAGTGAAGATGAAGTGGAAATTAAAGGTCAGCACAGCTGATAGACATGTTTTTGAAGCCTAATGATTTCTGAAATGTTATTAAACTTCTGCAGGTTACACATTGTTGGAAATGCCACGAATCTGCTTGTGGTGGAGCTTCAGTATTAGTTATGAAGTTATACAGATTAAGATCAATCATGCACATAAAGGAATGGCAATTTGCATTTGGGGGGTATGTTTAGTTTGATATATTTTGATACTATTTCAAAGCTTTAATTGGGTAGTCAGTATTTTGAATCTTTCTAGGTCAGTGATGATTGAAAGCTATAACCACAGGTGTTCTTCTGGTTGTCTAGTGGAAAGTCTAGTTATTAGGGAGTGAATAACTTCATTACAAATATTACCTCAAATACTAGTCTCAAATGATGCCTTGGTAGCATCTTCAAAATACATTTTCAAGACACATTTGTCATGGTGGCTTAAAACTCCTTCATATTTATAGGGTTTTTTTTTCCCAGGTTAGATTTAAAATACGTTATCAGACCAAAATTCTGCTACCTCTCTTATCCTGCATTGAGGATAAGTTTAGAGTATTAGTTTTGACTGCTGCCAATATTATACATTTCATCAGCAACAGATTTAATGGAAATGTAAATACTTCAATAAAACAAAAATCACAAATAATGTATTATGTCTGTACTGATTTATCATCATTGCAATTGTTACTGACAATATTTGAACTGTAAACTATTACATGCACAAATGAATGTTAAAAATAAGAAAGCTGCATAATTAAACACTTTCACATCATGAAATGCCAGTATTGATTTGAGCGTGCCATATTAATGAGAGCTTGTAAAAAATTTATGTCATTTTTTTCCCATTGAAAAATAACAATTCATCAAATTCAAAATTTAATGGAAAGGCATACTGAATAAAATAGTTCTGACAATAAATGACAAAAAAGTACTTTGATACAATGAAACCCTACATTTTGACCTTACTGAAATTGAATGTTTAGATTTTTTATTTTTGAAATGACACAGTTTTGAAATGCATTAATATTCTAAATTATAATATAGCCCTTCTATAACTCAGTCAAATCAATTAACCCCTCCAGCTTCTCATCAAATAGGTTCAAAATAAGTACATTCAGTTTAAGACTGTCCCTTTTGCACCAAATTAATTCAACCCCTATCTGTATCCCCCACTAATGAATACCACCTATGCCAGGTCATAAGACCTCAGATAATTACATACAATTGCACTACTTTCACTTCTTTAACATTTAACAATGACTGCCACTTGATTTTATTCTGGTACACCTACAGTCACGTTCATTAATGGTGGCCGAGTCTACACAAGACGCTGACTGCTCAGTTGTTACTCTGCAGTCATTTAGTAGTTTCATAAGCAAGTACTAAATGACTGCGCAGTAACCAGCGTTACTGCACAGTAGCAACCTGGCATGATTGCATAGTGATGCTTACTATGCAGTAGCTCATTACTACTGTGCAGTAATGTCACCTCATAGTTCATGCCTGGCTCCAGTAAGGAGCTACTGCACAGTAAGCATTTTGCGTAGACATGGCCAGAATGGTTTAGTTTATATCTACATAGTAAATACTCCTTTTAAGTATCTCTCTATATACGAATTACCACATCCTCAGTCTGTATTTGGCAAGGAACAGTTCTGCTAAACAATTCACTGTTCATTAGGATATGCTTCGCCAAAACTTTCACTGAAACAACTGTCTATCATTGATTTTTGTACCTGATGGTAGTTAGCCATCCCAGCAGAACTTAGTTATAATTTGTTCTTCCAATGGAAAAAAGGCATGTACGTAAATATGCAAGACATGGCATATTGATCATGCCCCTCTACTTTTTATTTGCAAACAGATGTTTATTATTCTGACATATTTCTAAACATGGTATGTTGTGGATAACTGTAAAAGTAGTACAGAGATGTCTGTTATAATTGCTGTGATCTAAGAAGAATCTGTTAGTGGAACCAAAATTGAAAAAACAAGCAGTGTGATTTCAAATCCTATAATGTTTTAAATAGTTTTGTGTTTAACAAATTTGGCAACCTCAAAATCAGGAATGAGGAAATCAGAAAGTGAAAAATTCCTTTAAAACCAAAGTTAAGGGAAATAATACTTTCTTGAAGTAGAAGATTAATTTAGCTGTGCTCCTTAAAATGTAAAAGATCACATATCAAATCTGAATTTTATGTTTGTTATTGGTCCTATATCTATATATAGATTCTAGCAGTAGCATGCTACACGATGAATCTAGAATTCAGTACATAAAGGTTAGAGCACCCTCTCTGATATGACAAAATTCAGTGCTGATTTTATAGGAAGAGCTTCATTACTTTTACCTGTGTTTTTTTTTTCTTGCTATTAGAATGAATGCTTTTGATGTCACTCAAATATATACATACAGGTTTTGTATTGTGCTCATTTAGGCATTGCAAATAGTCTGCTGTCTCTCCAAGACAGCAGAGCTACAGTAAGCAAGAAACAGTTCAGACTATTTCATATATTTTTTTGATGATAAGACTTCCACAATTTTCTCATAGTAGTACTGTAACAAACCAGGCTTTGCTACACTTTTATATGGGCCACAGTTAATTAACTAGTTGTCTGCTAAGGTGTACAAAATGCTTTTTGATTTTGTATAAAGCTGATTTTTTTTCTTCTTTTTTATGCTGCAGCTGTTATTTTTGGTTAAAAATCAAAGCCACAGGAATTTTGCATCTGTCATTCTTTAAAGCTCTACCAAAAGGGTCTAGGAAAGCTTTGGAATACATACAAAAAAGACCCATTCTCATTTTGAGAAAGGGTGAGTAGCTCTTGGAAATGTGATGTGCACAGAGAATACAGGAAAAAGATGAAGACAATGTTCTTTTAAAAGAAGCCAAGAAATTAAAAATAATAAATCCTGACAAACAGAATGTTTATGGTTGGATCATTTGGGGATCTCTTCTTCAGTTGTTATAATAATCAAGATTGCATTTTTCAGATTCGGAGTTAGTCATCATGAATCTCAGGGAATACAACAGGGAGAGAGACAATTAAATTAAATGTTATTTTAGTCCTTTACAAAAATGAAGCATTTGACCATATTTCTCCCTGAGGTAATCAGAATGACTGAATGAGGCTCTGGGAAGATGGAACATTTGAAGTACTTTGAAGGGGAAGTGGACAAACATACATGTCTTGTAAAGCACTACAGGAAAGGAAACAGCAACTGTTGAGAAGCACTTGATTTTTGAAGCACTTCCAGTTAGGTTTGTGTAGTCTAAAGAGTGCAATGGAACGGGGGCTTGTTTTACAAGCCTTGGTATCACACAGTGTTCTGCTCTACCTATACACCCATCAGGAATATGTGTGGTAGGAGATAGGAGGATGACAATGAGTGAATACTTTCCCGTGCACCCAGCCATCCCCAAGCCTGGAGAGCAGAAATCCTTACACACATCCCTACCTCCAGTTTCCCAGATCCTTGGAGGAGGGTTGTAGGGGAGAAGCACCCAGCAATCTTGCACATTTCTCCACCTCTGGAATACAAGAGGTGAAAGCACAAATGCACTCATTGGTTGTTGGCCCTGCTCTTCTACTTGCTCCCTATGGAGGTGGAAGTGAAGCTGCAGGACCAAGGAACACTCTGAAGAGCTCCAAGTGTACATCTTTGCAAATTTAGTTTGCCAAGTGAAGAGTCTGTCTCAGATTGTGCCCTTTTTCATACTTGTTCTCTTTCAACAGAGCCCTCTGTGTCCAGCGAGCAGGATTCCTTTGTGGACAAGAAATAGTGAATCCATGCCTGTTAAGTCCCTCTGTTATTATGTTGGTGTCGGCAGAAAAGATTCTCTGTTGCCACAGTGATTTCAAATCCCGATGATTCAGGTTACATGTTGTGTTTCAGGAGTTGGCTATTGATTAACTTCTATTTTTAACAGTTTAGGGTACTGTTATCAAATTTTGCTAAAAAGCTGACATCAAATTCTCGTGCAGATTTGTCTGACTGAACACAGGTATTGCACCTAGATAGTAAAATCAATTTGTGAAATCTGTTTTTGATGTTTTTGTTAATTTTGGGAGGGGAAGTGGGGGAAGTATGTTTACTATTAACAATTAAAGGATTAAGTATAAATAATGCTTAAGAAATACTGGCAAAAAGCTGCAAGAATGTGATTTTGAGGCTCTTAATATAAATGGATATTTCCTGCTCCCTGCATTCATGATAACTTTTCCCCCATACTCATTAATTCCAATTTCTCAGAGAAAACTTCACAGTTAAACATTCTGCATTCCATGTTCAAAGATTGTGCAGGCTTTCTAGGGCTCTTTTAGATTTCCTTATCACTAGGCTTGCACAGCTATAATTTAAAGGGCCAGATTAATTCCTGGCTTTCGTCTGCTACCTTTAATAGCATGACACCAAGGAAGAATTTGTTCTGCTATATTTTAATATGAGCAAATTGTACAAAAATAAGAAAAAATGCTTACCCATTTTTCAATATTCATCTTTGTTTAATGAAAGCGAGCATTCCCCACAGATTGGAAAATCTTTGAAGCTATGAAATGTATATGGCAATTGTGATTGTTAGTATTATCTATAAATAAGAAAATGTGAAATGGGAGCTCTCTCATAACATATTTATTATATTCTTTTACTTACAGAGCCTGATTGATTGTATTAATGCTAACTTCTGTCCATACAGAGCCAACTGACATGGCATTGATTTACTGAAGTTAATACTGAATTATAGCAGCTGAGGATCTACCCCATATTTTTAAAAATAAATCCTGATTCCATTAAAAATAGTATATTATACTATTTATCCTGCAGACATTCTTTGATAATTTCTTTTTATGGCCATTCTGGTTTGTTTATGTTTATATATTTATTTATCACCTATTCTGTTTTATTCTCCATTTGTCTGTAAATTGTTTTCCAAAGCGATTACCTCTGAGGAGTTTTCTATTGGTTTTAGCTGGATTGGAAGAAATAGATTAAACTTTAATTCAATCCCATTTACAATAAAATGAAGCATGTGAAAGTAGTAGTGACATATAAGTCTCTTCTCCAGAGGTATGGAAGGAATTTAGCTGCTATATCACTACCTGTGATAGACCAAAAAAAAAAAATTCTGTAAAACAATACTAATTTGAGCTTTCCTTTTAGGTTGAAATGTAATACAGTAAAATATGATTAATAACAATGCATCAGAGATATCCTGTATAGAGAATATATATCCAGCACCTCTGTGGTTCTATTGCAAAGCTCTTTACATGCCCTCCCCTGTAATAAGTTTTTACCTCTGTACAGATTTATGTCTCCAGGGCCAAGATACTAGACTAGACACAACACTGGGTTCAGACTAAGACCTCTCAGTTGCTTCCAAAATTGTTGCCATTCAGGAATGCAGTGTGTAATAATCAATCAATCAATCAATCAATCAATCAATCAATCAGTCAATTAGTCCATACCAGCTGCACAAAATGAAATAAGTGAACATACTAATATTGCCTCCTATGCTTGCTTCTTAATTCAAAACAAACTAATGATAAGAATTGTATATAAAATATACTGACCAAAAGTATCCAAAATGATACTAATCTGGGGTATTTTCAGAAAATGGTGAAATTCCTTTTATTTGAAAAGCAGAACTGGTTGTGGTTTCTCAGCTTCAGCATTAAAAATTCAGGCATCCAGAAAAACAAACTACATTTAAAAAAAATCATGTATGTTAGTCATTTCCTGATCAAACTGGAAGCTGATCATACTTTTTGCAGAAACTTGTGAAGTCTTGAAATTTAGTTTTGATTCAAACATAACAAAAAGGCCTTTAAAAAAAAATAATCCAAGAGGTATTTTAGCAAGAATGAGAATTTGTAGTTTGAGGTGTGGACAGGTGAGAGTCAAGTACCTATTTTGCCTGATTTAAAGGTAGGATTTTTATTGTAGAGCACTGATTCAGCCCTCTTCAGCAGGTTAAAGAGGGGCAGGGAGAGATGGGGCTCTCTCTTCCTCTCTCTCTCTCTTCCCCCTGCCTTTCCCAAACCACCATTTATGATGAAGACTTTACGGAACCCATATGTCTCCACAAAACATTAAGGGATTAGTGTATTGTCCGAAATGTTTTGACAAACAATAGGACTCATTTGTTGGAATATTTTTTTTTAGCTTTTTTTCAACAGGAGATAATTACTTTTGCTTTCTTTCTTTCCTTAAAATGAGCCTTTAAACAATAAATTAGGTGAGGGAAAAACCAAGGAAAACTACTTCAGCGTTACTTTCATGTCAAGAGGTGAAATGGTTATTTTTTTAGTCTTCTTGGCAGTTTGTGGATAAAATAACGCAGAAAAAATCAATCTGCACTTCATAAATCTTCGTATAAACCAACTAAATGCCTCCATTTCACAGAGGAATCATGTAGGCTAATGTAATCAATATTTTAAACATTAAGAAACATTTTAGTTTTTATTGACCCTTTCTTGAAAATTTTAAATGGTGCATGTTATTCAGACACTGTAATTTATTCACCATCTCTTTCATCTTGACAGTTTCTGTGTCAGAATCTCACTAAGAGTCTGTCTGCTACACACACTTTTAAATATTACATAATCCAGTACATTAATTTAAAGAATATAAATGATATATTTATTGGTTACATTAACGAGTGTCATGAGATGCGATCTCCAGGGGCGACTGTGAAGCCCTGGGAGTCCAAAAAAATTTCCTTTTACCCTGCTCTGGGGGGTAGTCCATCCTTCTTACGTGCCACGTCTTAATATAAAATGGTTATTGAAAATGCAGGAGATCGTCCTGGTCTTAATTTAATAACTACCAGGTGTTTGTGATCTGCACTTTAAGGGCTAATTGCATGGCTCTGATCCCCCCAGCTACACCATGCCCCAAATCTCACACATGTCATCCTCATTGATGTTCTCTCTTTATACACACATCCCTTCCCCAGGCTGCCACTCTCCCACTCAGCCCCTCCCCAGCCTGCCATACTCCTAAGTCTCCCACTGAGCCCCTTCTTTGGATTCTCAGATCCCTGGTCTAATTTTCTCTCAGCTACTCTCTGGGTCTCTGGACTCCTTTTGGTCCCAATCTTACCTGGCCACTCTCTGGACCTCTGGACCCTTCTGATCCCACTCTCTCCCAGCTGTTTTCTGGGCCTCTGGACAATTCTGGTTCCACTCGCTCTCTCCCTTTTCTGTAAGGGTGTTGTCCCTTAGCCTCCCCCCTCCACAGGGTAACACACAAGGCAGTGGGAAATGAGGCTTGCAGGCACCCCATACTTGTCTTAGCTTAGGGTGGCAACAAGTAGTATTTTGTGGAGCCTGCCCCACCACAGGCAGCCCTAGCATGCTGACAAGCCCCAGTAGGGTGCAGTTTTAGGTCTTACCCAGGAGCAGTCTCTAGGCCATCCTACTCTAAATGTCCTGGCCCCTCCTCTCCTGCCCCCTGATGTCACATGCCCCTCTTGGGCTACAGGCTTCCAGGCCCATTCTTTGCCCCTCTTGGGCTACAGACCTCTGGGCTTCCTGGTCCTGGCTCAGTCTCACCTCCAGGCCCCTTGGTTATGGCTTTCTCTCTTGGACCGTTTTTCTGGAATCCTCCTATTCAGATGGCCCTGCATCAACCATTTTCATCCTAGGCCACATGCCCCTTATTCATAGATTCATAGATTGTTAGGGGCTGGAAGGGACCTCACATATCATTGGGTCCAGCCTCACCTGCTCTGGGCAGGAAGACAACTGGGGTCAAGTGACCCCAGCAAGGTAACCATTCAGTCTCCTCTTGAAAACCTCCACGGTAGGTGACTGCACCACCTCTGGAGGGAGTTTATTCCACAATCTGGACACCCTGACTGTGAAGGAGATTTTTCTGGTATTAAGTCTGAAGCGGCCTTCCAGAAGTTTGTATCCACTGGTCCTGGTCTTGCCCAGGGGTGCCCTAGTGAACAGTCGTTCACTGAGGTCCTAAAATGTTGCCCTGTGGGGTCAGGCCAACTCTCAGGATGTCAAAATTGGGCTGTTAGATGGGAGGATGTGACACAATTGCACGTATACAAACACACAAATCAATTAGGCGCATACACACACTACCAACTCAGGCACATACACATTCAAGGTTACCAGCCTAGGCACATGCATACCTATCACCAATTTAAGCATATACAGACTCTAATGATAATGACATGAAATCATACACAATGCACACATACATACACATATACACACAGGTTAAACACTGACTCAGGTGACAGTGTGTGTGTGTTGGTGCCTGTGCTACCTATCCTTGGGGTGTTGTTAACTAAAAAGCAAGTGGCAGAGATCAGGGGAAAAGGCAGTGGGGACAAGTCAATAACAGTGGCATGGATCAGGGGAAAAGGCAGTGGAGATAAGGCAATAGCAGTGGCAGAGATGAGGGGGAAAGGCAGTGGGGATAAGGCAATAGTAAAGAAACGGATTTGCAGGCAGAGAGGAGCTCAGGATGGCTGGAGCCACAGGAGCATGGGACAGGTGTTGGAGGTGGTGGTGAATCAGAAACAGGCCAGGGAGAAATGTGACAGGAGTTAGAGGGGTGAGAAACAGAGATTGGAGCAAGGCCAGAACAATAGTAAAGCAAAACCCAACTCAGGGTTCCAAATAACAGTTTTATTAAATGAACACGGTACTGCTTGGGCCAAGTATAGTGGTTCAGCTTGGTTCCTACACACACTCACACAAGCACTCCCCCCCACACTCACGCAATGGTAGCAGGAGAAAGAGACTCTGTGGAAGGGTTGGAGTCCCGGTAAGGAAGAGAAACAGAGTCCAAGTTTTTGGATGAAGAGAGGGTGGGACTGATATCTAGCTATCCAGGCTGGGAGGGGGTCCTCAACGGCCAGTCAGGGGTCTTTTTCCAACAGGTGTTGTCCAGAGGGGGGTCCCCAGCAGGGCCTCTGGGTTGACGTGTAGCAGGTCAGTGTGACGTGTAGCAGGTCTGGTCCAGGTGAAGGCAGTGTGACGTGCACTGCAGTGTGCACGTGTAGCAGGTCTGGTCCAGGTGAAGATGGTATCCCATGGAGTCAGTCTTCACTACCCCTTTTTATGGGGCAGACTACCTATGATCTCCTATGGAGAGGGCATGTCCAGGCAATGTCAGCCCTGTTCCAGAGGGTTCCAGATATTCATACTAAGCATGTGCAGCCTTGGAACAATGGTGGGTTGCCTCATCTTTTGTTTCTTGAATGCTGAGGGTGGTTCCAATGGCTGGGTCATTGGTCCAGGTATTGGTTTTGATGGTGGGGTGATTTAGTAGGGGGTCCTGCTATTATTGTGTTTCACTCATCCAGTCACTCTTTTGTTTCAGGCATTCAAGGAAAAACAATTTACATGGGAGAGGATACAGAATTGCAATAATCTTACACAACAGGGCATGGGGACATGATAGGGACAAGGTGGGAATGGATACTTGACATTACTTTTCAGACACAGGCCTAAGCCATACAATATTAATATGAAACAATAAAAATCAGTGGACATATGATAGGAATACAATATAATACAATCTAAAACAGTACAAATTAATACAAGCATAACAGAACACTATTTACAATATATAAAAAAGGGGCTTATTACAATAATAGTATACAAGAACTTAGCTTACCTAGTACTACTTGTAATCACTTACAAGGGATAGACAGGGCAGAGAGAAAGTCAGAAATGGTTGGGGAAGGGAAGGGAATGTATTTTCCAAAAATTACAAAAACAAAAACTGGGGGTTTTGCTACAGATGCACTCCTCTGATATAGTGGTAAGCCTAGCGGTCCCCTCTTAACTTTCTCTTCTTGAGGCTAAAGAGACCCAGGTCCTTCAGCCTTTCCTTGTATGGCTTGCCTTGCAAGCCCCTGATCATATGGGTGGCTCTTTTCCAGACCCTCTCAAGTTTTTCTATGTCCTTATTGAAGTGTGGTGCCCAGAACTGGACACAGTACTCCAACTGCAGTCTCACCAGTGCTCAGTACAGTGGGAGGATCATTTCCTTGACCCCCTTCCTCTCTGGCTGTGGTCCTCTTTAACCTTTGGCCTACCCTAGGCCCTGGCCCCACCTGGGCCAGTAAGATTTCTGGGCTCCCTTGGCTCCATCAGTCCCTGGCCTACCCTCTTGGGCCTTTGGCCTACCTTAGGCCATGGTGCTCCCCAGGCCATCAAGCTTCCATGGGTCAGTCCTTTGTCTGTCAGGCCTCTCTCATCTATGGATCCACCCGCTCAGGCCCCTCCATAGGTCTCTCATACTTAGCCCTTGTCTCTAGGCTCTGGACCACCTCATCAGGTCCTATGCACTCAGCCCCAGTTTCTGGGCTTACCCAGACACCTCAATAAGTCCCACACTCTTAGCCCCTCATTCAGGGATCCACAGTCCACACTGGGTCTCCAGAAACTTCCTCCACCCCTTTAGTTCCTTCTGAAACCTCTGGACTACCATAGACATTCTCCATACCGACCTTTCAAAACTATAGCCATCCTGCTGAGATGATGCTTAGATCCTGTCCAAGCTCAGCCCTACTCCTGGGTCAGATGACTCCATAATTAGCCTTGACCTCACCTGCAGTTTGCTTTGCAGGCTGTCTGACTGCTTAAAGTGGCAGATGCCCTAAGTGTCCTATCACAGTTAGGTGTTGGGATTTCTTAATTCTGTTTTGAATGATACTGCTTGACTTTCAAAAAGCAGCACCACTTAAATGACTTTCAGAAGTCTTGTTAAAACCACCCATTCCTTATTTCATCCATTTGTGCGATACTTTGTGCTGTTCTTATCAAGACTGTGGTAGATAGTAATGCTGTTTCCAAACATCCAGTACTTAAGTCAGCATTGATCAGGGACATCTAACCTTGCAAGCTAAAATAGCAAAGGGCGTGAGCTAATCTAATTGAAGATAATGGGACCTTCTCCACTTGGTTTCTCCACTTGGTTCAGGTCCTTCTTTACTCTCATTGAAAGGTACTACATGGACCTTGTCCAAATCCCGTCAGGACTCATTGGTTCAATAAAAGACAAAGTAATATAATAATTAGGATTTTCTAAAGTGCAAACTATTGCCATTCTCTAAATTCATGGATTCAAACCCTTCCATATCTTCAGGACTATAATAAGGACAGCATATGTAACTCCTCACCTACTTATGTAGTTGTCAACAGTAGAGACATGGCTGGGCACGCAGGGAAAAGTAGACCCAGTTGCCACCATGATCTTGAATACAAACACAAAGCTGCTAGCAGCAGCCACATTTTGCTCCCCTCTCCTTCCCCCATCAAATCAGTATTTGGGGCACCTATCCCTATCTTTACATACCGCCTCCTTCCCCCCCACCCCAGTTATGTCACTGATAGTTATTCACTGAAATAAATATGCTCTCTCTGGCACCTTTACAGGTATTATGCAAAATTCTCGCACCACAAACTTAATATAAAAGATTCTGAAGATACTACATGAGGTTTCTTTCTCATGTTTATTTCCTACACAGCTCCATGCTGTGATTCTGACTCTTTGAAACTGTATTGTAAGAAACAAAGGGCATTTATATATGTGCTTTGGGAGGTGGCGGGGGGGGGGGGGGAGGGGGAGGTGTGCTTTAATTAGTGCAGCTCTGAAAGCCACGCTAATTAAAAGTGTCCAGAGCATCATGTGTATGAGCATTCCTGTGCTGAAAAATGGCAGAGAGGTGCTTTGAACTAAAGTTTGTCAGTCAAGCTTTAGTTTAAAGTACTTCACCACTATTGTTCAGTGTGGAGATGCTGATACACATGACACGGAAGTCTGCTGGAGCACGGTTATTAATGTGCTCCAGCAGACTTGATTAATCAAGTCTTCTCTGAAGTGCTAGAATTATAGCACATTGGAGCAGCCTCTCTGCACATGTAAAGGAGCCCAGAGGCTGCATCTATGGAAGATCCTAACTGTGCAGTAGCCTAATACTATTGCATAGTAGTGTCACATAGCAAAAAACATGATGTGATGCTACTTTATAGAAGGGTCAACCCTGGGCTTCCCCTTGGGCTTCCCCTCCTGACCTCCCCTTCTCAGGGTCTCTCCTTCCACACTTCTTTATAAAGAAAGGGATATGTTGCACGTGCTGATAGTATTAGACTACTGAGCAGTAGTGTCACCAAAAGGTGTTCATTAGCACTACTGTGCAGTAACTCAGGTTACTGTGTAATTGTTTAGTACTTGCTTATGCAAGTACTAAATGACTGCACAGTAATGACTGTGCAGTCAGCATTTCATATAGATGTGGCCTAAGAGACGTACACAGCCATAATATGTAATCTGACTCCCTTGTAGGGGCAGTCCAATCTTTGCTGTTGTCCTCCTAGCACATCTCTCTAGTCTTCTCTGGTGGGTGTGAAAGACCAGAATTCTATCATCACATGCAACATATCCCTTTCTTTATAAAGTGTGGAAGGAGAGACCCTGAGAAGGGGAGGTGTGGAGGGGAAGCCTTCTATGCAACTTATCTTAGGCAGAGCCAGGAATGAGGCTGGGGACTGGAGCACCACACCACACTTCCAGAATCAGTGCTAGCTCCAGATTGATGGTGACTGAGCCTGGAAAAGTACTTCTGGTCCCAGAGAGGGGAAGCTGGGGAGAGACTGCAGTGTTGTAATAGAGGACATGCTGGAGGACTTTCCCACTTGTTTCAGTCTGAAGGGAGTGGCATACAAGCACAAGCAGCTGGCACAGGCAATCGGAGAATCACCAGCTAAGGAAGGTACTGATGGACAGGACACTAGAGATATGGGCCCAACCACAGTGGACCACTCAGGCTGAGGAGGAGCCAGATCAGGAGGAGCATATGGTAAACTGAGAACTGGGAGAAGAGCTGCTCAGCATGGAAATTTCCAGGAGGTGACCATTTTTCTTGTTGTTAAAGGACTAAAAGTAAATCAAGAAAAAGTGACTCAGAGTACCTTGAGAGGCTTTACAGCCCACCTTGCCTTATAGATGTAGGTTGAATTAATTAAAGTACTTGTGTTTTTTGTGGGATCACAAATGATTGAAGCCTAAGTTGATTTAAGTTTGGCCCTCTGCAGAATTGTTACAAGGGCAATAGATAGCGGGCATTGACCCGAAAGACAATACATCCCCTTGTTGAATTAATTTTGGTTTGGTTTGGGACAATTAAAAGGAATTGATTTATTGGGCACCTTGTCAGTAGACCTACAAAAGGGTAGGGACCTTTTTATTTTTTTTTTTTTTTTGCTGTTACACCTTCAACAGAGAATCCAAGGACTTACTGAGAGGTTTTGTTGCACCCCATATAAGGACCAAATGTGGATCCCTAGCAGCCTGGACAGGCTTGCCATACATGGCTCAAAGGGTGGGGGCTCCATGATAAGAGCATCTCATAACATAGAGGAAGTGGTAAAAGGTGAGATGTAGGGAAGGTGGAGCCCACAAAGAAATTTCTCCAACAGGCCCCGAGGTACCGCCCAGCGGAACTAGTTCCCTAACAGAAGTCAAAGTCATGGCGGGCAAGAGAATAACATCAGAGTGGCTGGGGGATAGTGTGGCCCGTTCCATATCTTGTCATCATTTTGTCATGAAGATGAAAGGCCGGAAGAGACCTAAACTGTATAGCACCTCCTCCCAACTAGAAAACGATTAACTTATTTACTTGAATATAAGATGACTTTGCCCAAATAATTAGATTCCATATCTGGAAAATTTATATATATATTTTTACAATTTTACAGCTATATAATCTAATTATTGCAGATTTGCCTTGAATTTCTCCCCCTCCCACTGCTGCAGCACGGAATATATATCCGGGAGCAGGAGGTCAGATAGCCCTCTTGCCCCTGCCCCATAACTTCTTTCCCATGCAGTCCCTCCTGCCCTGTTCACTGCCAGACCCTCCTGTGCCTGAGCACATGGAAGTGAGGAGCAAATATGAAAATACTGACCTTGAAATAAACACACCTACAGTAATTTGCATATAGTACCCATACACTTAGTTCATCCAGAATTAATACATTTTACCTTTTTTGAAACTGCTGCAAGTTTTAGCATAGGTACTCCATAAACACACTTTAAGCAATACTTGCATATAGTACAAACTGGGTACTGCTACACTTGCAATTTATGTGCAGTAAGATTACTGCACAGTAAATAAGGTGCAGTAAGATGTTGCCCAGAATTCATCTACACATGTGCCCTGCTGGGTGCAGATTTGCACCCCAACAGGAGCAGCTCACTCCAGGACTGCTCCTGCCCTGCACTGCTCCCTGCAGCAGCCAGGGGGAGCTCCTGGTTCCCTCAGGTTCCAGTCCAGGGGCTGGCATGGGACACAGAGGCCAGTCCTGATGTGTATGGAGCCAGGAGAACTGCCTCTGCAGTCAGCACAACTCCCCCACATCAGGACTTGGCCTGGCAGCAGTAGCCCCCTGCCAAAATTTCAGGGAGCAAAATTGCTCTCTGTCAGCATCTACATGTGCACAACTGCGAATTACCTAAAGCACCATTTATTTAGTACCTGTATCTGTTAGTACTAGCAAATGGGCCCCAGCAGAGCCAATAGCATTTCAAGCCATAGTGACCCCACAGCGCAGCACTACTCAGTACATGTTTGTACTCCAGATACCCTCCACAAAGGATCCATATGCTAGCAGTGGATCTGAGTGTTCTTGGAATGAGTTCTGGGTTCCTCTATAAATGTATATGCTAATGAGGCACAGGGCAACCTGGTCCAGCTCCACCTCATGCAGGGCCACATTAATTATATGCTATAGGCTGGGAGAAGGAATGACAGAAAGATTCTGGGTGAGCACTTTGAGGCCCTGTTTGTGGGGTTTGCCAGATACATAAGGCTGCTGAAAAAATGGTACTCATTGGAAGTAGGAAAGAAAGGCGCAGCTCAGCTGTGGGAGAGAAGAGCAAGTTGAAATGTATTCAGTGTAGTGGATCATCATGACTGGAAAAAGAGTCGGCACCAAAGGGGACTTCATGCAATGGCCACTACCATATATCTTACTCACAGGAGCTGTATTAACACACCCTTTTAGTAGGTTCCTATAAGTACATTTGCCCAATATGGGTCATGTGTTTTATAGTCATGCTCAGTGTTATCTCTATTTAATCAGCTTCATATTTGGTTTCCATAACTGAGTACATATTGCTTTTAGGAGCAGTGTAGTAATAGACAATATATTTAATGAGGTTTCCCTGTCTGAAAATGTAAGATAGGGGGCTCTTTTCCCTCTGCTGAATGGGGATGTATCAGGGAACCCTCACCCTAATAACAGACAAAGAGGGAAGTGATGAGAAACAGGGAGAGAGTGAGTGGATGACTGTCAGGGAAGCAGGATCACTGCTCCTTTAAGAGAGTCCAGGGATTAAGTGAGCAGGTGCTAATTAAGAAATGATTCACCCCCAGTGGGCATGTGATTAGAACATATAAAGCAGCATTAAAAGGGAAGGCCAGAAGCAACAGGAAGAGGGAAGTAGAGTAAGAGCTGACAGTCTCGGAGAGGAAATACTGGGTATTTGTATATGAGCTTTGGGATGCAGTGCCAGGTGCTTTAATTAGTGAGCTGTGCTAATTTAAAGTGCCTGTGCTTCATGTGCATCAGCATCCCTGCACGTCCGTGTGCTATAAAAATGGTGGCAGGGCACTTTGAACTAAAGTTCATCAAATGTATTTTATTTCAAAGCAGCCTGGCACCATTTTTTTCCACACGGTGTGCATGGGGATGCTGAAACATGTGATGCAGAAGGTTGCTGGAGTGTGTCAATTTCTGTGCTCCGGCAGACTCAATTACTTGAGTCTCAATTAATTGAGTCTGCTCTGATGCACTGAATTTCCAGTGTGTCAGAACAGGCTCCCCACAAGTCTGTAGGAGCCACAGGCACTGGACAAGGAAGCTCCATTTGTTCCAGGTTTTAGAAACTCCACAGGCACAAGCACTGAGGATTTTGGAGAAGGTGTCAATGGTGATGACCCAGTGTCCATTGGGGAAGACCTGGGACAAGAGGTCAGACTAGGTCACAGCAGGAGAGGCAAACCCCAAGGGGTTGCTAGCCCATGAGAGTTATGAACAATGGAGGCAAGATGCTGCCAGTGACAGTCTAAGATGTAAAGGTTGGAAAGCTGTTAAAAGGATAGCATTCCTTTTTTCCCCAATAATCCTGCCTAACAAACCACTGAACCCCAGTTAGGGATAGAACAAGTATAAGAGGCATTTGCCTATATTTCTTTTGATTTCCTTTGTTACAGTTAAGAATTGTAACACTGGGACCTGAAGGCTAGACCCCAGAGGGGTCCAGAGCAGAGTTCCTTCTAAACTGCGTGGCATTCACAGCTGTGCAGGCATGCAGCTTAGGGGGAACACTGATCCTGAGCTGAGAATCTAGCTGGAACAAAATGGAAAACTAAAGTATTTGGGAAGGAGGACACTGAAGCTTTGTCGGAGGCCAACCCTTTGCCTGCATAACCCGTTAAACTCAACAATTCTTATTCACCATCAAGTTGTGGCAGAAATGAACATAGAAATGTTGTAGAGAAAACGGAGTGAAGCTATGACTCCCCTCACCTCCCAGAACCCAGATTCCAGTTGCTTGGGCAGGGGAGAATTCATGATGGGTGAGAGAGGGGGGCACTCATCTTGTATTTGAGTAAATATGGTAGGTTGCAGTTCATTATAAATTATTAACAATAAACTGTAACACTTAAAATTAATACATTGCAATACCTGTATCTAACAACATAAAAATATAATTATAAATGAATGCCTAAAGGTCAAGTCTGAGAAGGCCTGTTCAGTCTTCTTGAGTGTATTCTAACTTCTATAAAGCTTCCCTGTGTGAGCTTTCTTGAAGATTTCCTTGAGGAGGGGATTCATTTTCATTTTTCTGACATCATGGGTACATCTACACAAGATGCTTTACCGTGCAGCATACTAATTTGCTTGAAGTAAAGCATCACACATGTGTAGGGTGCAGTAAAATAATTTACTGCATTGCTGGTTACTCCTGTCAGATGCAAGTGGTATCTGGCAGCACAGTAAATTACTGTGCTTAAACTCATATGTAGATGGAGACTTTGGGATTCTGTTACTCTGGATCAAATTGAGCCAGAATATATTCATTCACTCTGAGCACCTATACACATACATTGAAGCTGCTCCAACACACTGAAATTACAATGCATTGGAGTAGAGTTGATTAGTTGAGTCTCCCGGAGCATAGTAATTACTGCATCACAGCAGACTCCAGCGTCACATGTATCAGCATCTCTGCACTGAAAAATGGTGGTGGGGGTGCTTGAACTAAAGCTTATTTGATGAGCTTTAGTTCAAGCACCCCTGCCACCATTTTTCAGTGGGGGGACACTGAAACCACTCTAATTAAAGCACTCCCCTACCTACCCTCCCAGAGCACGTATATAAACGCCCATTAATTGCATGTGTAGACGTGACCTCTCTGTACTAGTATCTAAACCTCTTCCTGTTGAGATGTAAAATATTGAAGATGAACCCATTTTCTACAGAGAGGCCTTTTGGGGTCTCCACTACATAAGATCTATGAGTGTTTTCCATACTTTGAACATTTTCAAACAGTTTTTTCTCAAAACTTTATTCCTTGGAAGCAACTCTGGTAGGGATTTTTCTCTGTATCTAGTACTGATGGTTTTTCTCACTGCTGAAGTTTTAGTTCAGCATTTTGTGTCTTAAGCTTCTTTAAGCTGGGCCATCTAGGTTTAAGTTGCATTGATGCCCTAAGTAACAGCATCTAAAGTTGTCTTCCTAAGAACAATTCAGCTGGAGAGTCTAGATGCAAGTGGTGTAGACCGATATGTCTGGGGAGCCAGATGTGAATCTCTGGATTTATGCAGAAGCTATTTCAAAGCCTGGAGTACTCTCTCAGCTTCTTAACTGATCTGGAGACAGTGAGGACTACTCATATGGTTTTGAAAATTAAAGTTGTCACAAACAGTAGGAATATATTAGAGGCAAATTGAGGTCTATTACTTGATATGGGAACTTTAGAAATTTCAGGTCATGGAAATGTGTGTTCTTTCTAGAAAATAAACACAAATACATTTCTGCCTGCTGTCAAGGTCTAGATGGTATGGATATAGAAATCAGTGGCCTTGGGGACAGTCTTTTCTGTGTTACATTCCTCATAAGCTTCTACTAGATCTTGCTGTTTTGTATTCAGCCCAGGTCACCATATAAATTGTTATATCCTTGCCCTGCATTTGCCCTGATATCCCTCATAGATCTTTGAGAATGTTTCTTTCTAAGCACCTAGGAGATCACAATAAATCTTCCTTTAAGGAGCAGACCATCTGCCTTAGGGAAGTCATTTCAGTTCTGCTAATATGGTTGTAGGCCTTTTCGAAGTTGCCTTCTGTGACCCCAACCACTTTGACAAAAAATGTACTAGTTCCTGACATTGTAATCCTTTAGTTGTTCATTTCTAATTTGCTGAAATCAAGTGAAAGAGGCTGACATTTCTGTCAGAACATAGTCAATATGCATTTTAATATCTTTCTCCAATATTATTTCTTCTTCTGATGGCAATTACCTGACTATCCACATCTATGAGCATTTTTCCTTGCATATGTTCAATGTCAAATGAAAATGGCAAAACCTCTGAATCCTCGGGGGAAGATCATCCTAGGGTTGGGGGCCTAACAATACTACCAGGGATCTGTAGTCTCTTTCTGTTTGAAGATGCAGGCCAAGCAAGTAAGAACTGAGCTGTTCACATGTCAAAGTGATTACTAAAGTTTCTTTTTCCACTTGTGTATAGGTTGGCTCACCTTCTATAAGCCATTTTTGCTGTAAGTGCAATAGGCTTCTGGCATATTTCTGGCTGTGTTGGAATGACCATTGTTCATAGCTCATATGAAGATCCATTCACTGTGGATGCTATTGCGTAGTTTACTAAATACTATGCCAGACCATGATAGAAATACTATGCTGGACACATTCAAGTCATCTGGTCCTGACAGATTGCACCCCAGAGTACTTAAGGAACTGTGAGGCATCATACCCCAGAGACTGGCAAGGATATTTGAGAGCTCGTGGTGCTCAGTTGAAGTTCACGAAGATTGGAAGAAGGCCAATGTGGTGTCTATATTCAAGAAAGGGAGGAAAGTAAACCCAGGGAAATACAAACCAATCAGCTTGACCTCAATCCCTGGAAAGATTCTGAAAAAAAATATCAAAACAGACTATACTAGACAAGCTGGCTGATGGCAACATCCTGCAGGACAGCCAGCATGGGTTTGTTGTGAGTAAGTCTTGCCTGACCAATCTCATCTCCTTCTATGACCAGGTCATACATCACCTGGACAAAGGAGAAGAGATTGACGTCATATATCTGAACTTTAAAAAAGCTTTTAATCTGGTGTCCCATGATATCTTCATGGAGAAATTGGCAACTGTGGTCTTGGCTACATTACAGTCCAATGGCTGGGGGTTTGGCTCTGACGTTGGATCCAGAGAGTGTTAGTCAACGGAAGTGAATTATCATGGCTCTCTGGGACCAGTAGTGTCCCCCAAGGCTCTGTCCTTGGACATGTTCTCTTTAATGTCTTTATTAATGATATGGATACTGGTGTCAGAAGTGGACTGGCCAAGTTCACTGATGACACTAAACTTTGAGGTAGAGCTTCTACACCCGAGGATAGGCTGGTGATCCAGGCTAACCAGAATAGGCTTAGTAAGTCAGTGGATATAAACCTGATATCATTCAATACAGAAAAATGCTAGGTACTCCACCTCGGGGGGGGGGGGGGGGAAATGCAGCACACTTTTAGGTTCAGCACACTTATAGGCTGAAAGGGACTTGGGGGTCATGTGTGACCACAAGATGAACATGAGCCACCAATGTGATATCGCAGCTGGTAAAGCGAACAAAACTCTGGCTTGCATCCATAGATGCTTCTCAAGTAAGAGAATATCATCAGGATATCATCCTCCCACTGTACTCAGCCTTGGTGAGGCCACAGCTGGAGTGCTGCATCCAATTCTGGACTCCATAATTCAAGAAGGATGAGGAGAGGCTTGAAAGAGTCCAGAGGAGAACTACATGCATGATCAGAGGGCAAGAGAACAGGCCTTATGAAGATAGACTGAGACCCATGAGAAGCACAGACTCAGGGATGACCTGGTGGCATCTCAGGGGTGTGCATCAGGATCTGTGGTGGCAGTTCAGAGGTGTGCATCAGGATCTGTGGTGGCAGCTCAGGGGTGTGTATCAGGTTCTGTGGGAATGCCTATTTACCGGAGCACACCAAGGGATGACAAGGTCCAACAGTCACAAACTCTTCCAAGAACATTTTAGTCTGGGCATAAGGAAAAGCTTCTTTACTGTCCAAGCCCCCAAGGCCTGGAATAGACTGCCTCCAGAGGTGGTGCAAGCACCTACTCTGGACTCTTTCCAGAAATGTTTGGACACTTATCTTGCTGGGATCCTTTGACCCTAGCTGGCTTCCTGCCCCTGGGGCATGGGGCTGGACTCAATGATCTTCTGAGGTCCCTTCCAGCATTAATGTCTATGAAATCTATGAAACATGTAGTAATCCAGGTTGTTCCTTGACTGTATGCAACACCCTTGGTTATTCATTCTGCCGGACCCAGATATTATGTCCATTAAAGGAATCTTTTAATGGTTTTGTTAGCTGAGTTCTCAGTCTGTCTCCTCCCTGTTATAATTCACAAATTCTGCCCCCTGACTTTAGTTGACTATGGCAGTTTGAGGACTCTCCTTTATTTTTCTTTTTAAATTAGGGCAGCAGCATGAAACTCACCCAGCTAGGTGCTGGATATGGGGCATAGGGATCATCCACAGGTCAGATCAGGACCACAGACCAGTTCCGTACATCAAAACTAGCACACAGGGCCAGCCTGGCTGTGGGTGCTGTGTGCCTGCACCCCAGACTGGCCCCATGCTCTGCATGCAGTACATGCCAAACCAGCTCCACATGCTGTATGCAGTATGCAGGTCCAGTCCAAGATGCAAAGGTAGTACAGGATAATAGGTCCCTAGGGGCCATATCAGACTCACTCATGACACCATGTAATGTAAATCATAATCTAGCTCCCTTACAGAGGATTCTTGACCTTTATTGTTGCCTCCCTCTTCTTCTGGGTGTGGTGTGAAGGACCAGGATTATATGATCACTCCATAGACCATGTATCTTAAAACAATTTATAACCCTATATCATTGCCTTCCTCTCTTTAAAAATTATCTTAATTTTAGATTCTTTATCATACAAATATACTTTATTTTCAAAATCTAATATTGATTTTGTAACACAAATAGGTAAACAGTGAGGGAAGAAATAAGGCACTTAATATCATGTAGGACACAGTGATAAGTCTTCCCATTCTCTATATAGAAAAAGCAGGAATAGTTAAGCTAGAGAAGAAGAACAAATAGTTTTCCTATACCTTTTCATCTGCCTGTAAAATTTACTGCTGCTGGAGGTCACAGTGTCAAATATTGTAGCTGGATTTCTAAAATGGCTGGATAACTTTATGACCAGTCATATAATTTTTGTAGTTATGGACAATAAAACCATATGCTTCAGGGTGTTAACTGATCATCACAGGGTCAGGAAGGACATTTTCTCTTCCCTGTAGCAATTCTGCAATTGGCTAAATATATTATACGATTATATACACTTTCCCCCTTTCTACAAGCACTGGTCATTACAAAAAGAGGTATACTAAACGTGAACAAAAAAATCTGATCCTACAGGACAAACTACATTCTTTATCCATAAAAATAGAAAAAGAGGACCACTAAATGACATAATCTAAGAATGGAGATCTTGGATTGATCCCTGAACTTTGTTTTTCTTCCCCTTTTTTGGTTATAGGTTGGTATTTAAATAAAATATTTACAATCCAAAATACAAACATGTGCATTAAAATATACTTTTAACCTCTTATGTTTGATCATAGATAAGCAACATCAGTGGAATAACCAGAGATAGGAGCAACTGTTCACTGAATTCTGATCAGTTAGTGTAAAAGAACAAATAAAAATTGAGCCCAAGTTTAAAAAAAGCCTATGGAGTAGCTCACTTAATACTTCTCACCAAATTTCACTTAGAGAGACTGAGCTCAAATGTAAACAAAGCCCCCAAAATAAAACAAAGGGTCTAAGCCAGGTGAATTAGTATTGGAAGAAACATCCATACAGAACTTGCAAATTTCACTCAATTTTTGTCATAGTCATAAGGTAAACACAAATTAAATTATCAAAGATTGAGGGAAGGAGAAAAAATAATATTGGTATTTTATTTGAAATTAGTAGGACTGCTAGAAAGGTTCTTCTCTGGCTTTATTATAGGTTAGATTGTACATCCTTTCCTAGTACAGATGAATATTTATGCTTGTGATTCTGAGAGACTGCTTTACATGTATAACACTTCACTAGTGCGAACAATCTAGCTTTAAATAAGCAAGTGCAGCATAATCAGATTGTGTTGTGCTATATTGTGAAGTCTTTATGGTAGGGAGACAGTGAAGTCCCCCTTCCTGCTTGCTCTCTATTTCCTCCCTACATATAGACCTTAACCTAGTGATTTGTAACGTGAAGTTTCTTCAGATCCTTTCAAGGATGCCACAGGATGTCATGCAATTCAATGCATCCTACACATGAATTACAAGATAAAACCAGATGCCATGTCCACATGTGGTGTGGATAGTTGATTCCCCAGGGACAACTAGTAGAGGCACATCTTGTGCTGCTGCTAGTTGTCCCCGAGGAATGTCCATGACACACACGTGCTCTGGTGTGTATCAGGTTACCCCAGCTGGGGTAGGGCAGGCTGGGGAAAGCACTGGGCTGGCCCCAGAAGTCTTACCTGGAGCGCCAGTGATTCTGCTGAGCGGAGCCTGGCCAGCAGCCGCAGAGTGGCTGCAGGTGACCTAGCTCCAGTTTTGAGTGGTGAGCACTGCCCGTGGTGGAGATTGCTGCTCCACTTTTATTTTCTGGATATCCAGGGGTCAAAAAAACCCTCCACGCTGATCCATTGCAGTGTGGAGAGCAACTGAACATGCAGTATTGGGTGCTGCAGATGTATCTGTGCCACCACATACCACATGGCCATGCTCCTCTGAATGCGGCCAGAGATTTCAAATAGGAGTTTATAGTGTTAAAACGTTTTGACCTATTGAGAACTTTTTCTGAGTTCCTTGCAACAGAATAATTGTTTTATTAATTTTTCTGTAGTTAAAAAAGAGAGTAAAAATGAAAAACTGGCATTTTTCAAGAGGTGCCTTTCCTTTAAAAGGCAGTGCCTTGAGGCTAACAAAGGGCAAGTATAAAAAGGTTGAGAAACACTGCCCTAAACAAACAAACAAAAAATAAATCCAACAATCCTAGAATAGGCTGAGGGGATGGGGGCTATGTAAGAAAGTATCAAATTCTGACTTTGTTCAGAACAGAAAATTTCTATGCAAGGGGGAAAAAAAGGCGACTGTAAATCCAACATCTCACAGTTAAGGTACATGTAATAATCCAGATCAGGCCCTAAGGTTTGCATGAAAGTAGACTCTACTGTGAAACACTAACCATGTGCAGGTTTTCTTTGCTTTATGAGGGTTCTGTAGATATGAATTACTTCTTATGGGATGACACTTTTTATACCAAAAAATTGTTATATGTGGTGGAACCCTGCAGTCAGCTGCTTTGTGCAGTGCATTGTGGGAGTGACATGCACCAAAATATAGTCTCCTGTGTGGATCTGTGCTCCTTGTCTGTAACACGTGTTTCTGTAGTTGCCATCCCCATTATGATAGTGCCCTGTGCTTGTGTGTACTGCCTGCTGTTGGTGAGTACCAACATTGTCTTGTAAAAGTGGTAGAAATGGGCCTGGGGGTGAGTAAAGTTCAGGTCTTGGAACGTATACCTACCCGTTACATTGTAAAGTGGGTTTCCTTTATGCGAATTTGAGTTATGCACCATTTTCCAGGAATGCATGTACAGCATAAAGCGAGGAAAACTGCATTAGTCTTTTTGTATGTATTTTCCCAAATTCTTACCAAGGTTCTTTTTGAACATCCTTCCTCAAATTAAGAGAAAAAAATTGATATAAAGTATCACTTAGCAATGATATTACTACATTACAACAGAAATAATAAACGTCCAAAATAACCTACCCCAACATCTCTATCAGCTTGTATGCTGCTTTAAAAAAAACAAAACTATTTTGCAATTAAATAAGGCAACTAATAGTGATATTTAAATTTGATATTTTCTTTCCCATAAATCAATTAATTAGTTGCTATTACATGGCACAACATCAGAAAATAGCAAACCTCATTCAAACATTATGAATACCTATTTCAGAGTTACTCTACTTTGAGTAGAATAAAAGTCAGAATTACTTTGAGCCAAACTGCTGAAATTCTATAAGGCAAACTTTTTTCTTCTAGTGTACATCAGAATAAGCTTGATCTTTCAGTTCCTTTATTATATGCACTGAAATTCCACTGGGAGTCTTGAGGCTCCAAGTCTTTCATATTTTTTTTCTAACCTAGGAATTGCCATAATTTATCATTCAAATATCTGTCTAGGCTGGTGTCTCTTGTCTGTCACTGATGAATGCAAGATACTTCAGAGGAAAGTTGAGAGTTTCCATAAATTCCTCTCACCCTGGTACTCTCAAGTTGTTAGTAGCTCACTCATATCACAAAACATAAGGACTTCTCTCTTAGACATATTATTCTAGCAAAATGCAATCATTCTTATTATGCATATAAATATCTAATCTTGTTGGTAATCTGAGGGTTTGATTTTTTACCTCATTACCTTTTTAATGTTTTTGATTGCCTATATCCTGAGAAGAAATAAGCAGGATGCTTAACTTATCTTCTTTATAGCATTCTTTATTTTAATTTTGATAATATTCCCATCATCTTTATTTCCCTCTTTATATAGTTATAGAATCCAAATTTGCAGTTCTTTACATGTTGCAAGACTGTGGCTCCTGCTGAATTACTGAAATTCATGGGACTCTACCCAAGAGCAACATTTCACCATCATGAAAGTATATACAGGATCAGGGACCTCAGCTCTTTAAGCACTTTCATATGGGTTTTTCCATCAATTCATTTCTGAAAGGCATTGACCAAACTCAAGATAGCAATCAAGATGAAAAACATACTACCCATTTCCAGTATTGCAATATTTTGTCTAATAATCCTTTTACTTATTATTAATATTCATGTTTTCTTTAATTAATTAAATACACCTTGTTTGCATTTTTTCCACTGTTGCACACTGAATAGCTATTACTATTGATTTGGAGAGTATTGTAAAATATTACAAAAATCATGATTAGATTTAACCTCACTTGTCATCCATTCTAGTCATCTTACCTAGGAGGTAACCAAACATATGAGGAACTATTTTCCCATCCCTTAATGTAAAAATTGAGATGTAGTGGGACATGGTAGAGAAACTTGCTCTGCTATTCTTTGAACTGTCTTGACTTTCCCAAGCTACCATTACTTTCAGAAACACTTCATTTTCCATTCAAAAACAAGAAAAGAAGGAAAAAGAGTATTTTTGTTTTGCCAATACCTTTCTTAATGGTCTTGTACACTGTCATAATTATGTGCTGCTGTTTAATTTTCCCCTCCTTCCCCACTTTGTTAAAAGTATTTAGGTCAAGCCTCTCTAGTACAAGTAAATTTTCAACTAGTGGCTATGAGGATAGTACCCTGCTTTAAATATGCATAATGTATAAATAATTTACAAAACTTTGCTGGATTAAATATTTGTGTGCCAAGGTGACCAAGATGCTGTGCTTAGTATGTTGCATGATTTTACCTTAGCAAAATTGTAATGACATATTGCCTAAAATGCAATGTTTTTAAAGTAATAATGAGTTGTGCTGCTAAAATATCAAAGTCAATGTGAGTCATACAGATAGTTGAAGGTGGATAGGAAAATGTAGTAGTTTCTGTTTCATGGGTGGAAATATTTTTTGTATGCTATTCTTTAATCAGACTTGTGGTGGTGACTTTCTTTTATAATGTACAAAAAATATATGGATATGAAGTGCTTTGTTGAGTTGGAACCTAAATGATTTGTGAATATGAACAGAAAGCTATCCATAACACTGGAGATCACTGTGACATTGTATTGCTCCACATGATAATAGAAACATATATAGTATGTTTATTAGGTTATCAGTATTAGTACTAAAGAAGTTTTAAGGAAGTTTTGCACAAAGGGACCAGTTTTACTTTTAAAATGTAACCGCAGTATGAAAACCTAAAATAATACCAGTTCTTCAAGTCAAAACACCAACAATCTATGATCTTCATTTCTGAAGAGAAAATGCATTTATTTTTTTAATCAAGAAGACATTTTAATGATAGTGATTTGTAAGAGTTAGTAAACACTGATGCATTATTACCTTTTATGTTTCTTAAATTCTGCATTGAATGCTAAATGCTAATAGTTACATTGGAACCAATTAGAAATAAATATAAGTCAACAGCTGAAAATGCTTCACTTATTAATAATGCACCAGAAAGGACAGTACCATGCCTTGTGATTTTTTCCGTAGTAAAACTATCAAAGATTAATACCATTGTCCTTGAAACAATTAGCTGTTCTTTATGAAAGGTCAAAATAAAAATCCTTAGATTATTTAATAGAATTTTCAGTAGAAGTATGAAAGAATATCTATTAACCTCACTTTAAATGTATTCCTTTAATCTCCAAATAATTATGCTATGTTGTAAGGAGAAACACTGACATTGAATGTCACCAATGATTTGAGCAATAAAAGTATTGATTCATTTGTTTTCTCTGTATTATTGGCTGCAGTGCACAGACTTGAAAGGATGATAAACCACTCAGCAGGACTTATCTGCCATCTGTCCTTGTTTCTTCTTGTGATTTTAAAGGATATTTTTTTAGCCTTCTTTTTTTTTTTTTTTTTTTAAATACAACCAAAAAGCCAAAGTAATAAAAAAGAGACTTGTTATTTTAGGAGTCCATTTTTTGTGCATTCAACAAAAAATATATAATCAGAGAAGCTAGATGCTTAGCAGTTTCTGAAAATCAAGAGTCTTTAACATGTCTATGTTAGGTCATCAAAAAATAAGAATCTCAAAATCATTAGTTTAAAAAAAAAATCTAGCCGTATATATACACATAATGCAGGCACAATATTCATTGTTGTTTCTACAACTGGGACACATTTTAGCATAAAACAATTCTATCTAGTAAATATTGTAAAGTTTTGACACATTAGGGTGCTGGTAAGAGACTGAACTTTACTTCTTGTCTCCAGACACATGACTTTTATCAGGCTTACAAAAGTTAATATCTTTGTCAGATAACAGAGTTTGTCACTGATACCAGTGGTTACTGTTACAATAGAAAATATTATTATGAAGAAAAAATAGTCTATCCTAAAGTTTTAGAGCTTTCAATTGTTTGGCATTTAAGCTTAGCAAACTCTATACATGTAACAGTATTTTTAATTTAGAAAATAACTATCCACAGTGGATGTGAGAGAACTGGTAAAATAAAGATATAAACAGTCAAGAAACTTGGAGATTTTCTGGAACACAATGATTGTGAAGATCTATATTGAAATCATTGTATGCAAATGTACTAGCTATCCATTGGAGATGCACATTTTAAGAACATTTTTAATTCATAGTGAAAGGAAATGGAAATTCATAGCAAATATTAAAATGATACTCAAGCATATAATCAAACCTTGCTTATCAGCTTAAGTAAACTGAAAAGTTAAAAAAAGGTTTGTATTCTATTTTTAAGAAGTAAGTGGATGATAGTCAACTTATTAGGTATGTAAATAGACGTAGGTGCCTAAATAAGATCCAATTTTGTACTGTTCAAGTCCTGAAAATTCATGACTGCATATACTTTCATGACACAATTTTTTCTCTGTCATAATCTTGAACTTTTGAATCAGAAAAAGGGGCAAGGAGAAGGAGGACTCAGCCATCTTTTGCATTAACTGTTTTTCAGAGATTTGAGAAAGGTGAGAGAGAACTTCAGATGATAGGTTCAAAGTCAATATATTCCATCTCCTTTCCCAGGATTATTATTACTTTTTAACCCATAAATGCTTAATATAAAATGCCTAAAGAATGAAGGTATCTTCCATGTTGCAGGGGTATAGGTTGTAGCTGTGTTGGTCTAAAGACATAGGCAGACAAACAATAACTGTGTACCAGAATGAACGCACACCGGGAATCTATCAAAGACAAGAATACCTAGTTACCTGTGGGGGCACAAGAAAACCACTCTCTCTTCAATCTCTCAGTTCTAATCCTCAAAGGGAATGTAAAAACACCTTTCACAGACAAGCCTATGAACTTTGCTTCATTAACCTACTGGCTACAAAAATCATGGACTAAATATAGACATTGGATTTATGACACATTATAACCTGCCTAACATCTGACTCCCCAGGTACCTCTCCACTATTTACCAGCTACATTCATTCCTGCCTCCCCTACCCTCAACTTGTCTTTCACCCACTGAGTCCTCAACTTACATCTTCACTGACTCGCTTTCTTGCATGCATACCAGCCTCTGCTTTCTTTACTATCCATTCCATCCAGGAAGAGCACAGACCAACTGCAGATGCATCCTCAGTGTGATGAAGAGTATTTGTACCCAAAAGCTTGCAAAAAAGAATTTTTCCAACTATTTGAGTTGGTTTAATAAAAGATATCAGATTTACCCGAAGAACCTTGTCTGCCTAAAGAATGAAGAAAGCGAGAAGTAAAATACAAAAGCTCCCTGCCTCTCAGCTGAGGGCCGTTAGTATTAGACTATAGTCATGTTCTATCTTGCACTCTCTTCCTGGCCCCATGATTCTTGAATTCTTTTCTGTACATGAGGGCTGAATGTATAGACCCCCACCACCACAACCTAGGCAATAAGTACTTAAAATGCTTTCCTTAGAGGTATAATATTCAGGTTTGAACTCTTTGAGGTGGAGATAAAGGCATCAAACCAAGTATATATCACTTTTGGGAGAGAGATTTCACCACTAAATTATTATATAATAAAATGGTCAGTATCCTATAGGTTGAGGGGAAAGGGACTTGGTAGTGGGGGTCTACTACAAGCCCCCAGATCAGGAGGAGGAGTTGGACCTGGAATTCTCCAGACAGCTCTCAGAGACCGTACGGTCAAGGGACATGATTGTCATGGGTGATCTAAACTACCCAGATATCTGCTCAGAAGAGCAGCCAGCTACATCCAACCATTCTGGTAGGTTCTTAACCTACTTGTGGGACCTTCACTTAACACAGGAGGTATATGGCCCCACTAGGGGAAATACTTTACTGGACTTGGTTCTGGTTACAGGGGATGATTTCATGGGGGATCTACTGACACAAAGTAATCTAGGGGACAGTGACCATCACTTAATTGAATTCACTATCTGGCATAGAGTGGAAAAGATAACCAGTAGGGCAGAAGTACTAGATTTCAGAAAAGACTAACTTCAGTGTGCTCAGGAGATTAGTTAGAGAGGCACTGAAGAACAAGAGTATTAGTAAATAGGAGTCCAGGAAGGGTGGTCGTTCTTAAAGGGAGCAATCCTAGGGGTGGAAGGAGGATCCAGGTAACTATAGACCTGTTAGCCTCACCTCTATCCTTGGGAAAACCTTTAAAAAAATGATTAAGGATCATATTTGTGGTAGCCCAACAGAAAAAAGCAATGCTAAAGGGTAACCAGCATGGATTCATAACAGGTATATCCTGCCTGACTAACCTTGTTTATTTTTATGACTAGGCCACAAAATGCTTTGATGCAGGAATCAAGGTGGATGTCATCTACTTGGATTTTAAGAAAGCTTTTGATATAGTGTCTCATTATAGTCTCACAGATAAACTGAGCAACTGTGACATAGATGATTATATGATCAGGTGGGTAGGAAAATGGCTTAGGGATCTCACCCAGAGAATGGTGGTGGATAAGTTGGGATCGACCTGGAAAGATGTGAGCAGTGGAGTCCCCCAAGGCTTGGTCCTTGGATTGGTGCTGTTCAATGTCTTCATTAGTGACCTGGCTGAAGGCGTGGAAAGCACTCTGTCCAAATTTTCAGATGATACCAAATTATGGGGTAAAGTTAACACACCAGAGGGTAGGGAATGTGTCCAGATGGATCTAGACAGGTTGGAAAAATGGGCAGAACAGATTAGGATGCAATTCAATAAGGACAAATACAAGGTGCTGCACATAGGAAGAAGCAATCATAAGCATGCTTACAGGATGGAGGAGGACCTTCTAAGTAGCACAGCAAGAGAAAGGGATCTTGGAGTCACTGTTGACTCCAAGATGAGCATGAGTCGTCAATGTGAACAAGTGATAACACACTTAATCATGCTCTTTATGATGCATTAGCACTGTATCATGCATTAGCAGGTGCATTACAAACAGGTTCAAGGAGGTGATACTTCTCCTTTATGGGGCATTGGTCAGACTGCAGTTGGAGTACTGCATCCAGTTTTGGGCATCACACTTCAAGAGGGATGTGGACAACCTTGAGAGAGTTCAGAGGAGGGCCACTCGTATTGTTAGGGGCCTGCAGGCAAAACCCCATGAGGAGAGATTAAGGGTTCTGGATCTCTTCAGACTCCACAAGAGAAGGCTGAAAAGTGATATTGTGACTTCCTACAAATTCATTTGGGGGGGGGGGGGGGCAGCAAGGAATAGGAGATGCTCTGTTTACCAGGGCACCCCTTGAAGTAACTAGGAACAATGGCCACAAACTGATGGAGAGCAGATTTAGGTTAGACATTAGGAAGAACTTCTTTGTGGTGAGGATTGCCAAAATCTGGTATGCGCTTCCAAGGGAGGTAGTGCTCCTCCTTATCTTGGGGGCCTTTAAGAGGAGGCTAGACATGCACCTGGCTGGGGTCTTCTGACCCCAGCACTTTTTCCTGCCCAGGGCAGGGGTCGGATTTGATCGATCTGCTAAGGTTCCTTCCAACCCAAACATCTATGAATCTATCACCCCTCTGGCAGGCACATTTTAAAAATTCAAAAGAGATGGCCGAATTTTGCGGGTCACCCTTTGAGAGCTGAATACCTATGGGGTGACTCTAGATACCTTGAGAACTTTCAGAAGAATTGGAAGGCACCTAAGAGAAATACGGTTTATAGTAGAGTTTCATATCCCAAGAACTTTGCATTGTGGATGAAATTATAGATGTGCAGAGAAAATAGAAAAAATGAAATGATTTTTTTTTATTTTTAAACTAAAAAAAGGCAGAAACGTGCACTTGAGTCCTGGCCATTCAGAGATTCCAGGCAAGAGCTCCCTAAGGTAGCTTTTATCTTCCCTCTTATACTTCTCTGTACTGAGTTATGCCTTGGAGGAAAGAACTATTGGCTTTCTTAGCAAACTTGGATTTTCAGTCCTCAAGGAGTTGTGTGCCCTTAGCACCTTCAGAAATTGAAACACTTGAATTACATTCTAAATGTGTTAACTTGAAAATTTTAGACAAATCTAATGTCTACATATGTTTGCTAGCTAGTGGAGTTGCCATTTCCAACAGCAGGAACCAAAGATAGCTTCAAAATATCTATCTGTAGGGTACAAAGGTAAAATTGTTATATTTCAAGACTTTATTCCTTCATATTTCCTTCAAGTTCTAGATGTATGATGCATTTGTCAGTTACATTCAGCACTTAAGCACACAATACAGATGAATTGATTAACAGTTAAGGTGCTACCTTTAACTTTTAAAACAAATGCAACGTGAGAGTCTCCTAAAGATCTTTCATAATGTAACATATTAAAGCTATGCATAAAACATGTTTGAAAGAGTTGAGAATAGAGCTCATGGTTTCCTTTCTAGTCTCAGAAAGAAAAAAAAACATTCTTTAAATATGTATCTGAAGTTTTTAGGTATTCTCAGTTCACAAGGCCAGAAGAGGCCATTTGGATAATCTAATTTGATATCCTCCAAAACCCTTGCCATAGGTCTTTCCTGAATTAATTTACCAAATAACTTTAAAAAAAAAATTGTGTGTGTAATCTGTGATGAAGTCACCCATTAACTTTATCTTTCATAATCAAAACAGACTGAGTTTCTTGAGTCTTTCACTGTGCACCACGTATTCCAGTTCTGTGGTTCTTTTCTGTATTATCTGCAGTTTTTCAACATCGATCATCATTATTCTAATTTTATAGATGGGGAAGCTAAGACACCAGGAAGTGGAATGACTTGCTCAACATCCTTCAACAGGCCATTGTTCTGTCAAATACATCACAGTCCCTCATCTTCAGATCATGAACTTGTCAACAAAATAATAGCTCTGATACTTAATAAGTAAAAGTTAATAAATAGGAATGAAATTATTATTGCTCCATGGAAGTGTCCGTTTAATGGATTTATCACATTTTTAATCAAAAGCTTTCTTATTCCAAAAGCATAATGGTATTAACATAATATATGCTCTAGGTATTCATTAAAAATGAACAATAAAAGAGTAAACTTCCTAAGACATCATCCAAATACATGCAAACTTGAGCCCTAATACCACAATTCATTATAGTTAAGAACAAAATATTATTAGCTTAATGACTTCTGGGAGACCATGTAGCACATACTGACCCTTTCCTCTTGAGTTGTGGTATCTCTATGAAATACAGGCTGTACAGAATTATCTGCCCCCACCTATATCATTTTCTTGGCAAAATTCACTAGTATTTTCACACGTGGGGTTGTTTGATAGGTAGGCTGACTCATATATTTCCATGTGACGATAACAAACACCTATGCAGATGGTTGACTAGTCTGGCAGATATTGTCTCGAATTATCTTTCATTTAATTTAAATTTATATTGAAAATTATGAAACCTTCTAATATCTGTGCCTTCCTAGAGTGATAAAACCATAAAGTATAACCAAGCGTTTCAACATATAAGGCAGCATATATAATCTAGGTAACCAGTTTTATTTATGTTTTATCCTATTTATAATGTATTTCTACAAACACATTACAAAATGTTCCTTTCGGTAGGCAAGGCACTGAAACATACAACCTATTAACACATTTTTTAGCCTCGTTGTTCCTTTCAGTAAGTATTTATGAAATCTTCTGTCAGTGTGCCCCATTCCTCTCTAATGCTAGTCCAGAAGACCACCATCTAATCTACTACTACTTCCTGCTCCCTTCACTGATAGAATGCACAGTAGATCTAAAATTGCAAACCTGTGGCTGACACTTATGGATGCCAGTCTAACATTATATGATTGATTTTTTTTTCCAGTTTCCTTTTCTTTTGTATTGTCCTTCACCCAAACATTAATACTCTAGGAAAATATGCATACAAAACCATTGATGTAAAGGTTGCAAAGTCAAGGATTCCTCAGTTACAGGTATTTTGTAGTTTGTAAAAAGGCTCTATGACTGAACTAAAGGGGCCATCACAGATTTCAAACAGATGCAGAATGTAAATGGTGCATATAGAACTGTGGGCAGTAGTAATCACCTCAAAATACTCTTCCCTGATACGTGAATAAATAAGTGAAGGGTCCTAAAGAACATCTTGCACTCCACTAACTTTTGAATGGCAAATGACCATTCTGGCTAAGGTAGGAGAAGGTTAAGGAGGTAAAAAGACTGTATGGGGACACAAATAGGGCATGCATCCATAGTAACATGTGGGAGAACTGCAATCTGAACCTAGCAAGAGGTCCTGGAGCACGCAGAAAGATGGTTACAACCTGTCCCAAAGCAAAGATAAATGCACAAGGGTCATCTTTCTGCTAGAGAAAGAACACATGCCAAGAGACTCCATAAACAATGTCAGAAAACATACCATAATTGTTCTAATGATACCAGGAGGGAGCCACAAAGTTATGCAGCTGGCAGGCCCATGAAAATAAGGTTGAGTAAAGACTGGCCATCATAAATTCTCAACTACCATAGATGATAATGGGTCCCACTTAGAATTAGGGTGCAGCATGAAGGCTAAAAAATTAATGAGCAGTGTGCTAGAAGAAGCTGTGGGAGACCAGACTGAGTGTCACAAGAGTTCATGGACTAAGGCTTGAATCAAGCTGAAGAAACTAGGAATATAGGAAAGATGAGAAGGTCCTACTAGAGGAGGAAGAGAGGCAAGAGTTAGAATGGTCTTTTCATCTGGGAGCACGTGATGGGGAGAGAAGCATGCCTTAAACCACTTAGTCCCAAGTAATAAAAATCCAGAAAATTTCCTATTCTTATGACATACTTTAAAAAAAATCAGCTCTCTCTATAATCTACTGGAGAGAGAGCCTCTCACAATAAAACCTTGTAGCAGAAAAATGTAATTTGAAATAAATGTGAAACTTACCCGAGGTTCAGTTAACCTTAATGAATAAATTACAAATAAATAAAGACTTGGCTGACCAAGATCTCTGTATTGACCAAGGTTGTCTTCCCCACAGCATGATATATTGCCAGCATTTGCCATGTGTTATGTGCTACACAAAGAAATGACATGCTGTCAGCAGGAACCCCAAGAGGGAAACCTTGCAAAATGTAAGAATTGAGCAATCTGACTTTTGTTTATATCTCTACTCTTATATTAGTACATGCTACTTTCAAAATAAGAACATCATTGAAAGGTCAATTAAAACCTTCTTGTAATGCATGGAAAAAAAAACAAAAAAACTTGTTTGAATGACACCAGAGACTTTTATATACCTGATCCCCAAAAAGAGTGAAATAACTGCCTAACCTCCCAAAGACTGCATTTGCTAACTCTAATCACATCTCCAATAAAATTTCAAACTCACTCAGCTCTGAAGTACATGCCTGCATGTTTACCTTGAACATGCTATACATAGGTCAGTCATCCTACTGTACGATCTGCCCTTTTAACAGGCTGAGTTCCACTTGAGTAGCCTGTTCAATTACTTTGCTCAAAACAGACTCAATTCGTCATGCAAGATTTCACTTTTCTCAGAAGTGCAGAATAGTTCCTCTCAATTTTGATAAATTTCTTTGCCCTTTTATGAGTAACCCCAGAGGCTTTTACGTGCACAGTTTCTTTTTGACTGTTGTTATCTCATGGGGTAGAGAAGTGTGCCCATGCATTAGGGGCAGCACTTTAACATTTTCACATAAGTCAAGCTGACTTTCAAGTGAATTGTACTGTATTGATATTGCAAATGCTCATCTAAAAGTCAGTTATATATATTATACTACTCTTCCCTGCTTCCATAGAAACAATGAAACTCTCTCTTGGTATGACTTGCTTTTTAATAAAAAAAAGCACATTGCAATGCACACGGACAAAATACTGTAACTGGTCCAGAAATATGATTTCCACATTATTTGTTTGCAACAATATCTTATTGTAACGAACACAGTAAACCATATGCCTTTTGCTCATCTTATCACATTGACAAATGTTCTCATCTAATATGACCCAGTGTGAATTAATATTTGTGTATAATATAACTTCATAAAATCATAAACAACAATTTGGAAAATTCCCAATAGATACTTGGAGCATTTATTTGCAGTAATAATGGATGAATGAGCAGCTGCTGGGTTTCATCTCAGGGGCATCTGCCTGATGCAGTTCTTGATTGATATAGTGCTACATTTAGTGCTGGTGTACACTGGTTTCTGCTAGTATAAACAAGGTGTTAAAGTCTTCTTAAAGTACAGTGGCAACAGCATAAAGCAGTCAAGCAGAACAGTGCTATGACTGCTAGCATTGTTATGGTAAGAGACAGGCTTATTCATCCTTGGTTAGTACGACTACTGGGAAGAGCTTTCCTTTCACCAGATTTAAACAAGGTGAAGCTTTTTTGGAGTCTTGCCTCACATACTGTGCATCTGCATGTATACAAATGATCACCTGTGTGACACCCATAGAATAATTTAGGAATAGAGGATCTTACATCCATGCATGCATTTCATACATGTAGGTTTCCATACCAGAACCTACTTGGAACCCTCCTCAAACCTAACTGCTATGTAACTTCAGTGGCTTCTTCATCAAAATATAACTTTTTGACAATGTTTCCAGATGTGTACTATGTCAGTTTTGGGGATATACCAAGTAAAGCCTCTAAAAAAAATCATTCATCAACCTAAGTATTTGTGATTTTAGTTGATAAAAACAGAAAAGTTGTACTTCTGTTATGAAAATTTCCACGATTTTTGTAGAAAATTCAATGTATATATTTTCTTTGTGTCAATTATTCATGGAGGGGAAAACATTTCCAAAGCAGTTCCAATTACTTAAAAATTTCCAATGAAAAATTTCAGAAATTTCAGAAAGCAAACTGCTTGTTTTGGTGAATGATGAAGATGGTGATCCTAAATAAATTAAGCCAGTCTATAAGGGATGAGGCTTTCTCTTTCATTTGGAACATATTTGTTATTCTATCATATTATGCTACCCCATTCAGGCTTTCCCAGTAAGTGTATGAAATACAATGTCAATTATTGATTAAACCTCTTTTTACCTGTTCATATAATTATATGCATACAGCCAAACTGTATTTGATCCAAATAATCACTTGCCCTAAGTATTTTTCAAAAAATGATTAGCCAAAATACAAAACAAATTTAAGAAGTTTGTCTTTTCATAGATCACTCTAAATTTAAATTTAAAATAAATATTCTCTGTAAGAAATCGAATGGCATTTGAAAAACCACGTGTAAATATATACAAATTACTACTTTTCTGTTTAATTCTGAACCTCTTTCCAGTAATGATTCAAGACTTTTGTGGACACTGTTAATACATTTAGAATCAGACTCTTACCACCTCCCACATTTGCTTTCTGTCAGGAAAATGGAAGGCCTGTCATCACAAATTCTATACTGCGACCCTCTTTCCACTCATCCTGTTCAGAGCTATGCTGCTCATCACTTGACAGGATGCAAAATATAACGGCCATAAAGGTAAAGTCTGCTAGCTTTCTTTCTTGACAATTTGTCAAAAGGCACATTAAAAAATAATTGGAGAGAAACCGCACAGATTTTTAAAATGTATTGAATCATTTTTCTTCAGTGCTTGACTGGGCAGGTTACAAGACACTATTCTCTCTGTTATTAACAAGCCACAACTGCTGCTTTAACAAAAGAAATATCACTGTATTCCACACACCAGACTTCTGGGATTTGCTATTGTGGGTCCTTGATTTAACAGCAAAGTTAACAGGTAAAATAACTGGCACTTTCAGTTCATGCCTGTTGTTTTATTTGCCTTCTTAAAAATAAAACTTTAACATTGCTGTCAGCCCAAAAAACAACATGACCAAAAAAAAAAAATATGCCTTGAAAATCTACTTTTGCTTAAAAATATTGTAGACAGCTTTAGTGTGATGCTAGAGTGCTTTTGTTGAGAAACAAATAGAATGTTGGCATAAAAATGAGGACAAATTAATTCAATATTTTAGTGATTAAAAAAAAAAATCTTTATCCTTACATACAGAATATCCTACAATAAAAAAAAAAAAAAAAAGAGAGGAAAGCTAAAAACTGAGGTCAGTTGAGCTATGCTGATTTAAACCAACAGAAAATCTGCTTCACTGTAGCTTTCAAACATAAGACCCTTGACACATTACGCTAAAGTCATGATTTGATTAATCATAAACTATGTTTAATAACCAGGGATCCTGTTTTTTTCTCATTAAAAAAAAAATCCCCCATTTTCAGTTAAAAAGGTAACCCCAAACCCCCATTTTTCCATGATTTAGCTGAGACACCACTAATATATATATACAGCAAAAGCTCCTTTATTCAGCACCCATGGGAAATGGGGGGTGCTGGATAATCAAATGTGCTAGTTATCTGGGAGGTATCTTTGCCTGGTTGGGCAAAAACGCCCCTCCCACCAAGTTTGGCGTGTTCACATCTCAGATTAACCGTGCCACCCCTCCCGCCCCTCCCCTAGTGTCAGTGTGCCAGGGAAAAGGGGGAGGGGGTTTCATGCAGGCTCCTTTACCCCGCACAGGCTGCTTTCTCCGGGGCTGTGGGATTCGAGAAAACCGGAAGTCCCACTTCCAGTTTTGCTTTTGCTGTGTTGACCAGCATCAGCTGGCATGCCTGTTAATAGAGCATGCTAATTAATGAAGTGCCGGTTAACGTGGCTTTTACTGTGTATTAGTGATATTTCATATTGATCATGGAAAAAATGTGGATTTGGGGCTCCTTTATTTAAACTGAAAATTGGGGATTTATATTTAATCAGAAAAAAAACAAGATCCTGGGTAATAACTGCATTGCTGGTTCTAGAGCATTCCTGCCAGCCACTGCCCAAGGGAGGGAAGAGAGATGCCCTCCAAAGCAAGGCCAGGCACCAGCCAGCACTAGCAGGACATGCAGGATGCCAGCCACCAGCCAGGGATGAGGGATTGGGGGGGGGGGGGGGGAGCTGCTGCCAGACTGAGGAGTAGGGGTGGGAAAAAGTTCTCTCTCTGAAGCAAGCATGTATTGAACACAACAATTTGTAAAGTATACAAGAGGGAGCTACCAAAAAATCTTTGCCTAAGCTAAGATATAGCCCAATAAAACATAGCATACACAACTTAGTCCAACTTAAAATGTAAATCAGGAAGACAAGAGAAAGCCTTGCATAAATCTTACTAATCCTGAGGGCAGAGCATCTCCTTACAGCCAGGCATTAAGAAAGGCTTTTTTTTAGGTTTTACAGGTTCTGCTTTATAATGTAAATGAAGCTCTCTGCATTCTTTGGTCTGCAACTTCCCTTAACTCCATCTCTAGAACATACCTGTGATGATTGTCAGGTCTTTGCCAACACTTTCCACCTCTCAGTCTGGTCCTTCAGGTCTTAGCTCTGGGCTTATAGGTGCAGTCTTGCTTCTCTCCCCTCTCACTGTGGAATTAATCCCCTCCCTGGCTGCAGGCAAACTGGACAGAGGGAGGAATTAACTCTGTTTCTGCCTGGCTTCAGGAAAGCTGTGGAGGTCCACAGGGTTTGCCACTTGAGGGAGAGGGGATGGAGGGAGGAATTTGCCTCTGGGGCCATGGCAGGCCAACATCTGGCCATGCCTCACCCCTGATCTGGCTAGAGAGCAGAGGGAAGGGTACAGCCCAGCTCTCTGGAGCAAAGCCCAGCCCATAGAGCATGCCAGGATCATTGATGGTCTCTGATTTAACTTAAACCAGCAAGGAGTCTGGGACAGATTGCATAAATCAGTTTGAGCCAAATCAGTTAAGTATGATACTAAATTCAACCACTTTTATCTTGAACCAGTTTTGACCATTTTCAAACTGGTTTATGTGCACTGAATGTCTGTTCTGTTACAGGTTTAAACCAGTTTCTAATCACTTAAACTGGTTTATGTGTAATGTCTGTCTCTAGCTGGGGAGGCCAGGATCATGATCCCAGGTATCTCCAGCACTGGCAACATAGTGTGATGGGATCTCATGCTTCATCCTACAATTGGTACCTCCTGCCATGCATATGTGGCAGACAGACAATGACACAGGTAATTCCTGACAATGAAGGCATGAAGGCAATATCTAGAATTAGTATGAGTGGTATTTCTTTTTGGACTCATACTAAAATTAAAGGTATTGGCTTCATGCCTTCATTGTCAGGAATTACCTGTGTCATAGTCTGTCTCTTCCTCTGATTCTTCTATAAAATAGGCCTCAACTTTCCTTCATCCAAATGTAATGATCAGTTGAGAAAGTGTTTTAGGATGTATTTATATATTTAACAAGCAGAGCACAAAATAAAATAATTTTTGGATTCAAATTACACCTTTATTGGCCCACAAGACAACAACTTTTTCAGGTTCTTAAATTAACAGAATTTGAGGGGCAAGTATGATAATAATTTCAGTCCTGGTTAACAGATTATAAATCATCTTTTTATAAAATACATGCCATTTCAGTTCTGCTTGTTGAAGACAGCAAATTTAGTGTAGCGTTGTCTTATTCAATTTGCCTAAAATAAATTCCTAGGTAAAAATTACCTTGTAGTACAAAAAAGAACAAACTTCCTCTTCCAACTGTAATATGGCATATGTAGAAAGATATGAGAAAAATATAACATAAACAGTGTTAGGGTAACAGTATTTGGATTATAGGAAGCATTGGATTTGCAGCTGAATAAAAGACAATAACCTGTGGCCTAGCAAAGCTGCTAACCACAAGGCAGAAAGATATATAAAAAGTAACATTGCAAGATGCTTAGGCAAGCATTTTCCTAACAATGTAGTAGTGTTGTAAGATATATAGTCCATTGTGTAAGGAGAACAGGATGCAGACCACCAGCTATTGTTAGGAGATAAGCAGAAGCAAGACCTTGGAGATGGTGAAAAAAACAGCAAACAACTGCAAATGCCTGAAAGAAGCTGGGGTCATGGTTTTAGGCATGCACTCATATCAAAAGACATGTAAATAAGTGAAATGCATAGGTAATTCCATGCTGATGAAACAAACAGTAAACAGAGGCAGAGATTGAGATAGGAGGGAATATAGGTGGAACAAAGGAAGGACAAAGGTGGAGTAAATGTTAATGAGCATGAACCAAGGTGTATAAATGTGGAAAGAACTAATGTTTGGGGCAGCTCCTTGGTTTGTTGGAGCTTTGCCCAAAATTGTCTCCATTTTGAATAAAGCTGTTGATGTGCAATGTGTGCAGGTGATACATGATGGCATTGATCTGTTGTCTCCCTAGTCATTGAGTGTCTCATGGACTTGGGGGTCTAACAAACAGGTTCATAATAATAATGCAGTTACTTAAAAGCACACTGTAGTTATTTCTTGACTTAGGAAGTTATGCATTATATTCAGATGGCCAGTTTTCTGTAGCTGAGATATCATCCTTTAGAAAAATTAATATGTCAATAACATGCAGGACTCTGGAATATCTGGGGCAAAACTGACCTCTGGGGGAGTTGTAACTGAGTAAAGGCTGTAAGTGTCAGGTCCAATATATAATAAAAATGCTTGTTTCTTATTTGTGAGGACCTGCATATATATCTTACTTATAGTACTAATGGAGGTTAGAAAACCCACCTGGAGCCAGGTTATCCTCTGAAGCCTGTGTTAAAAGTGACTGTTGTTGACAGAACAACGAAGTGGACCTCTGATCCTGGCAATTCCTGTGTTTCAGGTATGTGGTTTGTTTCGTGGATGAAGATTCCAAACCTTTGTCCTAGGTTGATGTGAATGGAATATAATTTTTTTTTCAGGTTCCTCTACATGTGCAGATAAAGGAGTGATGGGTCTAATGTGTGAGCCACACCAATGCTCTTTCTGCCATGCCACACATACATGATGGGAAGTGTGATTGTGTGCATTGTGTATTAGATCCCATTGCACCTTATTGCCAGTGCAGGGGGAGCCCAATCCTAAGCAAGCTGCTGGAAGCATGGATTAGCTGGTGGGACTCCCAGCTATGGGGCTGCACTACAGATCTCTGCATCAATAAGACCTTAGTTGCTGTGATCTTAGCTGCTGAGATCTCATGCAGCTCTGTGATATGTGGAGCTACCTCCCTCCTCACCCCTAGGCAAATTGAATGAGAAGTCTCCAGGCTGAAGGGATGAGCCGAAGGGATGAGCCCCAAAAACTAGGACATTACAGTGACTGTGGTCTTCCAGCCGAGAGGGTGCATGGGGCCTCCTGAAGCTGGGAACCCAGGCTCTGAGGGGCTGCTTATATCCCCCTCCCAACCCCCAAGCTGGGAGTTCTGATTAGCTGACAGGGCTCCAAACTATACAGGCCTCTGGCCACATGCTCAATTAATCGTATGATAGGAAACAGCTTCAAATGTATTCCATATATGTTGTGGAATAACTGTGTAGTTTTATTCCTCTTTTTATCATGCCATTAAATTGATTGAATGTGTGTCTGGTGACCACTCAAGCAGTGATTAAATAGTTAATCATGCCTCAAGTGTAACATGTAAAATGGGGGCATAGTAAAAAATAGGAATATTTGCTCCTATAGTGTGGAAGCACCTAGGTGCGATGTGATGAGTACCATACCGTCTGTCTTGACTGGGGACCCCCTTCCATCAACTCATCTGCCGTGACTTGGTGTTACTGGATGAAAAGAAGGGGTTCAGTGGTGATCGTCTTCCTAGGGACCCCAGAGACAGATGTCTTCATGGTTTTGACGTGATGTTCCACGGGGCTCCACCTCCCCTACACCCCGTCCACTCGCCAACAGATTGGTGCAGCCTGAATTATCCAGCCATGCCCTGTAGGCCCCAATTTTCTGAGGGACCGGTATCAGCATAAATTCCTGTGGGCTAGCCCGGCTGTTATGGCAGCTGGAATCCCAGCCTCAATTGCGGCTGGGCTAGGCTTCCGTCTCCTTTTTTTTTCTGGTGTCCTCCTCCTCACTTCCGGGAGGAACGCCTCTAATTAATTTTCTTAGAAATTAGATGCTGGGATGGGGGATGGAACTGGTTCCTCCCTCCCAGTCTAATGCAGGGGGCACAGCTTCCTCTGCTCTGGATGCCGGCCCTGAGCCAGCTGCAGTGCTCCTGCTGGCCACTGGAGTTTCACCACGCCAGGCGTGCTCCCTGCTGGTGTGCTCCTTCTCCTCCCCGCTGCCAGGTTCCAGCAGGGCTTTTCAATTTTCCCATGGTGGTGTCTCTGGCTGCTGAGATTGGCCCACAGTTTCTCTGCCCTGGGAACAGCTGTTTGAAGAGCTGGCGTAGCGCCGACTCATGCGGCTGTGGCTCCTGCTCTGGTTCCGGTTGTGCTCCCAGAGCTAAGTTTCCCCAGGTGGGGGGGGGGGCGTTGTTTGGGTGGCATGGGACTCACAGGGGATCCCCCACTCCCTTCTGGTGCCCGTGGGGATTTCTTGCCACCACATAAGGTTACTGTCATCACTGGCTCATGGGTTACAAAAGCTGATCACAATTGATCACCCATATGCAAACTTATTACACATTAGTTCTAGGCAGCTCCTGGAGCTCTTAACCCCTTGATTGTCTATGCATTAACACTTGAATCTAGTTTTAAGCACACATGAGGTGGCTTAACGTTATACCACTCCAGGTCAGGTTTATTTCTAATCCATGTTACTTCCATTAATGTGTGGCCACTTCACAGAGATGATCCATCCAAGTTGACAGTCCTCCAGCATCCCAGGATGCAGTTTCCTCTCCCCCATCCTTTTGTTCTGTATGGACAAATTTTCTACCACTTGAAGTCTACTGCCCAGAGATCAATTCTGGCACTTTCTGCCCTGGGGGTGGGACTCTCCCACCCCCAGGGGTGCAAACAGCCTGCGGATGACATACCAGCTAGCCAGGTTGCAGGGCACAGATGGATCCAGGACTGGAGTTTAAGGGGAGTGAGAGAGTAACTAGGTAGGATCGGGTTCTCATGAGAAAGGGCTTCCTTCATGAGGCACAGGCTATATCTCCCTCAAAAGCACCTTCCATCAGTGGTCCAACTGACCAGCCATCCCAGAAAGCATGTTCAGCACCTGCCACACCCCAATCCCAAATCCCAATTTACTAAAACATGAGATCTTCTTTAATTTACTTCTTTGATTTCTTTTAATGTATTTTTTTACCTGTTTTTAGTTTATCTTTCAGTGGCTGAGTTCCTTCATTTCATCACCCTTCCCCCATTTCATTTCCATTCTACACCCCATTTTATTAACTAGCTGCCTCCCAGCTTCACATTTGCACCCCCCCCAACCCATCTCACACACATTCCCATCTACAGCTGGGAAATAAGTCTGTCCTGGATCACCACCCCTGTAGGCTCAGTGCAGATGTTCAAAAAATCCCCTGGCAGAAGCTGTATACGGGCAATTCCCAGTTAATGTGGTTTTGCATAGCACTATTTCGCTATAGCACTCATTTAAAATGCATACCCGATTCCACTGACTGCTCAGCCAGTTTCATTATAGCACTCAGTGGAATCAGAGAGTTTCCATAGGCCAGGGGAGGGTGGGGAGAAGAAAATGTGGTGGCAAGAAGCGGTGAGTGGCAGCAAGTGGGCAGGCAGGCATGAGCATGGGGCCCACACCAGTGCCCTAGGGCCAGGGGGGGCGGGGGCCCAGGGTGGGGCACAATGAATATTTATTTACATTAATTTATATGGGAAATTGGGTTACAGTTAGCGTGATTCTGCTAAATACTCAGTTTTTCTGGATCTAATTAAGAGTGTTAAGCAGGGGGGTGCCTGTATAGCACTTTAAAGTGCTATAAGTTAGAAAATGAGTGAACGAAACAGATGTTTGCTTTTTGGTGGTGGGAGATCAGACTCTTCCCACACTGGCCACTGTAGGTGCTTCTGCATGCCTTCCAGGAGGCTGCCAGAGTGGTCCCTCTCCTTGGCCATGCCACCCCTGCCAGCTGATGACTGTCCCTGGACCCCTTCACCCACAGCCCCCATGGCCAGGCAGTGTTGTGCCATTGGGCTGGGGCTGCCACAGGGATAAAGACTCCAGACCCTTCCCTCATAGAATCCCTAGATGGCAACCTTCTTGGCCAGCCCAAGGCAGCTGCAGGAGAAAGTGCTCTGGGTTCTGTGCTGCTGCAGCATCCCCAGTCACAGGGTGGACCATTGCCTTCCATGGAAGCTGGAGGGGCATGCCATAGGGCTAGGCCTGCTGTGGGGATAGGGACCCTAGACCTCTTTCCCCCAGTTCACTGTGCTGGGCAACCTTCCTGGCTAGGTTGGGGGAGTTGTGGGGGAAAGGGGTGCCCCCAGCAGGCCCCACTGCAGCTTTGGCCAGGCAGTGGTGTGCCATGGGGCCAGGGCAGCTTCAGTCTTTCCCCACCAGTTGGATGCAGTTCAAGACTGGCTGGAGGAAGGAGTGACAGCTGAGGGGGTGAGGTTCAGCAGTTGGGCAGAGCAAATGAGGCCCTCTTGAGGCTAGCACCCAATACTGCAGAACACCACTTGGGATAGTGGTAATCACACACTAAGTTAACCCTCTATGAGCTCTGGCACAGTGGTTTGATGAAGTGCTTTAACAGAAAACACTTTAGTCTAATACCCCATTCATTGAGGGTTAACTTAAAAAATGGTGGATCATACTTTAAAGGTTAAGATCCATGAATCTTTAAGTTCATTGTTCGGTTATATCTTTAGAACATTTCCTACACACTTAAGCCCAATGGGTATAACATCTGTACCTAGCCTAGTGGCAAGTCAGAGCTGTGCAGGTGGGGGACAGTTAGAGAAGGTTTTTAGCCTTAAGGTGTGACTCCTCCAAAAACTCAAGCTAGCACTAACACTGATCAACATTTGAACAGCTCAAAGTGCAGTGTATAACAAGGTTGTAAGATAAAGTGCAGTAAGTAACTGTTGGCATTAGGTGGGACTAGATTTATCATGTTTTTTCCTTGAAAAATCTGTCTTGCCCATCTTTCCAAAAGCCATATGCAGTTATGTGCTTAGAACAGTTGGGTACTTTTATATTCGTAAACCTTCTGTCACTGGAAAAATAACAGATGAGTGCATTATGATGAATGTGAGAAACTCTTGGGTCTTTTGGCAGACAAGTAGGAAGAGCTTATTTAATTCATTTTTTTCACATACCTCTATGGTCCCATTGGCATCTGGTGCAGCTTTCAGATGCACATTTGCAGGGTTATCTATATACTTATACTCTAAGAAGTAGATGGTCTAAGAACTCTACAGCAAATTGGCAGGCAGGGCTCAGATGCAGTCCTCACATGAATCAGATCTCAGCCTGATTTTCACCTGACCCGCTAACAACAGATACTTAGAAAAGGCATCATGTGTGCACCTTTTAAACACCTTTAATGTTAATTTCCTTGGGTTTTTTTTATTTTTTTCCTTTCGCTTTTTAACAACTTAAGTTATAACTACCTGATCAAGATACTACATTTTTATTTCTAAACTGTAAGTAACTATATACTTAATTACATATTAACATTTCTAATACCAGATAATTAACCAGCCAGCACAAATTGGGTTGTACATTACATGCAAGTAATATACCATTGGTAATGTGTACAGGGTGCACCCAGATGCACGTGCACCTACTGAGCTTGGAAGTGCACCCCCTGCAAAAAGCACCACTGACACTGCTGGTGGCATCTGTGGCTGGTTGCAAATCACCCCCCCCCCCCACTGGCCAATTCCGGCATCATCTGTTGGGGATTGCCCCCTCCCCCCGCCCTGACAGTGTCACCGCTACCTGTGGGAGCTCACCATGGCCTCCCAGCCTCCGGGGTAGGTGGCATTCATGTATGGATCCCCAAGAATCTGGAAATTTGGTGGCAATTAAGGCTGCCACTGCTCCCCTACTGCCAAGTTTCTGGACCCCTATAGTTGTAAGATATGGCCTTTTGTACCAGATTAGGGCAGCATGGGTTTCATAGTTTGTAGGGTTGGAAGGGACCTGAGTAGATCATCAAGTCCAACCCCCTGCCATGGCAGGAAAGAGTACTGGGGTCAAACGACCCCGGCAAGGTTCAGGCTATGGCAAGACCCATGCACGTCCTGGCACATTTGATTGGGTGCATCTGGTATTCAGGGCTGGCAGCTAGCTTAGGAATAAGCTCAGCACTAGGCTTAGCACTGTAGACGATGCTACTCAGTTACTTACCTGTACTAAAAAGGTAAGGATTTATATGGTCAATACTATCTTTGTGTGTGTGTGTGTGTGTGTGTGTGTGTGTGTGTGTGTGTGTGTGTGTGTGTGTGTGTGTGTGTGTGTATAAAATATTGAATCAGAAAAACCAAAACAGCTAATTGGGCCTCAAGCCCCAGGCATCACATGGCTGGGCACCACCTGCAGCCCCATCTCCAGCCCCAGCCCTGACCAACTCCCTCCCTCCCTCCCTCCCAATGGGGGCCTCAATTCCATCCTCCACTTACCTATGAGAGCTGTTGCCCTTCAGGCTGCCTCGTGACCATGTCCATATACATGCACATAACACCCTGCCTAACAACTCTTCTCTTGCTCCCTCCAAGTCACTTGCAGGATTGAACTCTGCCAGCCTGCAGAGAGCTCTTTGCAAAATAGCAAAATCTATGGGTTTATCTGTTAAAATGAGAAATCCATGCTTTCCTTCGGTAAAAAGGAAAATCTGCATTTTTCTGTTTTTCCATGGGAAATGGAAAACTTGGATCCCTGGTTATAATGATTTCACAAAAAAATTGTGTCCTGAGATTAGCAATTTCTTCCATTACACTTCAGCCTGAATTGAATGTTATAGCATTTGACATCAGTCTTTAGTCTGCCAGTACTGTGAGGCAAGATGCTTTATTAGAGAGAAATTTGGCGACTGCATCAAAGTGTGCTGCTTGTAGATGGAGCTTGTTCTGATTTCATCAGGATACCAGAAAATCACATTTTAAAAGCAGGTAACTTAATTGAGTGGGTCTATGGAAGTTACTTTTGAGAGGATGCCATTCACTGTATTTCAAATTCTGTGATTCTTTGCCCCCAAAATGAACAATGCAATGCTATAAATGCGGACATAATTGGCCAAATTATTGCAGAATAAAAAGTATATTTAAGCATAAGTAGCATAGATAAACATGGCAACAAGGATATCCAATAGTCAACTGAGTTTTTCAACTTTTTATCACTACGCCTATGCACAGGCTCATGCTTCAGGTAAGACTATGATTCTATTGTGAAATACGAAGCCAAAAATTGGCTTAATCAATGGAATAAAACTATAAAAAGAAACTATAGAGACTTAGAAGCAATAACAAGAGAGGCTACTAGAAAATGCATTCTTTTGCCAAGTAACATTATGCCCCTCAGATGCAGCTATATTTTTAAGGATAAAATATTGCTTCCTGTAGCTTGTTTTAGTGATTATCAACAACAGCCAAACTCAAACACTTGATAGAGTAGGTGTTTACCTACCACATCCGGTCTTTGGATATGGCCAGCTACATGTTGCAATGTCAAATGAAATAATTTGACAACCTGAAGATAGAAAATATTCAGGCAAATGATCAAAGAATATTCATAGATTTAAAGATTGTAAGGCTGGAAGGGACCTTGGAAGATCATAGGATCTAGCCCCCTGCACCAACCACAAAAGATAATGGGGGGTCAGGTGACTCCTAGCAAGGTGACTGTCTAGTCTCCTCTTGAAGATTTTCAGGGTAGGCGATTGCACCACCTCTGAAGGGAGCTTATTCCACAGTCTGGACACCCTAACTGTGAAGAAGTTTTTCTCAATGTTGAGCCTGAATTGATCTTCCAGGAGTTTGTGGCCATTACTTCTGGTTTTCCCTTCAGGTGCCTTGGTGAACAGTTGTTCACCAAGTCCTTAATGTACTCCCCTATGTCCCAGGGACACCGGTTTAGAAGAGGGGGACACTGGGGCTATAGGAGAACCCCAGGCCAAAATAGAAGGGGAAGAAAGCCCCTACTTACCGTTCGCAGGGGCCAGAAGGAGCAGGGGAGCACGTGCTGGAAAACCACCCGCGCGGTTCATTAACCGTACTCATATTCAGCTGGGGCCAGGTGATGTCAACAAGAGACACTACCTGGGGGAAAAAAAGGGCAGCCCCAAGGGCACAGGAGGCGGGCAGGCAATCAGAGAGCCCACAGGGAAAGTCGAGGCCAGAAATATGCACCCGCAGTGTCTGGCAGCCTGAGATGGTGAGGGCAGCTGCAGCACCGGAAATGGCAAGAGCCGCAGTGGCAGAGGAGCCGGCAGAGATGCCATCAGCAAAGCCGGTGGAGAAACCAGCAGAGAGCCGGCGGAGAAACTGGCAGAAGAGCCAGCAGAGAAGCTGGCAGGGAAGCCAGTGGAGAAGCCAGAGGAAGCAGCAAGAACAGAGGAAATAGCATGAGTGACGAGAGCAGAGGGAGCAGTGAAAGCAGTGAAGGCAGCAAGCATCGGGGAAGCCAGAGCCGCTACAGGGAAGCTTGGAGCTGAGGGATAGCGAAGAGTGAAGGCGATGGGAACAAGACTGGAAGGAACCCCATCTGGGATAGCTGTGGTGGAAGCGGCGGGAAATCCTGAACTGGGAAGGCCAGTGGAGTTACGCTGCTGGCAGAGGCGCCCACAGCATCTCCAAGAGGAGCCACCCATGACTATAGGACCTCAGGTGACCATAGCTACATCCCCGGATAGAAGCCGCACCTAGGGGAGAGAGAAGAGCCCCAAGCGGGGATAAGCGCCTGGGCCTGGGGACACTGAGGCACTGGGGAAACACAGGGCCTCACAGGCTGGGGCACTCTATTTTCCTTCTGGGCTCCTTCTTGCTTGATAGTTGCACCTCTCTGGCGGTCATGGTGGTGGGTAATTCACGTAGTGTCACAGCGGGTGTTGGAATAGGGGTAAGGGTCAGCGGAAGGGGCTCACAGGGAGCCACTGTCGGCAGACACCAAGGGCCTCTTAGCCTTCACTCCAGAGCCCGGCCAGGACACCAGGTCCCACAGCTGTAGGACAGCGGGAGTTTCGGGAGAAGAAACCAGTAGGGGCCAGTGATAAAGCTAGGAGTGAAGACCCATGGCAGAAGGTGTCATTTGGCCGGGGTGTAGGGGAGGTCAAAGCCCCGTGAGTGCCCGCCAAGAGGCATGACAACCCTGGAGGCTCCCTCGAAGGGGACCCTCTCCACTGAGGATCCATCCAAAGTCGTGGCAGACAAGTTAAAGGGGTCTTCTGACGTCAGCCGAGGTACCCTCTGGCGTCCACTCACAGGCCCGGGACAAACCAGATCAACTGTCCAGGCTGCTCGGGAACGCCTAATAGAACAAAGTCGGGCACACCCTACTATAGTGGTAAGCTGGTACCAGGTCACCTCTCAGCCTTCCTTTCCTCAGGCTGAAGAGTCCCAGATCTTTTAGCCTTTCCTCGTATGGTTTGCCTTTTAAGACTCTGATCATATGGGTGGCTCTTCTTTGGACTCTCTCAAACTTGTCCACATCCTTGTTAAAGTGTGGTGCCCAGAACTGGATGCAGTACTCCAGCTGTGGTCTCACCAGTGCTGAGTAGAGTTGAAGAATCACCTCCTTGGTTTTGCTGGAGGTGCATCAATTGATGCATACCAGGGTATTATTTGCCCTACTGGATACAGCATTGCACTACTGACTCATATTCATACTGTGGTCTGTTATTACCCCCCAGTTCCCTTTAATTCATTGTGCTAATCAGTTTAGTGCCACAAAGCCTGTAGGTGTGTTGGAGGTTGCTTGTTCCAAGGTGGAGCACTTTACATTTCTTGAAGTTGAACTTCATCAGGCTCCAATCCACCCAACTTGCCAGCCTGTCTAGGTCTTCCTGTATCTGTGACCATGCTCCCCCATAACTTGGTTCATACACCAGTTCTACGACAATAGTAGGAAGGCAATTATTCCTACTATGCTCATCCTCTATTCTACCTGGTGTGGCTTTCCCCTTGGTCTGGTGAAAGACTGAGGAGAAATAGTCATTCAGGAGTTCAGCTTTCTCCTGGGTACCAATAACCAGCTCTCCTGAGTTTTTGAGTACCCACACTCCCATTTGTTTTCCTCCTGTTCCCCATTTACCTAAACAAGGACTTATTTTATTACCAACCATAGAAGGTAATATTACCAAACATGGAAGATGTTCACATGAAAATTATGGTGTTCTGTGAAATCCCCCAATGAAATTTTTAACTACAATACACCTACCTCAAGATTACCTGCTTTTTATCTTCCCTTCATGATTTGTAAAATAATTGAACTTGCTTATGTTTGTTGAAATTATGCATTTATATGCCCTTCTGAAGCTACTGTGGGTTCAGCTTGTGATTTAAAACATTAAAGTAGACTATTTCATTATATTTTTAACTCCAGTTTTCTCTCAGGATACTGTGGAAATCATTTTAAAAGAACAACTTTTAAGTTTCTAAATTAGTCACATGAAAGAGAATTAAAAAGCTGCTACAGACTGGGTCATTTTTTGACAGAATTGATATATATCCCTTTGCTGAAGATTTTAAGGTTTTTGGCACAAGCTTCATGCAACTGTATCTCAGAATTTGGCTGAAAATCAACAAGAGAGAGAAAGAGAGAGAGAGAAAGGAACCAAATATTAGAAAGAAAAACTGAGGCACAGTGGAGGAAAGAAAAGAAGATGCAAAGACAAATGAAACAAGTTGATTAGTAGGCTGATGTATTTTACTGCATGTTACAACCTGAAGCATCTTTTAGCTTTAGGCCTTCAGAGAGCTTACGATTGGTGAAGAAATTCAATGTAAAGATGTATTTGAAAAATTATTAAATGTATAAGACCACAACAAACATTTTCAGCCAAAAAAAAAAACCCCAACAACAAAAAAACCAACAACACAAAAAAACTGGGTACATTCTTGTTTTAACTAGTTCTGTTTTTTAAGGATAGCATAGAGGTTTCCAGAGCAGAAGAATATTTTTCCCTGTTTAAGAGCTGAAGTCAATAAAGTGACATTGAATTATATCAGCTGAGGATGGATCCTTAATTTATTTTTTCATGCCATTCCTATTGTTTCTTAGTTTTGACATTTTTGCATGTTGTCTTGCTACCTAGAGTGTGGAGAGAGATGCTATTTTATTACTATGTGAATTATTAATCTGGCAACTGTTTATCTGGATGACTATCAAGCCAGGATCTTAATATTTAGTGGTTTCAATAAAACCTTAAAAAGAGAGCATTTCTTCGGATGTATAGGAGTCTCAGAATATAATGGTTATTAGTGGATACTTTATGATTTTGGGGGTTTTTTTGTTTTGTTTTGTTTTTTGTTTTGCAAAAGCTTCAGTTGATATTTTAAAGCTAAAATAATGATTCAGTCTGAAATCTATTTTTGTAACCAAGTAGTCTATGAAAAGGCAAAACATATTGATACCTGCTTAATTTCTGTATTTTTTATGTGCAAACTACAATCTCCACTCTGGATCGTTTCTCAGTTCCCAGGGTACTTCCACTGTGCTTCAAAAGACATCAAGATATGTGTCTTGGTCTCAGTTGAGATCTCCACAACTCTTTTTAAATACTAGCTTCTCCACCATCCAAAGCCATTATTTATATGAAAAAAACTTCCATATCTCCTGATTACACTTCTTACACATCCAGTGTACATACATAGTGTCATTTTCACACAAAAAGTGCTTTTAGTCCAGACACAGAATTCCCAGTGATGTCAAGAGTCCTTGAATGTGAATTAGAAACTTCATACAGGCAAAAGTAAATGCTGCATACTGTATTTAATTTCACCCATTCATAAAGCACAAGAAATCATTCTTTGCTATTTCTATGCAAGGAAAAGCACTGCATGAAAATGGATGCAAGTGTCAACATTTCAGCTTTGTAACATAAGAAATGGCACCAACATTGATGATAATACTTTTAGAATAAGCACCCTGTTACTTCTTATATGACGCATTAATATTTTGGATGAAGTTTGTGGAAAATTAATATGTTTTAGACAAAAAGCATGCATCTTAAAGCAAGGGCAGAGAGCAACAAAAATATTCAATTGGGACTGAAATTGCAGGTTTACCAACAATTTTGAGACTGATAAACAAAAAAACCCAAAACTTTCATTTTCCAAAGGCATGAACTCAATAAGTAACATGAGAATCAAGACAAAATTCAAAGAGAATAGTTTTCATCTGTCCCCATAAACCTTAATTTCTGTAGATCCTTTATCTATTCAGTTTTTTTTCCTAGATTCCTATGTCATACCAAACATCCTAGTGTTCAAGTGTTTGGCATAACCACTTTCATTAGACTTCTTATCTACTTGTCATTTATGTCCTTTCTATTACATGATTACTGGACTCATTAACCCATTTACCTAAAATACAATTCACATAAAAAAGTAGACCTACTCTGGAGGCTTTCTCCTTCAGCTTAATGAAATTAGCAAAATGTTTCAACTAAAAAGCTGTACTTACAAGGATATCTTTTTATTAAGTATTTCTCAAGACAAAACTGGTGGGGTGTACAATCTCATTTAAAAATGTTTAAAGAACCCTCTGCCTCACAAGTTAATTTAAAAGAATTCATCTTCTTACAAACTTTGGAACTGTAAAAAAGTACTGTAAAAAGAGGTTCAATAAGCAATACAAATAGTGACATGACACTGAAAAAAGAATAAAGAAAGAAAGAAAATAGGATACTTATACAAAACAAAAGCTCCTGTGCAGACTGTCTGATGGGACAAAGAGTAGGTAGTTAATTATATTGATATATAATTAACGACAGGAGATATATATATATATATATATTAATTAATATCTAATTAACGACAGGAGCATGTCTACATCAAAGAATGACAATAGGAAGCATTGGTATGCGTGCTTTCCCCAAAATTGTAGTAAGGCACCTATGTTACATCTGTTTGGGGTTGTAATACATATGAAGCCAGCATGGCCCTTGGACTGTATGGATATATCTTAGTACAGGAATTAGACAGGATGTTGAACATATTCCAACAGTGTTGGGCTCAGCTGAAAATTCTTAGAGAATCACTTATTTAATGGGAACAAAAAAAAAGCAGCTTTCAAATAAGTGAGTGGATTCAGACTAGTATTTCTGAGATGCATAAGCAACAACAGCCATTAGAAGCTCTTTGTTCCCCAATTATTTGTTCACCGCAGGTGAAACTTTAATGATATAATATATTATATATTTATCATTCCTCTCTCATTATTATTTGGGGGGGGGGGGGTCTTATGGGATCACGTTATAAGAAAGACTCAGAACCATGCAAATGGTCACAGTATGGTAGTGGACTTCCCAGCATTCAGCAGAGTTAAGGATGGATTTCCTTGCTGCTTTTATAGAGGGACAAACCTCAGCTGGGGGAACTTCACAGACTTATTGCTGTTCCTGTCCGTGTCCAGCAGGCATACTGTGAAGGGAGTCTGTTACTGAGGTTTGAACCTGCATTCTAGAGATGCTAGCATGAAATAATAAATCAACAGTTTGTGATTCTGTATGCTAAAATGCTATTCTATAGCAAATTTTATAGTGAATTTGCTATTCTATAGCAAAATGCTATTCTATAGCATATAGAAAATTCTATGTGCTAAAATGTTTTCTGTAAGAATACTAATTTCTGCATGCTTACCACAAAGCTGATAAAGAGAAATGCAATTCTCTCAGTTTTGGTTTCCTTTTATTACATTTTTTTAAATGTCTTTGGTTAACATATTGAGCTTGTGATAGAGACAATACCAAAAAAAATCATTTGCTTCAAAAATGGCAGATTCTAATGGGGAAAAATGCAATCTATAATCCATTGATGGGGAACTCATTTGTAGCATGATTAAATGGGGATTTTTTCTTTCTAACTCTAACACATAGTAAAGGGTTGACTTCACAAGGAAATAAAGGTGCCCTGATCCCCTCCCCACCATTGTTTGGGGGGGTTTTTTTTGTTTTTTTTTGTTTTTTTTTGTTTTTGTTTTTAAGAACTATCCTTGAGGCATCGGGTTGGTAGAAGTAGGTTTAAAGCCACGAGAAACCAATTTTCACACTCAAGCATGTAGTGTTAGTCTAAAACAGATTTAGAAATAATATTCTAAAAAATTATAAAAACTTGATGTTCAACTACTCACTGAAGAATGTGTACACAGTCAGTGTAAGTTCACTGGAAATTCTTATCTGCAGTTACAAGAAAGTAAGTAATTCCAGGGAAACCCAGCAAGAAAAAAAAACTTTAGGGAACTGCTTAATCAGAACTCTGTATCACTAGCTGAATCTGCATTTCTCTGTATTCAGAGCTTTCAAATTATTCAGCATCTGTGGGCTGAGGATAGTTCTGGAGTTTGAAGGACTCCAGGCACAGATAGGCTTAAACTTTTAACGCTGGAAAGGGAACTTTTAAAAGTGTGGGAATTAGAATGACAGCAATTGTGTTGTGTCCTGATTTGGCTTCAGGGAATTAAAAGCCAAGTCTTTCCTAAAGTGCTGAGACGGGAATTGTGGAAACTTTATGAGTATCAAGGGGAAGGCTTGCTATTACCTCTCTCTAAACTGGAAAGTTTATTATGCCTACACAAGACTAAAGTATCTGCAGTTCTTCCCTTTGGAATTTATTAGTCTGGAATCCAGGAACTGCAGATGGCTACTTCTAAGTATTTTAAAGCGACTGTTGTTCAAATTTAAAATATATTCTTTGTGTGAGCATTTGTTTTTAATTCAATCATTATAGTATGTGTGCATACTACTAAAAGCAAGCCCTTATGCTTGGCAAAAACAGCTTACAGAAAGACAAGAAATATTTTATGTTTAGGTCATTGGTCTGGACCTAACCCAGGTTGGTTATAGCTAAAAATATTTTACCATTCAAGGGATGCTTGATAGGCTTTATAAACTGAATCAATGGCTTCATATTACCACAACTGCAGCTGGTGACAAGGATACTAATCTTTTATTCTTTCTTAGTCATAGAAAGAACATATTTATGGACCCATTAGAGGTGATTCCTTTCAAAAAGGTTGAGGCAAATTGATATGGATGTTTGCTTGGCTGCTAACTTTTTATCTACAGAACCAGTAAACAAAGGGCTTACTTTTTAAAAGCTGTTATCTGGAAGATTTTGCAAGCAGTACATTCAAAGAAGTCAGTCTTAAGCTTTTCATTGATGTCTTCATGCCCTTCTTTACTTCCCATGGAGACAGTATTCCATGGTAGTAAATAAACGGATTTATCACAAACTTCCACTCTTTTCCTAGTATATTTCATTTTTCCTTAATCAAAATCTATCTTTTTTGGGGGAGAAGGGGGGATTATTGTAAGTGTACACCATTGGCTTCACCTTGTTGCAGTAGAAGAAGAGCTGAGTCAACCCTGGATACTTTAACAGTCTGCTTAGCTATGTTTGCTACTTCTCAGTTGCACCTTACAATCTGTTCCAAAGTTTTCTGCTGATAACAATTTAAAGGTGTCTATTTTTTTTTTTTGCATCGATGTTACCATCATACAACTGAAAGATCACTTGAGTTTATAAAAATAAACTGAACAGCTCTTGTTTAAAGTAGATTGATAGACACAAGAATAAGTTTCCACTTAGAGAGAGCAAAAAGGCAAGATTTTAAACTAAACTAAACATGTTAGTCTCTGTGGCAGATTTTTTAAGGAAAAAAAAGTTGGAGGTGGAACGCAAAATGTATGCATTCCCAATCTCAGTTTTAAGTTTTGCTATCAGGCTGAGAAAGCAGAATTGATGACTCAGGGCAATTGGAAAGGGCCTGTAGGGGCTGCTTTCACCTCCTAGTTAGTAATTAGACATTGGCCTAGTTCAGTACCAGCTAAGTATCATTTTAACGTGATTTCTATCAAGACTCATGTAAACTGGACCTTAAAACTTTTAGTTAAGAGTGTAGATTAGGAAAAGGAAAGGAACAATATTAGATTCGATACAAGCAGCCTCAAATAGGGAGGCCAAACACTAAATAAACATAGAAACTAAGCAACTCCTACATTCCTAAAGATGGGCACTCTGGCTTAATTTTAAGATATATTAAGATGATATTTTGCACTCTACTGTTCCTAATGGTGTTCTTATGGATTAATTTATCGCCATTGAAGGTGTTGCAATGTACATTGAATTCACTTACAATGAAATGTGCCATTTTGTGAAGGGCCCCAGAGAGACCTAATATTGAATCTCATTATATTTAGTGGTTTTTAAAACTCTTGGCTTTTGAATCATGTGATTATATGAGCAGGCCCTGGCTCATTTATCTTAAGAAGAATCATTTCTAGTCTCCATGTTAAGAATTTATGAAGAGAAACTTCAAAATGTGACCAGAAAAGCCCTATGATTTTTCATAAACTTGCTCCTATATTTTAAAATTAAGGTTAAGAATTCTACAGGGCTTTGTCAGATCCAGAGAGAATGAATATCACAGAACAGAGTAAACACATTGTGTGATGCAGTCAGAGCCTGACTCATGGAATCATATAGCAGGTGAGGACTAGCTAGGATAAGATGGGTAGTGATGGTGAACACTAACAGGTCACCGTGCAAGTCAGCAAAATTGGGAAGAGGTTGCTGAATGTTATGAAAACAAAGTAAATCACTTGTTGCATAATAAAGTGCATCATACAAACAGAAGATGAACAGAAAAAAGGAGAAGAGACATAAAGAGGCTGTTCACATGCATTCAGTGGAGATCACCAGTTTCCCCAAAATCTGCATTTCAGCTTGCATTGAATGCTACTGTCCTTGACATCAGGGATATGTCTTTAGTTTGCAAAGACTGCAGTGCAAGACACTTCCTTGGTGAGAAATTTGATGATCATGTCCAAAGTATTGTCTATAAGGGAGAGTTCTCTGATCTTATCTGAGTATCAGAAAACAGAATTTTTAAAGAAGTTAATTTATTTCAGTGGCTCTATGTAACAGAGCACAGGGTGTGCTCTGTTACTCACAGGGGCACAAGCAGATAGCACAGCAGTCTGCAGCTGGCTGCATTCCCAGTGCCCGATTGGGAACAGGGCCCGGCTATTCCCTATTAGAACAGGGCTCTGAGCATTGTAGCCAGCAGTTTGCTCCTAGTAGCCAGGAGAATACCAATTGGTTGGAGCTGCTGCTCATACCATCTTGGAGGTACAGGGTAAGAGCTATGGGGATGGCTGGAGGTTTCTGGTTCTGGGGCATGACCTAAAATTACACCCTGCTGCAGCTGGATGGTGTAGTGGGACAGCTGGTGGTGGGGCAGTCTCCAGGAAATGCAACATCTGTGCCTTCTCAGTGAAGGGTGAGTATGGGGCACCAGACAGCCTCAGCCCCTGCTGCCTTGCAGCTGACCCTGTTGGGGGGGAAAGGCTAGGGGAGCACACCCTGATGAACAAAGCAGGATCCCAGGCTCCAGGTGAATCCTGAGGCAGGGCCCAGGTCAGGAAGGGACTTGAGACAGCTTCTAAGCTCACTGAGAGACCTGAGTGGCATTAAGGAGTCAGATATGAGTGTCCCAGGCACCTGCGGAGGGTTTGGGATTGACAGTATGGTCGGGGGTAGAAAGGTAAGAAAGATTTATTGACTTAACAAAAACACAACTACGTGTAGTAACAAAACAAACAAATGACAGACAAAAGCAATTTGCATTGGCAACTTATCAGCAGTCCCCTCTGATGCCTGGTACACAGAAAGCTTCTCTTTCCACAAAGTTTAGCAAAAGTCAGGCATCCCTTAACAGCACTGTCTGAAGGGGTACCGGGAAGGACCCTGGAATGCAGCTCTTGGGCTCCTCGAGGTCCACGGGCCCACTGATCCAGGCAACAGCTAACTAATCCTTTTCACAGAGCTGTATCTTCCTTCTGAATGGTTTCTAAATATTTCAGCTCATTTAAAGTTTCTGAATGGTTCTGATAACTTACAACCACTCAGATTCCTTTTACTTCAACTGCCTTTAGACTGCCCAATTAGCAGTACAAGCTTTCCATTCCTTTGATAAGGTAATTTTAACTATGCCACAGGCCTTACTACTTCAAGGCTTTGCTAAATTTATTAGGCCTTACTTTATACAAGGCCTCACTATATCTTAAACTTTAATTAGGCTATTAGCAACAACATATAGCTTAATATCTAAATGAATATAGAAAAACACTTGGTCTAATCTTCATAGGGCCTTCAGCAAGCACCTGTGTCACACAGACATAATTTCAGCTGTCACATGTGAGACTTCAGGGGGTGGGGCTCTAAAACAAGAGAGTTAGCTGTGAGGCTCCTCAGGCAAGGGGATAAGAATTATTGAGGCCCAGTGTCAGGCACTGGAGATGAGCTTGGGGAAATTGAGAAGCCCAGTGTGGGACACATGGGGATTGAGGTCCAGTGTGGGGCAAGTGGGGACCATAAGGGTCCTGAGCCAGACTCAGAGCCCTGAGTGGGTAGGGGTTAGGAGCCCTGAGTGGAGCCAAGCTGGAAGCCCAAGGAACAGGGAAAGGCTGGGAGCCCAGACTGATTGAGTGGCTGGGTGTTAGGTCAGACAAGTTATAGGCCAGGTGTTAAGCCATAGTGTATAAGCCATTGGCATCAGGGCAAGTAAATGGGCAGCCTCCTGCCTTGTTATCATCTCTTAATTAATATAATCAAAGGTGTGGCAGGAAAGGTAGGCAGGCAGTTAGCCTGAAGACAAGTGGGTGGGCCAATGGTTTGACCAGCTCGGGGACACCCATTTGTTACACTCTATGGCAGTGACTTAGAAAGATGTCATTTACCCTCTTCAAATTCTATGATTCCTTGCTCCAGTAACAAACAATGTCCTATAAATTGGGACATAATTGCCAGAATTATTAGAGAAGAGTAAGAGGATACTTAAGAATAGGCAATGTAGATAACTAACACTGTAACAAGAATACTTGATAACCTTGCCATGAAGCAGTTTGCTTCTCCACAGGCTCATGCTTTTAGGTGAGAATGATTGTGCTTCTGTTGTAAAATATGAACTTAATCAGTGGGACAAGACTTATTGTTAAAAGACTTTAGAGCAACAATACACGTGGATTAGAAACGAAAACAAGAGAAGTTACTAGACAATGCATTCTTTGGCCAAGAGTTTCGTTATGCCCATCAGACATGGCTCTACTTTTAAGATAGGCAGAAGACAATTTCCTGTCTGAATAGCTTTTGCAATGACTATCGTCATGAGCCAAGGTCAGACATATTATAGAATAGGTATTTGCCAACCACAGCCTGTGTTTGGACATGGCCAGTTCCATGTTATTCACAACCTGAAAGTACAAATACACAGATAAATGATAGAGGAATATTTCTGTGACAGGGAGCCATCTTATGGCTGGTCTAATCATTGGCCTGCCCACATGTCTAAGGCAGTCCGCCCACCTAACTTGCCTACTGTGCCTTTGATGTAACTGAGGAGAAGTTGTTTCTATGCAAGAGGCTGCCCATTTAATGCCTTGATGCCAAGGGCACAATACATGGCTCCAAACCACCCCTACACTGTGTCTGATGCCTCGCAGGTGGCATCATTTTATGGTTCCGGCCCCACATTGGACTCTACTATACTCCCATCTGACATTCAGACCCTGGATCTGTCCTACTCAGGTGGCCTAAGCTCCACCATCATCATGGGCTGCAAACTCCCTAGACCCTTTTCCCTACTGGCAGTAGCCCCCTCCAAGACCTTTGTCCTCCCAGGTCCTGGCCTCACCTTTAGGCCAGTCAGGACTCTAGGCCTCTGGGTCTGTCCATCCCTCATGGTGAGCATTCTTGCCCTTTGACCCTCGTGGTCCTGGCCCCAGCATGGGCCAGTTGAGGTTCTTTGGGTTGGTTCTTGAGCAACTAGCCCTCTTTCACATCTTGGGCCCCTCCAAACACCACCCTCACTCCCTGTGCTTGTGGACCACATGGTTACAATGGACCCCTCTGGGCCCCTCTGTTCCACCCTCACTGGATTCATTCACTCTCTGCCCCTCACTGGGCCACTACTCCACCCTGTCACTGGGGCCATTGGACCTTATGCCTCTTGGGCTTCAGGTCTTTGACGATATGCCCAGACCTCTAGAGCCTGTCTGCTCTCCAGGGTTACCCACCAGGTCATGGGGGATGAGGCTATATGGCACCCCATCCTCACATTTCACTGGGAAGCACAAGTGTGGCATTTCCTGGAGACTGCCCTGCCACACACAGCCCCACCCACCATCCAACCCCAGCGGGGTGTAGTTTCCGGTTATGCCCCATGAACAAGGAACCTCCTCCATCCCCATAGTTCCTAGCCTTGACTTCCAGGTATTCTGGGAGTAGCAGATCTCTGGCTGGGCAGTGTTCATCCTTCAGCTCCCTGAAGAAACTGCCAGCTCAGCTCCTAGGGCCTGGGCTTATACTGAGGCTTCCCAGCCCTCCTTCAAGCCAGGAGAACCTCTTGTGGTCATGTGACTGCCTAATTAGGTGTACCCAGACCTCCCAGCTGCTCCACAGCCTGCTCAAGCCTCTTAAAGTGGCAGGCATGACCTATGCTCTGCCACAATTACTAAACATGGACAACATCCACATGAAAAATGGGGAATACCATGAAATCCCCTAATTAAATTTTTAATTATAATGTGCCTCCCTCAAGATTACATGCTTTTTATTTCCCTTTCATGGAGCTGTAAAATAATGGAACTTGCTTATATTTGTTCACATTATGCACTTGTGCAACCCTTCTGAAGCTACTCTGAGTTCACTAAATCATTTCAAAAGTGGACTATTTTCTTATACATATTTTAACCCCAATTTTGTCCTAGGAATCTGTGAAAATATGATACTTTGTTGTCCCAATCTTTTTGGTCAGTTAGTCCCCATTCTCCACTTTAGCACCTTCTCTAATCTATTTCTCTTTCCCTTCTCTATCAGCAATCTGCCACCCTCCTTGCCCCTCTCCCTTCCCCCCACAAACACTAGTTCCTGGTCCCTTGACCCCTCAATTTAGTTAGCTGCTGGTTTTTCCTCATTGGTACAATACCAATGGCTTGTTTTTACAAGATTTGCACAAGGTGCAGCATTATTCTTTTTAAATCAAATTAAAAGCAGATATCAAGTTGGAACATGGGCTTAATCCTTTATTAGGAGATGAAAAATAAAATGCTTGTATACATGTGATAGTGGAACATATTGCATTGCCCTTGCTAAATTAAAACCAAATACACAATTTACTCGGTATTGCAATTCATGAAAATGACCTAACTTTTGTTTTATTATTTTTTTTTTTACTTAATATTAGGAAATAAAGTGATTTTAACAATGTTACATTTATTATACTCAAAGGACCAGGTATTGTGAATATTGTACAGCACTGTCATATCTAAAATTTAGAAGGTGGGTGGGTAGTTATTTTAAATGTAATATTCCTAATTTTAAGCAAAACAAGAATTTTGGAATGACATTTACTTACCAGAAAATTGTAGCAAATGTCAAATTGTACTGTTTGATTTTTCAGATATTATATTATTGTGATATCAAAGTATTTTTGGACCTAGTTCCAAATCTGCATGTTCAGTTTGTAATGTATTTTGTGAAAATGAGACTGTTCGAAATTACAACAGCCAACAGCTCACACTGCTGTGACAACTGAGAGGTCAGCTACTCTCTCTCTTTTTAATGATGGGAACATATTTAAAAAAAAAAAAAAGATGAACTAACAGATAATAGAATAAACTGAAATTAATGTAACCATCAAAAAGCCTTATTAATGCCAGATGATGATAATGACATAATTGGAAAACACTGCACTTTTTTTACCCTAAAATTCTTCATTTGCCAAGTTTTATGTGAAAATGTAATTAATGTGACAGTTTTGAAATATTCAGTATGTTTATTTGACATTCAGTGACAGTTATTATAAATGTAATAACATAGGCACATATTTAAAGCAGAATACAAATGTGTTAAACATTTTGTTAAGACAGACTATATGTAACATTAAAAAAATACATACTGTATATATTTACACTTTAAAGTATGCAAGTATAGGTAAAAATATTACCACTCAGACCCAAAATGTTTCATAAATATAAGGGCTTTGTGAAGCTTTGGGTGCTGATTCAATTTGGAGGATATTCAGCTTGATTCAGTGGCCAAATCTCCAAATGCAAATTGAATTAGGGGACCAACTAAAAGGTCTGAACTGATTCTAAGCTCTCTGAATTGATTCAGAAAAGATTCAGAGAACTTTGGTATTTCGGGCAGTCCCCACTGGCTGCAGCTGGGAGCTGGACCCAGATTCTGTGCTGGTTAGTAGGGGGCAGGAGAGGGGGACTGCAGGAGGGGAGAAGGGACCATGGGGGGACCCCTGCCAGGCCCCATCCCCTGCCCACTCTCCCAGCCCTCCCCGACATAGCTGCCCTACCTGCCTCAGCTCCTGGCCCCTTTAAAAAAAAACCAAAAAACCCTCACTCACCAGCTGCTGCAGCAGTCTTGGGCCTTCTGGGGGCTTGTGGCAGAGCCCTGCACACAGCATGGGGCAGTGGGATGCAGCAGGGATTGCCCCCCTACCAGGCAGGAGACAGTTAGTTTCATAGATATTAGGGCTGGAAGGCATCTCAGAAGATCTTTGAGTCCAGCCCCCTGCCCCAGGGGCAGGAAGTCAGT